>NC_072892.1:137923791-138596291 GCF_027943255.1 Anastrepha obliqua | reverse complement strand
AACCTTCGGTTGTTGATCGGTATTATTACAAGACACAACTCATGGGGTCAGCATATAACCACCATTGGAATCATTGACGACCCAATGTGCCTGTCGCGCTTGGAGGAGGCGGATAGCACTGATCACTTTCTTTGTGAGTGTCCTGCCTTTGCTAGAGTACGGCTACGAGTTTTGGGTTCCGATGTCGTGAGAATGAGTAATATTCGTTCCATAAAACTGGAGGATATCTACAGATTTGCCAAAGAATCTGGAAAAGCCTCACAGCTCTGTCTCTCTCTCTATTCTTTCCTATATCTTTCTCTGATACTTTTTTCCTTTCCTCTTTGATTATCTAGCCTCTTTCCAGAGCTCTAAATGCAATGGGCTTTGTAACCCTCTTGGTGCTCCTTAACTCGACCTATCCAAATTTCAACTTCAATCCATATTAACGCTGCGATTTCTCGATGCTATTAGAATAAATTCTATAATTCTGTTTGGAAAACCGCAAATTTCTTTGATGAAGCACGCTATTTATGTACTGTATGCACATACTTTAAAATCTCTATTCTACTTTACTAAAATCTACTCAACATTTGATTCCGTAAAATGACCAAATTCCCTACCTTTATATGGTTCCTCTTTTGAACTTTAAAGATTTCTTATCGAATTTGCAATGAATTTTATTTCGCCCAATTAAGTTTTAATGTGAATTTGCAAACATATATGTAGAAGTATATACACATATAAGTACACATATACATACGCAAAACTCAAAATACAAAGACAACATTTGGCTGAGTGTAGCCGATTTATTTGTCATACCTAATTTTGGAACTTTGCCAAACTCTACGGCTGAAACCGACTTATCTGACTTATCTACTAAAGGTGTGTATGTGCAAGTATGTACGCATGTAGGTATGTACAGCTATATGTGTGTGCACGTTATATATATACTTGTATAAAAGTGCAAAGTATAAAAAAAACGAAAAGTTGCAAATATCAGCTGATAAGATCGCAGTTGGCAATAATATTTGCAATGCGAGGAGTACACACACAATCACGCAAAGATTTAGGACGTTAAACATGCGCATTTCAGCAACAAAAAAAAAACATAGCCAACGGTAATTAGGATTAAGCACATTTTTATAAATTTAAAATAGATCTAAGCGCCGTAATATGACCTTTATAATAATTTGCATGGCAAGCGAAATTTTTTTTATCAAAATATTTATATATCTACACGTGCACTAATGCTTTAGACCGTTTAAATGCTTACCAAACGTTCAAAATTTATTATTGATTTCCTGCTCATTTCTATAGATTTCAAATTGGAAGTAACAGCTGTACTAAGCTGCCAGTACTAACTTCCCAGCCGTGAAATGCTGCCAGTAATATTAATTGTGAAATGAGAAGAATTGTCAAATTTATGAACATCGCTCCAGAAGCAATTGGGAAATTTTGGTATGAAAAGTGTTTTTAAAGAAATTAACGCACATAAACAAAAATAAAAAAAAAACTGAGTACAACTTCGCTGTGAGATGCTCGTACATATGAAATTTCATGCATATTTCACGGCAATGCAATTTGTATGCATTTAGACAGCAATTTCACGTCACACGCGAACTTAGTATTATGCGTTAATTTAATTTTCACGAGACTGCAAACAAACAAAGAGACAGGCCACTTTGATAATCAAGGAAAATTAGCCGATTAAGTGCCATCAACTTGAATGAATACCCCTTCATATTATCTGTAAGAAGAAGAGAGACGCCGAGGTTGAATTCGTACATCAGGAGATGTACGGCGACAGGAAAAGCCTTACCTTCTACCTTATTACCAGAAAGTTTAACAGCCAAGAAACATTGCCCAAGGTCGAGGCAAACACTCGTACCTCTGAGAAAAACTTAGCTTTTGGTGAAAACTTGTAGCCTTGCTAATGGTGCCAGGCAAATTAGACTTATTCTACATCGCTTGGAGCTGGTACTGGTACCGAAATTGCGATATATGAAAGTACATTGAATATTTTGGAGCAGCGTGAGGGAAAATTCACTAGATAAACTAGAAAATGATGATACAGTGAAAGAAGGCTCAGGTTGAAGTGAAAAACTAAGTGAACCTTTGCGGGTATACTCGTATAAACGTAGTTGAGTGGCAGAAAACGCTAATGTATAGAGAAGTCTCACGGGCTACGAATAGTTTCTTGTTTTTTTTGTTTTTTTGAGAGGGGAGGATAAACATGTCAGAAACATTCAATTGATGCCGTCACGCTCCCACGAAAAAAGGCATCCCCTCTTCGGCTGACTTCCACCTCGGGACCGCATTTGCACTACATCGAGGGTATAGCCGTGATTGTGGATAACAACCACAAAAGAAACCTGCGTCCAGGCTCTCTACCTATGACGTATGGATGTTATACGTCGGTGACAGTCTCCATTACGAAGTAAATGGAGCTTCGAAAGTGTGCGGTAACGTCGTGTGCATTACCGTCTTGTCTGCGTATGATATGGCCGTGAGTCATTAACTGAAGCATCCGTAATTTGCTCTAGCTGCCGGTACTGAAACAGCTGTATCGTTCGCCTTTCTTCGTCCTGTTTGTGTAGCGTACGCAATACTTGCTGGGAAAACTTACATGCAGCATCCCAGCAATGTTTTGAAATGCACATATTGCCAGTTAAATTAGTCTCACTTGGCTGTCTTTCAGGGATAGTGGCTAACTCCTCACGTTCTCTTGCGAATCTTGGACAGTAGAAGAGTACGTGTCGTGCGTCTTCAACATTCTCTGGGCAGGTAGGGCAGAGTGGTGAAGCGGAGAGATCAAACCTAAGCAGATAATACTGAAAGCACCCGTGTCCTCTCAGCATCTGGGAGAGGAAGTAATTCACTTCTCCGTGTCTTCGCCGTAACCACGTGTCAAGGTTAGGGATAAGTTCGTGCGTCCAGCGGCCTTTAGGAGAATGATCCCTTCTTTGCTCTCATTCGTGGTTAGACAAAGATGAAACACCAGAACCGACCCCTAGAGATGGCCTTCACCTCAAGAAAATTCTTTCTGTCTATTTGGTGGGATTTGGCCAGTAATGTTTATTATGAATTTCTGGAACCAAACCAGACGATAACTGCTGATTATTATTCCCATCAGCTATCAAACCTGAATGAGGCACTTAACAAAAATCGGCCGTCTTTAGTGAATAGACACAAAGTTTTGTTTCAGCACGACAACGCAAGGCCTCATACCGCAAGGCAAACATTAGGCAAGCTGAACGAGCTCGGATGGGAGGTAATGCCGCATCCACCTTACTCTCCGGATATTGCACCTTGTGATTATCAACTTTTCCGTGAAATTCAATTCCATATGAGTAACAAGAACTACTCTTCAAAAGAAGCTATACAAAGGGATATCGAAGCGTATTTTGGCTCCAAGGGTAAACAATTTTTTGAGCAGGGAATTAAAAATTTGCCTAAACGTTGGGAAGGCATTGTAAATAATGAAGGAAAATATATTATTGATTAATAAATACTTTAAACATCTTTTTTTATTAATTTTAAAACCTCTTTTAAAAAACGCATTAACTTATGGACTGACCTGATATTAGTCTTAAGTCTGGAGGGTAGAGTCTTGCGAAGTTTTACCTCATTTTTTTTTAATGCCATTCTTTGAATTTCTGTTTGCTTCAAAAATTAGATGAATTTTCAACGGGTGAGTTTTCAAAATTTTTGGATGAAAAATTTACGAAATAATTTGCAAATGTTTGTTTGGGACAAGCGGTATTTTATGTTTAAAAACTTTCATTCTTATATAAAAAAAAATAGGTTCAATATGCTTTTATTTAGCCTTCGAAATTCTTGTAACCCCAAAAATAATGCTAGAAGTATGGAATTCAAAATGAAAAAACTATTTTTCGGAATATCGCACAATCGCACATTTACATAATTTCGTAGTCAAGCATTTATAACTAAAACGAAATTGATATGTAATACAAAAATAATAAATCCAAGCAAAAATTATGTACTTGCAAGTATGCACATATGCATATGTATGTATGTAAATATGTATATATGTATGTATGTATGAGTATCATCGAATGCTTTTGGTTTAGTAAAGTGCCATTTGAAACAAGTGAACTGGCAAGCCAACCTTGCATCATTCACGCTTCACTGATATTAGGGCAAATCTGTACATATAGCGAGTATCGACTAATCTCTACTGCTGATGCTCTCTATTTTTCTAACAGAAATCATTGCTTCAGGTTTAACAGAAATCAGGTTCAGGCTGCAATACGCGACATTTACTTGGAGACCTAAGATAAGAGTTTATTAAGTAGAAAAACGTTACAATACTTATGTTATCGCACAATTTACAGAATATGATTTAAATCTTAATTCTACATCATTATATTTGTATATTTATCACAGGTTTGGGTTTTTAAATGATTTTTTCTTTTTTTCGAAGGAAAAAACTACTATGAAAAACCTCCGCTATACATACAATTTATACACAAAGTTTGCAGTCGCTCCAAGAGGGGTTTATTCCCCTTCGTTTTCGCTCACTAAAATTTATAGAATCTCTTTCGTGTTACCGTCCTCTTTTGTCCTTAGATGTCATAAATGTATAGGTATGTGAGTAAATCAATACAAAATGAAAGTTTGCATGCACGTTGATTGTATATTAATAAATTACAACATTTAAAATAAGATTGTTGTTTTCATTTCTCCACGCAGCGGCCCGAAGTACCTGCAACGCTGACAAGGTACGAAATGACATCATACGTCACTCGCTGGGGAACTGTTACGTGTGGCGAACAATTGAGTCATATAAGCGTTGTTTTTTTATTTCATGCAAATAAATATACTATATCTGTGTACTTGTATAAGTATGTAAGTGTGTCCGTATGTATATACATAAAATTTTTAGTGCCATATATTCGCCCACGAAATAAAATGAAAAGTGAGGTGCAACTAATTTGCACGCTTAGTTGCGAAAAATTTGTGTGACTAATTGTATAACAAAAAAGTTTTGCTTATCGACACACAGTAACTGAGTAAGTATGTAGTATTGTAATTTTATTTTTATTGTAACGGTGCATGATTTATAATAAGTAGATTTGCTGGCGAAACGTGTTAAATGACCATTAAATATTCAGCAAAATATCGCTCATAGGGCCCGTATAAATGAATTGGAACTGTGTTTGTATTTAAATGTATGAAGCAACAGGTTGTGGATAAGTAGAAGGAATAAATGCATAGAGTACAACAAAAGGTTACGCAGAGAAATCCAAGTATTTTTATCTCTGACTGAAAATACACCGAATCGAGACTGTTGTTTCTTCTTTTGTTACCTAATATATTTTATTTATTATTATTATTTTTTTTTTTTTTTTTTTGAGAGCTTAGAACTCAGACGATTTGCCACTTTTTATATTTTCGCTTGACTTGAAAGCCCATTACGCATAAGCTTGATTTTCAAGAAGTTCTTTCTTGGTCTACTAGTAATCAACTATTTTTAAATATTAGTTTAGGGGGGAAAGAAATACATTAATTTCGCGGTAGATGACGGTAGAGATCGATATCTCGTAAAGTATCGATCAAATAATTTCAAATTTATGCGCGTTGCTTAGGTGACATTTCACACTAAAACATATCTTTTGCCGTTTTGTGTTTGTTCCATTCAGCTGTGAGTCACAGGGCTTCAACAATGGGAGTCAACAAAGAGAGAATTCGGTACATTTTACAGTTCTTCTTTGATAAAGTCAAAAATGCAAGCCCGGCCGCTGAAATTTTGAATGGTTTTTATGGTGACGATACGTGCAACAGCTAATTACATACAATTTTGGGTTCGTCGATTCCGTTCAGACATTTTTGATGTTCGAGAAAATGTCGATAATGTTGGTAAAATCACAGAAATAATCGAAATTGAGCAGCATGTGAGTAGTCGTAGCATCACCCAGGAGCTAAAGATCGACCATAAAATAGTTTTGAGCCATTTGCGTAAAGCTGGATTCAAAAAGAAGCTCGACGTTTGAATGTCACACCAAAAAACTTGATGCATCGAATTTCCATCTACGAAGCCGGGGCCAAACGGACTAAAATCGATCCATTTCTTTAACGGATGATGACTGGGGATGAAAAATGGACCGCATACGACAATATTGTGCGAAAACGATCTTGTTCAAAGCGTGGTGATGAAGCAGCTCAAACGGTGGCCAAACCAGAACTAATGGCTAGGAATGTTCTACTGCGCATTTGATGGGACTTGAAAGGAATAATTTGTTATGAGTTGCTTTCGTATGGCCAAACACTAAATTGAAATCTCTACTGTCAACAACTGGATCGTTTGAAGCTAGCGTTTGACCAGAAACGACCAGAATTGACGAAGAGGAGAAGTGTTATGTTCCATCAAGACAATGCAAGGCCATACACGTCTGTAGTGACTCGCCGAAAATTTCGGGAGCTTGGTTGGGTGGTTTTAAGTCATCACACCAAGAAAAATGTGATTCAACAACATTCTACATCAGTTATGCCCATGATGCTTGCTTATCAATTTAAAATCTCTGCATTCTCGGCGATCTATTTGGTCTTTATCTTTCGTCTTTGATATTATTTAAGGGGTTGTGGATTTCGCCTCTCTTCAGGAGCGAATTTATCCTAATATCCCATTTGGAGCGCTTCGTAATTTAGATTTTTTCCATATTGGCTTTATAAGAACTCTGTGTGCCAGCAGTGCACCCATCATGAGAGCTTTGTTTGAATTCAATACTATTTACAAACCTCTTGGGACTGACTTTGGTTCTTCTAAACACTCACTCATTAAACTTCTTAATTATGCTTATAAATAATTTGATTTAGTATGTTTTGGCATACTTTATGTTTTTCTTAAAACATCACCCTAAACAACTTTTTTTTTACTAATTTTCACTTTAATAAATAAACAAGTAATAGTCTCGAGCTTAAAATGGAGCGGCGTTTGTATGCTGGCACTACTAACAAATTAAAAAAAAATATATAAATCATAAATTTACTTTTATGTAAATCGCGTTGCAAATCGGATGCGGAATTATATTTAAAATTCTTAAAAAATTCTTTCTGGAAACTACTTTCAACACCATCACTACAATTTTTCACTACCTAGCAGACCGTTAATCGGCTCTGTGCGAATTTGACAGATATGCCGACGCCATTCGTTTTGTGTTTCACTAAGCTAAAGCTAGATTTTGTGAAACACAAAACGAATGACGTAAGATCTAAAGTTCCACTCAATAAAAATTTTTTTTTACCATACCTAACGAGCAAACCTATCATCCTTGCACCAAATTTACTAACTCCAATGTAGTCCATAAAACCATTCACTCAGTAAGATGAGAGAATGCCTGAGTAAGAATACAGAACCTGAACGCTTACATCATACATCAATTACTCTCATCTTCCGGACTCTCATTAACTAACGAAATTGAAATCTTTCTCCTATTTTAATTGTTTTTATTTTTTTTTCTATTAATGATTCTAAATAATTGTTTAGAAGAGTTTTACAATTGCACCTAGCATATAGAAAATGATACTAATAAGCGATTTTCATTTGATAATTTTACTTGTTTTTGTAGAAGCATTTTAAGTATAACCGCTACTCGCTCTCCATAAGGTCTGCTACCATTGTGCGTTTTAAACATCTTTGAGAGGAACTTATTTTCTCCTAAATATTTGGTAGGAAAAAATGAGTACCTTCGCTCACTGATTTGTATTGTAGTATAGAGTTTCCCCACTTTTTCATTATGTTAGGCCTGTTAGTTATGCATATAGTATTACTGCTTTATATGTACATATATGTATGTAAGTACACAAGTACAACAGTAAATAATATTCTTCTCCACAAGTTCGCGCGACCTATAGGCAGATCACTACTCCTCATATGTACATATATGTATGTATGTAGGTATGATACTTATGCATACTGTGTTTTATATGTTCACCCTATCTTAAATGAAATAGAGCAAGAAACCGTCGGAGAGCAACATGAAAGGTAAATTGCTGTACCACTACTTACGAATTTTAGCTGAGTGATACTATCTTTAAGAATTGGAGAACGCTATTTACAGATGTTCGATACCAATCGAGTGTTTAGCCGCCGACTTCGTGTATGATCTTTTAAACTAATGCTGGAAATCGTTTAAACCAATACCAGAGAAGCAAATTATTGTGAACTGTATTTACGTATTGAGGGGAACCCCTCTGTCTTTTAATTAGCGCAATAGTGGATTTTTTTGCATACTAAGAGCCAGTTTTTCAGCGCAAGGTTAGGTTTTAACTGAAAATTGAAAAACTTAACTATATTTTTTAATATAAAATGGAAACAAAATTTTAATTTGCGCCTTTTTTTGAATAAACATTTATTAAACGCATATACCCCTCTTTCCTGCTCTGTGGTCAGTATAGGCAGTCCAATAACCAGGGAAGAGAATAAAACAAACTAATTGCAATTCAAAGCGCTTGCGGCATCAGCGAGAGTGAATCGAAACAAGGTAACTTCAAATACTTCGCAAACCTCTGAGGAGCTTTACCCCATTAGGGAATGACATCATTCATTTGTTTCTGGACAAAAGCGGCGGTATTCATGGAATGCGATGGCGTGACGCGCGCATCAGCCTGTCAGGGACATACAACAATAAAAATCCACATGCATATATGCGCATAACGAGTACGTACGATATCGCCTATGTAGTTATGAATGTATGTATGTATGTGTTTAAATGGAAGTGTGTATTTGTTTATTTGTGTATATTTACAATCATTGGCGCTCGCCTTGCTTTCTGGGCCGCGGTCACACACTAAATTGCCGAAGCAAAGCAAAAAGTTCATAATATAATTTATCGCCATTATGCAGTAGTAAGAACGAGGAGCACACACGAACAAAAAAAAAAAAAATTACAAAATATTTTTTCAAAGAAAAGTGAAGTTACAAACTTCCCAAGCCACTAGCCGCGTTTTAAGGAGCTGCATTTTGTATTCATATTTTATATGGAAAATAATGCATTTCTAATTGGATAATAATTGAAAATGAAAAGAGCCATAAAATTTAATTTTAAAAAATTTCGTATTGTATTGTGTGTGTGTGTTGCATTGTCGCCGCCTGTTGACCTACGAGAAGTGAGTGAACGGCAAAATGATGGGGCAGTAGAGAGAAGGAAGTACAATGTATGTATGTATGTGTGTATTTATGTATGTATGTATGTATGTATGTGCTTATGTGTGTACGTATGTTTGCATGTACGTGATATACTTCTGCGTGCAGTTGTTTGTACACAGTTGCTTTGTGATATCATCGACTTGACCGTGAAGTCATTTGCCGCTAGTGCTCAACTGGGTATGACGTAAGAGCAATATCGTTTAATTCTAACGCTTCGTTAAATTCAAAAAGTCTCTAAGCACTTTCGCAGTAAGGCAAGATGTGGTAAGCAACATGAAAGTCGGGCAGGCACTCGCACATAAATACATATGTACATACATACATACATACATAACCACACACACAAATTTTGTAGGTACCCACAAATTGTTGCTTTCAATTTGTTTGTTGTCGTTTTTCAACGCTCGAAACTCGTTTAGAAACTTGATTCTCAGCCTTGTCTAACGGGCTGTGCCGCATAATCAAAATGTTTGTGCGCATTTGTTACGCTTAACGCATCGACACACCCTGCGCTCATCGCCCCTTCGCACAACGCCGCTTACTGCGGCTGCTCGATATACTCAGCTTTTGAATGAATTTGTTTAACGCGCAAGACAGGTAAAAAATTTGGCTCTTCCTGAGACACGAATTTCAACACTTAAAATGTAAAGCACAAATATGCACATTCGTACATACATACCTACACATATACATATGTACGTATGCGTGAGTATGTACGCATGTGCAGCTTACTATTTTCATTTCGATATTCCTCAGTTTATTGAAATCGCCGGTAAACTCTACCTATGAATTTTATACTAAGTAAATATACATAGAAGCACATACATATATACGAGTAGCTACATGTGTGTGTGTGCATAAAAGTAGAAGCATAAATTTGGTTTTCTTCACACTTACCAATATTGACGATCTTGATGTGCTCCTGTTCGAGGAATTGCAACGCCACTGAAACATTTTCCAGCTTCTGACTGCGGAATGTCGGTCGCTTGTTGTGTTTGGGCAAACGTTTCTGCGATAGCACCTCAATCAGCGCAATCAAGCGTAAGCCATCGGACAGATCGGTTTCCAAGTTGCTGATGCTGCGGTCGATGGTCTTGAGATGCTCGTTGGCCCACCGTGTGAAAGTGTTCTGTTGGATCTTCTTCCATTGCGCATCTTCGGCGAGATCACGTTCGGCTTCCATGTCTTCGTCGAAGTTCTCGTCGTACGGTTCTTGGTGTTGGTAATAATCGGATGGCTATTTCGGTTGTGCGTAGAAAAATTTTCAATTCGATTAGAATTTATTTAATTTACGAATACATTTTTTGTTTTGAGTGTTAATTATTTATTTAGGTGAATTAGTTGTATTATGCATTGAGTTGATGAGAGTGATCAGCGATGGATGACGAGCGAAATAAAAGCAGATTAATGGTAATTTATTGTATGTAAGTGAAAAAAATGGATCAAATCATATGACGGAATGTTTCTTCTTATTGGAATGGACACCCTTTGGCATTATTTAAGAATATTTATTTGAATTATTGATATTATTAAACAATTGTTTGCGCAAATTAGAAGAAGTTAACACACAAATGCTCTTAAAAGCAGCACAAACATAAAAAAAAAACAAAAAAAAAAACGGTGAAAAGTGAATTCAATTGAGAGTTTAAAGCCATACTGCTTCCAGTTTCTGCTGATTCAAAAATTAGCTACCTGGCAGGCAGGTAAGTGAAATGGTTGGAGTACCAATCCGGCAGTCTTCAAGTGGCACTAAGGCGCCGTTTTGATACTATTTTGAGGCCTCCAACAGGCAGATAACTACAGATAACTACAGTCAGCCAGAGCTGATATATATAGGGTTTTTCAATAAGGGCGGGTAGATGTTGAAATGGAATAAAATGGCGTTTGCTGTGGGGCATGTAGCGCCGACCTGCTGGAACCACATGTCGTCTAGGTCCATATGGTTCAATATGGGCCATAAGAAATTGGAAGGGCCACCACGTCTACCGAAAAATGGGTGCAATGCGCGCAACGTTTGCGTTAATGAACACTCATTTTGATAATAAAGTTTTATCATTTCAACGTGCTGTTTAATCGTGTAACTTGCCATGATGATTTGGCATAAACAACTGAATAATAAACAAAAGATTTGACAGATGTCACCAAAACAAAATGGCTGCCACAGGGCGCTAAAATCGACCCGCGCCAATTGAAAAACCCTTTATAATGGAGAAGACAGAGACATTTACAGAGAAAGTGCTCAACAGTCTCCTTCTTTGAAAGGTGTCCACAGCTTCTGCAATGGGGATTTAATGGCAAATCTAGCTTTTGAATCGTTCAATGACCGCCTAACACAGCTAAGAGTTTGGAAATTGAATGGCGTGGAGTCCTCAGAATTTCCACAGTCCTGCATCTATTTTACTGGGACCAAAGGGTATTCGAAATAGCACTCGAAGAAATGGAACTCCATCACTTCTGTGCTTTCCTGTGAAATAAGTTTTTCGTTTCTCTTTCAACAACAGTGAGGGGGGAGCAAGTCTTCTAAACCTGCTTCAAATATTCTGGCCAAATATTATCTCGAATGTCGACTTATGGGCCAGAACCTAAAACTACTACAGAAACGAAAGAGCGGCTGTATTGGCCATGTTCTACGCAGAGGAAATGGCTGTGACTTAACAAGGACCGCCATTGACTGGAACCCCCAAGTAAGCCGCAGACGTAGAAGACCGACGAATACCTGGAAGCAATTGCTGGAGTCAGAAACCAGCGCCATGCAGCTTAGTTGGAATGAAGTTAAAAGACTGGCGCAAAACAGAAATTGAAGAAATTCGTTGTGGCCCTCTGTTGCACACTGGACCACTAGGAATTCATGATGATGAAGAATGCAGTGACAGTTAATGCTTAGTAATTGCCAATCTGGCTTAAAACTAAGGGTCACTTTATCGACTCCGCATTAAAATTTATCTTTCTTTAAACACAAATTTAACAGACAGTCAATGCACTGGCGCACATTTGTCGCTTAGTCAGTACCAGCGTCTGTTTTGTGTGCACGGGAATATGTATGTATGTATGTGAGTAGATAAAACAGCTGATTGGCAGGCTTAAATCATTTTCGTTGATGGTCTGTTGTCATAATAAATTGCAAATGCAAATATACGTCCTTTTTCTATTCATGCGCTTGCGGAAATGTTTGAAGAGACCTCAGAGCATCATATAACTACGAGGACTTTTTGGAGCTGAGTAGATTATTTTGATGAGTTTACAGGAGTAGGAGTTCATTGAGACCATTTCGGTAGACGAAATCCGCTTTCTTACATATTTCGAGTAGCAGTGGCCGAACAACCGAAACCTGTGCGCAATGGCAAATCAACAGTAACGTAAAAGTCGCACCTCTTTGTATTTTTCCATTAAATCTATAGGAACTTACTCTACTTCTCATCATTCATTTTTACTCTCTTAATGATACATTGTAAACCTTTTGCTCACAAACCATCTAAAGAGATTATTTTGACAGTCTTTTCTCTATCAGTTTTTACTGCTGCTGCCGATTAACTGGTTAGAATTTCGTCAATGACGAGCAGTAAAAGAAGCGGTGATAAGATGCAGTCCTGCCTCACACCGGCTTCAGTTCGTATGGGCTCCGATAAGATTCCGTCATTTAAAATTCGACATAGAAAAGCCTCGTATTGCGCCTTGTTTAAGTCGACAATCTTGTCACTTCTTGTATACCTCTCTCAACTCAGCGAGCTCTGGGCTAGTGCGTAAATGTGTAAAGCGCCCTTCGGGGGCGCTCAAGGCTACTTCTAATGCTAACAAAACCGCAGCTCACGCATTTGATAGGTGTTTGGTACCGGGCATTGCCCGTTAGGTGTCCACGCGGTGAGACTTCGGATTGCTTCAAGTCCTTTCTGCAGAAGCTGTCTGGCGGTGGATGAGGTGGAATCATCTCAGCACCTTCTTCTCAGCTGGCCTGCTCTTGTGGCGCAAATATTTACACATTTGGGCTCTCTCTTTTTTGCTACACCTGCAGATATTGCGGATGTAAATATCATACACCTGGTGAATTTCATCAATAGCTTGAAGTGGTTAATACATAGTTAGCCACTGTTGGTCGTCAATCTGTAATCCAAAACCTTTTCTTCCTTTTTCCACTTGTTTGGTTCTTTTCGTTTGACCAGATGGGACATCATGCGCTACTCAATTGGCGAAGGAATAACGTCTCAATGTTAGTTGCTTTGATCAAAGGCCACTGTCTCTTAGGTCGATATGATCAGGGATTGAATGTACCTCATTTCGACTATTGCAGAAACTGGAAGAATGAGGAGTAGGAAGAGTGGAAGTATCTGTCAGGCATCTTCTCTGTCACTGTCCAGCGTGGCACGCCACTTGGTTTAGATACTTTGACTTATCGTTCTTGAATGATACTGATGACCTTAGGGATATAAGAGTCAGGCAGTTCAATGGGTTTACACTTAATACAAAATGGTTTAACGAGAAGTAGCCGGTAAACTACTACTGTGGTATCACAATGGATCAGCAACGGTCTGAATGAAGAGGTTTAAATATCGAGTGCCACTTGCACCTACCTACCTACAAAGTCTGTTAGGTCTATGTCGTCGGCTTATGAAAATAAAATCAAGCTCTGGTACGGTTTTCGAGATGTACATATATCTCTTTCCACAAAACATATTTGCATAGAAATGCGGAAAATTTGCAACGAAAAAATTGGAAAAAATCACCAGTAACGGAGGGTTACAAAAGTACAAATTTATTGTACGTAATTATATTCTTGCTTTAACAGCGTTTATTGGATACCCTCGTACCCAAATGCTAAAGAGCTTCTTTAGATTTAGATTTACTGAAGGTTTGCACCCTCATGGTCTTTGGTGCCCTCTACTCCTCATAGTACCTTCTCCAGACCCGGTTACCTTATTAAATTTAACATAGAACTGGGTTGTACTGAGCGTAAGGGCCTCTCTTCGGGCTCCAAAGAGCCGAAATCTGCCAACCTTTTCCGCACCATAGCGTCATATTCAAGATGAAGGAGTGTTCGAGTCTCCGGGATCTTGTCACAGAAACGACACGAGCCAGTGGACCAAATCCCGATCATTTGCAGAGGACTGTGCAGTCTGCAATGGCCGGTGAGGATGCCCGGTTTCTCGGTTTATCTTTGGGGAGAGTTATGAGTTTTTTATACCTCTTATGGTCGTACCCTCCCAATAAATATTTTGCCTGGCGTAGCCCCATAGTTTGGCGCCTAAGCATTCAAAGTTTCTCCTTGATGGTGTGTTGTCCCATTGCAAGGAAGGGCTCGGGTCCTAATAATGACGAGACTGCAACCTTTTGCCGATGCGTCCACTACTTCAGTTAGATGAGTGGATTTGATGGGGCGTGTGAATAGGTGGTTAGTACCGTACGGGGTGCCTTCACATGCCGGACATATGTTTAGTATGTCGGGGTCAATTCTGGATAGGTAGGAGTGTAACCTGCTACAGTATCCAGAACGTAATAGTGCCAAGGTTACGCGGAACTCTCGGGGAAGTTGGAGCTCTTCGTCTGCAATGTGTGGTGGTTGGATTCCGATGACGGTATTCGGGGGTCGGGGGCTTAAGAAGGTGGTAGGAGTCTCCCGAGGAATGTCGGTCATTGTCTGTATGTTCACGCTCTCTTCCTTTGTACTGTGCGAAATTATAACGATATCTGTTAACGGTATTTCTCTTCATGAATATGTGTCTTTACTTCTAATTGCGTAAGAATAGTAAATTGAAAACTTTCTTCCAAAAAACGAGCGCCATTTACTTATCCAGCAGAGATTCGAGCGCTAATGCTAAATATCCCTGGGGGCCGACGCTGATCTTTCCTTGTGGCCGGCCCCGGTCTCTGGGAACTGTCGTTATACTTTTCGTGGACCGACAGTATTCAAGTTCCAAGATAAATGTAACCTGAATGAATGTAGCCAAATATTCTTTTAATAAGCTTTTATTGAAGCATTCTAAGCTGGGATTTATACATGTAACAACTTTTTTTGTTAAATTTTTGATTTTCTTAGACCCTAATAATCTTAAATTCTCATTATAACAACCAGAACAGTATTTTCAAACTTTATCGACGTCTCCTTCCTTTATGAACAAATTTTCATTTCCGAAGTGGAATTTGTTCATCTGCTCGCTGTGTCAGTCCATTTACCAATTTCTCTCTGAAATTCCGTAACTGATATTTTTTATCTGGTTACTTTTTTAAATAGAAACAGAGAATTGATCGCTGATAATATGACATTATCGCATACATAGAGAGTGACGCTCTCTGCCGGCCGAGGGAAAGGTCAGAAAAATGGGCGCCGCGTTCAACGTGTTAATATTGCCAAGCCGGCTTTGACACCTCTGTCCAACTAGCAGTACACTTTTTGAAATAAGATTCATTAATTTTCGTTTTTTTGTGAAACATTTTTTGTTGGTGAAATTTTATATTTCATATTTTGAAAAAAAAACGAAAGATTTTAAGTTGCTTATATACATCCATCAACAACTTTCTGCTAGAAACAGTAAATCGAAATGCATATAAAAATATTTTTGCATTTTATATTGAAAAAAATGTAAAGTAATGTTGAGTGTTAACAGCTTCTTTATGGAAACAGAAAATTTAATTAATTTGATGCATGACTCTGAAGGATTTAATGTAGCCGATTATTAATTTTATTTCCACATTTTCATTACTATAAAAAAAAATACAACTCGTGTCGAATTTTTAAATAATACATGGGAGCTACTCATAATTTGTTAAAATTAATTTACCACTAAAAAATTGAGTATAAAGTTGCATTAACATTTGCGACTTTTTGCCTGTAACGGGAAACAGGAATATCACGAGGAATATCACCCCTCTCTACCATTTGTTTAATGTGAAAATTACAGATATTTTTTTCTTCACAAAAAATTTACTGCCAAAAAGCTACTATTAATAGTTCATCTTATTATTTCATCATATTATCTTATTATTAATTCATCTCATTTCAAGCAGTTAACTGCTTCCACTACAGTGCAGTGCTCCTAACAGTGAGAGCTTCTAACAGCAGTAGGAGAAAATACTTTGTCTAATTCCCCTAACAATAGGATCTATTTTACTGTCAGTCGTTTGTTAATTAATTAAAAGTGGTTTTAAATTTAGTTAATTTAAATTTTATACAACAACAAGTATACATATATATATTATCTTCAGTATTTTGAATTTCTTCGCTGTCTATGTCACACAAACACACACACACTGCGTGCAACTAAATATGTAAATGATCCGCCTTCTATCTTAGTGTACTTAGCTTTTGGAATGCATTTGTGTGCGATAAGCTTAGTAATTAAATATTTTAGGAAATGTGTGACTCACTGTCACAGTTTCACCTATTTCTAAGAAGTTCGGTTCCATCAAATTTAGGCTTAATGAAATCGCATGCAGAGAAAATATTCAAAAACCTAATCGCATTAAAAAGTTATTTCTTGCTGGATGGACAGCCGGTGAAACGCCGGTGGATGTTTTTATGAGTATGCGGGCATAACTAAGTATGTAAATAAGTGTAATGCTTTAACAACAAACGGTAAAACCGCCTATCTTTTCGTTTCCATTAGCCACGTCACCAACGGTAAGACGGCTAACAGACGGATTTGCAACCTACGAATATTCATATTATGTGTAGGTAAACCCATATATACGTATGTATGTATGTATGAAAAGTTCATATAAGAATGAAAGCTCGGCTTTGTAAGTAAATGAATGTGTCAGTATGCAAGCAAATATGCACACATGTGCGGTTAAATGTAGCAAGTAAACATTCCGGAACCGCCCAAATATCAGCAGCCGAATCGGATCAGATAACACAAGAAACAGCAGTCAAAAGGTGAGGAGATTGAGAAATATTCATAATCACAATGTTGCATCTGGAAGCTTGTCATGTTGGCTGCCAGTCGACAGCCACGCTCCAGATTTTCACACGCACACAAACACATAAAAGTATGCACAAATGTATGTGGCTCACGGCATCTATTATCAGGGCAATGTATGCAGTGAGCTTCCACAAGATCGTATATGTTGAGCAACATACACAGGTACGTACTTGTACATGCAGGTATGTATGCATGTGTGTACATTCATTTATTTGATTATGTATATTTATGGCAGCCCAACTTGCTGCTAGTCTAGCCTAGTCACTTCACACACTCGACGTGCAACGGGAAAACCAGAACTAGAAAATGTTGACATGCACACCGCGCTGTTGACGTTGTCATCTCGTCTAATCCGCTGTAACTCTCCTCTCTCACGTTGTTGGGATATTGCGCGTGCCACATCAGCTGCCATGAAAGGCTCTACAGCAGGGAAGGCAAATGGCTTAAACAGCCATTGCCACTGCCACTGCCACTAAGTTGTTGTTATTGTTGTTTTTAACCACAATGCTGCAAGACAACGGCGAGCTGGCAGTCATAAAAGTGCCAACAAACAAGAAGAACCGCAAGAAGCGCAGAAAGCAAAGTGTTCTGAAGCCGTGGTATTTAATGAACTGTGGTGACGAAATAGAGAGGCAGATGAGGGGAAGATGGTAAAAGAGCGTCATAGTTCTTGCCGGCAAGAATTGTTGGGCTGACTCTTTTTGGCCAACTATGAGTGCCTTCTCAAGCGTACGCTCCTTGAGTGCGTGCGTGTTTGTGTGTGTGTGTGTGTGTGAGTGCGCGTAAAAGTGTTGAAGTGGCTGATTTGTTATTATACCTATTCATACATACTTATATATATAATATAATACATATACATATAAAGTAATTGGCCGACTGGCTGCCTGGCGTGTGAAGTTCATTAACATTTTCATTAGTTGCGAAATGTTAATTTAGTAGCAGCAAAGCAAAGATATTGAAAAAGTTTTTAGAAGCTGTTATACGACACCGGCAAACTGCCGCCTGGCCCTTTTTGCGTAGAAGGCGGTAGGGGGAGGGGCGTAAGCTCGATCTGTGTCGTTTTAGCGTTTTGCATTAACCCACAAAGTTTAATGATTTTTTTTTTGTTTTTTAATTTTTTAGATTAAGCATTTTTTAGTTTGTTTGCCTTTGTTTACAACCTTTGCACACACCTGTTGATAGTATTCGGCGTTGTTATTGTTGGTGTTGTAGCCGAGTACTTGTTGTTGTTGCGGATAACTAGACAGTGATGAACCGTAGTATCCTTCCCTACTGTCGGCCGGCTGATTTGTGTTGTTTGTGCTATAATTGTTGTTGTAGCGATCTTGTTCAGCGTAGGCGTTAGCACTCGCGTTCGACTCGTAATTATTTTGCGTTTGCTGCGGCTGTCGCGCGTAATTTGCGTTACCACTCGCGTTCACGTTTACGTTGTTGTTGTTGTTTTTCTGATTTAGATAAATCGTCGCCGATGACGTTTGACCGAAATTATTATTGCTACGAGCAACTGTTGCGGCCGTTGGCGTTGTTGTTGTTGGTTTGGTTTTTGTCGCACTATTATTATTTACTTGCAAATTTAATAAGTTTCGTTGTTGTTCCTGTGGATTTGTTGTCAATTGCAATTGACGCACTGTTTGCTTTTGTTCTTGTTGCTGCTGCTGTTGCTTTGTTTGTTGTCTACTTAACAACTCGTAATCCGTTACATCCGTATGCGCACGCGGTCCACCTTCTACTGAATTTTTATTTCTGCTAACGTATGCATTTACTGACTTTGCCGCTGTTGCTGTCGCAGCCGCTCCATTCGTAGGCGACACTTTTGTTGTTGTTGTATTTTGCTTTTCCAACTTTTCTCCAACCGCATTTCTCGTCATTGTCACATTATTTGCTCCCATCGACGTCGCTCCATCTCTCATTGCTAGTGGTGTTGGTGCTGCCGTTACTCTCATTGGCATTGGTGTGGTGGTCATTGTTGTTGTTACTGAGCCGATCGCCGTGGGTTTGTTGTAGCCGGCATTTGTTGGTTCAACTCCACCACAACGCAAAGTTGGACCGGCTTTATTGGCGTTGACAGCGCAGTTGACGTTGGCGTTGGCCGCAATGCTGCGATTGCCATACATTTTGCTGAGCAACAACTCAGCTGCCTTTAATTAGTAGCTAGGTACCTGATTATGCTATTGTTGTTGTTGACTGGTTGGTTGTTTATTCTCACTTTTTACTGCTCAATATGATGTCTTTCCTTTGCTTTGTGAGTAAACTACCTTTTGTTACCCTCTTATAAAATACTCACCACACTTGACTGCTCACCGCCTATTCGGCTTTCAACTGTTTAACTTCTTTGTATTGTATTTTCTATTTTACCTTTATTTATGCCTTATAGATTCGTGTTGTGTTCTGTTTGTAAAGTTCGAGGCTCTCGCTTAACCGCAATCGGCAATATCATTTGTTTACACTGTAATTAAGAGCGCCAATATTTATGTTGAGTGACGAAATACTTCAGATACTTCTTATCTGTTCGACTAATTTTCATGGAGAATCAAGTTTTTACCTCATAGATTTTAAGAATTGTATTCGTCATTTATATTTCAATCATTTTCGTTAGTCATACCAGTATGGTTGCTTATTTTGAATATCTGTGTACTTAAAATTTTGATTTGGCAAAATATGCGAAATGATTAAGACACACTTTCGAAAATCGGTCGATGATAAGATCACCCGGGAAATCTTGGAATAAATAAAAATTTCTTTATTTGCCCCTGGAATTATTTTTATTTCACACCCCTGGAATTTTTAGATAAAAACATGTTCCGGTTTAACATGCACTTTCTATATCCGTACTTAAGAATTATTCGATTTCAGGGCAATAATTAAAAAGTAATCCATAAATAGAGTTTTCTTCTAAAGAAGTTATAAGATTTTTTTTTCCCTGAGTACAAAAACTGTTAAAGTGAAATTAATTTGGTCTAAAAAAGGTTCTCGAAGTTCTATATTTTTCCCGAATTCTCAAAACACAAGCTTCCAAAGTAAAAAACGCAATCCAAAAACTGACAAATGAATCGAGTTTCTGAAGTAATTCGTTTCATAAAACTAGTTTAGATAACGAAAAGCTTTCTCTGTTTGTCACCTAGTGAATAAATCTGCTGAATAGGCGAAAATTAAGCAATTTAGATATAGCCGCAATGAAAAGTAATCCAGAAAAGGTATTGTAGTAAAGAAAGAAGTTGCCTTTATGTCACATTTAAGCTTATGCCGCTCATTAAATGGCGCTGAGAAGTCTTACTACATCCGTCGGAAGTGAAGAGAACCTCCTCGAATTTCTTAATACAATGCGAGTTTTCCGAAAAGTGGAATCTTTAAGTGTGATATTCTTAATTTTGTATTGGAAACTACCGCTAGAGCTTTACATATCCAAGCCCCAGCTTTGTAGTGTTCAATTTCTGACATAATTATGCCGGCGCTATAACCATCATCGGCTGAGAATACCATATTAGGTGATGAAGTACATATACAAAATAAAGGGTGATCAAATTGGAACTACTGTTTCCAAAAGAGTTTTTTTGACAGATCACGCGTGATTACTGTCAAACTAAATACATAATTTTTTTTCAGTATTCATTAAGATTTCATCATGGAAAGACTTACGTCTCAACAACGTTTACAAATCGTTCAAATCGACTCTGTGTGAAAAGTGTTTATCGTGTGCTCTGACCAATTGGCCTCTATACCATTTTTGCCTTAGTGGCTACGTCAATAAATAAAATTGCCGTATTTGGGCTGAAAAGCAACCCGAAGCCATTCAGGAACAGTCATTACATCCATTGAAAACAACCGTTTGGCGTGGCCTATGGCTGGAGTAATTATCGGCACATATTTCTTCAAAAACAGGGCTGACGAAAATGTAACAGTAAATGGCGAGCGCTTTGGCACCATGATAAACGACTTTTTGATGCCAGAAATTGAAACTCGTGATCTCCACAACATTCCGTTCCAACAAGACGGCGCTACTTGCCATACAGCCAGACAGCCCGTGAAACAATGAATTTACTGCGTCGTCGTTTCCGTGAGCAATTTATCTCTCGTCTCGGGCCAGTGGATTGGCCACCAAGATCATGTGATATCACAGCTTTAGACTTTTATTTGTGGGGGTATGTAAAGTCGAAATGCTTTGTGGATAAATCAGCTTCGATTGAGGCATTGGAAGTCAATATAACTGAAATTATTCACGAGGTATCGACCGAAACCCTCCAGCGAGTTATTCAAAATTGGTGCTTACGGATGGTCGAATTACTGCGCAGTTGCGCTCAACATTTGAAAGGGATTATCTTTAAGAAATAAATGTCATGAATATTTCTACACAAATATAATAAAGATTGCCCAATCAATTTGTATTTTCCTTGCTTCACTTCTATTTAAAACCCAATAACTCTAAAACAATCACTCCTTATTATCTATTATATACTCTTGAGCTCATTTCGTAAAGATTTACTCTTTCCAATTGAAAAAAAATTTTTTTTTTTGAGAAATATTTATTCGTGTTCTAGAACATGAAACATCTTTGCAAATCTGAAAATATCTACATACCAGTTTGAGCGAATGAATTTTACTCAAAGATGAAATCGTGCCCAGCACGAATGCATAAGCGGAAGAAAAATCTGGGTAAACCCTTTTTATCAGAGGAGGAAATAAAGCTCAATAAAGTAGAGCAAATACTAAAATTTATTGAAGAAGTTGGGCTCAGAAAAATACTCACAATCCAAAAAGTGACCTTTAAAGACACCTCACCAAATCTCCTCAAATAATAATAATTTGTAATGTCTGTACATGTTTGTTAGGCTAAACATAAATTCTCAAGCGGAAACAAAAAATTTTTATACGAAAAATTGCGCCAACATTTTTCTCAGTGTCACTCTGTGAAGATCTTTAACAGTATGTTAACAATAAATACGTAGTGACCAAAAAATGAGAGAGATCTCTTTTATTCTCTCTCTCTGTGGCCTCTCTAATCGTAAAATATGAATGGGCAGCGATGAGACGATGAAAAACTGGCGTCAAGTCTAATTGAAATACGCCTCTCGGCAACATAGGAATGTGCCTATCTCATGCTAATCATACTTTTTCACTATCCATTCGCATGTGTGTGTGTGTGTATGTTTACCGATCCGTCTATTTGTCTGGTTCTATGCTACTTTGTGCTATTGTTATTTAATACAAAGCTACAATGCATTTGGTATGCAAGTGAAATGCTTGACTGCACTGCATTGCTGTTGCTTGTGTTGTTGTTATTACTTTCTCGCTATTCCGCCCCAACAAGAGTGGCTGGTGTATGTGTGGTTAAGTGTTTTCGCAATTTTTTGTTGTCGTCATCGAGATCACAATGACGTTGGCGCTGACGTTGACGCTGACGTTGACTTTGCTTCGGACATACACATATATGTATATGCGTAGGTATGTGCATGTGGCAGCGATGGAATGGTGCGCTAGCCGCAGCTCTGTTTTATGCGCGATCTCTATCAATACGATTTCTTGTAGTACGTGCCACTCGGTGCATGATAGCCAATTTTGTGTGTATTTGTAATGTTTTGCTTTTAATTTTTGAGTACGAAATCAATGTAGTATTCATTGTGACGCAGTTGTTGTGTGCTTTTGCTTTGTTTTCAGGTTAATTTTATTTTGACTTGATTTCATCGTGACACTTTTAAATTTTTGGCATTAGATTTTTTGTAACGGTTATTGTTTGTAAATTTATGCTCACAAATACATACACATATACAATTGCTCATATTGTTTTTGACTTCACACTTTTATTTTGTTATTTTAGTTATACTTAGGAGATTTTAGGTACTAATCGCCCATACACATACACATTTGTTTATAAATATACACATACATACATATGTGCACAGTTATTTTAATTGCATATATCTATTAAGTTCATTCACTCATACTTTTTAGTAACTTTTTAAGATTTTATTAGTAATTTTGTTTCCTCTGTTTCTTTGATTTCAACTTTTCTTAACACTGTTGTCATTTCCGTTGCCTGTTCTAGGAAATATTTACTGTGTGCACTCATTAAATTTGTAGAAACATAATACATTTGGTATGTGGTATCAATTACTCATGCAAACATTAGTCACTTTATCATTTTGCTAATTCATTGAATTCACTTGAGCCTAAATGTAGGCTTCAAAAAGTCCACTTAATTGAGCAAAGCTGAGTGCGATGATTATTCACTTACATTTTTTATTGCAAAGAAAATCTTTTTATAACATTTTATATAAAATATATAAGAATGGCTTCTTACTTATACTTGCATACATAAAAAATTGTTTGTTAGTAAAAATTAGACAATTTCTTAATCCATCGCTTCAAGAAGTAAAATACGTTGCAATAACGCCACGATGCTGACTTGGCGAAGTACAGCGCCCCTTTGGTTACATAATTAACACCTCGAGGTTAAAAATTACCCCGGGGTTACGGACATAAAACAAGAATATCTAAAAATAGAAAGCTATAATTTTTAAAGGATCATGTGAAAATGGAGTTAGTGTCGTGACTTCACATGCCGGACATATGTTTAGTATGTCGGGGTCAATTCTGGATAGGTAGGAGTTTAACCTGTTACAGTATCCAGAACGTAATTGTGCCAAGGTTACGCGAGACTCTCGGGGAAGTTGGACCGCTTCGCCTGCAATGGTTGGTGGTTGGACTCCGATGACGGCATTCGGGGGTTGGGAGCTTAAGAAGGTGGTAGGAGTCTGCTGATGAATGTCGTTAATTGTCTGCCTGCATGGGTGGGACCTGCGATAACACCCTAACAGGAACTGTTTGCAAAGCTGTTTATTATGCTTCTTTACAGGGAGCATATGGGCTTCGACGTGTAGATGTTGAGATGGGGACATCAGAAGACATCCTGTCACAGTCCTAATGGCAGTGTTTTGACAAGTTTGTAGCTTCGTCCACTGCGATTCACTGGTTCCAGGCGACCGGTCAGGCGCAGCATAGTTTAAAACCGGCCTGCCTAATGCCTTAAATGTCGATAGCAACATGTCTTTGCCTATGCCCCAAGTGCTGTCGGCAAGCGATTTGAGGACCTTTTTACGATTTTGGACTTTAGTGGCAATGGCGGTTGTATGCGCTGAGAAAGAGAGCAAACTTTCGAAGGTAACTCCCAAAATTTGGGGTAGCTAACAGTCGGAATTGGTGTGTCATCGACTTTTACCTTAAGTTACAGTTTGTGAAACAGCAAATATTTTATTGCGCTATGAATTATTTGAGAGATAACCTAAGATGCATAAACAATATCCAGTCATATTTACTCAGGGAAAGAAGTAGTCTTAGACTGCCGCTGAGCAAAAGTTGATAAGAAAAATATATTCTATAAACGATTAAAATGTTTTAACGAACTACCAACTCAAATAAAAAATTGTGTTAACATGAACACTCTGAAGAGGCTGCTATTCAATCACTGTAGAACGTTGCCCATTACATAGAAACTAGCTCTTTTCATCCGCCCTAGCAGTGCGACTCTGGATCCCGTCCAACCGATTGTTCAGTGCGAAGTTGGAACTCTTTTATTCAGACCGCCTATGCATCAAAGGATGAGGCAACGGTGCTGCCTGGAATCTAGTCCATTCCAACAGCATCGATAAATAAATGTAATAAATGATTGGCGCGTGTACACTTCTCTTCGGTGTTTGGCCGAGCTCTTCTTCCTATTTGTGGCGTGCGTTTTGATGTTTTTCCACAAATAAAGGTACCTACAGTTTTAAGCCGACTCCGAGCGGCCGACATTGTAGATCCAACACTGCAACACTATAGATCCAAAATAGATGAGCTCTGCGAGAATAGACAAGTCACAATTAACTGGGGACACATGAGAATAGAGGGAGATAAAAGAGTTGATAAGCTTGCTAAGGCAGGCACTCGCTTGCCTAGGTACTCATCCTAGATCGAACCATCACCTCCCATAGGATTGTCTAAATAATGCTGCAAACTTGCAACACGAAAACAGCCAACCTTCTTTTCTCACTCCGAAGGAAGGAATGTAAAATATTGGTTGGAGTACTGACGGGACATTGTCTCACTCCATATCACGCAGCTAAAATGGGATTGCTTCAGAACGACATGTGCGACTTAGGCGAAGAAAAAAGGGATACGTTAGAATATCTTCTTTGCCACTGAAAAAAGCTGTTCATTGAAACTCGCCAAGATCTGTACGACAAACTATGTTTAATACGACTCCAAAAACACTGGTAACACAACGGACTCTTGTAGTCTATGTGAGATCTATTCAGATCAGCCAGATATACCTAACCTGACCTTACCATCCTCTATGTTCTATAAAGACAAACACGGTAAATCTTTTTGTGGAATTTCTTAGTGCTAATTTTGTATGGGATTCAGATATTGATCTAAGCCATTTAGGTGTTTCAGATTCCTCTGTGCAGTTCCACATATGTATATCACGTGACGGAAGATGACATTCAAGGAGTGATTGAAACTCTGAAACCCTCATTCATAACCGATGCTGCTGGTCAGTTCTGCCGAAAAACTGATTCTCGCTCACAAGGCCATTCAAGTTAATTTTCAATAAGTCGCTCTCTGTTGGATCGTTTCATCTGGACTATTTGGAAAAAAGTTTCATATAACTGCAATCTTTAAAATGGGAATTATCCTAAGAACGACTTCACAAATTGTAGAACTGTTATGAAATTGAGAGGAATTTCTGATTTTTGCTTTGCCTTAAAA
Source organism: Anastrepha obliqua (assembly GCF_027943255.1). Lineage (NCBI taxonomy): Eukaryota > Metazoa > Arthropoda > Insecta > Diptera > Tephritidae > Anastrepha > Anastrepha obliqua. The sequence continues at coordinate 138,570,488 of NC_072892.1, read as the reverse complement.
CAGACAGTTCTTAGTACAACCATTTGGTTGCTACAAGTATTCGGAGAATTACGGACAACCAACCGTCGAAGATAATCATCTTTCATCAAGGCTATGCCAGTCCAACCGGCTCACAAAAGAGAGTTTTTGAGCACTTGAAAGAACGAATTAATAGGACCTTCGCCTTACAGCCCTGATTTGCACTTATGTATGACTTATTTTTGTCCTCGAGCATCAACAATAAAATGCGAGACGCACTTTTTTCAAATTCTGCAGAAGCTGTTGAAGCTATCAAAAGGCTATTTTTGGAGGTATCTAGTTTTGAGGGGCATAAATGTTTTGAAATTTGGTTCAAGCGAAAAAGGGAGTGTAATGACTTTAATGGCATAGAAAGGAAAGCTCTGCAACGTGCTATTGGTGTATTTACACCTGAAGAAATAATCGTGAAAATGATGATAGACGAAGAAATATGGAATGCCGTCGCAAATTTCGTGGAGGGTATTATCAGAAAAAAGAAGTGTGAAATGGAAACTTATGCTGAAGAGCATTGAGCATAGGTTTCTCAAAACATGCGACCCTGCTCGCAGGGGAGTAAGTAAGTGTCCTTCCAAGACGGCGTCCTATCTCGACCCTGTACCTCGAAGCAATGCGAAAGCAGTCCCGGGATGGAGGGAAAATTCCAAGAGAAGAGGAGGGATATTTTTAGTGGAATCAACACACACCGCAAAAAAAAAATGTACAGGGTTGGCCATATTAAACTGACCCATTGAGTAACCCTATAACTTTTTACTGTAATTTGAAATCTAAGGTTTACGTCAACAAGCCAAAGACACTAGGCGCACTTAAGGCCAATATTCGACGGGAAATAGCCGCCATATCGGCCGAGACGCTGGCCAAAACTATGGAAAACGCCGAAAAACGGGCACATTACGCTATACGAGCTAAGGGCGACCATTTGCGCGATATCATATTCAAAAAGTGATGTAAACGAATCTCCTTGAACTAAATTAAATGTTTTTCACAATGAAACACAAAAAAATGTTTCTTTTTCCATATTTTTTTAATAATCACATGGGTCAGTTTAATATGGCCAACCCTGTATTTAATTTGTTTTCATAGGTGGGTTAAGTTTCAAGGGACGGTGTTGATTTTGAATAAAATACATTTTTAGGAAATTATTGTCATTTCTCTTTGTTGTGATAATATTGGTATGGCTCAATTACGTATGGAACAAAATATCGGCCAAATGGCCGCCGCGACCTCGGCGGCACACCTCCATCCGATGGTCCAAATTTTCGCTGACGCTGAGGTATAATTGAGGTTCTATGCCGTTAATGTGCCAAATTATCTCATCTTTTAGCTCTTGAATTGTTACTGGCTTATCGACGTACACCTTTCCTTTCAAATAACGCCAAAGAAAGAAGCCCAACGGTGTCAAATCACGTGATCTTGGCGGCCAATTGACATCGGCGCGATGGGAGTTTATTCGGCCATCAAATTTATCGCGCAAAAGAGCCATTGTTTTGTTAGCTGTGTGACAAGTGGCACCGTCGTGTTGAAACCACATATCATCCATATCCATACCTTCCAATTCGGGCCAAAAAAAGTTCTTTATTATCTCACGATAGCGAACACTATTCACAGTAACTGCCTGACCGGCCTCATTTTGGAAAAAATACGGCCCAATGATGCCGCCGGCCCATAAACCGCACCAAACAGTCACTCTTTGTGGGTGCATTGGGATTTTTTTTTTCTCTGGGATTATCATTCGCCCAAGTGCGGCAATTCTGCTTATTGACGAATCCACTGAGGTGAAAATGTGCCTCATCACTGAAGATGATTTTCTTCACGAAGTGCGCGATATGCATTTTGATTTGAACGCCCGTTTTCATAATAAGCCTGAATAACTTTAACGCGTTGCTCGATTATGTATCTTTCCATGGTTCAAATTGAATTAGTCTGAAATTGAAAAATGTCAAATGAAATGCCGAAAAAAACTTGAGGTCACATTCATCATCGGCCCCTGAAATTTAACCAAACCTTATAAAAGGCAACCCTCGTACAGCTGTGTATATTTTATGTACATAATTAAAACCATTGATTAGAGTATTTGGCAATAAATCAAGCAACTTTCAATATTTTTAAACATTCACTTCAGAAAGTCTCTGTGCCACTTTGTATTGGCTAAGTAGGTTTTTTACGCCATTTGTTTATTGAAAATGAAATGAAAACGCTTGGTAAGTAAACAATTCATACAAAAATATATTTATTGGCCTTGCATGAGTCATAATTCCCAAAAAATTGCTGCTCGTGAAGCAAAAGGTGATAAAGGAATTTGCAAATAAATAAAATAAAGAAAAGCAATTAAATTAAGATAAAAAAAACACAGCGAAATTAAAATTGACATCATCGATCGAGAGGTTAATCAAAGCTGTTGATTTACGTATTGAATGAAGGTATGTCTGTCTACGCGCTTGTATATATAAGCATTCTTGTATACCGGGTGGTTCAAATACAGGTATTTTTTGGAGCATTCGCAATTTTGCTGGCAGCTGATTAGTTCTATAAGCTTTCGAGATTAACGAATGCCTTGAATGGGGTTGGGAAATATTGTCAAGAGGAAATAACAATGCGATTATTTGGTTTCTCAAAGTAGGCACTTATGTATTTCCCAGGGAACGTGGTGAATATATGGAGATCGAAAAACTCATAGAGAGCGTTAGTTTGGAATTTTGGCTTTTCAAGTAGTGATATCAAAATGAAATGAATGAAATTTGAATGGGTCGAGCCAAGGAGCACCAAGAGATTTGGTGGCTGCTAAAGCTCTCAGGCTAGGAGCCCATTGTATTTAGAGCTCTGGAAAGGGGGTAGATAGTCAAGGAGGGAAGGAGAAAAGTATCAGAGAAGGAGATAGGAAAGAATAGAGACAGAGATAAAGGTAGTTAGTCCTGTGAGAATTTTCCAGATTCTTTGGCAAATCTGTAAATATCCTCCAGTTTTAGAAAACGAATATTACTCGTTCTCACGACATCGGAACCCAAAAGTCGTAGCCGTGATATAGCAAAGGCAGGACACTCACAAAGAAAGTGCTCAGTGCTATCCGCCTCCTCCAAGCGAGACAGGCCCATTGGGTCCTCAATGATTCCAATGGTGGTCATATGCTGACCCCATGGGTTGTGTCCTGTAATGATACCGACCATCAACCGAACGTCTTTCCTTCTAAGTTTTAGTAGAAAGTTTGACAGTTTTCTGTTCGGACTTCTCACAAAACACTTTGCAGTTCTGCAGCGTTCTAGACCGGATCATCGCTCTTTATGTAGATTGCCTACATAAGCGCTGATCCAATTCATGATTCCTTCGGAAATCATTCCGATTATTGGCTCTGGCCCTTGTGGGGGAACCGCTGATCCACGGTTGGCCAATTCATCGACAATTTCGTTTCCTTGAACACCGGAGTGCCTTGGTACCCATATAAGTACAAGCCTGTTTTGCCTTGCGACAGAATTAAGCTTCTTCTTACTTTCTCCAACAATCTTTGAGGTTTGTTTCGCGTTCTCCAGGACCTTCAGTGCAGTCTGACTGTCACTGAAAACTCCAATCTATTTTCCGCTCCATCTCTTCTCGAATATCCATGCGGGATGTATTCTGACATCAAATTTCCTTCCAAATGAAACTATGAGTATCAGGTCGTCTGTAGGTGCCAAAAACAGTGGATACTGCTCAGATAGCATCTTAAAGATTTCTCTGTGTCCCGAAGTTCCGTCTTCGGGCCAGAAACCATAATTATGGAGTCTACACATTGCTTTTATTGCTTCCTGTTGTATCTTAACATCCAGGGGGAGCAAATCAGGCATAGCATTTAAGGCATCGCCAGAGGTTGTACTCATGGCACCCGTGATGCATAAACATACGCTTCTTTGCAGTCTGTATAGTTCTCGGATTGTGGAGTTAACCATACTCCGTCGCCACCAGAGCACAGAGGCGTAAGTGATGATTGGTCTGATAAGTACTGTGTATATCCATAGGACCCCAGCAGGTTTCCGGCCCCAGGTTTTACCAAAGGCTCTGTGGCATTGCTGAAAAATCCTTAATGCGCGATTCACCTTCAGTGAAACGTGTGTCTCCCAAGTCAGTTTCTTATCGAAGATAATTCCTAGATATTTAACTTCATTGGAGGGACCAAGCGTCCCACCTTTCAGTGTTAGAAGTCTAAGAAGTTGTTCGGATTAACGGAAAGACCTCGTCTCATGCACCAATCATCGATTTTGACCAGGGATTTATCCGATATTAGCGCACAGACATCGTCCGCATATGCTTGAACATGAAAACCGAGTTCCTGCATCTCCGCTAGTAGAGAGTCTACGACCACCACCGGTGAAAGAACACCCCCTTGGGGACATTCTTGCTTGATATTGACAGTGATTAGTTTGCCACTGTTCTCACCAACGGTTAACAGCCTCTCAGAGAGCATGGAATATATCCACTTTACAATGGTTTGATTAACTCCATGTCGTTCGGCAGAGGAACATATTGAGCCGAAAGTGGCATTATCAAAAGGCCCCTCAATGTCCACGAACACGCCCATTGTGTATTCGTCAGCTTCCAGCCCGGCTTCAATCTTGCTAAGAAGATCGTGTAAGGCTGATTCACATGATTTTCGACTCTGGTAAGCGTGTTGATTTCTACTAAGTGGACTTCTCGGCAATACCCCCACTTGAATATGTTTCTCCACCACTCGTTCTAGACTTTTCAACATTTAGTCATTTTTTCTGGTTTCGGACTAAATACTATTCTTACGCATTGCCTATGGGATGGTATATGACCAAGTGCAAGACAGGTTGTGAAGATCCTTTTCAGGGCCTCAATCAGCCTGTACCCTATTCTCTTAAGCATTGCTGGATATATTCCGTCAGGCCCAGGGGACTTAAAGTTTTCAAAGGAAGATAAGGAAAAGCTTATCGATTCTTTTGTCACTATCCGACTAGCAATATACCAGCTGTACCTAGATGTTCCACTGTCGCTACCGTGGTGATATCAATCGATAATTTTTTCAAAAGTCGCAGTTCGAAACTCCTTTGCAGATGCAGAACTTTTACTATTGACATTTTTATTGGCTCAAAATGAAAAAAAAAAAATGTGGACGAACCTTGTCTTTTCACGAAAATTTCACACCACGACTCACACTGGGGATTTTGCGGAAAAAAGTCAAATTTGCAACATACCACCTACGCAATGTTTAATGGTATTTCTAAATTCCAGAATAGAACCAACAATAAAATCAAAAAGAATTACTAAACTCCGACTTACAGTTTTTTTTTATAGATATGTCAAAAGTATAATTTTTTTATAGTATTGAACTGACCAAGAAAAAACTTCAAAGCCCAAGGTGGGTTTTTTTCTTTTTGCTTGAGCCGACTTCCAATTTTTTATTTTTCATTTAGGGTACGATATTTTTATAAATTTTAGCCGGAAGAACAAAGGCTGTAAAGCATTTGATTATCTATTTATAATTAATTTTACGAAAAAAAAAATCATATTCCTTCATATTCTTGGATCTGCAAGTTGAGCTACATTTACCTACGGTCAGAAACTAGTATCAACGTGTTGCTTAATAACGTCTCTTTCAGTTTTAATCAATTGCAGGTGCCACCAGGCGCCACCAGGCGCCACTGATTATTTTTTGGCAATGATAATAACTAAACGCTTTCTAGTGTGTGCATAATGATAACGAAACACTTTTAATTTTGTTTTGACATTTTGAGGGTAATTCAGAATTATGAACTTACATATATCCTGTGCGTAAATATTTGCTGGCTTATATTAATAAAAAAAAAAAAAAAAAAAATTATGAATTTAAAAAAAAAAAAATTTTTTTTTTTAATTTTTTTAACGCATCTCTGTACAAAAATCCCCATTGTGCGACGCACAGCCCTTCACACAATCTATTTTTTGTGCATTAATTTCGGACGTCGTGCTATCAGCGCGATGCTAATGGACCGCCATAGAACTGCGTTTTGACGCTTTTATAATTTTGTGGTGAAGTGTCAAAAATGATGGAATTGAAGCTTGCGCCTTCCGAATTCGTAATGACGACATCTCTTCAAATAAACCAACAAAAGGAAGAAACATTACGTGTTTGTGAAGAGGCAGAGCAAACGAAAGCAATGGAAACTGCCAAACAATATTTGAGGAGATGACGTCTTCGGTTGTTAAAAATGCAAAAATTGAAGTGGAGGTTTTCCAAAGGCGCCGCCTTCTGTATTCTGAACACAGTGCTGAAGTGACGTTAAAGATTTGAGCTAAGCGAATAATAACCAACTATTGTGAGCAGAAACATCAACGGCCTATCCAAAACCTTAGCGCATATTGAAATTGCAGCTGTTAGAATTGGCCTACAAATAAACGAAGATAAGACGAAATATATCGTCCCCTTAGTATAACAATAGCCTATGTGCTCATAGGCTATTATTTTTTTATTGAATTTTTGGATTCTCCATCGTCGATTTTATATGTGGTCAAAATTTTGTCAAATTCTAGTTCCACAAAGTGGGTCAAAACGTCAGTCAAAAAATAATAAATATTTACAGACATAACGAGATTTGAGTGAGAGCTACTTTCGACAAAAAGTTTGAAATTCATTTTCTCAAAACATCAAAAAATTTATAGGCTATTTTAATACTAAGGGGACGATATGATGATGTCCAGACAAAATAAGCCAACGTCAGGCAAACTTTGTCAGGCAAAAATTGTAGATTTTTCTTCTGAAGTCGTGGAGTCCTTTACCTACTTAGGCTTCAAGCTGAGCAGAGACAATTCAACAAGCCTCACCATCGATGAGAGCATCCAGCTAAGAGATCGTAAGCGTCACTAGCGAAACTCTGCAAATCGAAACTACTCCTCAGACAATTCCAAATTATTGCTGTACAAAACCGTTGGACTGGTCTTATGCTATGAAGCTGAATCGTGGACGTTAATTGAAGCAGATAAAGCAAAACTGCAACCTTCGAACAAAAAGACATTTTTTTGGAGCAATCAAAGATCACGGCGAGTGGCGTATAAAAGTGGAACGACAGGTCACTTTGCCTGTAAGGTTATTTAAGGGTGGTTAAGTTTCAAGGGCCAGTGTTGATTTTGAATAAAATACAATTTTTTTAAGAAATGATTGTCATTTCTCTTTTTGTTATGATAATATTGGTATGGTTCAATTACGTATGAAACAAAATATAGGCCAAATGGAAGCCGTGGCCTCAGCGGCACACCTCCATCCGATGGTCCAAATTTTCGCTGACGCTGAGTCATAATTGAGGTTATATGCCGTTAATGTGCCGAATTATCTCATCCTTTAGCTGTTGAATTGTTGCTGGCTTATCGACGTACACCTTTTCTTTCAAATAACCCCACAGAAGGAAGTCGAACGGTTTCGTTGACGTTTAGGTGTGGTTCACATTCAACATCAGCCCTTGAAATTTAACCACCCTTCAGTACAAGATCATGCAGGTTCTGCTGTGGTGAAGAGGAGTCTATGGAACACTTAATCACCAACTGTGAGGCATAAGGCCACAGGAGACACAGAATTCTGAGCACGTACCTACTAGAGGAGGAAGATCTATAAGTGCACCCTCCTAAGGAGACGTTCGATTCCTCGGTATACTAAATAATTATAATTAAGTAATTAGGGGCGCACAATAGATCAATCTGGTCGCAGTGCATAAAGGTCTTACTTAGCCTAACCCGTACAACCATTACCATTACTAAGGTGGAACGACGAGCTCATCAAAGCGCACCGGTTAAGATGGATGGGTCTTATAATAAGAATGGACAGTACGAGGGCGCAGTACGAGACAATTGTAGAAGCCGAAGCGTTCAACATTAGAGCAAGAGGAAGATCGTGAGCAAGGGGACACAGCAATTTTTTTTAATTTTGGAAAATACAGATTTTACGGTTTAGGTAAATTATTTGATAAAATATTTTTAATAAAATATTTCAGCCATGTGAGGCTTATGAAAGCTGTAAGCAGTTTTAAATTTTTCAAAAAATGTTGCCCTGCAAAATGAAAATTTATAAAAATTAATTTTTCATTCGTTTGGGAATCCGTAAATATTTTCTGCACTTAACTGTAGGAAAGGGGGACTATTATTTCGTGTAAGAAAACCAGAATATACCAAAAGAAAGGGGGTTTATTTTAAGTCCTAAATACATTTTTCTATATGTGCAAGGTGGCACAAAATTAATCATCAAATTTAAAGAAGTTTTGTAATTAAAAAAAAAAAAAAAATGCCCAAAAAAGAAAATCTTTTCAAAATTAATTTTTCATTAATTTGGGCATTCGCAGGTTCAGTGGTAGTGCATATTGAAATGCTTAAAAATTGTCTGCATTTAATTATAAACACCTCCTACTTTTTTATTCTAATAAAACAAGAAAATATCAGGTCAGTCCATAAGTTTGTGGGTATTTTACCCATAACTTTTGCATACAAAAAATTATTCGCGGAATATAACGGAACTGTTTATATTTTCTGTGATATATTGTGCATTTAACAAGTGATTTTAATCGCGGATAGAAGCACATGTTGTTAAAAAATAAAATGGAATCTTCGAACGCGTATAAGAGGCATATTTTGTATTTTTTTTTATAAAAGAGGTAAAAATGCAACAATTGCTGCTGCAGAAACAAACACTGTTGACGGAGAGGATACCGTGAGTGTAAGGACTGCGCAAAAGTGGTTTTCAAAATTCCGAAGTGGTAACTACGACGTGGAGGATGCCCCGCGCGCTGGTCGTCCTCAAGTTTTTCACTCCGACGCCTTGCTCGAACTCGTGGAAGCTGAGCCAAATTTGACAGTCGATATGACAGCTCAGAGGTTAAATTCATAGCATTGTACAGTTCACAGGCACCTGGTTCAGTTGGGAAAGGTTTCAAAGCTGGGAAAATGGGTCCCGCATAGACTTTCCGTCGCCAACCTGCAGCAGAGAGTGAATGTGTGTTCTCAGCTGCTGCAACGGCTTGAAAATAAAAGTTTTTTGAATCGTATCGTTACTGGTGATGAAAAATGGGTCCTTTACAATAATCCTGTTCGCAAACGCCAATGGTTAGATGATGAAAGATGAAACACCAGAACCGACCCCTAGAGATGGCCTTCACCTCAAGAAAATTCTTTCTAATATATCTATTTGGTGGGATTTGGCCGGTAATGTTTATTATGAATTTCTGGAACCAAACCAGACGATAACTGCTGATTATTATTCCCATCAGCTATCAAACCTGAATGAGGCACTTAACAAAAATCGGCCGTCTTTAGTGAATAGACACAAAGTTTTGTTTCACCACGACAACGCAAGGCCTCATACCGCAAGGCAAACATTAGGCAAGCTGAACGAGCTCGGATGAGAGCTAATGCCGCATCCACCATACTCTGCGGATATTGCTTCTTGTGATTATCACCTTTTCCTTTTCTTTCAATTCCATATGAGTAACAAGAACTACTCCTCAAAAGAAGCTATACAAAGGGATACCGAAGCGTATTTTGGCTCCAAGGACAAACAATTTTTTGAGCAGGTAATTAAAATTTTGCCTAAACGTTGGGAAGACATTGTAAATAATGAAGAAATATATATTATTGATTAATAAATACTTAAAATATCATTTTTATTAATTTTAAAACCACCTTTAAAAAACGCACGAACTTATGGACTAACCTGATACTTACTGAAACACAGTTTAATGTTGTTCATTTTCTGTTCTAAATATAATATATTTTATATAAAGTGTTGCCCATAATTAATCACCCAATTTTGTTGTTGTATAACTTTTTTAATAAATAAAAAACAAGATTTGGATTTATGGAAACCTTTATTTTGACCTTTACGAACTTCATTGCTTGTCTGTTTGTATACTGCAGCTGTCTAGTTCACAGGGGTCAGATATGATTAACGTACGACACCATTTGCAAAAATTATAAATCTTCCAATAGGGTGATTAATTTTGCGCCACCCTGTATTTGTCGATGATTTTATCATAAGGAAACTGCATTCACGCTCGACATATGCAAATACGAGTACATTCGTACTTTTTTTTTATTCACCAAAAGTGTAGGGAGAATGGGCGAAAAAATATTCCTTTAATGGACATCACTTCAAATTTAACTAAAATGACTCAGTTGACTGTGGTTTATGAACTTTTTGTCAATACAAAATTACGACTTTTTGCCGTAATGCGACCTAAGCTCTGTGCACCAACATATCTTTTAGCTTTTTCTTTCGCTCAAAATTAAATAAAATAACTTCACGAAAAGAAAAACAAAACCGAGCGCTAAGTGATTGCGAGTTTCTTTGAAATCTGAAGCAAAAATGCATAACAGATGAAATCATAAGCACTTGGGTTCATACATTTGTATGTATATGTGCATATGTATATGTGTGTGTTTATGTGAGGAAAAAAATTCATTAAAAATAAAAAATAATTAAATTTCTCATCAAAAAATGTAGATTATTTTTGGTGCTATGATTGCCAACTCGTTTCAAATTTGCGCAAATTCATTTGTTCACCCGCTTGGGATCGCATGCAATGCTCGAAAAGGATGTGCCTGTGCAAAATAATTGAATTTTCTTACAAAAATGTATAAATTGTTATGCATGCACATGTCCATACATACAAATATATGTGTGTGAATATGTATGTGCACTTATGTAGATATTTTGCGAACAAGTGAACGCAGCGGGTAGCTTGAGTTTTTTGCAACAGTTGCGCGTGCCATTTTCGCGCTGGCGTACCTTGTCAATCAATATCGCTCCGTGTTTGCTATAAATGTGGTTTATAGGCATTTTCGTTTTGTTTTACTTTCTTTCATTTGTATTTTGTAAATGTGTGTTCATTTTTTCTGTATTGCCAGTTTTTCATCCTAATATGGAAATTTCATTCAACCAAACCTTGCATTTGATGCTCTACGAGTGCGCGCATACACTTCCATATGTTACGAATGTCTGAACATTTCGCACCCTAAATACAAAAGGGTCACAACTCAAAATTTTCCACACTCGAGCTTGACTTGTTAACAGTAGCACAGAAAACAAACTATGTGACATATCACGCTGAAATTTGCCATGTAAGCTTATAACAGTCCTACCAAAAAACAAAAAATTTATTTTTGCCATATGTCATCCGCGGACCGTTTTATTGATAACCTCTCGTTCATACCTCAGCAGAAGGCACATTTTGAGTTGTGACCCTTTTGTATTTAGGGTGCGATTTATATGCCCATATGTATTTGTATGTGTGTTTATATGCGCTAGTTGTATACACTTGATTTGCAATAAGCGTTTTTTATTTATAATTCTTCCATGCCATTTCCAACAATTCGCTATGCGGTCATGTTGCAAAATTAATCATCGCGTCTGCCGTGACCAGTTAGTTTTATTTTAGTTCTTGGTTGATCAGCTGTGCCAACAAAAAGTGGGTAATGCATGAATAACTCGTTTTGACAAACACAGAAGTGATTGGTGTTTTTTTTTTTGTAATATAGGAAACAGTTTTAACATTTAAGAGTTAAAGAGAAAAAGTTTAGAAGGGGGAAAAAATTTAGAAAAAATTCTATACTTAAAAGTGTTAAAATTTACTTTTATACATCGGATTTTATTCTAGAAAAAATATATATTCTGCCAAAAAATTTCCGGGAATTGTTCAATAAAACGCAAATTAATAATTAAAATAATCATCAAAATTTATTTTGTCGCTCTGCAAAATAGGTTCCATTCGAAGCAGTGCACATACGCCAATTAGTCCGCAATTAGTCCAGTCATCAAAGCACCTTTTAAACGCGTTTGAAGAAATCTTCTTCAATTACTTCAGCGAATTCTCCATAATGGCCTCCATCGGCTCAAAGCGGCGTTCGTGGAGTGGCAATTTAAGTTTTGGGAAAAGAAAGGAGGAAAAAGTCACAGGGGGCCAAATCCGGTGAATACGGTCGGTGTTCTGTGATATTTGTCGCGATTTTGGTCAAAAAGTTTTCACAATATGAGCCTTGTGAGACGGTGCGTTACTGTGGTGCAAGGTCCGAGAATTTTCCTTCCACAAATTGGGCCGTTTCCTACGCACATTCTCTCTCCACCGTAGCATAACTTCCAAATAATATTCTTTATTTACCGTAGAATCATTTGGAACGAATTCCGAGTGCACCACTCCATGATAATCAAAGAAAACGAGTAGCATGACTTTCACTTTTGACCGACTTTGACGTAGTTTTTTGGGTTTCAGCTTGTGTGGATAGCTTCATTCAGCCATTCAGTCGCCTGTTGACTGGTTTGCATGTCAAACTCATGCACCCACATCTCATCACTTGCTATGATGCGCTTAGGTCCGAATTCATTTGCTTACGCCTGCCTTCACCCAAATTCAACTCTCTTGGAACGAGTCGAGCACGCGTCTCATTCCCAATTGATGTTGTAAAATGTTTCGAATTGATTCGTGAGACACGCCTAGGTGACGAGCTACCTCCCTACCTGGTTTTCCAGCACCATTTCCTTGACTTTGTCGACGTTTTTATCCGTTGAAGGCCAAGGCAAATCTTCTACGACTTCTCGGCCCTTATGCCCCTCATGGACCCATGTTTTTGATGAAGCACACTCGCCATAGGCTTTCTGCGACATTTTCAATGATTCGGCATACGAAATCCCATTCAAAACAAAAAATATTTCTTCGATATATTTATCCATAGTCAAAATCACACCTGCGGTTGACTGATATAATTAAATGCCAAAAACAAGCAAATTGACAGATCACGCTCAAAGTCTGCGACACTATAAAGGACAGTGGTATCAACATTCCAGCAAAAAAAATTAACTTAACGCTTTATAAATTAACAATTCTCGATATTTTTTTGACAGAATACTTATAATAAGTCAAATATTGAAAGTGGACTTGAGTGAGTTTTTATGCTGAATCTTGAATTCGTATAGGATTTCCAATGATTTTCTTATTAAATGACCATGTTTCCATAAAATAGTTCAATATTCAATAAAAAGTCTGCTTGGTAACCAGCTTTCTCGTTCCCTCTTGGCAAATCGGCTCTCTTAGTAAGACACTGCGGCGGCCGACCTTAATATAATAATAATTAATTTAAATAAGTGCAGGTAGTTTGCCAAGTAGTTCGGTTAGGTTAACTCGGCTGGCATTGAGCCACCCATAGACCCTAGCAATAGCAGGTCTTTATTAAGACTTAAGGTAGACATCACGTAGGTCGTCAAAACTTTTAGCAAATCTACGCCGCGCAGGAGGATCTATTTTTGAGATATCTTCCAGACCCCCAAACAAAGGCTCTCAGGCATTTCGAGAATTTTAAAAATTATTCAATTCAAAGTCTTGAGCTGGAAACGTTTCAGAATTTCCTAATTTGCCTTTGATGCTGTCTCCCATAGTTGGATTTCATAAGCCCATATGAAGCATCAAATAATAGAAACAGTTTTTTCGAGTAGCTGTTGCACCTCAACATATCCAAATCTGCGCATGAAAATTGCTTCTCCTATTAAAGCAATATTTTCCTGCATTTCCAGGACAAGAACAGAGAAATTATTATTTTGTATATATTCACAAATGTACATATATGTGTATGTGCAGAGGTCACACAATTTATGCGTACACCCTGCGTATACATTCCTAAAAAATTGTAGCTTTGTGCAAAATATTTGCTGTGGCAATATACTTCGTTTGGGCCACTGTAAGAATGCTACATTCCTGATGAATTGCCGCCAACAAAACTTCTGTTAACTCACACTGAAGGGTTTCAAGGAAAGCAGGCAGAAGTAGCAAAATCCTGCAAGGCATTTATTCGTACACTTTCAGCTCATGTTTTTGTTGCTATAAAAGTTTTTGTATTCGTTTACGTTTTTACTAGTATTGCTGAAAACGAAATAAGATTGATTTTTTCTAGGTTTTTATCGCCGATTCACTTTGAGTTGCGCGTAATATCTTGTTTGAAAGTGACAAAATTGGACGAAGTGCGGATTTGCCATTAAAAATGCGTAAAATTGTTATTGAATTGTCCTTGGAAAAAACTATCTGCGAGAAATCGGCAAAACAATTGGCCAATCACATTCTACGGCGCAAAGTGTTATTGTTAATTACGTTAATACTCGTACTGGTAAATTGGAAGCTAATCTCCACCAAACCGGAAGGCGAAAAATATTGACTCCTCGTGAGGAACGCAACAAAGTAGCAGCAGGTGCGCAAATTCCGAAAATAACCTGCACGATACTATGCGAAATATTTAAGAGTCTTTACATAAAAAAGTAAGCCCACGAACAGTCCGTAATTGTCTGCAAAACTCTGGTTATCATAGGAGAGTGGCACGCCGCAATCCCTACATTTCAGATATTAACAGAAAGAAGAGATTGGAGTGCGCCGAAGGCTGTATAAATGAGTCAGATTCTTTTTGGGAAAACGCCAGATTATTTTTAGGAAAACTCCATATTCCGTGATGACTCGAAATTTAATGTTTCCGGATCAGATGGTCCTCCAAAAGTTTGGCGAAAGAAAATATAGAACTAAATGACAAAAACCTTATTCCTACCGTCAAGCATGGAGGAGGAAATGTGGAGGAAAAATTTATATTGATGATAAAATTGATAAAAAATTTGAAGAATAATTTGCATGATAGTACCGTTAAATTTGGACTGGATGCTAAAGGGTTCTTGTTTCAATAATATAATGACTCAGAACACTCATCTTATCTGGTGCAAGAATGACTTATTTAGCACAGTGAGCAGCTTAACACGTTCCCTGTCCGCTGAGCCACATATGGTTCAGGAAACGTGCGCCTGATAAGCACCGATACGTTCCTGAGCCATATGTGCGTCAGGGGGTATATGAAACCTCTAAAGCAAATTATTCGACTGGACGTAACGGAACTGTACAGTCTCTACACTGGACGTGCTGGTACGATAATAAAGTAGAGAAAAACGCCGGGACATAAGAAAAAATATTTTTATTTTACGCAGAAATCGCAAATTATTTTTAATTATTTCTTATTACGACACTCCCAGGCTTATCCAAATCAGCAATCTCGGGGTCACGCCCTATGTTAATATCATAATTCCAGACAAAACCTTCTTCTGTGCACAGTTTATAGATTTTCAAGCCGTATTTATGAGCTTTTGATGGGTTGTATTGACGGAAAGATATTCTGCCTCTAAAGGGCATCATCGACTCGTCAATGACGATACATTCACCAGGTGTTAGTAAGCTCTTCCAATTATTGATAACAAGGTCCAAAAGTGGTTTTATTTTGTACAGACGTTCGTTTTGATCCCTCGGAGCTTCATTATCAACAAAGTGCCAGCAACGTAATATTGACGAGAACCGATTATATGACATGTTAACGTTGTGAAATATTGGACTTGTCGGTCAATTTTGCATTTTTGTATTGGGACAGGGAACGTGTTAAAACTCCACCTCAATCACCGGATCTGGACCCAATTGAACAAGTCTGGGAGCTCTTAGAAAGGAGAATCACAAAGCACAAAATAACATCAACGGCGTCATTAAAGACAACTTTAAGTGTTGAGTGGAGGAAAATTGCTGCTAATGAAACCCAGGTAGTGGTGTAAAGTATTCATCGATGTTTGGAAGCAGCTACAGCATTAAAGTTAAAGGCGGTCCAACAAAGTACTGATTTTCGATTATTTTTTTAAATAAAATATTCTTTATTTGGCTATGTACGAATAGTATTTTTGCATAAAATGATGCCTTATTTCGTTATTACCTTAAGTTCTCTAATTCTATATACTTATGAATTTAGAAGTTTTTGTTCTTTAAAAATTGAATGAAAATTTTACTTTTTACGAATATATTAAAATTTTTTTTTCGTTAAAATCCTACTTAATATCAGATGTATCCATTTATAAATTGTGAATGTACGAATAAATTGTGTGACGACTGCATATCGTTAACGGGGTATTCTGTTCTAGAAATTTGAAAAAATCGATTTTTTGTTTTGCATATTTTCAAAGTTTAGATTTTCAAAAATATGCCCTTCAAGGGTTTTTAAAAATTCGATTTATTTTCGGAGATACAGCGGACTTTGTGATGTGGCGTCTAAGCCGGCTGAGTGGAGCGAATCGCACAATGAACGGCAGATGTTACCGGAGAAGATGCTGCGAATCGTAACGTAACTGTGAATGGTGAGCGCTACCGTGGAATGATATCCAACTTTTTTTTGCCCAAAATGCAAGAGCTTGACTTGCATGACATTTGGTTTAGCAAGACGGTGCCACGTGGCACACAGCACGCGTAACAATGGACTTGTTGAGAGGCAAGTTCGGTGAACATTTTATTTCACGTTCGGGACCTGTCAATTGGCTACCCAGATCGTGCGATATTACGCCTTTAGATTATTTTTTGTGGGGCTATGTTAAAGCTCATTCTCTATTCAGACAAGCTGCTTCAATTAACGCATTGGAAGACAACATTAAAGCATTTATATGTGAGATACCGGCCGAAACATTGGAAAGAGTATGCCCAAATTGAACTAAGCGGATGGACCATTTGAAACGCAGTCGCGGTCAACATTTGCATGAAATAATCTTTAAACATTAAATTATATGGACTGTACTATCGACTTAAATAAAAATTTCATGCATTTTTCTGAATTTTACGTGTGTTTTTTTGAAAAACTTTCCTATAGCTCTTAAAAAATCACCCCATATATACTTTATTCTTCTCTAATATATACCTGGAAATATATCGCCGATGAATCCAGTGTGAGTTGTAAATATTATGATCTAAGTTATTATATTGTATTGGAATTGTTGCTCAAACTTCAAATGCGATTTTCTCAAAACTACTTTTTTTGAGATGGTCGTCTGATTTCTCAAGTTCTACTTGACCGATCGCTTTGAAGTTTGATAAGAATTTTTTATTCTACATCTGTCTATCACGCCTGCCTCGGATTTTGAAAAATTTAAGTTTGAAGTATTTTAAAAAAATTTGAAAAGGTAAAAAAAAGAGCGTAAAAAAATGTTTTGTTTTCAAGTTGACGCAATTTTGTGAATTTTTGTTTTTCTTTGATTTGGTGTAATCCGATAGCAAGATCCCAACGAATGAAGAATTTTTTTAATTTGTTTGTTTTAAATCACTACAAGGGTTGGAATTATGTCAACCATGGAGCACCGTTATTTATGTAGCCCCCACTCCGCCGGCCTGTAATTCCACGATTTTTTTATTTTTTTGTTTTTATTAAAATTTTGTAATACTTTTCCAATATTAAAAGAACCATAAAAAAATGGATAGTAAAAATATTTTTCATTTTTTTTTATCTTAGTTTTAAAAATACCTAAAATTAAGGCGTCTAGACCAGAATACCCCCTTAAGTCTTTCGTAAGTTCGCTATTGTCTACCTATCACAGCCTTTGCATTCTTATATTTATGAAAAGAGCATTGCCATCAACTTCGGGGCAAAATAATTAGTTTTTTTTTATTATTAATTTGCAAGATCTTAAAAACATCTGGAGTTGTAAGAGATAAAATCAACAAGAAAAACGCGAATTTCATAGAGTGTCAACTATTTGAAATAATTCGTATGAATATGTAGGAAGTACATTAAATATAAATAAACGCATAAATGCATCACTGTACTTTCCATTATAAGCTCATGACACTTTAACTTTGAATAAAACGTTTTACTCGTTGCCAAACATTGAAACGACATAGTCATATTTTTCTTATATCTTCATCGAATATTTAAACCGAATAACTGGCGCTCATAATGTGTAGCCGCATTTGAGACCTTGTGCAGTTATACACGCTGCTTCACACCAAATCGTGCTAATATAAAATTCAATAAGTTGCAAAAAATGCATACCTATTTGAGCGAATATGTGAATGCGCACTATACTACCCATACATATACATATGTATGTATATGCACCTAACCTATATACGAATGCGCATAATTATTGTTTGTGGGCTAAAAATACGCTGGGCCTAGAAATATGCACTCCTATGCCATATATGCCCATACATACTCGTGCACACACACATGTATTGCGCCTAGTCAGGCGGCTGCTAGTGATATTGAATTGGTCCTTCGGCTGTACGTCGGCAAAACGTCATAAACAGCCGCGAGCCGATTGAGAAATATTGATGTGTGCTGTGCCCATTTAATTTGCGCGTATTTTGCTCAAAGATTTGTTTTTGACGTGATAACGTCTTATAATTCGATTTAACAGGCTGCACGCACGAAAAAATGTGTCGTTACCTTGCTCATTACTGTTCATATTAGTGTTACCTTGCTCATATGTAGTTACCTTGCTCATATGTAGTTACCTTGCTCATATGTAGTTACCTTGCTCATATTAGTGTTACCTTGCTCATATGTAGTTACCTTGCTCATATGTAGTTACCTTGCTCATATGTAGTTACCTTGCTCATATGTAGTTACCTTGCTCATATGTAGTTACCTTGCTCATATTAGTGTTACCTTGCTCATATGTAGTTACCTTGCTCATATTAGTGTTACCTTGCTCATATTAGTGTTACCTTGCTCATATTAGTGTTACCTTGCTCATTGCATTGAATGAACTGCAAGAGAAAGAGCGGAAGGAACGACAAAGCAAACAAAGCAAACGAACGGCAACGTTCGACATCTTGCTCTCCCCTACTTAAGTGAGCGTATATATGTATGTATGTATATGCGCATATGTACATATATAAATTCACGTATTTGTATTGGCATATGCCTTCTTATTGATTATTATTATTTTGATTTACTTGAAGAATTTCAAATAATATAAAACCAAGTTTGTTAATAATACCTGTTGTTTTAATGTTATTATTATTATTTTTTTATTATATCTGAAGGAAAAAATGTATGGTAATATTTACCATATCTATACTAATATTATAAAGAGGAAAACTTTGTTTGTTTGGTTGTAATGAATAGGCTCAAAAACTACTGGACCGATTTTAAAAATTCTTTCACCATTCGAAAGCTACATCACGAGTAACATGGATTATATTTTATTTTGGAAATAGGGCTCAAGATATAGGTCAAAACGTGGACCCGGGTAACCTTCGGATGTGTATGTAGAATATGGGTATCAAATGAAAGCTGTTGATAAGTGCTTTAATACGGGGTAATTTTCATACCTATTGATGACTAGGGTCTGGAAATATATGCCAAAACGTGGACCCGCCGTGTCTTTGCACCGAATTAAACCAAACTTACACACATTGTTAAGTAGGTATTGAAGATGATTTCCGTATAGTTTGAATACCTATTGGTAGATAGGGTCTCGAGATATAGGTCAAAACGTTGACCCGGGTAACCTTCGGATGTGTATGTACAATATGGGTATCAAATGGAAGCTGTTGGTGAATGCTTTAGTTCAGAGTATTTCCATCCGCTCCGTGACTAGGGTCTCGAGATAGAGACCAAAACGTGGACCCTAGAATGTGTTTGTACAATATGGGTATCAAATGAAAGCTGTTGATAAGTGCTTTAATACGGAGTAATTTTCATACCTATTGATGACTAGAGTCTCGAAATATATGCCAAAACGTGGACCCGCCGTGTCTTTGAACCGAATTAAACCAAACTTACACACATTGTTAAGTAGGTATTGAAGATGATTTCCGTATAGTTTGAATACCTATTGGTAGATAGGGTCTCGAGATATAGGTCAAAACGTTGACCCGGGTAACCTTCGGATGTGTATGTACAATATGGGTATCAAATGGAAGCTGTTGGTGAATGCTTTAGTTCAGAGTATTTCCATCCGCTCCGTGACTAGGGTCTCGAGATAGAGACCAAAACGTGGACCCTAGAATGTGTTTGTACAATATGGATATCAAATGAAAGCTGTTGATAAGTGCTTTAATACGGGGTAATTTTCATACCTATTGATGACTAGGGTCTCGAAATATATGCCAAAACGTGGACCCGCCGTGTCTTTGAACCGAATTAAACCAAACTTACACACATTGTTAAGTAGGTATTGAAGATGATTTCCGTATAGTTTGAATACCTATTGGTAGATAGGGTCTCGAGATATAGGTCAAAACGTGGACCCGGGTAACCTTCGGACGTGTATGTACAATATGGGTATCAAATGAAAGCTGTTGGTGAATGCTTTATGATATGTTATGTTGTGTAATGTTATGTTACGTTATGTTATGTTATGTTATGTTATGTTATGTTATGTTATGTTATGTTATGTTATGTTGTGTAATGTTATGTTATGTTATGTTATGTTATGTTATGTTATGTTATGTTATGTTATTTTATGTTATGTTATGTTATGTTATGTTATGTTATGTTATGTTATGTTATGTTATGTTATGTTATGTTATGTTATGTTATGTTATGTTATGTTATGTTATGTTATGTTATGTTATGTTATGTTATGTTATGTTATGTTATGTTATGTTATGTTATGTTATGTTATGTTATGTTATGTTATGTTATGTTATGTTATGTTATGTTATGTTATGTTATGTTATGTTATGTTATGTTATGTTATGTTATGTTATGTTATGTTATGTTATGTTATGTTATGTTATGTTATGTTATGTTATGTTATGTTATGTTATGTTATGTTATGTTATGTTATGTTATGTTATGTTATGTTATGTTATGTTATGTTATGTTATGTTATGTTATGTTATGTTATGTTATGTTATGTTATGTTATGTTATGTTATGTTATGTTATGTTATGTTATGTTATGTTATGTTATGTTATGTTATGTTATGTTATGTTATGTTATGTTATGTTATGTTATGTTATGTTATGTTATGTTATGTTATGTTATGTTATGTTATGTTATGTTATGTTATGTTATGTTATGTTATGTTATGTTAGGCTATGTTATGTTATGTTATGTTAAAGTATATTATGTTATGTTAATGTTAACTCATTCTCTATATCCATACAAAATATCTATCAAACAAATAAAATTAAAATTTTCTTTTGAAAAATGCAACCATTCAATTAGTATTTTCTTATGACGTTATCACGTTAGGTAAACTATCGTCAGTAAACCGACTTTACAGACAACCTCTTTTTTTTCACTTATTTTTACATATAAGGCCCGTGGCTAATTTATTTATTCTCTTATTATAATAACCAAATAAATTTATGCAATAATGCACTTCATGATTTATACACAAGTAAGTTGGCAGTAATGCATAGAAAATTTGTTAATTTATATGCGGGATATTAAAGAATTATTCGCCTCAACGTCGTCACTGATCGCAAGTGAGTAATTAATTATGTGTGGCATGAATTAGCAAAAGCAAAAGTCTGCTAGGCGATTAGCCAGCTAATTGAGCAGGAAATTGATAAAATGCGCAATGCATACGAAATTTCAGAGTAAATCAGAGGAAGGAAGTTGAGAGGAATCATGCAGAAATATTCAATGACTTGGTTTTCAACTTAATAGTGAGCGTAGGAATTAATGATTATTATTAATTAATTATTATTTTTTATTTATTTAATGGTTATTGAAAGATGTTTTCATATAATTTGAATATGGTTTCATCTAACCATGATTTGGACGTTGATGAATTCGGAATGCAACCGTGATTACCTGGCATATCACATATGTTTTGAAGTAGTTACAAAAAAGTGATGCTTAAGCCATCTGGCATCCATTCTATATCTCCCACACTGATAGCATGGAGAGAGTCCAACGTAACTTATACTTCTTTTCGTTCTTAATTTTAGTGAACTGATTCCGTTTTACAGTTGCTTGCTCATAGATCTGAAACCTCTTCCGCATAGAAGGCGTACCACTCAATCTTTAATGTTTATATACAAAGTGGCGTAAAATTAATCATTTAATTTTGTTTTTGAACTATTTTTCGTAACTAAATATGATAAAAAAAAAACAATTTTGAGTGATGCTAATTTTTGACTTTAACGCGCTCCATTACCTTTCTGCTTGTATACTGCAGCTGTCGAGTTCACTAGTGTCAAATATCCATGACGTATAATTCCATTGAAAAAAAAAATACAGGTATACATCGTTCGATGATGAAGAAAAAGTTTTTTCTAATAGTGAATACCCCTCGGCAGGCAATGACAAACCTTCGAATGCATCTCTGCCATGAAAAAGCTTCTCATAAAAAACATTTGCAGTTCGGAGGAGTCGGCTTAAAACTGTAGGTCCCTTCATTTGTGAAGTGAACGCGCCACGCCGATATCGCCAGAACAACGCTTCATAATTGTAGACATTTACTTTGAAAAATATAAATCTATTCGGGAAGTTCATAGAGCACTTCGTTCATTTTACGTGCGGCTTACACGCTGGCGCCATCAGCTGGTGCTTATTTCTTTCGAAATGACCAAAAATTAATCAGCTAAACATCGACGGCATTTGGTTTCAATAAGACAGCGCCACTTGCCATGTAGCGCGATTGATTTATTGCCGGATGTCATATTCAAGAAATAAATGCCACGAAATTATTTACCAGATTGTAACCAAAGAAATTCATTCCAACAATATTTAGGTTTTGTATTGTCATTTTTGGCGGCCACTGTAGCCGAATGGGTGGGTGTATGACAACCATTCCATAACGTTTTTTCTAAAAACCCCGAGTGTATTTCTGCCATGAAGAAGCTTCTCATAAAATGCATTTGCCGTTCGGAGTCAGCTTAAAACTGTAGGCCACTCACAAATAGGTGGAGGATTTAATTGTCTACCCAACACGTCTTGAGCAGGAAAACTTCATTGTACCTAATAGGAAGCTGCGTTTCTATCTCCCTCTTCATGTTGCCGTATTTACATCCAGCGACATAAACATTTTGACAAATTTTCACCAATTTTGACTATTTTTCTTATTATTTTTTGAACGTTCATTATTTTTGTTTAAAAATATAGCTATTTGTCTGACAAAAACCATTTAAATTAAAGTTTTAAATTAATTAAATTAAAACTTTTTAAAGTTTTTTGCGAAAATTAGAAAAATTTCACTAACTTTTCTTCCCAACTCTGCGAAGTTCTAGACAGATTTTTGGTTCGCGGTTTTATAGCTTATTAAATTTAGAAAAAAATGCAGGTTGAGAAGAAATCCTTAACTTTTTACAATTTTTGCTTACTTTTCCGTGACGGTTTTCCGCATTTCTTCACGCAAAAAAGAAAAAAGATATTGTGCTTTCTATATAAATGTGAAATTTTCAAATAAGGAAAAAATGATAAAAAATCAACAGAATTGCAACAATTTCAAACTTCAATCATGGTGCATACCCCATTGTGGTTAAGCTCATCATATACAAAACCTTTGGGCAAAGCTAATGCCAACACTGGCCACCACAAGTTTACCCTGCCCAAGCAAGTTCTCATTCATCATCAACTTCTAGAGTTCCAAGTTGGAACATAGGGCAATTAAAGCAAATTGCAAACTTCATTTCAACTGAAAGTAGCTTCCGGAAAAAGAAACATTATTCGAATTGACATTGTAAAATATTCTTCTGTAGTATAAAGAAAGTTAAATGAGACAGTTTCTGAGGTCTTTTATATTCGTGCTATATTAGCTGATATGAGTTTTGGCTAATGAAGGCTTTACAGGCATACCATTAGGGGCTGAACACTTTCTAGGTGTCAATTCTGCATCGATTCAACTTCATAATGGCTTGACGACTTCATGAGATCTGACCACAGAAGACATTGGTCTGAGTTTTGCTCCTGCAGAGTAGCCAAGTGCTTTGTGAAAGAAACAAACAGGAATTTAGCGTCTTTTCGCCAAAAATTTAGTTGAAAGGACCTAAGAGTACTGGTGGTGGTAATCACAGGGCACAACGCTTGTGGTCAGCATATGGCTACCATGGGAATAATTGGCGACCCAATGTGCCCATCCTGCCATGAGAATGAAGACACTGCAAATCATTTGCTCTGTAGCTGTCTGCAATTTTCTAGACTCAGACTTAGGCTATTGGGTTGCGATGTACTGGGTATGGATAAAGTTCGTACTCTTCCGGATCTCTTTATCACCAGCTTCATTCAGGCGGAAGAGTGACTTCAAGTGAATTTTTCAGTCTTACTATCCATACTGTCCATCTATCCTGTCTCTCTATTCCTTCCACTGCAATCTAGCTGGATGCAGTACAATGGCGTTCCTGACTGAGTGCTTGGACTTGTCCAACCCCCCACAAAAGCTAATCTAGTTAATATAGTAAATTTTTGTATTAGCATCATCATGACACAGACAGGAGCCGTAGGAGTAGTTTTAATTGCCCCTGTTGAGCAAAGTGTCCCAAGAAATTATTATAATATTATAAATTAAATTTCAGGGGAATAATAAATAGTACGAATCCGATTTTTTAATCTTCACGACGAGCATACCCCACATTTTGCGAAAAATGTTCATTTGGCTCTGACCTGTATACTCGACACAAATAGTTAAGGGGTTAAAAAAATAGTTAAATTTGCTAAAATACTGCAAGTTAAAGTTAAAACTATGAATCTGGCAACATTGGCAAAATATGCCTGACTTGGCTTGCGTCGGGCACTGAAGCCAGAGGCGACCACTTGTTCGACATCATATTCCATATTTACATAGAAGGTGAAGTCCAAAATAAAAAATACTGGCGTCATAAAAATGTTTTTGACGCCATATTTTTAATGAGTTAATGCGTTGGAAATTACATCCCTAATTGATTTCCAGTGAAAGTTTGGTGACATTCGGTTCAGTGAAAGCGAAGTTATTGCGTCTAAAGTGTCAGTATGTTTGTATCATCGGTACAAAAATGAGTTTCGAACAAAGAGCTAATATCAAATTTTGTTTTAAAATCGGTAAAACGTTTACCGAAACATTTAAATTGATGAAAAAAGTTTATGGTGATGATTGTCTATCTCATGAGCGGTTTACACGGTTCAGAAATGGTTGTGATCACCGTAATTAATAATCACCGAAAACTCCATCGAAATTGTTCACACATTTTTTTAAAAATGTACTGAAATCATCGTTGAAATTCATGGAATCGGAGTTGAATATCTCTAAAACATCGATTTGTCGCATTTTAACTAATCATTTGCACTTCCGGTAGGTCTGTGCACGTTTCATTCCGCACAAGTTAACTGAGGATCAAAAATTGCTCAGATCTCAAATACGAGAGCTTCCTTTACAACATTGGAACTGGTGATGAAACGTGATGCACCCAACATGAACCTGAAACTAAGCGTCAAAGTGCCGAATGGAAGGCCCCAGAGGAGTCACCACCCAAAAACTCGCGTTTAGAGAAGTGAAAAATAAAGTCGATTTTTGCGATTTTTACGATTCCAAGGGAATTGCCCACAAGGAGTTCGTGCCAACGGGCCAAACCGTCAGTGCGATCTTGTCGTTTTGAAACGTTTGTTGCATCGCATTCGTGGAATTCGCTCTGAATACCGCGAAGGAGGAAGTTGGCGCGTATTGCATGATGCACCATCTGCTCGATCCACTTTTGTGACTGTTTTTAGACTAGAAATAGCTTTTTAACTATCAGTTACTCAACGTATTCGCCTGATATGGCTCCCCGTGACTTCTATTACCTATTCGGAAAATTGCATTTGGCCATGAACGGAAAACGTGTTGCGTCCGTAGAGGCCATCCCAAATGCTTCTACCGTTATCCTGAAGGGCATTCTGGATTCCGGTCAATGACCTGAAACAATCTTTCGAAAAGCTTTTAGATCGCGCAGAGCAGTGTATCGAGGTCGGAGGGGACTATTTTGAATAAATAAACTCGAAGTTTTCAGAACAAAGCTCCTGTCGTTTCTATTTTAGCTCAGTCTAGTTTATTTGGACTTCACCTTGTAAATTTATAAGATTACGAGGTCATATAATCAATCAATACACATTTACAAGTTTCGAAAACACTCATCGATCAAAAATATAAAACGCACCCTGTACATCATATGTATGTATATACATTTGTATTTACATTTGTAGGTATGCAAAATAAACAAAGAAGAATTGAACAAAGAAAAAAAAACACATTTAAAAAGCAAATCGAAATTAAAATAACAAATATCCCTTGACTTATTTTTTAAGAGTAGAAAATCTATTCTCCAAGTACATTCAAAACAAAAAAAAAATGCCACCCTTTGAAAATATGTTTTCTGTTTCGACAGCAGTTCGAGGCGCCAATCTCTGCAAATTTGCGCACAAGAAGGATTTCCTATGCGTTTGTGCGAGTGTTTGTGTTGGAATAATGTACAAATGCTGTTAGACAGTGTGGTACAAATGTATCTGGACATATGTGTAGCTGTGTTTGTTGTATGTTCATATGTATATTTGTATGTTTGTGTTTGTGGGTATGAAGGCATGATAATATGTTTGCAGCTGTAGAAATGAAAATCACTCACATTTTTCGCCGACATTTTGACGTATTCAAATGTGTTTTTATTTCTTTGCTAAAAATAAAACTTTTTTGTTTTCAAAAATGCTGCTGTTGCTATTGCTGATTTTTTTTTGTTTCTTTCGTTGTTTCGTTTCAATTTTTTTGTTTGTTTTCGAAGGTGTTTCTGGTTGATTGCAATACAGGCAAATTGCCGCCTGTCAGGTAAAACACTAAGTAGTATTAAAGCAAAAAAAAAAAAACGAAATAAATTTACATATTTAGAAACACAAAAAGGATTTGTCTTGGCACAGTGCGCTTGAAAGGTATTGGAAAAAAATAATAATTTTGAAAATATACAAATACTAAGCACATCCACATAAGGCCAATAGCGAATTAGAGAATTTGGACAAATTTATTTTTTTTTTTTTGTGTTTGCAGATATTTCGGAATTTTCTACCTCTTTATTATTTATAATTTGCACTTTTTTTTATTAAAATTTGTTTTGCTACTTTGCCACTGCACTTTTCTTTTTCAGATCCTTAATCTTTCAATAGCTTAAGATTTTGTGCTCGTCCGCAATCTTTTGATATGGAACTTTTTGCTTTTCTCGCTTTTTTTCGGATTGGCTAATTGGTTGTGGTGGACCCAAACGTTATGTTCGCGACAATATCGCTACTCAACTGAATTACATACGAAATTGTTGTGAAACTTTTATGCGAAATTCTTTTTCGCATTCTGTTTTACATTACGTTTTCTTGTTGATTTCAGCGTTCTACACCAAACTATGCCAGTCTGCAGCGGATCAGTCACAAGCCGCTTCAGACATAGAGAGAGAGCGAGAGCGAGAGAGAGAGAGAGAGAGGGAGAGAGTTGAGCTTGATTGCGCTGGTGTGTCAGTAAGTGCGCGGGTGAGATTTTCTTATTGACATTTGTTTGGCTTTGATTTTTAGTTTTTATTTTTAAATATTCAGAAATATCTTTAGCTTTTATTTTATTTTTTTGTACTTTATTTAATTTAATTTTATATCCTTATACAACATAGTCGTTTATGTATTTTTATTTCTTTTGCTTTTCTTAAGCTTTTCATTGCATTTTCGTTGACTTTGCATTGCTGTTTTTGGTTTGTTGCGCCAATGCAACTGACGTTTTTGTTTTTATCATTTTATTTAATTCACAGCTGCAATGTTGACAATGAGTTTTTTTGCCTCTTTTAGCTTTTCTATATCCCCCACTTTCGTGGTCTCCGTGTGTGTGTTTGTGCGCGCACTTGGCCAATGTTATTAAAGTTTTGTTGTCATTTTTAAGCACAGCTGTTTTCTTCCCGCCATTCGCATCTTTCTTCACACAAACTTACATGCCCACTTACACATTTACACTTGTATGAGGTGCGTGTTGCCAACTTGCAGTCCACTCGCATACGACAACTTCTGTGAGCAGCTAAGCCAGATGCTTCAATTCAATTTGAAGTTAATGTATTTCTCAAGCCTGCAATTTTGATTCTGAATACTACGTTCAGCGGAAGAACGTATACGAGGGGCGCCATAGCAAAAGTATGCCTTCCCCAAACGCCTGAGATCGCCAGATGCTTAGCGTGAAATCTTCTCTTTCGAATGCAGTAACTCCCGTTCCTGTTAACTAACTGCCTGCACTAAAACCATTGTAAACAGTGTAATAATCGTACGCGTGCTGAGTCTGTAAAAAATTATATAGAAAGCGTACAAAACAAATTCAAATCATAGTGATTGGGCCACCACATATCGAAATTTTTTCTCAAAATTCTGATATTCCTTTGGAAGCTACAACTTTACTCCATCTTTCAGGCAGCATACGGATTCCTCTGACGAAAAGTTCGAGTTCTTTTGACTTGATCCATTCATTGAGCCAAATAAGGGCTGACTGCATTGATCGGAACAGATGGTAATCCGAAGGTGCAATGTCTGGGACGGGCGGGGGGCAAGATTTCTCAATGCAGTCCCTCAAAATATTTCTGGACCGATTTAGCAAGGTATAGCCTGGCGTTGTCATGCAGCAAAATCAGTTTGTCATGTCTACCGTCCCATTCCGGCCGCTTTTCTTTGAGAGCTCGATTCAAACACATTAGCTGCAGTCGATAACGATTGCCAGTGATTGATTCATATTGTTTGAGGAGTTCATAATAGTTGACACTCTTATGATCCCACCAGATGCACAATATAACCTTTGAAGCATGCATATTTTTTTTCGCAGTCATGGACCTGGCTCCAACATTTTCGACGCTTAGGGTTATCATAATCGAACCATTTTTCATCAACAGTGACGTTGCGATGCAGAAAACCTTTTCTTTTCTGCCGTTCAATCATTTCACCCGTCACCGAAGGTCTCCCGATATCCCTCTCCTTCAATTGATGTGGCACTACCAGTTACAGTTGATCTGTCAACATCAGCTGCATTTTCAGGTAATAATGAAGGATGACTTCCTGCAAATGCTGATTTTTCGGAACGAATGTGACGTAAGATAAAAAGGATTTCTACGCTTCAAACGAATGTCAACTATTGCGATCGGGATCTTACATATACACCTTCAAATCACCAGTATATTACTAGAGCGAACACAAAAATAGTATCAGCAGCGACACCTCTTTTATGAGGGCGGAAACTTATTCTTACTTATACTTTTGTTGATTTTTGTATACTATTTCAAATGTGTATATATTAGAAAGACCGAAAAGTAATGTCGTTTCTGTGCATATCAATGCTCCTTACGTTTTATGAGTTCATTGCGTAGTTGAAGGCCATGCTTGAGATATTTTCAAAGTTAAAGTGAATTCGTTTATTTTAGAAACTTAAACCTTAAAGTTTCTAAGTTATTCTTTTTCTCGATTGGCGCGATACGCGCTTTCGCGATTTTGGCCGAATTTAACAAAGCGCGTCCGTCGTTTTTTTCTCGTGCTAGCCGACGCCAGTTGGACACACCAAGTGAAGCCAAGTCCTTTCCACCTAATCTGTCCAACGCAGATGAGGCCTCGCTCGTCCTCTGCTACCATCAGCTGGTACCGCATCGAATACTTTCAGAGCCGGTGCGTTCGTATCCATTCGGACGACATGACCCAGCCAACGTAGCTGCTTGATCTTAATTCGCTGCACTATGTCTATGTCGTCGTAAAGCTCATACAGCTCGTCGTTCCATTGCCTGCGATACTCGCCGAAAAAATCTTTCGCAGAATCTTTCTCTCAAGAACCTAAGCGACGCTACATCAGATGCTGTCATCGTCCACGCTTCTGCGCCATACGTTAGGACAGGCATGACGAGAGCCTTGTATAGTGTTAGCTTTGTTCGTCGAGAGAGGGTTTTACTACTCAATTGCCTACTGAGCCCACAGCGATTCTTAGTTGGATTTCTAAGTTTAGATCCGGTAATTTCAAACTTTCCACTTCACATCGATCTGGAAGACCAACAAATTTAGACAATGACGTGTCTGTAAATCCATGTCAGACAGTAGAGAAACTATCAAATACCCATATTCATCCACGAAAATTTGCAACAAATTAGTAAAACAAACAGAACGGGTGTTTGGGGTCCGCATAATCTGTCTGAAGAAAATAGAGTTAACTGATCTGGGAGAAGTTGCATGTCTTGCTTTAACGGTGCAATACAACACCTTTTTGAGTGATCACTCTCTCTGAAAGAACTGCTACGAAAGTCCATTTTGAGGTGCTTAAACCTGTAGACCTTTATTGTGTACAATTAGATCGAGTAAAGCAATGATTAATCGAAAAGCATCCAGCGATTATCCATAGAAAAGGTAAGACGAAATTGCAAGACCAAAAAAAAAAAATAATCGAAACAATTTCAAAATTTGGTTGATAAGAAAAATACCATCTTCAGATATTTTACTAAAAAACCAATTGATTTTTATCGATCCGGCATTGAAAATTTGCACACTAAATGGGTGAAGGGTTTTGCCAACAAGACTAATTAAACCATTGACAAAAAAAAAAACTGGCAAACTTTTTTTTATACGAAATTATTGTAAAAAACGACAATAAACCGTAACGGGCGCCCTAATATATGGCCTTTGTTAGACAGTCAGCTGTACCTTAAAAAAAAAATAAAAATATTTATTTAAAATGAATAAAGAAAAATATTCGAAACTGGTCAAAATGTTAAGGGGCCATCGTTTGGTCCCTGGATGTCGTATGTATTTTTGTGTTTATTTATTTATACACCCATGGCTTGTGCTTTGTTGTACAATTTAACATTGTATCTACTTCTATAACCATTGAGGCTATGCCTTTATTCGCCATTAAACTATGCAATAATATTTTCCTATTATACAAACATAAATAATACAAATTTTCATTCCTTGTTAGCTGTCAAATTATGAATAGAGGCGCATTATGTTTTGGCACTTTATGAACTCATTTAAAGCGTCTGATTCATCTTTTGTGTTCTGCCAAGCGCGCTTGCTTGCTCATTTCATGCACATACCCCCATATCTACATACACATAGATGTATGTGTGTATGCACATATTTAAAAGCACATTTCAAGATTTGCGCAAAAAAAAATGTTCGGTTTATAAGTAGAGATATTCACTCGCTGCAAGAATGCGTAGCAGCTGTTACTACATATACGATTGAATGTACATACGTATGTATGCATATATGTAAATATGGATATATGTATTGTATATGTAAGTTATGTATGCACATTTATCAAAATACTGCGAAAAGTGATTTTTAGTGCTAATTCCCATATTTTTTTTTATTTAAAATTAGTTTGTAGTCATAATATTTTTAAAGTATATTAAAATAGAGTGGCAAACCAAATCACGAGCAGTCATATGAGGCGTATAGGCGCTTCACTTACACCTCTATACAGCTCTCCCAGGAACCATCATCAGGCATCAATTTGATTGGGTGCAATCAGCATCATAAGCACCACCATTCAGCACATTTTCATCTATTCCGAGCATTTCAGCATATTTCGCTTTCTCTGGTCAACCTTTGTACCCATTGGCGAAAATGCTAAGCACATATTTGGATAAGGTAGTAGAATTTTACCTCAGGCAGAATCTGAACTTTTCAAAAGTCCCAATATTAATAGAGAAATTGTGGTTTTTACTACCGTCTTTTTCCGAAAATAAGACACTGACTTACTTTCTTTTTTAGTCCAAAATACGCGCTAGGGCTTAGTTTTGGGGGAGGTCAAAAATAAAAGTATATTTATATATTTTTATTTAATATTTATTTTACACAGAATACAGAAATTTTAATTTATTCAAATACAGTCATGTCATCTTCTTCTGGAACATCGTCTTAAATAAAATTCTGAATTATATTCTGATTTTCTTTGAAATCCATTTCCTGTTGAATCATTGTTTCGAACCTCTCATGTCTTGCGTTATACATAGCTATCACCATTCTGTTTTCAATATATTGGTTGATTTTCATTCGCAAATTATCCTTGAATGACTTGTTTACTGCAACGTCAAGTGTCTGGAGGTAACCAGTCATTCCTGCTGGAATCTTTATTTGATCAATCTTCCTCTCAGCAAGAAAGTTTTTCATATCTTTAGCGCGGTGAGTACTGGCTGAATCTCAAACTCGTAAACCTCTATTCTGACCCTTCAATAGTGGTGGCAGCATAAAATCAACCCATTTTCTTATAACTGCTTGGGTGCACCAGGCTTTTTCACTTTCAATGACATAAATTCCGGAAACTCGTCTGTTTACCTTAAAAAAAAAAAATAATTAGCGCGTACACTTCTGTTAGGTGTTTGGCCGAGCTCCTCCTTCTATTTGTGGTGTGCGTCTTGATGTTGTTCCACAAATGGAGGGATCTACAGTTTCAAGCCGATTCCGAACGGCAGATATTTTTATGAGGAGCTTTTTCATGGCAAAAATACACTCGGAGGTTTGCCATTGCCTGCCGAGGGGCGACCGCTATTAGAAAAATGTTTTTATTAATTTTGCTTTCACCGAGATTCGAACTAACGACCTCTCTGTGAATTTCAAATGGTAATCACGCACCAACCCATTCGGCTACGGCGGCCGCCCTTTTATCTTTAGTGATTAAAAATGACCTTTTAGTGATTAAAAATGGCGATACTTTCTTGCTACCTAGACGAATCGCCAAATACAGGTAATACGTGCACTATCGTAACCGGTAGAAGGAAAAAAATAGACGAAGAAGCCTTGTGGTGAACTGTCGTTTGAGCTCCTTGGCCTAGGACTACCGCGGTCTCATCTATAGCAATCATGTTGGAGAGTTGGTATTTCGAAAAATCGATGCTATCAACAAAAAGCTTAAACGCAAGTGCAGGTTTAACAACTTCGTTGCTTCCTGCTTAAACACTGTTGTTGATCTCCTTAGAGACAGTTCATATCGTTTAAAGAAGTTATCCAACCAGTGCAACGATGCTTTAAATTCTTCTGTGGATATATCAAATTCAATTACTGTTTCAAGGGCACAATTTTGAACATCAGCCCTGCGCACCATCAAAGCCATTGCTCTGCTGCCTGTAATCCATTCCCAGATGCAATCTTCCATCTCAGAAAATAACGGCTGGTAACCTGATCCAACTCTGCATTTTTTCTCATTTCCTTTTTCCACCAGTTGGCACAGGTAATCGTAGACTGCACGCCATTTACGAACTATACAGAGATCCAGCATCTTCTCTTTACAGAATGCTACTACACTTACAAGCCTGGAGTATTCCACGATTCCCTTTTTGTACTCGACGGAAAAGCTCTTTCGTTTTGTACTAATTTTAACTGGAGTCAAAAACTATTGGAGGATGGTTCCATGTGTAGAAGTCCACGCAAGTGGGGAAAGTTACTGATCGCCATTCACTTGGGAATGGCCAGGACGATTCTTCTGCATATGGTTCAAGCAGCTCACAACGGCCGGGATTAGCCCACGTATCCTCTGGGTAGCTTCCGAACACCCGTTCGGGAGTGAGCTAAAGTGAGAAGGCGAAACATTCCAGGATAGCTGGTTGTGCGTTGGGTTTGGGACCCGCCACTTAAAAATCCCCCCCAATGAAAACTTTAAAAAAGCCTCGGATGAGACCTCCCTATACTGATGACGACCCCTGCAAACGAACTAAGGACTATGATTTGAGGGCATGCACCTGGAATGTCCGGTCCCTTAATGGGGAAGGTGCCTCTGCCCGGCTGGTTGATGTCCTCGTGAGATTAAAGGCTGACATCACTGCCATCCAAGAGATGCGATGGACGGGGCAAGGAAAGAAAACCATAGGACCTTGCGACGTCTACTACAGCTGCCATGTAAAGGAGCGCAAATTCGGTGTCGGATTTGTTGTGGGAGAGAGACTTCGTCGCCAAGTACTGTCGTTCACTCCGGTGGACGAGCGTCTCGCAACAATCCGCATCAAAGCACGTTTTTTTAACATATCGCTAATTTGCGCCCACGCCCCGACGGAAGAGAAGGACGATGCGACCAAAGATTCTTTCTATGAGCGCCTGGAACGTTCCTATGAGCGCTGCCCCCGCCACGACATAAAAATCGTGCTTGGCGACTTCAACGCCAGGGTGGGCAATAGGGTGGTCCAAAAATGCATGGGAAAAAATTTATATTAAAATTTTTATGCTGCCGCCCCCCATAATGGTAAAGAATGAAAAATAAAAATACCCGTATTTTTTTTTTTTTTAATCAGACCATATTTAATGGTGCCGCCGGGGCTTTGAAATATCCCATGTATTTTGCATGGGGAAAAAATACGTTTTCGTAGATTTCATGTAAAAACCTGGAAAATGAATATATTTTAACCGAATACCTCAGTTTCTCTTCATAATTGGTCAGGGAATAACAACCAATTATGAAATAATTAATTTTTTTGTATTAACTATTTTTTATAGAACCCCAAAAAGCCCCCATAAAACGAAAATCTAAGAAAAAATCGAAAAACAATATTTTATATTACTTTTATGAAAATAGTTAATACAAAAAAAATTAATTATTTCATAATTGGTTGTTATTCCCTGACCAATTATGAAGAGAAACTGAGTTATCCGGTTAAAATATATTCATTTTCCAGGTTTTTACATGAAATCTACGAAAAAGTATTTTTTTCCCATGCAAAATACATGGGATATTTCAAAGCCCCGGCGGCACCATTAAATATGGTCTGATTAAAAAAAAAAAAAATACGGGTCTTTTTATTTTTCATTCTTTACTATTTTGGGGGGCGGCAGCATACAAATTTTTTTTGGACCACCCTAGTGGGCAAGGAGGGAATTTTTGGTCCCACAGTCGGAAAATTCAGCCTGCACAACGAAACATCCGGTAACGGACAGAGGCTGATCGACTTCGCCGGGGCCCGAAACATGGTAGTCTGCAGCACCAGATTCCAGCATAAGAAGATTCACCAAGCCACCTGGCTGTCTCCTGATCGAAAAACACGAAACCAGATCGATCAT
Organism: Anastrepha obliqua; assembly: GCF_027943255.1. Taxonomy (NCBI): domain Eukaryota; kingdom Metazoa; phylum Arthropoda; class Insecta; order Diptera; family Tephritidae; genus Anastrepha; species Anastrepha obliqua. The sequence goes on along the minus strand of NC_072892.1, from coordinate 138,535,778 downwards.
GTTGTGATAGATGGAAGACACGCTTCTAGTGTATTAGATGTACGTACGATCCGAGGACCCAACATTGACTCGGATCGCTACCTTGTTGCAGCCAAACTGCGCACACGCCTCTGTGCAGCGAAAAACGTACATCTACCTACGCAAAGAATGTTCGACATCGAAAAGCTGCAATCACAACAGACAGCCAGAAGATTCGCCACTCGACTCTCACTCCTGCTCTCGGAGAGCACTGCCCAACACACCGGCATGCGCGAGCAATGGAGCAACATTTCTCGTTCCCTACGTACCGCCGCCGAAGAAGAAATCGGATTCCGGCGAGCCCGAAAAAACAATTGGTACGACGAGGAATGTCATGCTGCCGCCGAAAGAAAAGATGCCGCCTATAGAGCCACGCTGCGATCGGGCGCAACGCGAGCCATGTGGGATCGCTACAGAGAGCTGAAAAAGGAAGAGAGACGTATTATCCAAAAGAAGAAACGAGAGGCCGAAATACGTGAGTGCGAAGAGCTTGAGATGCTGGCCAACAGGAACAACGCCTGAAAATTTTACCAGAAAGTTCGGCGGCTTACAGAAGGTTTTAAGACCGGGGCGTTTTCCTGTAAGAACAAAGACGGCGATCTGGTGACTGACGTACAGAGCAATCTTAAATTATGGAGGGAACACTTCTCGAACCTGTTAAACAGTGACAGCTGCGCATGTCATAGAGAATGTGAAGATCCCGATACCCCAATCGATGACGACGGAATTGTAGTTCCGTTACCCGACCATGACGAGGTGAGAATAGCAATAGCACGGCTAAAGAACAACAAAGCCGCGGGCGCCGACGGACTGCCGGCTGAGCTATTCAAACATGGCGGCGAGGAGCTGGTAAGGTGCATGCATCAGCTCCTATGCAGAATATGGTCGGATGAAAGCATGCCTGCCGATTGGAATTTAAGTATGCTCTGCCCAATCCATAAGAAGGGCGATCCTGCAATTTGTGCCAATTACCGCGGGATTAGTCTTCTAAATATCGCCTATAAGGTTCTAGCGAGCGTATTGTGTGAAAGGCTGAAGCCCACCGTCAACCAACTGATTGGACCTTATCAGTGTGGCTTCAGACCTGGAAAGTCTACCATCGACCAAATATTCTCAATACGCCAAATCTTGGAAAAGACCCATGAAAGGAGAATCGACACACACCACCTTTTCGTCGATTTCAAAGCTGCATTCGACAGTACGGAAAGGAGTTACCTGTATGCCGCGATGTCTGAATTTGGTATCCCCGCAAAACTAATACGGCTATGTAAGATGACGTTGCTCAACACCAGTAGCGCCGTCAGAATTGGGAAGGACCTCTCCGAGCCGTTTGATACCAAACGAGGTTTCAGACAGGGTGACTCGCTGTCGTGTGACTTCTTTAACCTGATGTTGGAGAGCATCGTACGAGCCGCAGAACTTAATCGCTCAGGCACAATTTTTTATAAGAGCGTACAATTGTTGGCGTATGCCGATGATATTGACATTATCGGCCTTAACAACCGCGCTGTTAGTTCTGCCTTCTCCAAACTGGATAAAGAGGCAAAGCGAATGGGTTTGGTGGTGAACGAGGACAAAACGAAGTACCTCCTGTCTTCAAACAAACAGTCGGCGCACTCGCGTATCGGCACCCACGTCACTGTAGACAGTTATAATTTCGAGGTTGTAAAAGACTTCGTCTATTTAGGAACCAGCATTAACACCGATAACAATGTCAGCCTTGAAATCCAACGTAGAATCTCTCTTGCCAACAAGTGCTACTTTGGACTAAGTAGGCAACTGAGTAGTAAAGTCCTCTCTCGACGAACAAAACTAACACTCTACAAGACTCTCATCATGCCCGTCCTAACGTATGGCGCAGAAGCTTGGACGATGACAACATCCGATGAAGCGACGCTTGGAGTGTTCGAGAGAAAGATTCTGCGTAAGATTTTTGGACCTTTGCACGTTGGCAACGGCGAATATCGCAGACGATGGAACGATGAGCTTTATGAGCTTTACGACGACATAGACATAGCGCAGCGAATAAAGATCCAGCGGCTACGTTGGCTGGGTCATGTCGTCCGAATGGATACAAACGCTCCGGCTTTGAAAGTATTCGATGCGGTACCAGCTGGTGGTAGCAGAGGAAGAGGGCGCCTTCCACTGCGTTGGAAAGATCAGGTGGAGAAGGACTTGGCTTCACTTGGTGTGTCCAACTGGCGCCGGTTAGCACGAGAAAGAAACGACTGGCGCGCTTTGTTAAACTCGGTCAAAATCGCGTAAGCGGTTATAGCGCCAATTAAGAAGAAGAAGAAAAACTATTCACTTTATTTTAAAATAAAATTATTGAAATGAATGAATGAATGAATGAAGCACTGTCGCTCAGTGTAGACTTCTGTCATTTGTTGTATTTTATTTTTATTATTACTTATACTTAATAAATCAACAGCATTTTTTAACAAATTCTTTTTGCCACATTCTTTTAACTAGGGACTATTTTCGGTTAATGTCTTATTTTACAAAAAGTTCCGAAAATCACGATAGGGCTTATTTTCGGAAAAAGGCGGTAGAAATCTCAACCCAAATTTATATTTTTCTTATGTACCGTTTCACCATCTAAACTCACGTGGCTTATTTTACCACGCATTTTTGTGGGCGGTGATAGATGATAGATTACCAGGTTTGCTATTTAATTATCGTGAAACACCAAATTGTGAGAGGAACATCGGTTGCCTCGTCACAGGGGATTCGCCAGCCTAAATATGCACGATAATTTCACACATACTGACACACTTTTCCGTTCAGTCGTTGTTCAGATGGCAACGAACTGTTGTTAATAGTTGAATTTTTTCGTATATCACTAACACAATCTTAGTTTTTTCGTAAACAAACCGCTTCGTGACTCCAGTTACGTCAGTTCCTCAGCTGATTCTGTCAAATTCGCTGAGAGCCTTCTGAATTTTTCACCACGTGTGTTGCTATAAGTTAGGTGAACGGACCCCGACTGCACCTTATTTTTTTAATACGTTCTTTCTTTTATATTATTCACCGCAAATATGTTTAATATACGCGTACATGCGTACATTCGTGCATATGCACATATGTATCTCCTATTTCATACCCATTTCATTTTTGAATTGCTTGGCAATGCTAAAACCAAGATGTTTAAAAATAAGCGTGCACACAAAAAACTTTCACACAGGTGACTCTCACACGGTCGACGCGCTTTTGGCAAGAGTATTCACGATAAGCCATTTTTATTTGAGAAAAAAAATATTTTTACAAAAAATGAATAGTTGCGTGTTAAATTTTGCTCTTCTTTGTGCCGATAATTTTATTGATATTTACTTAAGGGGACAGATACCTGTAAACGGCCATATTTTCCCTGATTTTCATTAAAATTATTTAAAATGAAGAAGTCAATATAATTTTTTCAAAATTGGCATACGATTTATTTATACATTAAAATAACATACATTTTTTTTTTATTTTAATCATTAAAAATGGCGGATGTACACTCAATTCTTCCAGGATATCGCAGCGGGGCTTCTCAATCGGCGGGCGTTGTAGCATCGGCGTCAGTGACCTGAATACAAAAAAACCAAAAATTTGTTTGTTTATTAATGTCATCTTCTTATACTATAAAGGTGAATGTCTGTACGTTGTCCGCGCATCACTACGAAACGACAACACCAAATGACGTAAACATTTTTATACATTCATATTTTCACCCAATGAAGGTTATAGGCATGTTTTTATAATGGAACTCCCTTCCCACAGCCCCCAGGCCGCGCCACCACTCTCATTTGTCACTAATATTGGAATATTTGCTTAAATTTAATCTAAAAAATCTTAGTTTTTTTCTATTTCCCACAATTTATAACACACTCTAGACTTCATAATCCGCATAAGCTGTTCAACTATGACCCAAATGCAAAGTTCAAAAACGGTTTGAGATAGAAAATTAATAAAAATAATTTTGCTTGATATTTTTCTGATTAATTGTTTTGATTTTATTCAACGAGGCATAGCAACGGATGTTGGGTATTGTCATATTATATTATGGTTATTAATAAAAAAATATTTTCCTTGAAATTATTGTTTGTAATTTTTTTATATAATTTATAATTTATAATTTATAATTTTATATGAATTAAACCAAGATGAAAAAAAAATCGCGGAATAAAATGCTAAAAAAAAATGAATTTTGGGGCGAATTTGCTTCGAAAAAATTATTTTTATCATATCATAAAAAATATGTGTGCAAAATTTCAGGGATATCCGTCAATAACTTTTGGAGTTATCGTGTACGCCAATTCGAATAACATAGTTTTGAGAAAAACGCGTCTAAAGTTTGAATACAACGTAACTATACCTCTCCCAGCGCCTGAACGCAAAGAATAGAGTCGTCACGGTTGACGAACGAATTATTTTAATTTACGTTCTAAAATTTTTTTTACATATTCTTAAAGGATTATATAAACATTTTATTAGAAAAAAAATTTTTTTTTTTCGAAATTTTACAGGTATCTGTTCCCTTAAGATCTTTTAAGAAAATAATTGATACTACACACTATTAAATGTAAATAACTGAAGGTGGAGGAGTAAGCCTATTCGTTTTTGGAACATTTTTTGTTTTTTTTGTTTTTTGTAATACAAACATAGATACAATGTAAAATACATAACACTGTTTGTCGACACTGCAACTAGTTACACATAAACTAACGAGCAGTACAAGTTGAGTATCATAAAGACAATTTTGTGAAGAGATTTTTTATAGTCCCTTCCTAAGTTAACAGCCATCATGTCAGATCATGATTCGATGGAGTCGTTGGGTTAGGCCTGAGGTGTTGAGGAGTTCGTTAGCTTCCGCATTCACGTGCCTTTGTAGTCTGAGGGAGTGGGCTTTTGCTTGTTTTTTAATTTCTTCAGCGACTGTAGGGAGCTCACGATGAATATCTTTATTGCGAACGAACCAAGGTGAGTTGAGAATATTTCGAAGGATTTTATTCTGGAGTCGTTCAAGCATATCTATATTACTTTGACTGGCGCAACCCCACAGTTTGTAATTTGTTCATATATGTATATGTATATTAGGTGAACAACTAAGTTCTCGCTGTTTTCTTTTATGAAAATACAACTTTATTCTGAAAAAGTGGTTGCAAGTGCATCATTGAAAGTATTGCCCATCGCTGGCTACTACTTTTTCTCATCTCGTATACCGTCGCGGTAAAACTGTTTATCTTCTGAGGCTATCCACGGATCAAGCCATTTTTTGATGTCTTCATATGAATGGAATTGCTGGTCAGCTAGACCATGTGCCATCGATCGGAATAGGTTAAGGTGGATAATCGGACGGCGCAATATCTGGAGAATATGGCGGGTGCGGTAGGATTTCCCATTCCAGTGTTTGCAGGTAGGTTTTAACGGGTTTAGCAACGTGAGACCGAGCGTTGTCATGCTGTAAAATCACTTTCCCATGCCTCTCCGCGTATTGCGGCCACTTCTCCCGCAGTGATCGGCTCAATCGCATCAATTGAAGTAGATACCGATCCCCAATGATGGTTTCGCTTGGTTTTAACAGTTCATAATAAATAACACTAACTTGGTCCCACCAAATACATAGCATAACCTTCGCAGCGTGAATATTCGGCCAAGGCGATAGCGTAGAAGCATGACCGGGCAGTCCCATGACTTTCTTTTCTTTGAATTGCTGTAATGAATCCATTTTTCATCACTCGTCACGATGCAATGAAGAAACCCCTTCCTTCTTTGACGCTGGAGCAGTTGTTCACAGGCGAAAAAACGACGTTCAACATCCCTTGGTTTTAACTTATAAGGAACCCAAGTCCCCTGTTTCTGCATCATTTCCAAAGCATGTAATCGCTTGGAAATGGATTGGCGGGTAACTCCTAATACCGAAGTAAGCTCTTCTTGTGTTTGACATGGATCCTCATTGAGCAATGTCTCCAATTGAGCGTCTTCGAAGGTTTTTGGCTTTCCTTCACGCGGATGGTCGTCAACATTAAAATCACCGTCTTTGAAGCGACGGAACCAATCTCGGCACGTTGCAGCATCTCCATAAACTTTTTGTTGCTCTCGATGCGCTTTAGCCGCCGTTTTTTTTCGAATGAAAGAGGAAAGTCAACACTTCACGCAAATGACGATTATTCGGCACATTTTCACAAAACCAAAAGTTTATGATACCAAAACAAAATCACTAATGCGTCGAAGCAGTTTGTTTACCATATTTCTAAGCTTGGTTTATGACGTTAAGGTTATATTAGAATCGACTAGCGCACACTGCTGCCGACGTCTATTGACAAACAGCGGGAACTTAGTTGCGCACCTAATACATAGATATTTTGTTATTTATGGATAGCTTTGATCTTCGTCCAATTAGCCATTCCAATTTTATTATCTTCAGATGGATTTCATGCCGTTTAAGTTTTGTATGCTCCTTCCATCGAAGCTAACCATCGGGCGTTATGCCACGGTATTTTGCAATGTTTGCATGTGGTATTGTGGCACCTAGCAGTATTATTTGGATACTGATTCACCTTTTTGTTGGAGAACTTTACATGAACTGACTTGGTATTGTTCAATTTTATGCGCCAAGTTTTCGTCCATTCTTCAAAAGCGTTTGTTGCAATATGAAGTTTGACTGTAGCTTTTTCACAACTTTTTCCAATAGCTAGGATGGCAATGTCGTCGGCAAAAGTGGCGTTCAAGCTATTCGGGGGTTTCGGCAAGTCTCTGTTATATAGAAGGTACAATATAAGAGCGGACTAGGAAAGCTTCCTTGCATTTATGTCTTCAAGGTTAGAGTATTCTTTTCCTTGTTTAACGCGAAAGTAGCGCTCGCTCAGATACGACTTTAGGAGGGCGCAAAAACCATTTGAAAGGCAGGTATTTAGTTTGTTATTTAGTAAGCCGACATGCCAAACCTTGTTGAAAGCTTGTGCGACGTCCAGGAATACTGCTGAACCCACGTTATTGAGTTCAAAAGAGTTGCCGATTTCAGCTGTGATTCTGTGCATCTGATCGATGGTTGAGCGCTTACTGCGAAAGCCAAATTGATGTGAAGGTAACAAGTTTTTAGAGGCGATCGATTGGCGTCAGGCTTTTTAAATAGCTAACCAATTTGAGGCAGCAACGAGTTTGGTCGGTATGAGGAAACAAGATGTAAATCTTTTCCCGGTTTTGGAAACATTATAATTTCTGGTACTTTCCACAGGGTTGGAACATAGTGAAGATGAATTTAATGAGGAATTTTGTGTCACTTAGAGGTTAAAACTACTAAGTTCAATGCCTATAAACCTATTCACAATACAAATTTTACCGTAAAAAATTGGGATAATGATTTATCTTTAATAAATACAATTTTGGGTTCACCGCTAGTTTCCATATTAATTTTATAGTATAGTCTTTAGTTTTTAAGTTCAGGTTTTTTTTTTAAGGTACTAAAAAGAGTAAGTCTTTACTTAAAATTAGCTACAAAGACTGTTTCTCACCGACTACTAAGCACCGTGCAGGCAAGCACTAAAATATCACACATTCCTTCTCATTCTTGTAAGAGCGCCTGCGCGTATGCAACACTCTTCGAGCTTATTACCGGCAGCGCAGTCTCTAACTGGCACCTCTGCTGTCCACCTTTACCTTCTACAGCAACTAAATTTAGGGAATAAAAACGTTCGCCCCAATATTACGGAAGAGAATATTGGAAAGGGAAATCTTAGTTTTCCATCCATATTTCAAAACTAAATCGTCAAAGTCAGCCTGCTTTGTATAGCGGGATTCTTATTTCCTATTAAATATACGCCAGCGTGAGCAGAACGAGATTTATTCACCATTCCCAATTAGACCAGAAATTGTGAAATCTATTTAACTATTGGCATTTGAGTTCTTCTATCCCTAAAATTGTATTGTATTTTAAATTCATTTATTTTGATTCACAAATTTATATTTAGGACGCAAAAAGAAGGAAAGTTTAGCAAATAAATAAAACTGCTTGGATGCACTTGAATTGAATCGAATCGACAATAACGAAATGATGATGCGCTGATGTGTTTTTTATTTGATTTCTATTTCATTTATATTTGCATTTGTGCTTAAGCATGCAGAAAGACGCGCTAATCACTAGCAATTAGTTTGTGATGCTAAATGAAATTATCTAAAATTAACAAGCCAATCAAATGTGACTTTGAGAGCGCAAAATTTGGTAAATTTTTTAGGTTTTTTTTGTTTCAGTTTTTTTTCAATTTTTCTGCTATTTGGCAACTGCTCAAATGACGTCTCAAATGACGCTTTCTCTTATGGCGGATATTTCTCGAACAATATGCACAGTAAGTGTATTATTTTTAGTGGTAATACAAACACAAGAGTTAAAATTAAATTTTTATCAACTGATAATTATTTATTTATTATCTTCATCTTCAATTAGAATCACTTACAACCAAATATTTTTGGGTGTATGTGTGTAGATATATTTAGTAGGCACAAATCTATGTGAAGTCAGTTTGAAGCGGTGGTAAATTCTGAAGTAGGCCAGTTGAATTTAGCTGCTTGTAAATATTGCATGGCCCTTTATCCACATCCCGCCAATGCATTCGTCTTGCGTTGTGTGGTGGCATTCTTAGTAATGCTTCCACGACTTGTGCGCTAAAGCAAGCCATTAAGGAGAGGCACAGAAGCAATACCACGGCTGGACACTTCATTCCGTTGCACGATGAAAAGTAATTTGGAAATAAAATTTCTCTTATACTGACTGCTGCTTTCGTGGCTTGAAGCTTTGGAATGAAGTTGCAGTTGGAAATGGCATGCGCTTAAATATAATTTTACCACAGCAGATGCCATGTTGACGAAAACTTAACTGCACATAACTACACTGTTTAACAGGATTTTGGCCCCAGAGTGGCATTAGTATAGATTAAAAAACTGAAAATATGTATTTTATGTACAAGGTGAGTCCCAAAAGAAACAAAACTGGCGTCATAAAAATGTTTTTGGCGCCATATTTTCAATGGGTTAGTGCGTTGCAAGTTACATCCCTAGCTAACTTACAGTCAAAGCTTGGTGACATTCGATTCAGTGGAAGCGAAGTTATCAAACGTGCAGATACCCGGCGATCTCATGGTCCGGAAACGGAGTCCTGCGTGGGACTCCAAGGAGAAATACGTCATCACTAGCTTCTCAGAACGGAGATACCAAACCATGTTGCGGTGGCAAAGCCGATGGGACACTGAACCGAGTGGCAGATGGACGGCGAAACTTATTCCATCAATTGACAAATGGGTCCAAAGGAACTTCGGGGAAATGAACTACTGCTTATCTCAGTTTCTCTCGGGCCACGGATACTTCCGGAGATACCTATACCGTATGGGCATATACTGCGAAGCGCTGAGCAATGACGCTGAACACACATTTTTTAGTTGTAATGGATGGCTCGCGGAAAGAAATGCTTTGAGGGAGCAGATTGGCGACATCGCACCAAGCAACATAATCAGCAAAATGCTTGAATGCGAGGACAGCTGGAACGCGGTAAAGAAATACATCGAGAACGTACTACGGAAAAAAGATCGACCTCGACACAGTCCAACAAAGTGAAGCCGCACAGATAGGGACACAAGAAGACGAGCCTATAGCATGAAAGCTGGCTACAAATATGGTGGACCCAGGTGGGTGAATTTGTCCTTTATGGATGTCGTTCTGGGCCCTCCCGAAGTAACCGAAGTAATATAGAAAGCAGTTCCGGGAAGGGTGTCTCCCCAGAAGGAGAGGAGGCATCGTTTTAGTGACCACACCACGGTCGCTAAAAGTGCGAAGGCATTTGAACCCTACCTTATCCACCAAAACAAAAAAATAAAAAAAACCTGTCGGTTTGTGTCATCGGTACAAAAATGAGTTTCGAACAAAGAGCTAATATGAAATTTTGTTTTAAAATCGCTACAACGTTTACCGAAACATTTGAATTGATGAAAAAGTTTATGGCGATGAGTGTCTATCTCGTGCCAGAGTTCATGAGTGATTTCCACGTTTCTGAGATGGTTGTGAGGACAAAATCAGTAATCACCGAAAACTCCATAGAAATTGTTCGAAAATTTATCAAAAATGAACCGAAATCTTCGTTGAAAGTCATGAAATCAGAGTTGAATAACTCCAAAACATCGATTTATCGCATTTTAACTGATAATTTGGGCTTACGGTAGGTCTGTGCACGTTTCATTCCGCACAAGTTAACTGAGGACCAAAAATTACTCAGAATTCAACATTCGAAAGACCTCATTAAAGAGGCGAGAAAAGACGAGAACTTTCGAGAACGTGATGCTCCCAGCAGGAACCTGAAACAAAGCGTCAAAGTGCCGAATGGAAGGCCCCAGACGAACCACCACCCAAAAAATCGTATTTGGAGAAGTCAAAAATCAAGTTGATATTCAATTTTTTTTACGATTTTTACGACTCCAAGGGAATTGTACACACGGAGTTCGTGCTAATGGGCCAAATCGTCAATGCAATTTTCTATCTTGTCGTTTTGAAAGGTTTGTTGCATGGCATTCGTCGAATTCGCTGGCGCTTAATGCATGATAACTCACCATCTCATCGACCCACTCTTGACTGATTTTTGGACTAGAAATCGCATTTTAACCATCAATCACTCACCGTATTCACCTGATATGGCTCCCTGAGACTTCTACCTATTCAGAAAATTGCATTTGGCCATAAAAGGAAAACATTTTGCGTCTGTAGATGCCATCTAAAAGGCTGGTAACGACATTCTGAAGGACATTCCAGTCAATGACCTGACACACTCTTTCGATAAGCTTTTAGATCGCGCAAAACAGTGTATCGAGGCCAGACGAGACTACTTTGAATAAATAAACTCGAAGTTATCAGAACAAAGCTCCTGTCGTTTCTATTTTAGCTCAGTCTTGTTTATTTTGGACTTCACCTTATATATGTATGTGTATAGATAGAACTAGATAACGACCAAACTTCGGCTTCGGCCGCAAAATTTCAGTCCAGTCTGCGCTTGGTTTCGGCCATAATGAGCCGAGCATTTTCTTTCCCTCCACAGAGGGATTTTATATTAGTTTGTGATGGCAGCTTCTATTATACCTACAGTATATATAATTTGATACGCTTCCTCAACAAAAAGTTCCACATAACTAATGATATATCTTCCTGTGGGAATTCACAGTCTAGATCACAACAAAGTAATGATGCCATTATCGTATGTGCGGGTAGCCTCAAGTACATAGAATGAAAGAATACGCCCACTTCTTCCAGACAAAAAAAATTTTTGGAAGGGTTATTTTCCCGCAATCTTAATATAAGTATCTTCTTCACTTTTGCTTCATAGCTGTCGCTTAAGGTCACGAAAGCTGTAAGTTTCGTATAGGATCGTAAATATCTGGTAAATGTATGGGTAATGCTCAAGAAAATATTGTATAATTTTGATACAGAAACATTTAGAATCATTTTTAATTAAGGCACTAGAGCATTTTGTTTTATTAATTTCCTCTAAATGCTGTGAATAAATATGAATCCGTGCAAAGAAGAAGTCAAAGATAAATAAAGAGTGCTAGTTTTTGCTACTGAATTCGAAAGATTCAATTTATTTTCAATGACAAAACTCATTATTGACATACTGTACATATTCGTAGTAGCTAAAAGCCTATTTCAGAGGGGATGATTTCTACTCAGCAGGTTACAAACTCAGGGCACAATCAATTGCTTCGCCTTCTCACATTTGCTAGCTCTCAAACTCATGCTCAGAAGCTACGCAGAAGACATATACAGAAGAATCGTCCTGGCCACTTCCAAGTGACTAGCAATCAGGGACTTCCCCCACTTGCGTGAACTTCTACACATGGAACCATCCCCTTGGCTATAAATTCGGCGAAAATTGCTTAAGCGGTTATCGAGTCAGTCAAGAAGAAGAAGAAACTGAACCTTGTAAAGCTGTAATGGACAGCAGATGAAGGTGGCATTGAACAACTTCTCTGTCATTGCCCAACACATTGTATGAGTAACTATGGGTTTTAAGACACATAAGAATTATTAACTGCCTTCCTATTTATAGGCTCAGAGCCATTTTGTAGCCCAGAAAAATTTAACCTCTTTTCTATTATTCTAGAAGTACAGGAAAGGCAAACAGACAAAGAAGATCATACTCAGACAATTTACGGGCTTATCGCAATCAAAATCAATGACAAGTGGCTTTAACCTAAACCGATTTAAATATTTTATGGAATTAAATAAGAATAATTGTAGATCATCACCGGAAGTCTAACAGGGCATTGTAGATTTCATCATCATCTTACTAACCTGGGAATATGCCCAAATGGAGCATGCAGGTACTGTAGCAAGGAAGATGAATCCCACCATTGGGCTCAGCACTGATGCTTAAGTGGCACAAACACTTGACACAACACCAGAGCAGGAAATAAAAGTCAATAAAATAGGGAAAGATACTAGAATTTATTACGGAAGTTGGGCACAGAGAAAATACTCTGAACCCATGAAGAAGACACAATAGATCTTTCTGGTCGCAGTGCCAAATTCCCTCACAATATTAATGACGATAATAATAAAAACTTGGAAAATATTATTGATGACAGATCAGTCCATCAATTAGAGTCGATCGAATATGAGATTTAGCGATACCACAATATGAGATCTTACCCTAGTAAATATAGTAGCCTAACTGCCGCTTAACTCAGTTCAGTTTCAGTTTTGACCATTTGGATTGTGGTTGGGTATTATGGACTGCGAATTGAAGCTTAGCCAAAAATGTGTCTGAAATTGCATAACTCTATCCATGCTAATTTCAAACAATAAAAGCACGCTCTACTTTCTAATTTAGTTACTTAATACTGACATTTGGGGAATTAAAAAAAAAATATTAAAATAAAACGTTTATGCTTATCAGAAAACTGCTACTGGTACCCTATTTTAGGTGGAAATTTTGTTAGGTGCGGGAATTTTGTAGTTCCCGCTGTTTGTCAATAGATGCCGCCAGCAGTGTTTGCTAGTCGATTCTAATATACCCTAAACGTCATAAACCAAGCTTAGATACATGGTAAACAAACTGCTTCGACACATTAGTGATTTTGTTTTGGTATCATAAACTTTTGGTTTTGTGAAAATGTCTGATTTTGTGCCGAATAATCGTCATTTGCGGAAAGTGTTGATTTTCCTCGGCGGCTGAAGCGCATCAAGAGCTACAAAAAGTTTATGGAGATGCTGCTTTAAGTGAAACAACGTGCTGAGATTGATTCCGTCCCTTCAAAGACGATGATTTTAATGTTGACGACCGTCCGCGTGAAGGAAGGCCAAAGACCTTCGAAGACGCTGAATTGGAGGCATGGCTCAATGAGCATCCGTGTCAAACGCAAGAAGAGCTTGCTTCGGTATTAGGAGTTACACGCTAATCCATTTCCAAGCGATTGCATGCTTTGGAAATTATGCAGCAACAGGGGACTTGGGCTCCTTATAAGTTAAAACCAAGGGATGTGGAACGTCGTTTTTTCGCCTGTGAACAACTGCTACAGCGGCAAAATAGGAAGGGTTTTGTTCATCGCATCGTGACGGGTGATGAAAAATGGATTCATTACAGCGATCCAAAGAAAAGAAAGTCATGGGGACTGCCCTGTCATGCTTCTACGTCATCGCCTCGGCCGAATATTCACGCTGCGAAGGTTATGCTATGTATTTGGTGGGACCAAGTTAGTGTTATTTATTATGAACTGTTAAAACCAAGTGAAACCATCACTGGGGATCGGTATCGACTTCAATTGATGCGATTGAGCCGAGCCCTGCGCCGGAAGCGGCCGCAATACGCGGAGAGGCATGGAAAACTGATTCTGCAGCATGACAACGCTCGGTCTCACGTTGCCAAACTCCTTAAAACCTACCTGGAAACACTTAAATGGGAAATCCTACCCCACCGCCATATTCTCCTGGTATTGCGCCGTCCGATTATCACCTGTTCCGATCGAAGGCTCATGGTCTAGCTGACCAACAGTTACATTCATATGAAGACATCAAAAAATGGCTTGATCCGTGGATAGCCTCAAAAGATGAACAGTTTTACCGCGACGGTATACGAGATCTACCAGAAAGATGGGAGAAAGGAGTACCCAGCAATGGGCAATACTTTCAATGATTCACTTGTAATCATTTTTTCAGAGTAAAGTTGTAGTTTAATCAAAAAAACAGCGATAACTTAGTTGCACACCTATATAAAAACTAAAAACTTTGAAAGTTCTTACCTTTACTACAAGGATGATAGATCTATCAGGTTTGCTCTTTAACTATGATGAAAAAGAAAATTGTGAGGGGATTTCTCAGTAGCCACGTCCCTTGGGAATTCGGTAGCCAAGGTTGTGTTGATTTGTTTTCGTAAGTCACTAACACAATCGTATCGCCAGCCGAAATTCGCACAATCATTTCACACATATTCGCATACTCATCGGATCAGTTGTTGTTCAGATAGCAAAGAAGTGCCATTAATTGATTTTTTTTGTATATCACCAATACAACCTCAGTGTTTGCGAACAAACCACTTGGTAACCCAAGCGACGTCGGCCCATCAGATGATTCTGTCAATTTCGCCTAGAGCCGAATAACGGTCAGTTAAAGGGCACACTTCTAAAAATCTTTTCTTCATGCCTCTACTAGACATGACTACCTGATCACTTTAGGTAGTTAGTGATCAGGTGAAAGGGAAAGAAGCGATGTGTCTAAAGTAATTGCTGTACTGGCATGTGAATCCCTTCAAAGTTTTTAAAGATCGATCTGCTGAGAAATATTTTTCTTGAAGTAACCAAAAGTCCTACACAATAGTTTTTTAGAGCATACAGTCAATTTTTGAAGAAAATGCCAAGTTGGCAACTAAGTAATTGCGTATTTTTTTTAGAAAATCATAGACAATATTTTCATGGAACTAAATAACTTTATTTGCCCCTTTTGATCAATGATCTTTTGCCATCTTTCGCGCGGCATCATAATCTCACGATCATAAAACTTCTGGTTTTTATTAGCAAAAAAACTGAACCAGGTATGATTTGACATCATCATCAATATTGAAATTTTTACCATTCAAGGAGTTTTGTAAAGATCGAAACACAAAATAATCAGATGGTGCAAGGTCAGGACTACATGGTGGATGCCTTGCATTGTCATGATGGAATACAATACTTCTTCGGTTTGTCAATTCGGGCCGCTTTTCTTCAACTGCATTGTTTAATTTCGTTAGTTGTTCAATGTAGACATCAGAATTGATCCTTCAGTTGGGTGTTAAGAGTTCAAAGTAGACAATTCATTTGTAATCCCACCAAACTGATAACAAAACCTTCTTTTGACGAATATCAGCCTTTGATGTTGTTTGAGTGGGTTCACCTGGCCTGCTCCACGATCTGTTCCGCTTGATATTGTTGTAAACAACCCATTTTTCATCGCCAGTTATGAGTCGTTTTAAAAATGGATCATTTCCATTACTTTTCTTTAGCATATCGCAGATGTCACTTTTAATGAGCTGGCGATGCGGTTTTCCCCTTGCGGAAATAAAAAAGCAAAATATGACGAAAATATTCCTTTTGATTTTCCATTTTTCAACGAACGCCAAGCGAAAACTGCGCAACCGATCAAAAAACTTTTTTTAGTGATTCACAGCTGAATTGCCAACTATTAAATAACAAAATGTATTTTACATTTGTATGATACTACGTCTGCAAACCTCAAAATTCAACTGTAGCCATCTATGAGTGAAATCCGCAATTACTTAGTTGCCAACCCAATATTTTAGAAAATAAAGGAAAGTGGAGAAAGCTCAGAACGGAAGTGTTGAACCTTTGCAAAGGAGCCGCTAGTTTCAGCTGATCTTAGCCTTGTTGTTTGCAATTGAAGAAAACTCCGGCGCGTTACACATACACTTTCAGAAATCCTCTGAAGTTAGCACAAAAGAAACGCTACATTTGTTGAATAGAGTTATTTATTTATAACAAAATAACTCCGTCCATATTATATATATGTTAGTACGCATGTATGTGTAATATTATATAAAAAATTTAAGCCGCAAAGCTGAGCAAGAGTATAATCATGAGTTTTATCACGAACTTCTGGCTAATTGTAATCTGGTAAATTTTCAATTATTTCATCCTTTGAATTGCCATAAAATTTATTAATCATTGCATGAATCGTCCAATGAATGAATTGGAATACAAAATTGCGGGCCACATCAGCCTTATAAACTGAGTAGTTAGATGAGGTTGGGAGAAGGTGAATGGAGAACATCACTAACATCAGCGATGCTTCTATACTTCGAAAACCATTTCTTTAAGTCCATCCTGACAGTCAGTGATGGTAAATGTAGGGAAAATTCCCAACATGTAGGGATTTTTGTCGAAAAATGTGGGCGTAGAGAAAAGAAGGACAGATTTTTTTAAATTCTGTAAATGTAGGGAATTTTCAAGAAGGACAGAAAAAATTTTAAAATACTTAGCGGGGTAAAATTAAAAAAGTTCATTTAAAATAAAAATCTGCAGTAGGATTTCATGCCAGACTTCTTTTCCTTATGGCAGCATACTTTTAAAAGCGTTAATACGGCAACATTGCCTTTTTTTTTCTTCGTTAACGCTAACGCGATTTTTTCTACGCGCGAATATTGTTAGTTTTCTGGTGCTTTTCACTTTTGAAGTAAGTTTGGAATTATTTTAGTTTTAGCTTTTTTTATATGTAAAATGCATATATTTTACAGAAATGACCTCCTTCTCTTCGACTGACTCTTCGGAGGAACACCAGGAAAAACAATCTAAGTATCGGAAACAATAGTTCAATAATAAGTGGCTTGACGACGACAATTTTAGTGGCTAGTTTGAAGCTGTGGCTAACGATCCATTCAAATGCAAATGCACTGCGTGCGACAAAGTTTTAAGCTGTGGCAAGTCTGATTTACAGAAGCACGCCGAAACAAAAATGCACCAAAAAATATGAAGGCAATTAAAAAGACATCTATAATAAACAGCGTTTTTTAGAAAAAGCCAGTAAACCAAATGATTCCAGAAATTTAGAAATAAGACTTAGCATGTTCTTCGCTGAGCATAGTGTTGCGCTGCAAGTGGTGGACCATTTAATCCCACTCTTAAAAGAAATCGTGCCCGATTCTGAAATAATAAAAAACTCTGAGCTCGGAAGAAAGAAGTGCACCAGAATAATAAAAAATGAATTGGCAAAAGAGGAAAAAGACAATTTAGTTAAAAAATTAAAAGTAAACAAATTTTTTGTAATATCGAAGAGAGCACAGACATCGGACTCAATAAGCATATGTGGCTCATGGTGAGATTTTTCGACGAAGAAAGTGAGCGGCTTGTGGTTAAGCTGCTGGATCTAATTCCAATAAGAACTGATTGCACTGCAGAAGATCTGTACGGAATTTTTAAAAAATCTTAAGCAAACAATTTTGACGTTGCAATTGCCTCATTATAGTGTAAAAACAGGAGAAAAAAATGTAGTGAATTTCGTAGGGAAAATTTGTTGTAAGCGTAGGGAAAAGGAGGGAATTTTTTTGGGCTGTGTAGGGATTTTTCAAAAAACCATTTACCATCACTGCTGACAGTTTATGTATAAAGAAAATGATAGTTCCTCGCAAACTAGCAAAAAATATAACACAGTAGAAAATTTTGTATTCAAAGAATCAAAAAAATCCTATTTTCAAATTATTGAAATTTTACAATTAAATTTTCGCAAATTTTCAATAAATATTTTGCTTTTTGCACAAGAACTTAGTTAAATCTAAGGAAAAATCTATCAATCCGTACATTTATCGAGCGGTTGTTCGAATAAAATTTTGCTTAGAAGGATTTGAAAAATCACATAAGCGGAAGCAAGAAAATAATTATTAATTACAAAATTAATTATTTAAAACCAACTTTTGAGACGCAAAAACATGCGCATTTGTATCTTCTTATACATTGTAAGTATTATTGTAAAATAAAATTTCGACCAGGTCGGTTTGTCTGATGTTAAATGGATTGACCCGAATGCGTACGAAGAATGGTTGGCAATTACAATGACAACAAAGAAAATTCAAAGTTTCGCAGCCGGCGTAAATAGACCGGCATTTTCGAATTTTTCAAAATTGCGTTGTAAAATTTTTGAGTGTGAAAGAGCGCAGAGAGAGACAACGCTAAGCGCACATAATCGTTTCTGCTACTCGCAACTATTCACATCTCTTTGCTTGCAGTGGATTTTGTTTCTCTTCTGTTTGAAAAATTGCTGCTTTTCTAATTAGTTTTCTCAAAACAAAAAAAAAAAAAAGAAGCAGAAAAAAATCAAAGAGTAAGTGAATGCATAGGTACATATTTTAATATATTTATAAGATTTTTCAGTTTTTCCTTGTTGCGCGCTACTTGGCGCCACTTGCGGTACATGCACATCCATATCGGAAGAAAAATTATTTGCAGCTTCAAAGCTTTTATGTTTTTATACCGTCATGCTATGGTTTTTATTAATTCTATTTTTCATAATTTTCTCTTTTATTGAAATGTTCTATTTGCGCATTTCATAGCTCTTCAATTTGTTCACTCAGCACTCACTTTTATGCTACACATTTTTTGGAAAATGCAGTTGTTTGAAATTTTCGAAATACCATAACATATTTTCCTCACAACAACCGGCCGCTATTAACTACGCTAGGCCGCTATTGCTGCCTTTGTGAATCGATGTTGTTGCTGTTTTGCGTTTTTGTCTGATTTTTCTTTCTTCTTCTTTACTTTATTGCGACACGCAGGCCTCCACTCGGTCGCGACGACACCGCAGAGCGACCATACGAAAACGAATTGAAAATCTCCTTTGCTTTTAAAATTTAAAATTAATTTTTTTCACATTTATTTAATAATTTTCGTAGAATATTTTCCATATGGGTGGCTCATTCGCCATTCCGTCGACGTCAGCGTCAGCGTCAGCGTCGACATCCAGCGTCATTGATATTGCAAAACCGTCGCCAGCGTTGCATTAATCATCAAACAGTCGCGTATTGGTTTTAATTTCGGACAATTAACTTCTAGACTTTTCCGATAAAATTAAATAAAATACGTTTTTCACTCTTCTCTAATAATATTAATTAATTCCACTCTATTCTAATATTTCACATTTATATTTTCTTTCGCCTTGTAAAATATTATTTTTGAATTTTACCTTTCCATTTTAGCCATGAAAAATATATTTAGAAAATATACAAATTTTCAAAGTAATTACAGTTTGTGAAAACTATTACGAAACACTCGCGTGATTTATTTAATGACATTTGCCTCCGATTGAGAACTTCATCACAGAACTTGTGCACAAATTGGGCAATTCAATATTTCACTACCACTTCCATTTACTTATTTTCAATACACACATATACAGATGCACATATACATATATTTATGCATTTGATGTGAAATTTTGAAAACTCTCGCAATTATACACACGCGCTGTTTGTTCTTCTGTACTACCGCTCCCGTAGTAGCTGCTGAAGCAACTGAGCGGTGGAAAATAAATTTTTGAAAATTTAACTCAAAATATTTTCGATTGCGTTTGGCCAGCATTTTTGGCGCTGCCGCTTTTGCGTTGCGAGCAAAGTGTTTTGCCCCTTTTTTCCATTTTCACTTGTCAAAATTTTGGTAACTTACTGTATGTACGTATGTATGTATGTATGTTATATGCCGTAGCAGTGAGATTTTTGCAATACAGTAGCGTAAAAATAAATCGGAGTGCACGAACAAGGAAATATTTCTAAATATATACAGGGTCCGGCACTCAAAGTGTAACCAACTTCAGCCCTCTCGCGCAGCTCATGCACGGGCATCAGCTGTCTGTTAGTTGGCTAAATGACAATCCAAACTATTGTTTACAAGTGCGCGGAAGCATTTTGGCTGGAAAATCACAACCAGCGATTGTTCGTGAGTTCGAGCATCTTAAAGTAAATAAAGTTTTTGTTTATCGCACCATTACTCGTTAGAACGCTACAGGTATCATCGCGAAACGTCATGGAGCTGGACTGCCACGTCACGTGAAATGGTTCAAAACGTGAAGAAGCGACTGGAGCGAAATCCCCGACGAAGTGCCAATCAAATGGCGAAAGAACTAAAAATATCTGACCGTAGCATCAGCCGCATACTGAAAAATGATCTCAAAAACAAGCCTTACAACACCCATCAGGCGCATGATCTCACACCAAAACAGCAACAAGTCAGACTTGAAAGAGCGAAAGAGTTGATTCGCTTGGTAGAAAGCGGTCAATTTCCGAACATTATGTTTTCTGACGAGTAAATTTTTCGAATTGAGCAACTCGTAAACTCCTAAACGAGAGGGTTTATTTGACCGCCCATCCATACGACAATTTGGGTAATCGATTATCTACCATCTACAGGTAATGGTTTAGGCCGCTGTAACCACAGATGGGCGCTCTCCAATGGTTTTCGTCGAGCCTAGCGTCAAGGTAAATCCGAAATATTATCGGGAAAGTATTCCGGAGGTTGCTTTGAAGCCGTGGGCAGACAAATATTTCGGTGGCAGGCCATAGACGTTTCCAAAGGACTCGGAAGTAAACTCAAAAAATTAAAAAAAAGTACAATATAATTTTGAAGGTTGAAAATTTTGGTACAGCGTTTTTGAAAGTAAAATATCTTTGATTATTTTTAAGATTTTAAAACATTTTTTTAGTTTTTTTCGGAAACAAATTTGTTTTTTTTTTTTAATTTTTGGGGAAAAAATTATGTTTTGTGGGATTGAAGTAAACTGAAAAAAAATTATAATTTTGAGATTTATTGAATGTTGAATATTTTGATATACATTTGTTAAAGTAAAATATATTCTTATTTTTTACATTAAAATTTTTGTTTTAATTTTTTAGCGTTACATAAACTAATTAAAAAAAAATGTCAGAAATACGTAATATAATTTTTTTTGAAAATTTGTGGAAATTTTTTTTGTCATTTTTGCAAAACTTCTCTCTCAAATACTGTAAGAGAAAAATTGTTTCTTCATTTTGGTGTTTCAAAGAGATTCGAACGGTAGTCTCGCACCAACCCATTCTCCTACGGCGGCCGCAGATACACGGTATTATTTCACTGATTCGCTAACAAAAAAACACTATTCCGAAAAATTTTGAGCGAAAACATAAAATTTGTTTACATTAAAAAAAAACTATGTTTTGTCCTAAAACATTAGTATAATTTATTTAATGCTAAAAGAACGGAAATTATTTCTCTTTAAAACTCCTTATAAAGAAATGTTTCCAAAAATTTTGAACTAAAATATGAAGTTTTGCCTTTCCGAACTTTATAACGTCCACACAATGGCTCTCAAATTCACCAGACGCGAATCCGATGGATTATTCTCTTTGGGCCATTTTGGAGGTCCAAACTAAAAGATTCACGTGTCTCGAGGCGCTGAAAAACGCCATTGTCCACGAGTGGGCCAAAATACTTGCAAGTCACATTCGTTTCTGAACGGCGTCTAGGCCATAGTCAAGGCAAAAGGTGGCCATATCGAGCAAAAGTAAATTGATTCTTATTTTTGTATTATTTTCACACATTTTTTACTTTGAATTGAATAAAAGTAATTTTCCAAACTAATTTATGACCTTTTTAATTGGTTACACTTCGAGTGCCATGAAGTACCGGCTGAGATGGTTTGGACGCTTCCTCAGTATGGACAACAGCAGTATTATGAAACAGACCTCTGACTCTCTTATTATGGGCAGTAAAGGGCGTAGAGGACCGAAGAGAAGAAAGGCAGACGATGTTAATGCAGTTTTACGCCTTATAAATGCTACCGAGTCGAGCTGTATGGAGCGCTATTGTGAAGGAAGCACCGGCTCACTCGGAGCTGTAATCGTTATGATGATGATATGATAATATCAATCAAAAAAGTAAGTGTTATTACGTTTTCTAAATGAAACTTTATTGAGTAACGTAAAAATATGTAGCATTTTTGAGTCAACTGTAACTGTTATTGAACTCGAAATGCTGAATTCCAATATTTTCATTTACTAAATGCCAAGACGAAGTTATTACAGCTGATAGCATCCACATTTAAGTAAAATACGCGCATGATTTTGTTTTTACTTTTTGAATTCCAGCACGTCAAAATCAGCGAGCTCTGCTCCACACTTGCCGTATGGTTTCCTCACCAGGAACGCTAAACGGGTCCTTTGCTCGCTTAAATTTTTCCAAGCCCAATGCATACTTTTTCATGTGTTTTTTTTTGTAATATATCACTTTAGATATTATTTGAGTTACCAATTATAAATTTTGAATGTACACAAAAGGCAAAGAACGCACAGCCGTAAAAAAAGAACAAATCATTTTGACGTTCTTTTTATCCACGACGAAAAAATCACCATCACCTGTAATAAATCCGCTTGAAATGCGCCTTGCTAAATACGTTCTGTCCTCGAATCCAGGTGATTTCAGATGCAAAAATATTTATCAATCAACTGAGCGTTGCTTTGAATTTTTCTTAATTAGCTTAAACAAAATATGCGAAAAAAATTATATTGTCTTACGAGCACTCCCGCAATGTTTAGCCATAAAATGCCTGAAGCCGTACCAATAGATTAAGTTAGGTTAGGTTAGCCTGGTTGGCAATAAGTCACGCATAGACTCTTTGGTCCCTAGCGATACCAGATGTAGACCGACGAAAGTATACAACATGCAGGATGTCAGCGGTTTTGGCGAATCTAAGCCGAGCTTGGAAATCCGCTATTGAGACGTCCTCCAGACCCTCAAACAATAGGGCTCCCAGGTATTTTAAACGCGTTTTTAATAATGCCGGACAGACGCACAGAATGCGTCCTACATAGAGTTTCCTTAACCTCCTCTCTGCATTTCCTGCATTTGTCCGTGTAAGCAATCCTCATCTTGTACGCATGCGCAGCCAATAGATTATGACCTGTTAGCATGACTATAATAGTTTTGCAGTCCTTTCGCGAGAGCGTGGAAAATACTGCTGTGGTCTGGCAGCCTGATAGGCTGTCTTACCCTTAGCTTTGAGCAGTAAATTCCCGCTCCCACCAATAGTTTAGCAGGCAGAAGAAAAAAATCTGAAACACTCTCAATGAGTTCAACAAGCCTCAGATAGTGATTGTAATAAATGGTTAATTTATTATTAATTTAAGTTAATTTTGAATATAAGAAAGTTTCCAAAAATAAAATGCAGTAATTAAATGACTCACTTAGCCAAATTGAGAAACATCTATCAGATACACCTCAGATTTATCGGTAAAAAAGTACGACATCTTTGCAGAAAGGTTCTGACACACTCGTCCCGTGCAACCCTGATTTATTTGCCGACGAAACTGACGGATATCTGCTAGATTTCGGAGAAAATGTCTCAAGAGGATTTGATTCATTCACATTGCTTTTATTTCATTCTCAATTTAAGTAATATTTTTATTTAATATAAATTTGTAAGATAGTTTTTTAATTTAACTTTAATTTATTATTACTTTATATTGTATACTTATCCTATTTATTTTTTTTTTATTGTTTTTTAATTTATTGCAGTTCTGTTTATATTTATAAAATTACCAAAAACATTAAGCGGGCGGACTTTGAAAGAAATAATCAGCCGTATCTTTACGAAATGGGACAATTAGACATGTCGTATTAGGAAATACCTATGTAAATAAAATTCCTCACCCACTTCGGCCAGAAATCTGCGCAAAATCTGACCGACTTTTCAGACTAGCCAACATTTTAATTAGACATTCGTCCGGCTTTTCTAATATCAGCAACTCTGGTCAGAAACATTAGTGCGGTATAAAATTGTATGAAATATATGAAAGGGCCCATTTGTTGCACAACACCAATATGCACAACATAAATTAGAAGAGAAACCTTGGCCAAACATCTAATAAATGATTCATGCGCCTGTTATACAGAGAATGGAATAACCAGCACTAGGACTTATAGTCAACTTTTGGTAATTTGTTTTCTTATTTTTTAATAAATTTTAATCATTATTTATGAAAATACATCTATATTATAATATTTGACTGAACTTACATTCCGTTAAAAAAAATATCGGGAATTGTTATTTAAAAAGCGCGCGTTACACAAATGTCAAAATTTTGGAATGTTGGTCCTCTATAGTGTGGCAGAGCTTGAGCGTGATCTGTCAATTATCTTGCTTTTGGCATTTATAGGGTTGTTCAATAGGTGCGCTTCACCTTTTTTTCGATAGGGAGGGCGAACGACGCAATATTTTTTATTTTTCGCTTGTCATTTGTAAACTCCATTAGTATACATTTCATCATGGAACGCTACACACTTGAGCAACGATTGCAAATTGTGCAAATTTTTTATGAAAATAATCGTTCTGTTGCTGCTACTTTAAGAGCATTACGGCCATTTTACGGTCCATTTAACAAGCCGTCCCGTTTTGGGGTTATGTGAAGTCATTGGTCTACAGCAACAAGCCGGCGACGATTTGTGAGGTCAGAGCCAATATTGAACGCGAAATTGCTGAAATTACGGCCGATTTATGCAAAAGAGTGGTCGAAAATTGGGTTCAACGATTGGACTTCGTAAAACGTGCACGCGGTGGTCATGCAAAAGAAATCGAATTTCATACTTAAATGTATATGTTCAAACTCGATAATAAAAAAAAATTAGTTAAAAAAGTCAAACCGTTTGTGTT
The DNA here is from genome assembly GCF_027943255.1 of Anastrepha obliqua. NCBI lineage: Eukaryota > Metazoa > Arthropoda > Insecta > Diptera > Tephritidae > Anastrepha > Anastrepha obliqua. Next base: position 138,511,088 of record NC_072892.1, on the reverse strand, counting down.
TTATTCAAAAAAGTTCAAAAGTTGAAGCGCTCTTACTGAAAAACCCTATAATTATTTCAGTTAACCGCAGGTCTGCTCTGTGATTTCCACTATGGATAAAAATTTGTCTTAAATTTTGTGTTTTGAACGGGATTTCATGTGTCGAATCGTGGAAAATATTGCGGAAAGCCTATGGCGAGTGTGCTTTATCAAAACCATAGGTCTGTGAGAGGTATAAGGCTTTTGCAGAGGGCCGAGAAGTCGTGGAAGATTTGCCCCGATCTGGTCGCCCATCAACGTCTTCAACGGATGAAAACGACGACAAAGTCAAGGAAATGGTACTGGAAAACCATCATTAAAGTTTGAAGGAAGTAGCTCGTGATCTTAGCGAGTCTCACAAGAGTTGAATTTTTTTGAAAAAATTCATCGGAAGAAGGTGGCTGAAGACATGCTTGAGCAAGTGAATTCGTACCCAACGTTTATCCAGCGCATCATAACAGAGGATGAGACGTGGGTATATATATGAGTTTGATATGCAAACCAGTCAACAGACGGCTGAATGGCTGAATGGCGCTATCCACATGAGCCGAAACCCAAAAAACCACGTCGAAGTCGGTCAAAAGTGAAAGTCATGCTACTCGTTTTCTTTGATTATGCAAGTCTTGTGCACGCGAAGTTCGTTCGAAATGGTTCTGCGGTAGATAAAGAATATTATTTGGAAGTTTTGCGACGTTTGCTAGAGAATATGCCTAGGAAACGGCCCAATATGTGGAAAAAAAACTCATGGATCTTGCACCATGACAACGCACCGTCTCACACGGCTCATATTGAGAGCACTTTTTTAACCCAAAACTCGACAAATATCATCGAAAAACCACCATTTTCACCGGACTTTTTCCTTTTCCCAAAACTTCGATTGCCACTCCGCGGACGCCGCTTTGAGTCGATAGATAGGTTTGAACTTGCAACAGCGAGTTTGTATTATATTAAATTTTGTTTCGGTATTGGTACTCCCAAATAAAACAGCCGCTTACGAGCTTTATTGTACAAATTCTTTTTTAACCATTTTATTTTTACATATAATTTTTATGCATTGTTTTCTTATAGATTTTATTTTAGATATGACCGCTTGGTTTCGGTAATAAGTTGCAAATAAATAAGAAGAAATCTTTTAACAAGCAACGGAAAATGAAAATACAAAATCCTTTCGGAAATATTGAAGCTTACCCAGCATTTTGCTTATAAAGCAGTTTTCTAGTATAAGGGGACTTAAAGCCTCGGGCTTAACGTCGCATAATACACAAGTTGGAAAGAGCCTTAGGAGTTATGAAACTAATATGATTCACAAAGGCGAATCCTGAGTCAAAAATAAGCGGACTACAAATTTAGGTAGGGTTTGAAGTGCATATTTGCATATTTTAAATACAACGAGTGCTATAATCGGTTGAGTGCGAAAAAATGCCTGATCGAGGTGCACTCTGCTCAAGAAATCCGATGTCTCAACCTGTGGTACCTGGGTACTTCTACGTGTTCGGGCACACAGAGTAAAATAAGTATGTTTCTTTACCAGCATAGGTGTAGTTAAGGCAAATAGCCGACTCTGGCGCATAGTCTGCTTTGGAGCCGTCAGTAAAGACGCATTAATGTTATGGCTCGGCATTCCTTTTGGGATTACGCCAATACCGAGCTGAAAGGAATCAAAATTATAGTAGTTTTTCAGCAAATATAACAGTATATAATAACTGAATACCATCTATAGTCAAACTAAAGAAGGTACTTACATTTTTGTACGCAGAATCTATATCTGATGCTTGAGAAGTTTTAGACATTTCGAAATTCTTGATTGCATTTTTTATTATTATTTTATAAAATAATTTTGAATTTAGAATTCTAAGAACATAAAAAACCTGTCGTCAGACAGTCCAATTGGCTGAAATAGAAAATTGGAAAAAAGCAAAAATATCGCAGCACCTGAGAGTTTGTTCAGCGTTGGTGGCTACAAAACGACTCACAAGCTTGCCTGCCCAGTACACGTGTGACACAGATCCAATGAGTCAACAGGCGATCGTCCAACGCTCCACCGTCAAACGAAAACGGCGGAAAGGAATTGTTTGGCTGACAGCCAGCTTTCGGAACAAACGAAATTCGTTGGCAACAAAAATAGCCCCTTAACGCAGACACATTTTATGCTTAAGTAGCAGCCAAGTTAAGGGATAACAGTTGAGCGGGTGGGAAGGCGTGTGGCGCAAAACAAACAAACAAATGAACAAAAAAAAAAAAATTTAATACAGTCAACCCAATAAAATAATAAATGAAAGCTATTTAAGTATATGTCAGATATTTAAAACATTTTTTTTTTCTATAGCTGTGCAATTTCGTTTTCTACATGCCGTTATTGCTGCTCGACACTTTGGCGCATTCGGTTGCGGAAGAACAACAACTTTGTATATATGTAAATAGCCACATCTACCATTGCTGCTCGACACTTTGGCGCATTCGGTTGCGGAAGAACAACAACTTTGTATATATGTAAATAGCCAACATTGGCACAGCGTTAGCACAAGAATTCAACCAACTTAAGGTGCCTACCAATTGCCCATTATCGGCTCATACCGATGGTTCACCTGACTCATCATGGCAAGCGCTTTGCTTTCGCGGCCAAGCACGTAAATGTGCACCACGTCAATGGTGAGATCGTCAAATGGCGCCAGCATTGCGTATGCGCCACATAGCACACCGTCAATTCATTCAATTGCCACAACGTCTCGCCTCCCATGCTGGTCATGCACTAGTTGGTTTATCGCAAGTCATCTTTCCCTGTCGATAACTGTGTTGCCACTCTGTTGCCTCTCTGGTCCAATTGAGTTGAAAGGTTGCGTTCAGCCTGGAAAGATTTAAATATGTCCAAATTTTAGTAGTTTAGAGTTAACACTCTACGCTAAGGATGCAAAGAGAACTGTACTTTTTGTTCACTTTATCGCACACCTTTTGTTTTGAAATATGTCGTAAAGTAAAGTGTTTGGTTTCATTAGTGGGTTCCAAGAAATATAAAGATTCAGCAAACTATTTGGTTAGAAAAGAAGACTGTGGGGACCTTTCTTTCTTGTCAAACTATTAGGAAATAAATAAATTTGGGGAAGGTAGGTAAGTTTGGCAGCCACATCGCACATAGGAACAGCGATGCTCACCATGAAATGGGTCCGTTGTGAGCCGCAGAGGCTGGACTACATTCCTCTTTCCAGATTGAGGCATCCAGAGCTTTGGATAAAGCGTAAAAGGTTGTTGATACCTAAACTGTATAGCTTATCCATATTCATTAGGAAGCAGGATCTTAAATATCGGATCGGTTCTTGCTTCTGGCTATAGCTGGGCATGTGCAAAAAAGGTGTTTAATGGTTACGAACTCTTTCATACCTACAACTACGACAGAAATCAAGCATGTAAACGCCTAATCTTCTTGTGTGTTTTTTCCTGTGACACAATGTCCTGTGAGAGTCCCTACTAAGGTTCTTATTAGAAGTCTACTCAATTGTATAAAATCCCTGGATAGACTTAAATTTAGCCTTGGCCAGATTTGCCTTGCAATTTCACAGGTATTGGCACTAGTCTATCTTTGAATTACTGAATTGATTACTGCGTCCCTAACAAGCAGCTTACAAGTTGCGAGAGAAACCTCCATAAACTTATTTATGTTTGGCATACAGGTACCTTCTCTTGGAAGTTGGTCAGCGCTACAGTTCCCTGGTATATCTCTGTGGCCTGGAACCCAGCATTAGATAATACGACACTGTTTAGCCATCTCATTAAGAGATTGGCGACAATGTAAGTCTCTCCTTGATATTATTTGGAATGCATCGAGAGCCCGTAGGGCAGCTTGGCTGTCTGATAGAATGCAGATATCTTTTGAGGATATTCTGTTTATCTTTACGCATCTCAAGGCTTCATGAATAGCCTTTATTGCCACTTAAAAAACTCTACAGTGATCCGGTAGTTTAAAGGGTTCACTGATAAAAAACCCTTCGCAGTATAACCCTGATCCCACACCGCTATCCGTTTTAGATCCGCCAGTGGAGATCTGAATGGGTGTGTTGGGGATGGATCTTCTTCAAGCCATTCCAGTCTAAAATTGAGAAATTCCTTTCGAAGCAGAGAATGGGAGGGTGATAATCACAATCAATATTTCTGACAATTTTCCATTGTGAGCTCGCTTTGAGCCTTAAATCGCGATAGGCCGCTGAAATTTGCAGAAGAGATCAAGGGGTATTAGATATAACATGATGGTCAAGGTCATGGATGGCCCATTCCGCTGATCTCTGCACCTAAATCAATAAATTAGAATAGGTTTTCTTCTGCATAGCACACCACCAGAAAAAATTTTCATATAGAAGAATGCGTCTGACAACTGCAGTATAAAGCCAATGAGCATTCTTAGGCTTAGTTCCCCAGGTAGGACCTAAAGCTCTCTTACAGGCATAAAAAGCTAGACGAGCTTTTCTAACTCTTTCCACGTTATTTGACGTTCTATTTATGGTTAGCCCGAAGTACTTGGTTTCTTCCGAAATCAGAAGAGCATCCCCCTTAAGCATAATTGGACTTAACTGAGGGTCTGTGTTTCCTTATGAACAATATGAGTTGTGTTTTGTCTGGATTGGCTTCTAGACCAAACTCTTTTCTGCCCATCTGGAAAGTACAAGCATTTTGTATTAAGTCTCTTAGTCCGTAGATACAAATTTACCAGAAACTTCAATAACAACATCAACGGCATAAGCAATCACCTTAAAAGTTGCCGATTCTAATATTAACAGAAGTTTATGCACAACCGTGTCCTATAAAAACGGTGGGAGGACTCCGACTCTACTCACCAATCTCCTGAGTACTGATTCTCCTAGATTCGCTTCAATGATTCTGTTAGTTTGGTGAAAAAGAAGTCCATTACTTTTTTTTTTTAATTTTGCGCAAATGCTTTCTAGTCAATCTTTAGCTCCTACTACTAAGATGTCAGTCAACTTTGAGTATTTCTTTTAGGATCCTTTTCTTGATCCTTAAAAACGACTGAACGAAATCAAAATTAGCAAGTAATTAGCTATTACAGAATTGGCGCCATAAACATAATTCACTCATTCGGCGGATTTTAGCCTGACTTGACCATTATCATAGAAAAACTGTTAAAGGTACCGAATTTTCTCTTTGTTGACTTCCATTGTAACTCACAACCGAATGGAACAAACAAAAATTTAAATTGTCTGATCGATACTGTACGAGCTATGGATCACTCCAGCCATCTACCGAGAAAATAATGGATTTCTTTTTCACCAAGTTTTACATGTTTGTGTTCTTCATTTAATGGCAAGACATGGTGGCCACCCAAGTGAGTTTGTACCTGAGCACCATTCGGCGGGCCCGGGATTTGAAGTCCGCTATGGATTAGCGGCCTCGGTAGTCTAGCCTGCCATCCCAGAGGTTGTGGGTTCAAATCCCACGTAATACACTTTTCCAAATTTACCTACTTTCGTTGCTTCTAAAAAAAAATCTAATCCCTCAACCCCATAACCTATCCTTTCCATCCTTACTCCCGCACAATAGTCAGCGCATTATTTCCATTGTGGCTACGCAAGCAAAAAAAAAAAACACACAATTACACATTGCATCAGTGGCGCCAGCAAGGGGAAGCGGGCAACCGCAGTAATAGCGCCATCAGTGCGATCCTTCTGCCAGAAAAGTGTGAAACACAGATGGCGCTCAAAGCAGTAAGAGGGCGTTGTTCCTAAGCAACGAGAGGTGGGCATTCCCACTACTTAGGACTGGTAGCGACAGGCTTATCACCTACCCTGTCAGAAATCAAAATAGATTAACGAAACCAACGCAAGACTGAGTCTTGTCGAGGCCCTATGCTGCTGAGAGGAGTGAACAAGGAAAAAAAGATGGATTAAGTTATAGAAAATATTTTATCTAGCAGTGAGTGCCCCATGACAAGCAATGCCGGTCAGAGATGGTATAAAACTGCGCTTTCCTGTATGTTTCCGGAAAAGGCAAGGCATGATAAACGTATTGGTGTAAAAGCTCCGTCAAACTACAAGAAAAGGATGAACTCTTCTCTCCAAAGTATAGTTTATTTTCATATGTAAGCCATGCAAATTCACGTTTCAAACTTTATGAAAATTAAAGAAAAATTATAAAACTTTACGTTTTATTAGACAAATTTCAAGTAAGCGTAACCCAGTGAATTTTAGTATGCTAAATAGCAAATTTCAAGTGAGTTTTGACGAACTTTTTTGCAACGGTGTTGTGTGTTTTATCCCATATAAAAAATCTTTGGCATTCGTTATGTGAAGAAAATGCACAAGAGCACAAGCAACACAAAGTATTCACTCATCAGTTCCTCAAGATGTTACGCCACAGGAGTCGTCGTCGAGTAGTGAGAGCGAAGATAATGAACCACTTTCCAATTAAAAAAAGAAGATGTCACAGCCACAAAGTGTGAATTTATTTTGTTTTTGCTATAGAATGAAATATATTTTTATGAAAACCCGTTGTTTGTGTTTCTTACATAATTAAAAAGGTAACGGCTTCCGAAATTTCAAGCAAATCAGAGGAAAACTGACTTTGACTGAAAGAATTTATCCAGGACAACTTGGTACTAGAGATGCCTTAGGCTAATTTGACCGATTTTTGTTTTTAACCCGATTTTTGTGTTTTTTGTAGAAATTAATATAATTAATTATATAGGCAAAACTTGTCAATGTGTGGTGACCTCACTCATTATATAGAACCCGCGACAAAACGAGAGCACCTCAATATTTTTACAAAAAAATCAAAAAAAAAAAATTATAGCCCAGTGTCTAACAAAAACCAATAAACCAAATATCAAAAGTTATTAGTCACTTTCGGTTGAGTTTCATTGCTGGCAACTGCACTTAAATTCCCTTGGAAGTAAATTAGAGAATCTGTCCGTATACGAAACAAATAAATAATTGGCGCGTACACTTCTATTTTTGGTGTTTGGGTTTTGGCCGAGCTTCTTCTCCTTCGAAAACATTTCTTCTACTATTTGATATTCATGTACGGAGATTCGAACCTACGCACTCCCGAATGGTAGTCACGCACCAAGCCATTCAGCTACGGCGGCCGCCTATCCACCTGTCCGTATACAACCATTAAAAAAATTCCACAAGCTTTTCATCACAATTCCACGGTTCTTAATTAGAATTTGTAGTCAAATTTTTGGTATACAGTTTTGTAGCTAATAAAATTCTAGTATATTCAAGTGCAGGTTGTGGAAAACTACTTTTGATTTTATATATTTTTATATATTTTTTTTAATTTTTCTTTGACTGTGGTGCACATTTTCTCCAAGTAAAAAAAAAAATAATCGTGCGAATATCTCAGTAAGTCCCACTGTTAACCCCTTTCGATTACCTTTGATGCAATTATTATTAATTATATTTTTATTTATTATTAAAGTATTCCTAAGCTCAGATACTGTAAAATTACTTTGTGGTTGTGTGTTTGACTGATAAAAAATTAAAAAATTACAGCCGACCGCTCCTTTATAAGATTTATAATTTTTCATATGGCGACGTACGTCAATCATATTTGACACCTGTGAGCTAGACAGCTACAGTAACAGACAAGCAATAGCGAGTGTAAAGGTCAAAATGTTGGAAATATGACCACTCAAAATCATTTCTTTGATTTAGTAAAAAAATGTTCAAAAACAAAGCTAGGTGAATAATTTTGTGCCACCTTGTTTATGTATGTTTTATATCATTGCTACTGTGAGTCATTTTTTAAGCCATAAAGAGGTTATAACTGTTCGTTACTTTATACTCTAAGAAGTGCATTTTATGTCTCTAAATTTTACTATCCAATTAATGTATTGGGCAACAAAGAAAAACAAAAAACAAGAACAAAACAAAACCAAAAACGCTGGTAATCAAGCCATAGTACACATAATTTTTTTATCTTCGAACCAGAAACGACGATAAGTGCTTTGTTTACTGATATCTACAGCCAAATTGACCAAACCTTTAGATAAATATTTCCAAAGTTGCTCAAACTTCTCTATACTCGTTATAGCCATACGCCATGAAGGTATTTGTTTTTATCGGCGTTTTTTTGCTAGCCCATACACGGGCCATACTCTTGAAATACCCAAAGGACTATGTAAAAAGTTCGTTCGAGAGTCGTGTCATTGGCGGAGAGAACGCAACGGAGGGCTTTGCGCCCTATCAAGTTTCGTTGCAAAGCATTTATGGATATCATTCCTGTGGTGGGGTTATTATTAACAAAGATTGGATAGTAACTGCTGGGCATTGTGTTTATGGGAAGACAGCGGACAGTATAAAGATTGCTACCGGAACTAATGAATGGGAGAAACCGAATGCCACATACTATGTGAAGGCAATTCATGTGCATTGCCGCTACAACACCCCGTCTAGCCACAATGATATTGCCTTATTAAATCTAAATGCATCGATTGTTTTCAATGAGAAAACCCAGCCGATAGAACTGCCAACAGAACAGATGACGGAGGGCGATGAGGTCATACTGACTGGCTGGGGCACAACAGAATTGTATGGTGATACTCCGGAAAAGCTGCAAGTGGTGTACCTGAAATATTTGCCGTATAAAAAATGCGCGGAAATGCTTAACTATGAAGCTTCTATGGATTATGGACATATGTGCACATACACGAAATATGGCGAGGGTGCATGCCATGGCGACTCTGGTGGACCGCTGGTGAACGACGGAAAATTGGTTGGTGTAGTTAATTGGGGCTACCCTTGTGCCATAGGCTATCCAGATATGCATGCTAGTATTTTCTTTTATATGGATTGGATACGCCGAACACTGAGTGCTTAGTTTAAACTATTTAATTGAAGAAAAATAACTATTTTTTATTAAAGGCCGTGCAATAAAAATAAACCTTTTTTGTTATACAGGAGAAATTGCATATGCATGCGAAACAATAGATTTTGCTGCATACTCAGTTTTTCATTTTCTGAACAATTTAATTTTTTGAAGGGCTTTAAATTTCAGGCGAGAAAACGTAAAAGTAGTTGGCCATTGCGTATACTTGATTTCATGGGAAGAAAGCTCCATTTTTTTTGCATTTCAATAAAACAGCAAGAAGTATACGAAATTGAGGTATGTATTACTGCATATAAATATATAATTTGAACATATATATATAATATATACACATATATATACATACATGTATATATATGCTTTTTTTTTCAAAATACAATAGTTCATTAGGAAATTCTTATTATTTTATTGGGCTACTGCGCACTGCGACCAAAATGGATCTAAGCCATGGGAAAGCCTGCTGAGGTACCCTATATTTTAAGGCTTTTTAAGAATTTCAGCAGCAAGCTGGTGTACCCGTTTTCTGCCTAGTGCACGACATTTACAAAGAATGTGTTCTGAATTTTCAGTGTCCATTTCACAAAATCGGCAGATGATGGTTTCAGAGAGGCAAACAAAATATCTAAGTGGTACCTCAGGCTACAATAGCCTGTACGGTAACCAGTTAGAAGTCCTAAGTCTACTCTGGTGAGTGAAAGTAGCTTATCAGAAATTCTTCTGTTCGGAGTTATTAATGTTTCGCTTGTCGCTTTTTGCTCACCAATAGAATTTCGCCAGTGTTCAGGGAATTTCTTCTCCTACCGCCCCCTGAGAAGTTCGTTGATGTGGCTCTTTGTAGGAAATTACAAGCACTTTTAAGGATAAATGCTGCAGAACGTATTATTGTATTTTATTCTTTTAATCATCACAGTAAATATTTAAAAAAAGAATTACATATTCCAAAATGCTCCTGAATAGCAATGAGCTTTCAGTATCACTTAACTTTCTAAGTATCAATAAATCAATGTTCTTATTGTCATCAGGGAGGACAGAAATTAAGAGGGACAGGTTTAATATTTTTTGGAAGCAATACAATTTTTTTTATTAATATATTAATATAGAGAATATAAGTAGTACGGCTTTTGAAATTTTTACGTCCTTTAAAAAACTCAATTGCTGAGAGAATAAAAAAGTTAAACACGCACCACTACTCTATAAAACCAATAGTTTTATGTGCATATGAAAATTATCTTGACTAACTTTTATTGTCGCACGGTGTTCCTAAATGGCCTGAGATGGGCTTAAAAGTAAATAAAAGATTTAGGCTAAAAGCGTTAATGTAGTTTATACGTTTAGGCGGTTTGGTTTTGAAAGGTAGTCAGCGGGTATCTTTTTCTAAAATGTATACTACATTATTTATTTATTCTGAAATCAATAAATAATTGTTCTTACCGACATACTTATTTTTTATCTGACAGTTACAACCGATGCTCGGTTTTAGCCGCTACCAAAATGTTGCGCCAATTACCTCTATTCGTCTGTTAGATAAACCAAGGGCGGTCAGGTTGTCGGCCACTTGGTCTTTTCAACGTAGATGAGGCCTTTTTGCATGTTCAACAGGTACACTTAAAAAAGACCACCTTCTTTGCTAGAGCGTTGTTGTCCTTTCGCTCAAAGTGACCCAGCTAAAACATCAGCCGCTGAATTTTAATGCGCTTTACAACGCCGATGGCGGCGTACAGCTCGTGCATCCATCTTTTCCGATATTCATTGTTCACTCAAATCCGACCATAGATATTGCCAACAAATTTTCTCTCGAAATATCCTAAGAACCGCCTTTCGGTATGCGCCAATCTCCAGAACTCAGCGTCGTACAGTAAGACCGGAGGATGAGTGAGTGATAGAGCTTGTTTTCGTGTATAGCGAGACGACTCTGCCTTCAATTGCCAACCCAGTCCAAAATAGGATCTGTTGGTAAGAGTTATTCTTCGCTGGATCTCTTGGCTGGCATTGCTGTTGGTGCTAATGCTGGATCATAGGTAGACAAATTTCTTGACTACGCCGAACTCGTAATGACAATCGTAATCTGCAATCGTAACTTATTTTAGCCCTCTTTTATCGCAACACCCACTCGGCTGTATTCATTTTCAAGACTGGAGAAAGTTGTACTGACTGCCCGCTGACAAATGCCAACAATGCCGATATCATCAGCATAAGCGAACAGGATGTCACTTTTATAGAAAATAGTGCCGGAGATGTCAATGTTGGCGGCGCAAATAATTTTCTCCATCATCAAGTTGAAAAAAATGCATGAAAAGGGATTGCCTTGTCTGAAAACCCGCTTCATTTCAAATGCCTCCGAAAGATATTTGCCAATTCTCACAGCGCTGGTGGTGTTTGTTAGGGTCATCGTGCAAATATGGATGAGCTTTGCGGGAATTCAGATATGGGGGTATACAGGTGATCCTTAACGTACTGTCGAATTCAGATTTGTAATCGACGAAACGATGGTGGGTGTCGATCTGCTTCTCTTGGGTCTTCTTCAGGATTTGGCGTAATGTGACAATCTGGTCGATGGTAGATTTACCAGGCCTGAAACCATACTGATAAGGCCTATCAGTTTATTAACGAGGGTTTCAGCCTTGCACAAAGTACGCTTGATAGGATCTTGTATGTTTATGGGGTACCTTTCTTGCGGATTGGGCAGACAATGCTATGAAGTCCGTCATTGAACATGTTTTCATGCATATGAATATTTCCATGCTTCGTAATACAACATCAGAGACACACGCCACAAATAGAGGCAGGAGCTAGGCGAAACATCCAAAAAGGATGTACGCACCAATTATATGTATATTGTATATACCTATATGTATATTTATATTTGCATGATCATTTAGTAGTTTTGAGAAGTGACTTCTGCGTATCATCAGCAGGTTTCCGTTTTCGTACCTGCAGGAAAATGTCCCGGGTTTGGAACCGTTCGTGCACCATGCGTCTTATTCTTTCGAAGAATTTTCTGGCCGCATTCCTGCTGCCATATATCTGGATCTCTTCCGCCTCGCGCTTCTTGCGCTTGAGAAGCCGATTCAGACTATTACTTCTAAAAGTGTATTTCACACAAACAAAAAAAAAATTAAGCTAAATTGCAATTTTTCTTACTCACTACCTATTACAAAAACATCATTGTCAAAAAGTTAAATTAGAAAAAACGGTTAAATTGAGCAGAAAAACATAGATTAGATAGAGTAAGATCAAATTCTATAGTATTCGAGACCTTGAGTTCATTGAGTTCATGAAGAGAGCGCGCAATGGGAGCATTGCAGGCATAATTTATTCTGCACCTGTCCAAATAGAACGGAGATTTAGTAGGTTAAAACGTTAAAGTTAACCATTTCCAAAAGAAAGTTCCGTTTCATATTCTTACAAGATTTCTATGCAACATTTACGTATTTCATCTTGAATTACTTAAGAGAATTCGAAGAGATCTCGAATTCTATTCCGCTTGACTTCTCGGTGTCAAAGTAGACATTTTTATGGAACCCTAAACTCTTGTTTATTTAATTTCATTTAATTAATTTATTTAACTATCTTCAGTAATTTCAGCTCATATTAGCTCTAAGTGGTCTGTAACAACTTGACTTGAAAGAAACGAGAACTAAAGCTAACAAAATTGCCCAATGCGTATTGCGAAACCGTGTATGTACTTGGGAGTGTATCGACGATACGAGAGTTGGCAGCAATTACATAAATTCAGTGATGTTCTTTGATAAAAACTCTACTGAGTGTGGGAAGCACCATGCAGTACAGTACTGATAGTAGGGGTATTGGTTGCCAGATCACGAAAATGTTATTTTTACTATACTAACTCATTTACCCCGAAACGAAACAAAAAACACTATTCAAGCGAATCGTCTGAAATTTTAATATGTTGTTCTAGTACGGGCGATAGTCATTGATGCTGTGAATAATATATTAAAAATGGACAAACACCGTCCAGGATAAATTTTTCGGGAGGGTCAACTTCAGCGCCATTTTTTTAATTTTTAATTTTTAATATTAAACATTAAACGTTTTTCATTTTTTTCTTGTAAAAGAGAAATCCTTAAAATACTCTAAGTTTTCGAGGTCTAAACTACCGGGAGCCCTTAATTCATATAGATCTTTTTAAGAAGATAACTAATCTCTCCAGTGAGACATTTTGCAAATTTTCTAAGTCTTCAAAGAAATTATCGGCACGATATTTGGTACGGCTTCTTTGAAGTGCTGGACATTCACAGAGGACCTCCTCTGTTGTACTGACTCAATTTCTTCTTCGTCTCCACAACTCTTTCAGAAGTCGTTTTGAGGTACACCCATTCTGCGGGCGAGGGTTTCAATAGTGCAGTGACCCGTTATAATACCTTTGAGGACGCTAGTAGTTGATCTGTTCAATCCAAGCAGAAATTTTGTCTTTTTAAGAATCAGTTTTGGCCAAAGCGTTTTGGAGACTCTGCAGTTAGTAGTCAGATGCCATTTTCTATTGGTTTCCGCGATTACGCTCAAGTCAATTGCAAAATACAGTTCGTTTAGAGGAATCCTAATATTGTCTACCATTCGCTGAAGACCGAGAGCCTTTCCTTGCACACAGAGATTGGCATTGCTTGAAATCCTTTCTGCAGAAGCTGTCTGGAGAATAAATGTCTGTCAGCTGCCCTGGTCTAGTCGGTCTAAGATTTATACGTTTGAGCACTCACTTTTTTTGCTACACCTGCGGATATTGCGGGTTTCAATCTCACACACATGGGCAAAGTCATCAATAGTTTAAAGCGGTTAAAACGAACGTAATTAGCCACTGTTGGTTGTCATCCTCTAATCCAAAGTCCCTTCTTCCTTTTTTTCTACCTGTTTGGCTCTTTTCCTTCCGTTACCCTCTTCTGTATGGTATCACAACGGACGAATTTTTATTATTTATCCAAGTGGGCTCCTCGCAAGGGCAGCCATTTATCCTATACTATCCAACTGTGGCGGCCTCGGTAGTCTAGCGTAAGTGCACAATAGCCAGTTCATTATTTGCATTGTGATTGCTAAAACAAGCAACAACAAAGAAAAGCAAACTTTTTTTATCTAGCTATTATCTTTTTAAACAGTTGGTTTAAACAGCTGATGCACGTTTCGTGTTTTGTTTCACCGTAAAACATCTTCAGTTTGGTCTATAATTTAACCACGAATAGTCTTACAAACCAACAACGCTTGCAAATCATTGAATTTTACTATAAAAATGCGTCAGTTTAATCGACCCACTGAAGCGGCTATTCGAGCTATTGTGACTAAATTTAGAACCAAATTTACATTATTGGACATCAAACCACCAAGACGCTTACGTATAGTGCGAACTGGAGAAAATATCGCAGCTGTATCGGCCAGTGCTAATGATGACCATCAATTATCGATTCTTCGCCGTTCGCAGCAATTGGGCCTCTGTTACTCAACAACGTGGGAAATTTTGCGAAAGGATTTACGTGTGAAGCCTTTCAAAATACAGCTGGTGCAAGAACTGAAGCCGAACGACCTACCGCAACGCAGACCTTTTGGTGAGTGGGCTCTTGGAAAGTTGGCCGAAGATCCACTTTTTTATCGAAAAATTGTGTTCAGCGACGAAGCTCATTTTGGGATCAATGGGTACGTAAATAAGCAGAATTGTCTATTTTGGAGTGAAGATCAGGCAGAAGAATTGCAAGAGCTACCAATGTATCCAGAAGAGGTCACAATTTGGACCGTACTTCTTCAAAGATGCTGCGAATCGTAACGTAACTGTGAATGGTGAGCGCTAGCGTGAAATGATATCCAACTTTTTTTTGCCCAAAATGCAAGAGCTTGACTTGCATGACATGTGGTTTCAGCAAGACGGTGCCACATGCCACACAGCACGCGTAACAATGGACTTGTTGAGAGGCGAGTTCGGTGAACACTTTATTTCACGTTCGGGACCTGTCAATTGGCCACCCAGATCGTGCGATATAACGCCTTTAGATTAGTTTTTGTGGGGCTATGTTAAAGCTGATGTCTATTCACAAAAGCCTGCTTCAATTAACGCATTGGAAGACAACATCAAACATTGGAAAGAGGATGCCAAAATTGGACTAAGCGGATGGACCATTTGAAGCGCAGTCGCGGTCAACATTTGCATGAAATAATCTTTAAACATTAAATTATATGGACTGTACTATCGATTTAAATAAAAAGTCCATGCAGTTTTCTGAATTTTTTTGAAAAACTTTCCTATAGCTCTTAAAAAATTACCCTTCAGTTACACATTGCATCAGTGGCGCCAGCAAGAGGAAGCGCGCAACCGCGGTAGTAGCGCAGACACACCAAAATTAGCGAAGTCCTCAACCATCTGTGCGATTCTTCTGACAGAAAAATTTAAAACACAGATGATGCTCCAAGCAATAATAAGGCGTTGTCAAATAGATTAACGAAACCAATGCAAGTCAAGGGTCTTGTCGAGAACCTATGCTCCCGAGAGGAGTGAACAAGGAAAAAAATCCTACTGTATGGCTTAGTAGATTGAACGGTGGCAACACCCGATGAGTTGGTCCGTGGAGTGTTTTAGAGAAAGGTTCTGCGGAAGATTTATAAATCCTTGCGGGCATCGTAAGCAATGGAACTATGTTCTATGAGTTGGGTAGTGAATAAAGATCCAGCGACTCCACTGGCTAGGTCATGTCGCATGAATAGATACCGCTGAAAATCTTTGACTTATCTTTCGATTGCTGGTGGAAATAAAGTCTTCTCCGCGCAGAAAGTAGGAAGTTTAGAAAGACTTGGCTTCGAAATTGCTTTAGCGGCTTTAGCGCTAGTAGGGAAGAAGAGGCCGATGGTGGCTTATTACTACTTGTATGTATATAAATTGCTGCCGCCGTAGCCGAATGGGTTGGTGCGTGCCTACCATGCGGAAGTGCACAAGCACGAATTACCAATTGAAGGTCTTTTGTAATAGCAGCTGCCCCTCGACCGACAATGGCAAACCTTCGAGTGTATTTCCGCCATGAAAAAGCTTCTCATAAAAATTAATCTGCCGTCCAGAGTCGACTTAAAATTGAAGGTCGCTCTATTTGTGGAACAACATTAAGGCACACACATCAAATAGGAGGGATGCCTCGGCCAAACATCCAAAAAGAGTGAAATCGTCAAAAATTAAAAAGTTGTCCTCACACTGAAGGCGAATCATTCGCGATTGCCAGCACATATTTCACGCATTACATCATAAATAGTTAAGAAAAAAGCAAATCTTGTAATCAACCATCGAAACAAGTGATACCAATATTTTTGCTCATTTATAAATTTTTATTTGTCTCAATTTACTTAGCAAGTTTAAATTCACAACTCTCGGCTTAGCGCTTCTATATCCTCGTCGCTAGCTAAAATGGATAATTACTCTCTTCACAGTGGCATTTCTTACACTCGCCCGACATAACGCGTCGTATCCAGTCTCGATAGCAAAAAACACTTGCATGCGCATCTGGGTAACCAATCGCACAGGGCATTCCCCAGTTAACGAGCCCGACGAGTTCGCCACCGCTAACCACAGGACCACCAGAGTCACCATTACAAGCCCCTTCTCCTTCTTGCGTGAATGTGCAAATGTGACACACATCAAGTATTTCGTCACCTTCATATACCTCCGAGCAGCGTTTGTGACTCATGTAACGTAGTGTGATTTTTTGTAATATTTCCGGCAGTGAGCCACCATACGAAGTCGTGCCCCAACCGGTTAGAATAACCTCGTCGTTGTCCTTCAAGGCTTTCGAGGCAAGCGGAATGGGCTGCGTATATTGATCGAAAACAATGCTTTCGTTAACATGTACGAGTGCAATGTCATTGTGATAGGCCGGATTGTTGTAGTTGCAATGTGTATAATACTCATCGGGGTAGTAAATTTGGCCAGGTTGTTGCCACTCTACTGTGCCGGTGATTACGCGCAAGTAAGGCGGATTGAAACCGTAAACGCAATGTGCCGCGGTCAGTATCCATTGGCTATCGATCACAGAACCACCGCACATATGCGAGCCAAACATGCTTTGCAAAGATATTTGATATGGAGCGAATCCGGGATCAGCATTTGTGCCACCAACTACACGCTCATTCTTCTGTTGTGCCAGTACTTTCGGACTGGCCGTGACCAGCCTTTTAGCCCAGGCTGTTGTTATGGTGCAGAGAAGTACTATAGAGATTGTCCGCCACAGCAGCATTATTTTCAATTTAATTTGCTAAACACCACACAAATTATTTGATCACTCAGATGAAGTAATTAAATTTTTATCCAAATCAAATGTGGTGAACGTTTGGCTAGTTAGGACTGAGTATTGTGATTGAGCGGAAATCAAAGAACAAAAACTTCAATTCCCATATCTGGAAAATTTATCTACATACCTATGCTCATTTATGATAAATTACTTTGTTCAATTTGATAGCGATAATATCCACTTACACACACGTACAGGGTCTTTCAAATCCCAATAACTTTTTTAAATTCAAATTAAATGCATGAAAGTGGTTTCAATAATAATTAATTATTTATTCATTGATAAACAGTGTAAGCTCTCCTAACGGACCCCTCTATAAGACGGACGCATATTTTTCCTAAACTAGTCTTAGGTATCGCAACATTCAATCTGTAAAAAAATACGTCCAGTATTTCGAATAATGTTCTTTAATAACAAAGTTGCTGCCTTCTCTGTGAGCGAAGCGCCCAAACTATTTGTTGACTTCTTTTCGTCTAATTTTGTGACTGATGAGGGCTTACATGAGAACGATTTGATTGACATTGATTGGAAATCAATCAAGCAATTTATTGTCAGTCATCAACTTTGGGTTCTTCATTAATACTGACGATGACATTATGCAGTGGTTAAGAAAAATTAAAGAAAAGCAAGAAACAACTGGAGCGCTTTGTTAAACTCGGCCAAAATCGCGTAAGAGGTTATCGCGCCAATCAAGAAGTAGAAGAGGAAAAATTTACAACTTCTTTCTAACTGATGTGGTAATTTTGTGTCTTTTCGACGTGGCGTTCAAATGGATGTAATTTACACACATTTCTCTACAGCTTTTGATACGATTTCCTACAAATTTTCCTTAGTTGCTTTCCTTAGTAGCTAAATTGGCAAATTTTAGTTTTCATTTTCTCTTTTTGGAATAGCTTAAATCGTATTTGGGCAAAAGGAGTTCTAGTGTTGTTGTTGATGACATTTCATCAAAACCATTTATTGCTTCCCCAGGCGTTTCCCAGAGTAGCATCTTAGCTCCATTGTTTTGTATTCTCTTCTTGAACCACGTTTCCACGTGCCCTGTTTCAACGAGATTTCTTTTTTATGCCGATGACTTGAAAGTTTACCCTGAGGTTAGTTGTCTTAATGATTCAGTTTTTCACAGTCAGAAGTCAATAAGCTCTATAATTGGTGGTGGTAATGAATCGCGTCTATTTATCTAATACCTTTTTTTCAAGCGGTCGACGAGATTAAGGACTTAGGAGTGTTTTTTGATTCAAAACTTAATTTTGCCTTGCATATAAATTATATTATTTCAAAGTCACTTGCAATTCAGGCATTTGTTAGGCGTCATTCTTCACAATTCTCTGGTCCATATACATTCAAGATTCTATATATTTGTTTGGTCTAAATTGGAATGCACTGCTATTGTCTGGAGACCTTATCACGCTGTTCACATAAATCGACTCCTTACATTTTTCTGAACCGATTCCATCTTATAACTCTCGTTGCCAGTTAATTGGCTTACTATCATTAAATAGACGACGATCTCTTTTGCCTTTTTCATTTCTTCCCGCCACTCTTTCGGGTGAAATTGACTGTTCGTCCCTTCTTGGGTTAATGGATTTTAATGCGCCATGTAAAAACCTTCGCAGGTGCGATACTTTTAGCATAGGCATATATAAAACGCTTTACAATGTTAAGGCTCAAAATAGTAGAGCTTTGTCTGAGTTCAATTCTTTCTCTAATTTTTGGAGCTATACTTAGATCTTACATAGTGTTGTTGGAATTTCCCCTTAATCGCATTATACTAAAAACAACAAAACAAAAAAAATCCAATGTATATTTTGTAATTTTTTCTAATGTCTGTACCATTTAACTCTAGTCAGGAATAAATAAATAAAATTACTTTCTTGAGCGGAAACTTATCTTGAATGCACAAAAGTTGTTTGACGGCGAGTGTGCATTTTTATTTCCTTGTTCACTATTCTCGGGAGCATAGGGCCTCGACAAGACTTGTCTAAATAGTGGGAATGCCCACCTGCCATTACTTAGGAAAAACGCTTTCTTACTGCTTGGAGTGCCATCTGTGTTTCACATTTTTCTGCCAGAAGGATCGCGCAGACGGTTGAGGACTTCGCTAAATTTGGTGTGTCTGCGCGATTTCCGCGGTCGCCCGCTTCCTCTTGCTGGCGCCATTGATGCAATGTGTAACTGTGTGATTTTCTTTGTTGTTGCTTGTTTTATCAGCCGCAATGCAAATAATGCGCTGACTATTGTGTGGAAGTAAGGATGGAAAGGATAAGTTTTTGGGTTTGAGGAATGAGAAGTTTTTGTGTTTTTTTGTTTTATTTTTTAGAAGCAGGGAAAGCAGGTAAATTAGGAAAAGTGAGAGGACTGTTTTTTGTTTTGTTTTTTAGAAGCAGGGAAGTAGGTAAATTAGGAAAAGTGAGGACGTGCGATTCGAACCAACAACTTCTGGGATGGTAGGCTAGTGCACTTACGCTAGATTATCGAGGCCGAGTTCCATAGATTTTACTAATTACTGCTTTATAGCATCTAAAACTTATGAATCATAAATGGTATTGAAGATTCCGATTCTTATTCTCTTTGGTAAAATTTAGTTATAATATAATTGAGGCCCTAGTTGGTCATAATGCGCCGAATGTTACCTTTTAAACCATTTTTTCTGGTTTATTCACATAATCTCTATCTTTGTGGAAGCTCCACAAAAAAGGGCCAAAGGTACATATTAACTTGAGTGATCTTAGCGATCGTGCATATAAAAGATGACGTAAAACGGATCATGATTTTTTTTACTAATGATTCTGAGTGATGGAACCTATTTTGACCTCCCAAGCCACTAGAAGTACTAAGTTACGCCAGGAACATTTTTTTTTTTTTCATTTTATCGCTCTGTGTAGTCTTCTCAAAAATGCGACATCGAACTGTTACAACTGTCGAAAAAAAACGCTGCTAAAAAAGAAAGTCGAACTTAAAACTCCCTGTTTGTTACATTTGGCGCCACCTTCTACGGTAAGGAAAGATAAGTGTACCTCAGAAAAGTTGAAATTTAAAAAAAATACGAGGTACAATAAATGCGAACTACGTTCCGAAGTGTACGAAAAGGAAAATTATAATAATTATTCGAAGAGCAATAAAAAAGTCTCCTTCTTACACAGTATAGAAATTTTCACAGTCCAAAAGCATAACACCTGAGAATTTATTGTTTTAGTTAAACAAAATAACAACAAAATCGATCACAGATCGATAAGATGGCGCATTACACTATGCAACACAAATATGCGCACATGAGTAACTATGTATTATAAAAGAGGATTAGAAATGTAATACCTATGCGTACTCAGTTTTTCTACTTGTACATTAATTCGCAATTCTGGATGTTACTCAAATGCAGCTGGATGTTACTCATACAACACGTATTACAGAGCATGGGGAAATTTCATTTTTAACGGCAGACGTGCATAAATTATGAAGTATGTAATAAAAAAAAGGCAGTGGAAATAACACAAACAAATGTAAATATACTCCTCTTAGCCTATAATATTTTGAGTTCTAAGCTTTCGAACGACTTAATACATTTTTGATGCCACCAACAACAAACAGTTAACCTTTCTTATGGAATTTCATGCGAATATATGGACCCTCTAGAAATCCCCTTTTAAATAAAGCACACCAAAACAGGGCACAAAATAACTCTTAAAATTACACGATGTAATGCAGAGGTGTGGCCAGCATTAGACCTCTTACTGGCTATCAGCGATTTTGCAGAAGTCAGCTGATTTGCGTGTTATTAAGTCTGTGGATTTTCAGTTCTGGAAGGATAATTTTTTAGGTAGCTAGGTATGTGAAATGGTTGAAGTGTCAGTCTGACACTCCTTAAGTAGCACTGAAGCGTCGTCTTGATACCATTATGAGACCTCCAATAGGCAAATATCTACAACCAGCCAGAGCTGCTGATATAATGGAGAAGATTGATGTAATTTAGGCTGGCGTACTGCCCCAGGCAGGAGCACCCAGTGACCTTAATCGCCTAGCTACCAAATCTGAACATTTACAGAGAAAGTGCTCAACAGTCTCTTTCTCTGAAAGGTCCCCCTCATACTAACGCATTAACTTCCCTGCAGCCAAGTAGGGACGAGATCCAGAGACAGATCGGTCTTTCCACCTCCACTTTATCTTACGCAATGACTCCGCCTTGATGTTATTAAAAGTACCCTCTATATCTATGAAGGCCGCCAAAGTGAATTCTTTGCCTTCTACAGATTTTTCCACAGTTTCTACGACCTCATGTAAGGCTGTTTCCGTGGATTTCTCTTTCAGGTAAGCATATTCCGCTGGAGATATTTTGGATTCGATGTGCTCTCGGATATGATAATCAATCACTCTTTCAAACATCTTTAGGATAAATGAAGTAAAACTTATAGGCCTAAAGTCCTTGGCCGAGGCGTGGCCCCTCCTCCCAGCCTTAGGTATGAAAACAACCCTCATTTTCTTCTAGTTGGCGGGGACGTGATTAAGAGCGATACACGCCAAGTAGATTTTGTGCAGGACAGTAACCACCGATGTACCGTTTTTCGGAAGCATCACAGGCAATATATCGTCACATCCAGGAGTTTTAAGGGGGAAAAACTGTTAATTGCCCACCTGATTCTGTTAACTGGCAACATAGATTTCAGGGAAACATCAAGTAGCCCTACCTGTCGACTCGTGGCGACAATGCCACGTGGGGTAATAGAATTTTCTACCTGCTTGTCCGTTTGATCAGTGCATGAGTAGGAAAAATTTCTCCTGTTCAATTTATTATTGAAAACCCTATTGAACAGAGGCTAGTCGGTTCTGTTAGCGTTCCTGTATGAAATTGATTTTGAAAAGGATTTTTCATTTTTTACTTTTGCCTCTTTTTGTGGTCAGTTGTAATTTCGTATGTTGAATGCAGAAAATGTTTTCATTAGTTCTTCCTCATCCTTTATCTGAATGAAATCGCATATATGTTATCTACATAATCATAAAAGTATTTGATATATACGTAAGTCGATAATGCCGTTGTAAAATATTTTATCAAAAACAACAGCCAGCAGTAGTGGTTTTATGCACTGCTGATACTAAGTTGCATCATAATCGAAATAATTGTTGTCACGTAATAAAAACTGAAAATTATAGCCTCTCAAAGGGGTGGTAATATCCTCCTGCCTATACGGGGTACACACATCTACACATTTACACACATCCACATAAATATATTATTTTATCGTTCATGAGCAAATGTAATTAAAAGCAAGAAAGAAAGATACATATATGTATGTGTGTGTGTACTTGTGTATTGTATTAGCTTCTACAGTAAACTTTTTTTATTGCTTAAACAACATTTTATTAGCACCACTTATCAGTTAGCGTAATATCGAAATTTTCAACAACTTATATTATATTTTATGCGATTCTTTGCTGTTGCCAAATGATTAGCATGTTTCGTTTTATCAGGCATTTAATAAAAAAACCCAATTTCTGCAGACGTTTCACGGCACTTACCACAGAGTGAGTCGTAGACAACGTTTGGGTTACGCCAGCTAAAAAAAACAGTTTCTTTGAAGAAGAAGAAAATGTTTTATTACAACAATATATCCAACAAATGGCTCTAAGATTGGAATATGATCACCTGCAACAATCGGTTTCCTAATATTGAAGATGCCTTCGCTAAGTCTGTTCATATAAAAGGATGATTACCCAGAAAAATTTGGTTCCACGTCTGCTCTTTTATTCATGCACTGTTTCGTTTCAATGTATTTGGTTGAGACAATGGCTTTTTTTGTACACGGTGCAACTACTGCACTTGGGTATTATAATACATACAGACATATATAATTGGCGCTTACACCCTTTTTGGGTATATGGCCGAGCGCTTCCTTCTATTTGTGGTGGGCGAGAGACTTATAGTCTTAAGCCGAACCCGAAGGGTAGATGCTTTTTTAGGAGAATTTTTTTTTCCAGGGTTTCAGAGTGGTATAAAGAAATCAGCCTCCGTAGCCGAATGCGTTTGTGCTTGACTTTCATTCGGTAAAGTCCAGGCTTCAAAACTAACCGTGGGCATGAAACACCATAGAAATTTGTTTTCTAATAGAGGTAAGCTTACCATTGTATTTATATTGAAAAGCTCGTCATACATTAAAGGAGATGTGTATATATACAGGGTCCAGCACTCGAAGTGTAGCCAACTTCAGACTTGCCACTTGAGCGAAATCCCCGGCCGAAATCAAATGGCAAAAGAGCTGAAAATATCTGACCATAGCATCCGTCGCATACTGAAAAATGATCTTAAAGTCAAGCCTTATAAGATCCGGACCCTGTATATTAATATATATGTCCTAGTTGGTGCCCACGGAATGGATTGTATATACAATTAAATAGCGATTTTCGTCGAATGTAGTTTCAGAAAATAGATGTATAATATTATAAGACAGTTCCAACACTATCTGAATTAAATATAAGTGGTAGCGCTATTTAAAAATATTATTTGATTAAAACCTTGCATTTATATTATTCATATGTACATATATGTAAAAAATCTATATCTAATCTATCTATAAATCTATTTTTTTTAATAAATATAATAAAATAAAATTTTAATGTTCAAGAATTAGGTGGCAACACCAGCAAAAAATATTTTTTGTTTTTTTTTTGTTTGATGAAGCGTGTTAAAAATACTTTCATTTGATAACCATATTCAAACAACATGTGTCATAAAGATATACTTTGGAAATATGTAAAAGTCATGTGGCAACACCAGATTAAAATATTTTGTATTAAAACTTGTTTAAACACCCTACATCTGTATCTTAATATTCAAATGAAATTTGTTCTAAATTGATACCTTTTCAATGAAATTCAGGTGCCAACTCTACAAAACAAAAATTTTTGAAATGTATTTTTCTTAGAAATATTTGGCCTGATAATTATGCATATATTACTTCTTACGGAAGCATATCGCGTTGAGACGTGTTCGAAACACGGTTTTTCGCAAGCCGCCCGCGAGTCGCTGTTTGTGTGTTCGTGCGCGTCCGCGTAAGTCGAAGCGCGCATTCTGGCACAAAAAAATTAATTGTAATTAATCCTTTTCAAATTGCACGCATTTTTTTCCATACATAAATGCACAGAAGTTTATTACGTTAATATCCTTAAGAAATTTTCATGTCAGAGGCGCAGAAATTAGTTAAATTTTTAATTGTTTATTAAAAAAAATTATTTACAACAACAAAACATCAAGTTTCGGAACAAAAATAACGTTTTTGGACAATATCATCCTTTATCAGTCTGCAGTTGAAAAATCGTTGTAATCGGATACTTACTTTACGAGAAATGTGATAATTATTCAAGCGCTGCAAAAAACTTCGATAGTTAATAAAACAAAAACTATTTAGAATTTTACAACAAAATTTTCTGAGTGTGCTTCTGGATGATAGAACTGAGTCCTGGCTGAATTTCATCGCAAAATATTCACTTTGGTAATTTTGTGGCCCACTTGGGAAAGCCTTACCCATATTCATGCTTATTTTTCAACAAGTTGCATTTTTTTAATACAAATAGGTGGGTTGCCACCCGTCTAAAATGTAAAGAAAAAATTAAAATTTTAATTGCAGCGATGTACTAAATTTTTAAGTCGGGAAAGTAGTCTTAGTGATGCTGTTTCGAAGAAATTGTCTACGTTTCTTTTGTTTTTTGTGCTCACATAATTAAGTTACTTTCGAAAATGAGCTTTAAGTGGAAGAAAATTCTCTACATGTTATGGAAAAAAAAATCATAAAACAACGCCATTCTCGCGCGATTTCCAACTTATACTTTATTATACTAAAACTGAATGGGCCACAAAATTGCATAACTAGAAGTTTTCTAGAGGTCCCGGTATGTAGGCCAAAATGGCAGTCGGTTTCTAAACCAACTCACTTAGACCGTTGCCGATCCTCGTTAAACCTTTTTGTTTTAATTGCAAACTCATTGATCTGGCTGACACATATGTATAAGCCCAAGGTCATCAGTATCATTCAAGAACAATGAGTCAAAGTATCTACCCAAATGGCATGTCTGATAGACATTTCCACTCTTCTTCCTCCTCATTCTGCAGCTTCTGCAATAGTCGAAATGAGGTACGTTCAATCTTTGAGCATGTCGACCTAAGAGACAGTGACCTGTGATCAAAGCAACTAACATAGAGAAGTTTTTCCTTGACCGATTGAGTAGTGAATTTGAGCGCCTGTTTAAAAAAATTAAAGAAAAATGTTGAAAATTTTGATGAACGTTTTTGAAATTTGCTAAATTTTTATGAATTTTTACGTAGTTTGAAATTTTGATTTATAGAGCTTTTTTTATACAATTAAATATAACTTCCACAAACAAATTGCATGTAAAATATGGCAATTTTTGCAAAAGACAAAAAGACTTAGTTATGTGAACATAAGCGTATTTTTAGGTGGAGATAATGCAGTTCATATAGATTTCCGATTAGGTTAGGTTTGGTTGGAATGGTTACCCAAGAAATGGGCACACTTGGACGAAGATAAACGGATTCGTCCTTTGTGATACCATTGTGAAGGAGGTACGGTGAAGGAGAAGAAAACCGATAGGATGAAAGGATAGGGCGGGAGATTTCGAACGATGACTGTGCTGCGCTTGCGTCAACCGCTTTATGCTGCTGATGAAGTTCCTCAAATTTTTAATATCAGCGCCAGCTATATTAGCAAACAAGCAAAGAAGTAAAAGCCAAGATTCCTAAATCTTAGCCCCGCCAGAGCAGGGTAGCTAACGAAAAGATGCTGAGATGATTCCACCTCATCCTCTATAAATCCGACGAAAAAAGGACTCGAGGTAAATCCAAGCCTCACAGCATGCGCACCTCGCGCATTGTGTCCTGTGAAAAAAACCACGAGGTTCGAGAGCTGAGATTTTGTCAACCTCAAAAGCTCACCCGAGGCCAGAAGGATTTCGCGACCTTACAAGTTTGTGTACTTTCCCAGCGCTTACTGTGTTGGCGCGAAGCCCATTTTTCCAGAAGCAGACCACAGGTAGTCAAGGGGATTCCAATTCTATTCTTTCGCGGGGAAATCACCTCATATGTCCCTTGTCCGGCCAGCTCATCCACCTCACAGTTTCCCGCAATGTCGCTGGGACCAGCAACCCAGATGAGGCTTATGTCAAAGAATTTGGATGCAATCGAAAAGGAAGTCAGGCATTCCCTGACCAGGTTTGAATACACCATCACTGATCCGAGAGCCCTAATTGCCGCTTGGCTGTCGGAGTAAATATTTACTTTCTTGACTGTTAGCACGCATGTGAGCAGCCAATTAGCTACAGCCTTTATTGCGGCTACCTCTGCCTGGAACACCCTACAGTGGTCCGGTAACCTGAATTGGAATCTGGTAGGGAGCTCCTTGCAAAAAACTCCTCCACCAACCTTTCCTTCCAACTTCGATTAATCCGTGAACAAGTTCACCAGGCCCTACCTCCACGTGTAGCCCCTCGTCCACTTTTCCTTTGATGGAATGTGAGTGGAGAAAGTTCCGGTTGAACTAAGCGACGGTACACACCTTTCCGTTGACAGGGGGATGAACTCAAAGTTTCAAAGGATGCTTGAGTGCCTATAGCCCGAGCCCCTCAGTCTGATTGTTGCCTTTCGCAAATAGCTTATAAACAAAGTATGAAATGACTAATCGAAATAAAATTTGTTGTTTGTTCAAATGAAAGATGAAATATTAAAGTGGCGCATAAACTTTGATTTCTCTGCCCTTCACTAATAACCGCAGGTCTATGTTGGCGGGCTGTTGTTTTTGGTGGTATCTGCCAAATCTATTTTTTATTATTCAGTCACTCATGCCGAGACCCGCGGCAAGTTACACGATTGATCAGCACGTGTAAGTGATGAAACTTTATTATTAACGATGACTTTAATTATGCGATACTTTTTTCGTTCATTACCTACATATTTTTTCATTACATGTTTGAAAGTTACGGTCGCTTTCTTATCTTATTCGCTTTTTGATAAAAACTGTTCTATGCATATAGAGTTTTACGCTTTTCAATCTCAGTTCAATGTAACTGATATGATGCCAAAACTCGCCCTCTTTGTAACATTTTGCGAAATTAGGAAGGAATCGAGTCGCGAGATAAGGGTCTGAGTGAGAACTTTCCATTATGACTACTATGTATTTGAATGGTGGGCGGGGAGGGAGGTGACATTTCACGAAAAGAACAAGAACCCACCATTCTAATTATGAAACCCCTAACCTCCTATGGTTCCTATAGAGCACATAACCCGGACAAATCGTGTGTGAAATGACGGATGTTCGAGTGCCTTCTCCAGCACTGCTCGTTCTTCTCTGAACCGATTACGGGGGAAGGCCACATGTTCTGCGCTTTCAAGTGTATTCGAACAACTAGGGCAAAAGGGCTGTCAGCCAGCTCGAAGCGGTGTAGGTATTCAAAGAACCAGTCGATATCGCCATGCTCCCTACACACCCACCCTTCAAAATCTGGTATAAGTTTGTATGCTCACCGGCCTTTGGTGGACTCATCTCATCTGCCATCCAGTCATCGATCGCGTTCTTTCTGCTGCTGTCGATTCCACACCTTTCACTCCATATAGGCGTATCGCATCTAACTTAACCTAACCTATATTTGAACGAGTACGTAAATTTTTGCAAAGGCAGGTGTCGTTAAAATGTTTCTGAACACTAAGGTATATATAAATACAATATAAGCATCTATATATTGTATCTCAATACCAACCTTGCCACGGGTTTAAAAATACAATTACAATACGCACAGTTCGCCATCGTAGCCGAATGAGTTGGTACGTGACTACCATTCGGTATTGCACGGGCTCGAAGCCGCGGACATGAAACACCAAATTTTAGAATGTTTTGTTTTTGCGGCAGGCAATGGCAAACCTCCGAGTGTATTTTTGTCACGAAAAAATTCCTCATAAAAACCTTATGGAAGACAAAAAGACGCACACCACAAATAGGACAAGGAGCTTGGCCAAATAACCAACGAAGGGCTTAAACACCAATTAACATTATTATTATACGCACAGTTGTTAGTTTTGAATTTCGGACAATTAGTTTTATTGTTTACGAGGCACTAACTATAGGACTATCAGTAAATATTTTGCCTAATTTTTATGGGTGGTCACATACTCGTACATACCCCTGCACAGAAAAAAGTTATCAAAACAATTAGCAATAAACGGACGGCGACGTTTGAGGTAAGTATTTATTGGGTCTATAATAGATATCAAATTAAGGATAATTGCTCTAATTTAAGTGCGCCTCGGTTTAGCATAGGTAGATCTCATAAAATGGCCAGGCTGAACAACCATAAATTCATATTACATACATATAGAGCTACTTCAAGCTGTAAATATGATATCACTGGGTAATTTTATTTCTTATCATTTGGCTGGTCGATAGCCAATCTCTACTAATTATAAAAAACTCCATATTTGGGGTGTGTATGTAGCGACTGTACAGGAGTTGACAAGTCAGATTTGCTCATTGCAAGAATCGGATGATCGGCAAAACTTTCCACAACTAGAATCACGCATTTCACATATACGAGTACAGTAGATTCTGTTTTTATGCGGTAGATACGTTCCGCAAGAAACAGCATAAAAAAAGCTACCAGTTCTATAGTAAAACTGTAGATACTTTTCGAAAGTGCTAAGAACCGCATAAATCTGAAATAATGTAATAAAATCGCATAAAAAAGGGCACTAGTCCCATATTACAATATAACTATAGATACTATAGATAGAATCGAAAAATAAATTTACGTCAGAAATAGAATCAGACAATACCCACATGTTGCGCATTCGTTTAGGACTTGGCGTAAAATCACTTTCGTCACTTGAGGAAATGTACACGTCTGATCTAGATGGTTATGCAAGCGGCTCCATACTTGTAGGGCTAGCATTTCTGATGTAATCTGTGATGAGTTTTTGCTTAGTTGGTTTAGAATCTTGTTAATATGTACAATTCCCGATAGGTCGACATGCATTTTTTAATTAAAAAAAAAACCGCACTATTTCAAAACCGCATAAAAAAAAGCCGCATAAAAACAGAACCTACTGTACATAACAACATATTGGGTATGGGAATAAGTTTCCGTCCTTTCTTAGCCAAAGTTACGAATCTTTTAAACAATTCAATGTAAATGTGAAGTATGTTTCCATTGGAAGCTACAACTTTACTCCATCTTTCAGGCAGCATACGGATACCTCTGACGAAAAATTCGAGTTATTTTGACTTGATCTATTCATTGAGCCAGTTTGTGACGCTCTCGTAAGAAATGAACCGCTGTCCAATAAAAGCTGTATTGATCGGCGGGTGGGTCCAGATTTCTCAATTCAGTCCCTCTAAATATTTCTGGACCGATTTAGCAAGGTGAGGCCTGGCGTTGTCATGCAGCAAAAGCAGTTTGTCATGTCTACGATCCCATTCCGGCCGCTTTTCTTTGAGAGGTCGATTCAAACGCATTAGCTGCAATCGATAGCGATCGCCAGTGATAGCTTCATATGGTTTAAGGAGTTCATAATAGTTGACACTCTCATGATCTCACCAGATGCACAACATAACCTTTGAAGCATGAATATTTTTTTTCGCTGTCGATGAACCTGGCAGGTTCCAAATTCTTCTCCGATCATAATCGATCCATTTTTTATCACCAGTGACAATGCGATGCAGAAAACCTTTATTTTTCTGCCGTTCAATTAGCAACTCACATGTCATCAAACGTCTCTCGATATTCCTTTCCTTCAATTGATGTGGCACCCAGTTACTTACTTTCTGGACCATTCCCATCGCGTGCAAACGTTTACCGACGGTTGATCTGTCAACATTCAACTCTTAAGAAATATGTATCATCATAGGTTTGACATGTGTCTTCATCCAATAAGGGTTTTAGTGGAGTATCTTCGAATTTTTTCGGTGCCCCTTCGCGATCTTTATCACTCACGTCGAAATTGCCACTTTTGAAGCATCGAAACCACTCTTTACAAGTTGTATTTGTATATTACTAGAGCAAATACAAAAATAGTATCGCCAGCGACACCTCTTTTACTTTTTATGAAAATTTATTATTATTTTTGTGTAGAACTATTTATGACATTTATTTTTTAAAGATAATCCCTTTGAAATGTAGACCGCAATTACGCCGTAATTTGACCATCCGTAAGCACCAATTTTGAATGATTCGCGACTCGCTGGAGGACTTCGGTCCGTATATCGTGAATAGCTAAGTAGTAAGTTGGCTTCCAATGCTTCGATCGTAGCTGGTTTATCCACAAAGCATTTCGACTTTGCATACCGCCACAAATAAAAGCCCAAAGCTGTGATATCACACGATCTTGGTGGAAAATCCATTGGTCCGAGACAAGAGATAAATTGCTCACCGAAACGACGAAGCAGTAAATCCATTATTACACGGGATTTATGGCAAGTAGCTCCGTCTTTTTGGAACCAAATGTTGGGGAGATCACTGACTTTAATTACCGGCATCACGGCATCAAGAAGTCGTTTATCAGGTCGCCGTAGCGTTCGCCATTCAGTGTTACATTGGCGCTAGCCTCGTCTTTGAATGAATAGGGACCGATGATTCCTCTAGCCCATAGGCCGCACCAAACGGTTGTTTTCAATGGATGTAATGGCTGTTCTTTAATGGCATAGGGTGGCTTTTCAGCATAAATATGGCAATTTTTTTGTTGATTATTGACGCAGCCACTAAGTCAAAAAGGGGTCTTATCGCTGAACATTTTTCACAGATCGTCGATTTGTACGTCGTAAAGATTGCTGAGGCGTAAGATTGCTGAATACTGAAAAAAAATATATTTAGTTGAGTCGCGCGTGATCTGTCAAAAAAACCCTTTGGAAAAAGTACCTCCAATCTGATCATCCTTTATTTTATAACAACATCTAGGCGCATCTTTTCATGAATTTGCATGCTACCTTATCCACTTGTATGAATTTAACTGTCATTATTTCATAATTAATCCGAGTGGGCGATCCGAGAATCCATTAATGCGACCCTTAAACTTGTCATTAGCTATCACTATTTTCAATTTCTTCGTTTCATTTTGTTTTTGTAAGCTCTTGCCTTCATTGTCTTCCCATGGAGGATGCATCGAAGAATATTTTTACGGCTGTAACGCATATATTTTTATTCGGCTTGCAGAGCTTAAAAAGTTCCTATAGTTCATCATTGCATTGATGGTCATTCGACTACATTAGAAATGGCTACTATTCCAGCTACTAGATTTTTTTTGTAACAGTTTAGGGCTTTATTTTAATAAACACTTTAGCACAATATTCCCTTCAAAAAAGGACTGGGACAGTAGTACGGTGGATGATGAAAAATTAGTTACTGACGGATTGAAGCTTGATGAACAGGTTGTTGGAGAAGTTTACTCTGAAAAGCTAAGCATCTGTGTATCCTTTCGCTTGCCAAATTACGGCAGTGTATTTCAGGCAGAGGCCACAAGAGAGGACTTATTGTACTTAAATTATTAGGCCACTAAATACGAGGGAAGTATCGAGGGGACTATCCGAGTAGACCCATATATACTCAGATAGTCAGGTAGCTCTGAAGTCACTAAAGTTAATAAACCACTCGTCAAAAACGATTATTGAATGCCACAAATTATTTTGCGAAGTATCGCAATATTTAAAATAAACCTGATGTGGGTGTCAGGCCATCGAAATATGGAAAGTAATTGCAAAGCAGATGAGCTTGCAAGGAAGGTACCCCACTAAAAATTCACCGAAGTAATGCACTAATACCGATTCCCTTAGCTACGTGAAAACTTTACTATTGGAAGATAGACACTCTATCAATGTTCTAATGCCTATTGAAGGCAATCAAGTAGGCAAACTTGGTCAGAATGGAACCACGCCCGCACAAAATCGCTACTGAATCTTAGCAAGACAGGATATGAGGAACACGATAAGGGTGCTAACAGGGCATTGTCTAATTGGATGGCATGCAAATAGACCACCAAATGAAGCTGTCGAAGCTGTCAAGATATGGAAGAAGAGGAAACCGTTAAACGTCTTCTGTGTACATGCATTGCTCTACACGGAAAAAGGCTTTACACGCTCGGATTCGCCATTCTTGGCATCATTGAAGAGGTCTCACAATTAAGGTTACCGAAATTAACAAAATTGATTAAATCCACGGTTGGCTCAGAGAAGACACAACAGTGTAAAGGATGAGCTCTAGTGATATCACAATGGGACTACTCAAGCCTAAGTGTGTTGTATGACAGCCATTCAACCTAACCTAACTTAACCTATCATCCAATTGATACTACCGCGGACTGTGCTATAGAATTTGCGTAAAATTTTTCTTCCAAATACGTAGCTTTACTGTGGTGGCTGTTTAGTTTTGTTTGACATTGACTAAAATTTTGCATGTTTTTAAATTGCCTACTGAGTTCAAAATAATATCTGTTGATAAGAGTTACCTTGGATTTCATGTAAAGGCGATTATTGTTGATACATGCCAGTTCCTATGTTGGTAGCATCCTTACAACTTCTAAATTATTATTGTCAACATTACAAGATAATTTGCGTTTACTCTCTGTTTTCTGTCATGCGATACTCTATTTTGTGCTTCACTACTAGACCAACCTCTTCTAATTCTGGCTATGAGGAGTATGCGATTGATAAAGATTTGATCTCGAAGAACCCGGAGAGATCCTTTTTCCACGTACACAACGTATTTCTACATGGTCATATCAGTTTCGGAAGGACACCAAATTTAGACTTGACTTAGGCAACTTCTCTTCAGTTTCGAATCCGGCTTTAACCGCTTCGACTCAAGCAATTATCAAAAGATATCGATGTGCATTCGCTTCGAGAATTCGAAATACCCATAAGACTTTTGCCTAACCATATTACTTTTTCAAACAGTTGGTTAACGATGGTCTTCAAACAGTACTATCGATATCTTGTAGCGTATAAGGGCACCCTTACCCTGCGGCAATGTTCGCAAATGCTATGATGATCTTTTCTATAGATTTTATATTCAGATCTAAAGACCTTTATTAGTGATATCTAGAAAATTGGTTTTACTAGTAAGAACAGTAACTGACCCAATAACGTCCACGCTTCGCGCATTCGTCCGTCCGACCCTTTATTGCAGGCAATTTACATTATTGGTCATTATTGGCGTGGTATGGCCACTGTGGTTTTTGTGAGCCTCTTAGTTAGTATTGTCGGCCGCTGTGACTGACCACAGCAGTTTCAGAAACCCCTTCCTACTTACTAGAGTTTTTAGTCTCAATTTATTTCATTTCCGTCTTTTAATATTGGAACTATTTTCACACTCTTCTCGTCAAATCTATACAGCGCTTGTGCAAACACCTACTCCCCACTTTCCGCTTTTAAAATTTGGCAACGAAACACTTGCTCTATTCAATTTATATTCTGGTTCATAAAAGCTTCTAAATATTAGATTGGTTTTTATCAGAACCTTTTTTTTAATTTTGTTTTCCAGATATGACGTTGCTCATATCGCCTATCGTAAATAAACATCTAAAATTTCCGTTTATGGTCAATGTTTACTTTGTATGCAATTTATAGTCTCAATAGCTGTGAAGTCAATTCTACTCAAATTAAATTGCAATCTACCTATTTAACATACAGGGTCGTCCGGTTAAATCCGGAACGCTTCTATGGAGACATGTGGGAATTTTATTAGACCCAAAACTAATGATGCACCGTACATTAGTAGAAGTTAATGTGGCATTGAGTCGAAAGCAGGATAGAAAAATGCTATAATGGATTCGCTTCGTGCCAAAAAAAAAACTTTGAAGATAATTTATAGGGACCAATTACAAGAATGATGTCTTTTCTGATCGGGTGAGTCACAGCACTCAGGCTCGACTCGACTATACAGTAAGCTTTCCTTTCACTAACTGCTAGATCTGGAGCCAGAAGGAAGCGCGAACTGCAATCACCTTGAATTTTACGTACGTCCCAAATGACAAAAGTGAAGGCAAAAAAGAGTTGTAGCTGTCGTGAATGTAGGCATTTCAGATTGTTGCGGCTTCCAAGTTATGGCAGCTGACGTAGTGTACACAGAATAATTTTGAGCTGTGACAGTTGTACTCACATTGTACTAAGCTACGCGCCAATATATGTAATTATTTTCAATTAACAAGCGCGAAGGGCTATCCGCAGAATAAAGAAAGCCACTGTTGGCTCAGGCGTTCATAAAAATCGCACCAAATTTGATGTTCTTGCTGAACTAAACCCTGAGATGATGCCACCGATTTTCAGTTTTGTCAAAGGCTTCAAGACTGGGTTAACAAGATAAACCAGAACATGGTATAGGGACGCATCCCTCACCTACAGTGAGATATCTGCGGATCGTGAAGAAGATACTCGGAAGCGCTCGTCAAAAATACAAGTATTTTTCTAGGGAAGTCTACGCAGTAGAAAGATGCGCTCAGTTTAACCTTGAAGGCAGTTTAACCAGAGAGCCAGACAGGAATCAAAGCTCTCAATTCTTTTCAGGTCACATCTTATCAAAACAGGTGCTGGAACGCTTCAGTAAGCTGAATATCTTAAGCCAGCTACGTATCCTGTGAGTTCCCAGGAACATAAATATGAATTACTGCAAACGAAAGGGTAACCGCTCCTCTCTTAGTCAGGCAGTAGAAGAAAAACGAAGAAGACTGTACTGGGATAATGATTGGTAGCTTTAACCTAAACCGATCCAATGATTGTGTGGAATCAAATGAGTATAATTTTAGAATCATCAGAGAAATTCTAACAGGGCATTGCGCACTAATAATCATCTTACTAACCAAGCCATATACTCCAATGGAACTGGCAGCTTCTGTAGGGTGGAAGATAAAACCGCGAAACACCTACTGGCATTGGGCCCAGCACTGATATATAAGCGACACAGACACTTTCTTCTTCTTCTTGAGTGGCGCGATAACCGCGTTCGCGATTTTGACAGAGTTTAACAAAGCGTGTCAGTCAATTTTTTGTCGTACTAACCGGCGCCAGTGAAGTTGAGCCCTTCTCCACCTGATCTTTCCAACGGCCTTTCCCTTCGTTTGCTACCACCAGCTGGTACCACATCGAATACTTTCAGAGCCAGAGCGTTTGCTTCCCTTCAGACGACATGACCCAGCCAACGAAGCCGCAGAATCCTTATTCGCTACGCTATGTCTATGTCTCCGTAAAGCTTCATTTTTGCTTCATCACCTGCGATATTCGCCGTCGCCAACGTGCAAATCTCCAAAAATCTTCCGCAGAATCCTTCCCTCAAATATTCCAAGTGACGACTCAACGGATATTGCCGTCGTCCAAGTTTCAGCGCCATACGTTAGGACGGGCATGATGAAAGCTTTGTAGAGAGTTAGTTTCGTTCGTTGAGAGAGGACTTTACTGCTCAATTGCCTACTTAGTCCAAAGCTGCACATGTTGGGAAGAGAGATTCTCAGTTGGATTTCGAGGCTGACATTATTATCGGTGTTAATGCTGGTTCCAAAATAACACCCAAACATTAGGGCAAACATATTTTACTAGAGGAGGAAATAAAACTCTATAAAATAAGATCAATACTAAAATTTATTAAGTTGAGTAAGGCTAAGAGAAATATACCGAATCCATGAAGAGCGCACAATAGGACTTTCAGGTGATAAGTTCCTTGATAATAAGAATAATAATACTGATATCCATTCCGGATTACCTCAACGCCCCTGTGTATCTGTACATAATTGTGATATTATCGCGGACAATAAAAACTCCACTAAAGCGAATGAACCAAGCACATATCGCCACCGTTTCCGTTAATTTGATAACATTCATAGTGTTATATAAAATTTTAGGTACTATCCAACATTGGATCAGATGTTATTTGAATATCCAACAAATAGCTCGCAACAAAATGTGGTCTTCTACCACAGTGAATACGTTCTTCGCCCTTTTGGCGATAATCTCCTTGACACTCGGCTCGGCGCTTCGTATGTACGGCGAACCCTATGAAGGATTACGCCATCGCAATACGCAGCCTGACGCTAGTGATACAGCGATTAATAACCGAGTCTCAGGCGCATCATCGCGCATTGTTGGCGGCGAGGAAGCTGCGCTGGCCGCTGCACCCTGGCAAGTTTCTTTGCAGAACATCTATGGCAGTCACTTTTGCGGTGGTGCGATCATTCATGATCAGTTTGTGTTGACAGCGGCAAGTTGCGTAAGTGGACTGCATAAGAATTTAGTAAAAGTGATCACCAGCACCAATGATTGGATGGGTTTGGCATATATGTACGATGTGGAAGAGATCATTGTGCATTGCAATTTTGACAAACCTTTATATCACAACGACATCGCTCTACTCAAGTTGGCCACATTAATCGCCTACGATGATGAGACAAAGAACATCACAATAGCCTATGAGGATGAACTGGAGGAAGGTGATACTCTAACTATGTATGGTTGGGGTAAAACAGTGGAGGGCGCAACAAATCTTCCAAGCAATCTGATGCAGCTCGAAGTGAAGTATATGCCTTATGAGAAGTGTCGCAC
Source organism: Anastrepha obliqua (assembly GCF_027943255.1). Lineage (NCBI taxonomy): Eukaryota > Metazoa > Arthropoda > Insecta > Diptera > Tephritidae > Anastrepha > Anastrepha obliqua. The sequence continues at coordinate 138,474,406 of NC_072892.1, read as the reverse complement.
TGCGTATGGTGGTTCGGACGATGTGGACATGGGACACCTGTGCACCAGTTCGCCTGTGGGTGAGGGTGCTTGTCATGGCGACACTGGCGGTCCGCTGGTCGATGGCAATGGCACACTTGTTGGTGTTGGTAATTGGGGTATACCATGTGGGCGTGGTTTTCCAGATGTATTTGCTAAGGTCCAGTATCATGCGGATTGGATTCGTACAACTATAAATGGTTGTAACCCAACTTAGTAAATAAATGCCTACTTTATAAACTACACGTAAGCCTCATTAAAGTTCCGGAAGTGATTGTTGAAAGATATGAAATAAAATATGACTAAATTCTTTGTGTGGTGATTTTCCTTGTAGTGGTCATTTGTGACAATTGTTTACTAATGCGCACAAAGCATAAACATATTTTGGCTACTAGTTCTTTGGGCTGTATGTGCCTGTCATTTTCACAAAAACTTTGATACACATACATACCAGAACAAAAAATATAATTGTACCTGAACTTTAGACGTCTGTGCGCTCGACCACAAACTGATTGATAAGGTAAATCAATTCGTCTCTGCAGAAAACCACAGACTGATTGATAAGGTAAGTCAATCCTTTTCTAAATTTTCCACTTAGACAGACATACGAAAAAATCATATTTCAAATAGCAGTACAAATTTTAAGAGCACTTTGGTGGTACGTAAATTTCAATAATAAATATTTATTAGTGACAGGTAAGCTCTGCTGTCAAATATCTTGAATTTACTTTGAGGTCGGCGTAGCCTTTTGGGTTTGTGCGTGGCTATCAGTTGGTGGGCTCTGAATTGGAGTTCATTGTGGGCAGAAAGCATTAAATTATAGTAACAGAAGCTCCTTCACAGGCAACAGCTAATCTCTGAGTGCATTTATGCCATGAAAAAGCTTCTCCTAAAAATCAATTGACAAAAAACTCAGGGCTGCTAAAGGGTTTTCCAATAACAGGTGTTACATGGGTTGCGCTATCGAGAGATGATTAACAATTTTTCAACTTTTTGTTTCAACAAGACGGCGCTTCGTGGCACACAAGCAACTAAACCATTGATCTTTTACGGGAAAAGTTTCCGGATCGTGTTATCTCTCGAAGAGGTGATCACAATTGGCCACCGAGATCTTGTGATTTAATACCCTGTGACTTTTTTCTTTGAAGCCACATGAACGTGAAGGTCTACGCCAACAGCTCAGGGTCGATTGAAGACCTCAAAGATGGAATTCGTGAGGCTATCGAGGACAGTCACTTTGCAATTCGGTTATGGAAAATTTCATGAAAAGGATATTGTCCTGTAAGCGAGGTCGTGATGGTCATTTGCCTGATTTTATTTTCCACTATTAACGGCATACGTTCCTATTTATAATGAAATAAACATCCGATCATTTATATTAAAAAAATAGTATTTAGTATATTTGAATATCAAAATAACACCTCTTTTTAAAAAACGCTTTATTTTTGTAGGACAATAATGGCGCAAAATTAATCGGGTGGCGCAAAATTAACCATTCAACTTTTTACTAAAAAAAAATTATTTTGAATGACGGAAATCTTTATTTTGACCCTTACGTGCTCCAATGCTTGTCTGTTTGTATGCTGCAGCTGCCTAGCTCACAAGTGTCAAATATGATTGCCGTAGGACGATATTTGCAAATATTATAAATCTTTCCATAATTGATTAATTTTGCGCCACCTGTTATAAAGACACATACCGCAGCACGGCCAAGCAGCTAATAAAGGATGAATACTTGTATATATTTTAGGCAATGAGACCTCTTAGAGCTGCCTTCAAAGACAATTTTATTTAAAAATTTATTTTTTGTATTTTTATTATTTTATTTCCCATTTTTACGCTAAAAAGCAGACTTCCTCTCAGCTGCTGCTCATTTCGCTGCACCAAATTCGGATAAATAAATTGTTTTTCCTTTCCTAACTATTAATCTCCTGCAGGGATGAGCACCATATATTTTGTTTTGCTTTGCATATTCGCTCAGCTGCGAGCATTCAAACATAATAGATGTTGTGTCGAGTGCAGGCAAAACTTGCTCGTCTTTTCACAGTTCATCCTGAAACTTGCTACGTTAGAAAACAAATTCGATTTTTGTTTAATTAAAGGGTTTAAGTCAAATGCTAAATCTCATAGAATTTTGATAATTTTCTTTTGTGACAGAAATGCGCTTTTTTCCACACTATGAAAGCTCAACATTTTTTTATATGGAGGAAGACGCCCCACACCACCGGCAGAAAAAATTTTCAAAAATGAAACCTAAATTTGAGCTACTTCAAACTTACACTTTATTACATAAAAATTCAAGGGACTCTACAACTGTACACTCTTGTTCAGAAATTCCGCTTAAAAATATCAAATTTGCCGAATATACGAATATTATAGAAAAGTGATTGAAATGAAAAAATAAATAAGTAGAAAGTCAAAATTGGTCAAGATGTGGTGTACAGTTCCTTTTGGCGCTGACTGTGGGTAGCGTGAGGTGCCATGCAATTAAACACACTTTAAATATCCACATCATCCATTTGTGATTTTAAAATTAATGAAAAATCTAATTTAAGAACTGATTTCCGTTTTTGTTTTTGGATTTTTTTTGAGATTTTATTCTTTTATTAAAGCTTCGATTTTAAAATATTTTACCGATTTTTTACAAATTTAATCAAAAAAATTAGGCGGCCACCGTATCCGAATGGGTTGGTGCGTGATTACCATTCGGAATTCACAGAGAGACGTCGGTTCGAATCTCGGTGAAAGCAAAATTAATAAAAACATTTTTCTAATAGCGGTCGCCCCTCGGCAGGCAATGGCAAACCTCCGAGTGTATTTCTGCCATGAAAAAGCTCCTCATAAAAATATCTGCCGTTCGGAGTCAGCTTGAAACTGTAGGTCCCTCCATTTGTGGAACAACATCAACACGCACACCACAAATAGGAGGAGGAGCTCGGCCAAGCACCTAACAGAAGTGTACGCGCCAATTATTTATTTTTTTTTTAATCAAAAAAATTTAAAGTACTTAAATATGCTCGTTTTCAACTGCAATCATTTTTTATTGATTTATAACAACAATAACAATAATGAAGCATTTACAACAGGTGTCTAGGCCTATTTTTCGCTTGAAATGTAGAATTATTTTCTTTATCGTTTAAGTGTTTTATGACCACAGTGATGAAGAATTATCCAAACCCTACTGCCACTAAATAATTCAGCCAATTTTGGTACTTAGAATTAGATTTATTTGAGGTTTGCACTTCGACGCCATGGCCTTTTGTGCCCAATTTTCGTACTTGGCAATAAAATTTAGTTACGCCTTTAATCATAAAACGAAACAGATCATAAATAAATTATTCCACTGATAGTGAATATCAGTGCTCTCACTGAATCCGTCCTAGCACTGATTTTCTAAACTCCACGAAAGTGAAATCGCTGAATTCGAGTTTGTTTGGTGGCATCATAGAATTTGCATGTTATTCCAAGTCGTAGACTTTTGTACTCATTTCCTTAATTGAGAGTTTAAAACCTTTTAAGATCCCAGTGGACTCTTAAGGTTGTAGTCTGGTCAAATACTAAATTTTTATAGATATTTTTTAGGAATTTTGTTTTTAAGAAAATAAAATGCGATCGTTTTGATTTTATAGTATGTTATTACTGTCATCAAATAGTATACAAAAACATTTTTTTTTTAATATTTTTTTTGGTTGGCACCAAAGTAAGCGTCTTAAAAAAATGAGAGGTGGCTTGTCAACAGGATTTTGGCTCTTCTGGACATCTAAAACGAAAAAGTTAAACTGATTATTGTTCTGTAGGCTTGTCATTCTGCCAGATGGGACAATGGGAAAATTTTTTTGAAAAATAACAAAATGGCGGACTTTTGACACATCCCTTTTTTCCAAAAGTCCGCCATTTTGTTATTTTTAAATTGTTAGCCATTTTGTAAGCTGAAGGTTCTGTATGATTCACTTCGTTCATTTGCATAGATTGACTAAAAATTGGATTAACACTACTTGTATGTTTATATGTTTTTTTTTTAATCAGTACTTATATTTTTGATCAGTTTATTAATTTCCAAAAAAAAAAAAAAAATATGGCAACACCAGCCAAACATATTTTTTTAAGCTTGTAAGATCCTTTAATTTGATATCTATATCTTATTCCTCAACTGAAATTTGTAATAAATTGCTACTTTTGTAATCGAGTTCAGGTGGCAGCCCTTTAAAAAAAATTGCAAATGCATTTTTCCAAAAACTGTTTGATTTGCTGCCGGCCCGTAATACTTACCATTTTTAGTAAACTAATTTTTTTTTAGTACAAACAGGTGGCAACACCCTAATAAAACTACTCATACCACAAACCGTCTATCCCCCACAGGCTTTACGAAAGGAGTGAAAAATGTTAAGGACAGCAATTTATAAGTGATGCTCTTTTGGAGCATCTTTCTTATATTTTAAATTACGAGGTTAGAAACTCAGAATCGTTAGATTTTTGTTCGTCTGTATCGACTGCTTTCGAGACATCAATATGTGGCATTCGAGTCCAGCAGAAAAGTTTTCCATTTAATTGTTATTATACTTTACACATATTTGTAGCTCATTTTGTAGTTGTGTTGGAACGTTTTTTGTTTTTGGAGCGGCGCACCACTATTCAGAATTTATACTATGTAACCGAAACTTTAAAATGCGGTCTGATTCGTTTATGGTACAAAGAGAGCGAGAAACACAATACTCAAGTAGTAACTGAGTGCGATGTGGATACCTTTGGCCTTGGATGAACTTAAATCCACCAAAACAAGTAACTTTATTGTGCCTGTAGGTTTCAAACAGATATTTGCCATCAAATGCTCGCAGAATAGTCTTGCTCTGCCACATTTAGACTGGACATCTGCACGAAAGTTGCTTACTGACTTTAATTAATTTGTATGCCCACACATTCTGCAGCAATTATTGTGGTTAATACCCATCTTTTTGAAGTGGATACCAACAGGCCTATACCAAATAAGAACATGAGCGAGCCTCTCCTCCGAACAAGCAATAAAGTTGGTGAAACCTTAAGTTTATTACTGTTTGCCGATAAGACAAACTTTTTTGCATCATACTTACATTTCTTACCGATAATTTGTAATCGAAATTATGTAGTGAACTAAGTGAAGAAAGTTAATATGTGACGTAGACAAACTTTTTTGGCCAATATTCAAGGTTCCCTATATTTTGAATGGCACGTAACTTCAGTTAAATTTTTTGTTAGACATTTACTAGTTTCATAATAAAATTATAGCAGGATAAGCAGGGCGCTCCATAGTTACCAATCTCTCTGCACTTATGAGTAGTTGTTAAATCAACATTTTACACACAGACTTTTCAAAAGCCTTTCACACTGTTTCGCACAGGCATCTTATTGCGGAAACTTCAATGCTTAGGTTTTTATTCAACTTTCACGTCATGGTTGAGATCTTATCTTTCCAAAAGAAAATCGTTTGTACAAATTGAAACCACTAAATTACACACTTTCGGAGCCTTCTCGGGTGTCCCATAGGAGAGGATTCTTAGCACTATTTTACATATTTATCCTTTTCATTAATGTAATTGGGGTCTGTAAATTTTTACTCTATGCTGACGAACTAAAACTGTTTAGTAAAGTAACTTTAGTATAGCAAGTTTTCAATAATCTTGCCACTTGGAGTGTCCAAATGAGCTTTCACTTAATATAAAAAAAAAGTTTCATTCAACCTTTCCGAAAACTCTGAACGTTATTCCTGCCTCTTATATGCACTTTATCAAATGCTGTTCTTTCTAAAGTTTAAGAGTTTTCTGAGACAGGCATGATATTTGACACTGGTTTTATATTCGCAAATCATGTCAGTCAGATATTGCTGAAGGCTTATGCTAATTTAGCATTTCTGAGGCGCTATGCGCGGGATTTTAAAGAAATTACTAGAAACTTTTTATATAACTCCCTAGTTCGCTCTAAGCTCAAATATGCATCTTTGATTTGGAATCCAATTTATATCGCTCATTCAAATAGAATTGAAAGCATATAACGAAATGTTATTCAATTCGCTCTGCAACCTCTTAACTTCTCTGATCCACTACCACCTTACAGTGCACCGTGCACTAATAAAACTTGGCTTTCTTTGCCAATAAACGTTTCCATCAGTTCTTGATATTTGTTTTTGATGTTATTTGTGGTTCTGTTGATTCTCCCGAAGTTTTTGGACAGATTGACTTCAATGCTCCTCATACAATTTTATGCTTTTACTATCCATTTAATTTCAAAACAGTTAAATCAAACTACTATAACTTTGGCACCTGTTCGAGGCCTCTTACTGAGTTAAATAGTATCTACAAATTGCTCGCCCTAGATTTCGCTATGCCAAAATTTATTTTCCATTCGATAATTGCGACGAGCTATTTAAGATGGCAAATATATTAAATGTATCTAGTCTGTTAGGTTCTTGTAATCATAGACTTAAGTAAAATGGAAAAAATTGCAATACATAGAGGCCAGGGATGCCCAAGCAGATATACAAAGGCTGCATGTGGTTAAAACATAATTTAATCGAGTAGGGAAACGCATGTAAAAGCTTGCCTATGCTTCCTATCTCAAATATTTATGAAAATGATCGTGGCCAGTATCTAGCTTGGCGGTTTTGCGCATTTTATTTATACAACGAATAAGCGATAACCGACACCGTCTGCAAAATCAATTAAGTTTTTCAGCCTCATTAAACTTGCATTCAATGGGTTATAACTTGGTAAACTCGGAACTATTCAAAAAGTTTTGAAATTTTGTGGAAAATTATTTTTCTTTTACAAAGTTTGAAACTGAGTGGTATATGATTCTTGTGGTAGAGTGAACTTTATGTTCCTACAAAAACAAAAATGGTATAAGTAATAAATAAAACGTGTAGACTCGTCAATAGAGGTATATTTGTGAAACACACTATATATCATATATATACTTATAACTTTATAGATTTATAAACATTTTTGGAATCCTGGTTTCTAGATGTAGGCCTACTGTGGATATAAAGATTGGAATTTTAATTTATGTACTGAAAATGATAAAAAAATTGGGACAGAATGAGTCTGCCGAAATCAATAAGCGTACTGGCTTAAAATGTTTACAAGTCGGTAGAATTATGAAGACACCCTTGCACACGATGCCGATGATAAGTTACCTAACTCTCTGCTAAGAGCGCTCCTTCTGCTCAACTGCTCTTAAGAGAACCCCTCTGTTACTCCAAGACGACGTTTCAGTGAACCTAAGCAGCTTATTTATGTTGTGCTAAGTGCTGGGCAGTGGCAGGGTAGCTGTCCCAGGGTTCTTTTTGCGTTGACTTCATTCCATATGGCGCATGTATCACTCTGCACTACAAGCTTACACTCTTTGCTAGGAAGAAATAAAGTATAGTTGGTAAAGCTGACGTTGTGCTTGCGTAGCATGATTTTGCCATATTTTCTTTTTTGTTTTTTTTTGTCACAATGTCAGAAACATCGCAGAGGTGCCGTCACACCAATGGTATGTGGGGCACGCTCCCACTAATACTATAACAATCCTCCACCTCGGCTAATTCTACATTGGGACCACAGAATTATAACTTCGGGGTAGAGCCACGTTTGTGTCCGCAGACACAACTGGTACCTGCGTCCCGGTTCCTGGCCTGCAGGCATATGAAGGCTACACTGTAGATAGTCCCAATTACTCCCACTGTGTTTACAGGTGGTTCCAAAGTAAAAGAGACAGCGCAAAACTTGCAGTAGTGTTATCTTAACTCACTACCGTCTTGTCTTCTCTACGATACTGTATTGAGTGTTTCTCGCCAACGTCAGTGCTTGTTGTCGGTTCGTCAGAAACTGTCCGTCTTCTCTGTTGCTGCAACTGTTGCTGAAACGCTTTGAGTTCTCAATCAATGTGGCGAAGTCGCGTCATGCGAACGTTTGCGCTGCCTCCCACTTACCGCTGGTTGAACACATACCTCGTATGAGGGTGCTGGAGGATGGTTGATGATGATTTTCCCATCTTGAATTCGCTTCTTGAATCACTGCTGCATTTCTCTCGTCGTTCTTTGCTAGCTACAGGAAGATTTGCGCCTGTTTTGGCTGATATATCCACTTTCTCGTTTCCTTCAATTCCCTTGTGTCTTGGAACCCAGTAGATGGCGGCTTGTTCCTCAGTTCCTAGCTCATCCATCCAGCATTGTTGTACGCAGTGTGAGTTCGTCATTGCTGCTGCTATTGCTTTCATGGCTGCTTGGCTGGCAATGTAAAAGTTTATTTGAGAGTTCGGAGCAGTAGATCTCAGCTTGGAATACACTGCATTATTCCAGTAGTTTACATGACTGTTCATAAGCTAATTCCGAGCAGAATACTGCGGTTCTGACAGGCTCTTCCATTTGGGACCGTCTGTGAAGTTATTTAGTGAAGTTGTGGCACGTTGAAAGTAGTCCCTTCTGTCATCCATCCTTTCCTAATACTACTTTTGGTACCCTGTTGAAATTACCCAGTAGATGGCGGCCAGTAGATGGCGGCTTGTTCCTCAGTTCCTAGCTCATCCATCCAGCATTGTTGTACGCAGTGTGAGTTCGTCATTGCTGCTGCTATTGCTTTCATGGCTGCTTGGCTGGCAATGTAAAAGTTTATTTGAGAGTTCGGAGCAGTAGATCTCAGCTTGGAATACACTGCATTATTCCAGTAGTTTACATGACTGTTCATAAGCTAATTCCGAGCAGAATACTGCGGTTCTGACAGGCTCTTCCATTTGGGACCGTCTGTGAAGTTATTTAGTGAAGTTGTGGCACGTTGAAAGTAGTCCCTTCTGTCATCCATCCTTTCCTAATACTACTTTTGGTACCCTGTTGAAATTAGCTATTTCCTCGTCGGGCGAACGCAATGGGGGCCCACATAAAAAATCAATGTAGATATGCATATCATAATCATAAATAAGCAAAATATACTTGACTATGGCATCAGGAACCCTAAAACAACCGACTGGTTTCTGTTCAATAGGGTTTTCAATAATAAATTGAACAGGCGTACTTTTTCCTACTCATTCAGTATCTTTTAACAAGAAAGACTTTCCTCCCTGGTTGAGCAAAACGCTGACCGACTTGAAAAAGAAGGTTAGGAGGGTTTTTAACGAATGCTACCAAACTAAAAACTTTGAAAATTACCGTGTCATTTTGAATGAATACAAAAAAGCCTTTAAATATGTGAAACGCAACTCCTGGAAGGAGTACTGCGAAGCCTGTGCGGTCCTTCAGGCATGCAAAATGCTTAGGTAACGCGGGAGCGAAGGAGATATTAACATTTTCTCCGATAGTCAAGCCGCAATTAAAGCTCTGACGACGCCATGGTGCAGAACGAAATTAGTAAACTACTGTAAAGAGGAGATCAAATCTCTTGTGTGTGCAGGTAACATTTCTCTGATCTGGGTTCCAAGACATAGGAACATAGAGAGAAATGAAATTGCTGTTGAGCTTGCCAGGAAGGGGACTGAATTGGTCACAAAGACCTCCTACGCGTACATCGGCATCCCCCTGACAGTTGTTAAAGGGTAACGGCTCAAATTATTTCTCAGAAAAGCGCAGAAAAGATGGAGCTCCATTTCTTCATGTGCTATTTCGAAAACCTTTTGACTCCGGTATAATAGACGGAGTACTCAGACTCACTGGCACTTCAATCATTTCACCTACCTACCTACCTATGTGAAATTTGAAATGTATGCCCCTGTTTCTTGGCTTGCATGCAACGTAGGTTAGATAGGTCATTTAGATAGCTTCTGCAAAAGTCATCTGTTTGCATGTCCATGCTCTTATCACGGAAATCAGTGTGCTAAGGATGTGCTTATTTGGCTTACAGGTAGTAGTAGTGCCTACGTGCTTTAGTATTGAGAGTTGGTCACAATTGTTGGGCGATTCTGCAGGTGGGTGCATTACACCAAGTTTCATTCGCTAACGTAGGTTAAAAAATACTTTTTAGCAACTCAACTGCTACTAATTTCATGTGCCTCAGGACTATAAATCAAGGACCTTTTGATCGAATGAAAATTTCCGCACTTGGATTCAGACAAAGCCAGTTACTCATTTTGTTCTAAAATGGATTGTATAAGAAGGTATTAAATGTTTAATAAAAAAAATGTATCGTATAAAAATATATTTTATTAAAAAAAAACCTTTTTATGACCAAAATTAGCTTACGTTGTTATCTTTAGCAAAATTGCTGTATTCGCTAAATTACTACACTCCATAGTCCAGCATTGCCATACTCTGGATATAAATAACATTAGTTATTGCGTTATATTTGTTAGTACTTATGTATATGTTTTGCTCTGTAGTCCGAAAATGAGTTTCAAACAAAGAGCTGCAAATATTATTATATAAAATTTTTATCGCAATACCGCAAACGTTGGAAACGCGTGTGGTGACGATGGTTTATCACGTAAGGTAGAGAAACGCTTCATTGCGAAGAAATACCCGGTCTCCACAGAGGGTATATTCTACTGAAAAAATCGAGAAGGTGTGTGATTTAATTGAAAATAATAACAAATCGTTTGTAAAAATCTTGAAAATAAAACGGAAGATCTTCAGAAAATCCAGTATCAGGTTTTGCTCGAGTAGCTCAATTCGTAATCTCACTTTAAGATTCCGTCACCGAAAACCGATTACCATCGGTCAAGAGTAGTTAGTCAATTTCTGACAAAAACACAATTTTTTATATTAATTTTCAATACAATTTTTACTAAGCTTGGTAACATATAGTTAGGTAAAATGAGCAATAAAAACAGGTTAAATATTTGATGGAAAGAATAATAGGTGGCGCCTATCGTGGTACCGTTACTTTCCTCTCATCAAATTTGACAATGAGTTACGTGGTTTTAGCACCAGTATGGCCAGATTACCATTTTCTTAACTTGATTTATCATTTGTTTTTTTTTACTTAGTCTCGGAGTTTTAGTACTTTGTTCATTTCATTTTTCTAGCTTGTTCTAATTAGAAGTAATGTTTATAATTTTGTAAAATATAGATTTTTTTAAAATTAGTTCAATAATTCACTCAGTTTTATTTAGCTTTACTTTTTTTAACGTCTGGTAGCATTGCCCGCGATTGCAGTTGTTGTTGGTGTTCTTCTGCTTTCAGCAGTCAAATCACTCTCTCGCAACTGCAGTGTTGCCTAGCTTTGGATATAAAAACGCACTAAAATCTCCATTTAAAGAAAATAAAACACCAAATTTTTATTGAATTACTTAAAGAACTTTGTATGCGTGACAAATTGTTTTTAAAATGTGCGCTGTTTTAAATAAATGTGCTATGGTTATGTACAATTTAATTCATGAGTTTTTTTTTTTTTTTTGTTAAGGGAAACTCTTTTGTTAAGGGAACGACTTTTTTGCTATATTGAGATTATGTAACTAGATGAGGTACCCTTTTTGTAAAAGTGTCATTATGGTTTCTTTAGTATTTGCTGGTACCCTATGTCCCACTAAGAATTGATGACCGGAAGAAAATATTACACCTATATGGCTTTAATTCGCATTCAGTAAGTTCAAACGCTTTTTAAAATGTGTAAAAAGGTTTTCAATCTTAAGAAGAGTTGAGAGAAGAAGATTTAATATTCTTGCATAGCCTTAGAAGAACTAAAAAATTAAATTTGCACTTTCAAAATATCAAATTTTATAAGAATCAACAAATTTTCATTAGCACTAAAATCTTCTCAGAGGGAAATTTTTAACCTTCTTTTGTTTAATAATACAGTTTTTCTTTAACTTACATTTCGGTAGTTTTGAATTAAAAAAAAGAAACAAATACGAAACTTAAAAATTTTCGCATTTTAGGTATAAATGGTTGGGAACACTGCACAACTTGGCAAACGTGACGTCACGCACTCTCTGATGGGCGCAATCTTGTTTCTATTTTCTTGGGTTAAATATAATGATGAAAAAAAAGTCCCTATAAATAATTTTTCAATAAAATCGAAACCATTTTTAAAAGGCATTAATGCACAACATTCTAAACTTAGTCACATTGGCTGAGGCTCGCTGATATCGATTTTCAAATTGTTGGCGGCAAAAACCTCTTCTGTTTTTTTTCCTGAGCGAATGCGTTGGTTTTTTGCAATTATCTTATAAAGGGAAAATTGCACAAAATCAAATTTAACATCAATCATGGGACAATTTGAAGCTATAAGTTAAGCCTCTTAGATGACGGTTTTTTCCGCTTGAAATTAAACGATGGTCGCCGATGAAACTACCCGTGGTGAAGTGGTGAAAATAATTCAGTAGTGCTCTATCATCAACGGATTTTCTGACGTAACCGGGGTTTTGATGGCGGTTTGTTCACGACAAAACTGAGATTATGTGATGATATAAGCATAAATCAACGTAATCATCACTTAAGTTACTCTTTGCCGTCTGAACAATTTTACACTGATTGGACGACGATAAGAATACTGAAGAATACTCTCAGAAATCTGCTGCTGCATATTTGGCAAATTTGTCTCCCAGCGACTACTGGCTGTTCGCAAGGCCTAAATAAAATGCTCGCCGGTAAGAAATTTCGTTCGAATGAAGAGGTTACCGCTGAAACTGAAGTCTATTTTCAGGCAAAAGCTAAATCGTTCAACAAAAGTAATACTAAAATGTTACAGCGGCCCTGGAGGGATTACGTTGTTCCTGATGGCAATTACGTTGATGAAGAAAACTAATTTTGAATAAAAAAAAAACGTGTTTTCTTTGTTAGGCCCGCGACTTTTCAGTCCAGCTTTCAATGAGCTCGCTAAGCAGTGCATAACGAACGTTGTCAAGGTTCCTGGACACAGAAATATTCCTGAAAATTTCTGCCCACAATTTACGCATTCCTTAATCTTCCAGCAAGCTCTGTATCAGGTAGGTCTACATAGCGCAAGCCAACAGCAGATGGCACACGGAGCCCACTTGTGAGATAATTAGACAGGTTTGGCCCAAACTAGGTACCTCATCAATCTAGACCAGCCGTCCATTAGTACGGTGGTTGTTCGAAACAACAACACAAAATTGTCTAAAATAATATATAATATCATCTCTGCAAACATTTAGCAAATTTTACTTCACCCAATACTTTGAGTCGGCATAACCGTGAATGTTTTACTTATCGTTTGCAGTATCGTTTTGATATGATAGACTTCGCATGACTATGAAAATATTATATTAAAATCGACCAGTGCCAAACATAGGTAAATCACAATAATTAAATAAAATCAGCGCTGTTTGGAGGCTAACGCATGCAGTTACTGCCTAGACTTGTAACGAAATGTGCCCATGCCAGTCTGTCGCTGTCTTTTGGTTTGTAATATGCATCTGAAGCTTAGTTTCATCTGTACAGCTGATTCAGCTACCATTGCATGCGACACGCGCTCTTCTGGCGCGAGTATCAACAACTGAATGCCCACTAGCAACGGCAACGAGCCGTGCAATGCGGCAACGAGCCGGTTTGCTTACAGATGGATGCGCCCTTACAGTCATTTGCGGACCAAATGAGTTCGGATATCGCACGGTCTGATGCAATACTAATAGAATCTGGTACTTCCGTTATTTGTTACTTAAAAAATCAAGACAGCTTAAGGTTTGGTAAAATCGTATTAATCGCAAGTGATAATCAAAATTTTGGAAGCACTCGCAACAAATTGTTTGCCCATTCATATCAAAGTCAAAAACGCGTAAACAGTGCATAATGTTCTTTCTAAAGTATGAACGCTCACTCACTACCAATCATATAGTCACTGTGACTAACCACAGCCAGGTGTATTATTCACTGCTTTCTCAAATCTTAATCATGTCAGTGAGTTTTCGTCAGTGGGCTGTGTGATTAGGTAGTAGTAACGGCAATAAACCTTATCACCGCTCTACCCATTTTTCTTTACCTCACACAGCAGAGTGCCAAATTACTTAGAACCGATAGGCGATAAACAACTCTGGAATACTTCCGCTATCAATTATCGGTACGACGCGTAGCAGTTCGTTTCTTATCAGTGGTTAAATTTAGTCCAAATGTTTCGTATAAAAGTGAAAGTATCCCACTGTGTTAATTCAGATTAATTTCAGCTACCGAAAAGTAAACATAACGGAGTGTAACGGTTGAACGATATGCCTAAATTCGCAACTATTCTACTATTCACCTTCACGCTATGGATAAATTGTGAGGCGCGTGTGGTGACATCGAACAGAAATGCCATTGAAGGTCGCATTATCGGCGGAAGCGAAGTGTCAAAGGGTGACCTACCCTATCAGGTCTCCATACAGAATACTTTCGGTGAACATGTGTGTGGTGGCTCCATTGTCGCGCCCCAATGGATCTTAACGGCCGGCCATTGCATGGATTGGCCCAAGAAATATTTGAAAATCGTCACCGGTACAGTGGAGTGGCAAAATCCTGGCGCTGTTTATCTTGTGGATGACATCAAAGTGCATTGCCTATACAACAACCCCACGTATCACAATGACATCGCACTCATACGTCTTGCGGAACCAATTGTCTACGATAATTACACCTCGGCGATAGCATTGGCTACCAACAATACACTGAAAGAAGGCGACGAGTTAGTGCTTAGCGGTTGGGGTAGCCAAAAGGCGTGGGGCAAGGCTGTTGACAAGCTGAATAAAGTTAGTTTGGAATATATGGATTATAGCACATGCACAAAGTCGGTACGCAATTCCAAATTCGTTGGTGTTGGACATATTTGCACATCGACCGCAGATGGGAAAGGAGCCTGCAGCTATGACTCTGGCGGTCCATTGGTCGATGCCAATCAGCAGCAAGTAGGTGTTGTCAACGGTGGCGAGCCTTGCGCACTGGGTTATCCCGATACCTTCGCAAGTATCGCCTATTTCCATGACTGGATAATCGATACCATCGAGGGTAAAGACGCATGCTGAGCTTACTGTGACCTGCTTTTGTGGTGTTGGAGAAACGTGCGAGGAGAAAGAGAGCCAATCGCGAACAAATTCTTAGTTTATATTTCAATTAGCTTTAATGAATTTTTATATACAAATACAGTGTGACAAAAAAAGTTTCATACATATTTCAATTAAAAAAACAAAAAACTGTAATTTTACTCATTTAATCACAATATTTCATCTAAAAAAGTAACATAAAATATATTTTTATAATTTGGTGCATTGCAAATAATAATCCTTTAACTTCCCAGCAAACACTAAATAAGTTTTGGCGGCCGCCACAGTCGAATCATCATCATTATTCCTTCGTCTCCGGATATATTTTTTACTTGCTGCCAGGTCATTGTTTTGTCCACGGCTTTGTATTCTTCTTCGATGAAGCTTCGCCAAGAGCCCCTCGGTCTGCCTCTTCTGCGCTGTCCTTGGGGCTTCCAGTCCAGCGCTTGTCTGGTGATTTCAGAGCCACCTTTCCGTAGGGTATGACCACTCTATCTCCATTTACGTTCTCTTACTTCAGTTGCGGTTGATATTTTGATGGCATCGTCGATGCAGTTCTGTGTTAGATATCCAGTTGTCCGGCCACCAGAGACGTAGAATGCGTCTCCAGCAGCGGTTCACGAACACTTGAAGCTTCCATACAATTTCCGCAGACAGACACCATGTTTCACAGGCGTAGAGCAGAACTGATTTACATTTTCAATATTTCATTTCCACAGTCGAATGTTGCGTGACTACCATTCGTTAGACCCCGGCCACGAAATCTATTGTGGGCATGAAATATCAAATGGGACAAAAAGTTGTTTCTATTATAATACCGGTCGCTCCGTTAAGTGGATTGTAGTTAGGTTGTAATAGTACGCTTATGATACGATATCGTCGGTCTTCTCTAAATAGAATGGCACATTTTTATCTTTCCTAAAAATTACTGAGTACTACAATATCGATACTAACTGGCCATCTGCTACTTTCGTTTGAATGATTGACTGCTTTTTCACGACATACGAGTAAACACATATGAAAATGAAGTGAAGTAAATTTCCATAGTTGCACTACCTGAATTATGTCATGTAAAAGAATTCCAAAGCCTAAGCTCCTCTTTGGTGACATTAGAGCTCAGTAGCGCCCTGCTCAATCCAATTTTAGTGCCTCGTGTAGTGCAACAACAGCCTTTCCCTAAAGAACCGATGAAAATCCCATTTATCCATTAAGTCCACGTCCATTCAACATTTAAAGCTCGCGGATTAGCCAAAGCAGGCTAGTGGCAGTGATAAAGCTCAACGGTCTAAAACTGCTATTTATGCGCGGGAAAAGTTATTTGAGGGGAGCAAATTTGCTTGTCCAATAGGCACTATCCCTTAATGATATCTACTACTGATCCAGTGAAGCAACGGTCAAGTCAGATTAGAGATTTAGCTATTTCTACATTAATGCTTGGCCAGATCTGTATTTTCATTTAACCATTCATTACTAAATACAGGGCGGCGCCCGAATCGTGCTACAAAAACAAAACGTAATAACTTTTTTTCTGTGTGAGTAGTCGGCTTTTTTTTTTTTATTTTGCAGATTAGTATTTAGATTTACAAAAAATGGAGGCTTGGGATACCGAAAAGAGGATTTGGATAGTGCAGCGGTACCATGCTTTGCAGTCCATCATTTCCGTTCAAAGGGAATTAGGCGGGAGTTTGGCGGCACTCCCCCGAGCAGATGGACCATTATGAGGCTGGTGAACATGTTTGCTGAATCTGGAAGCATCGCACGCAGACCGTACCATCGAGATCCCCATGTTCGGGTCGAAGCCACAATCGCGGCTGTAGCATCGTCAATTCAGGCAAATCCAAGAGTTTCGACTCGTAACTTGTCGGCGTAAATTGGAGTTAGCAGACGGTCATTGCAGCGGATAGTTCATGATGACTTAAACTTGTTTCCTTACAAAGTTCAAATCACAAGCAAATTAAACCCTCTGGATTTGCCTATTCGCCTGGAATTTTGCCAAAAAATTATTAAAATGGCATAAAGAAGACAACAACTTCATAAATTGCTTGTTTATGTCTGATGAGGCCCATTTTGATCTAAACGGCAATGTAAACAAGCAAAATTGCCGTATATGGAGTCAATCAAATCCGCAAATACTCCATGAGATGGAACTGCACCCAGAACGAGTCACAGTGTGGTGCGCAGTTTCATCAAGGTGCATTGTCGGGCCATACTTCTTCGAAGAAAACGGTGTAACAGCGACTGTAAATGGGGACCGTTATTTAAACATGTTGAAGGAGTTTTTTTATCCAGAACTGCGGCGAAGACGTATCCCTTTTAACAGCATTTGGTTCCAGCAAGATGGAGCAACTGCACATATAGCCAGACCGGTTATGGAGGAGCTCCAACGAAAATTTAGAAATAAATTGATATCCAGAAATTCCACTTTCCGCTGGCCCCCAAGGTCACCTGACCTCACTGCACCAGATTTTTTTTATGGGGTTATCTCAAACAAGAGTTGTATAAAGCAAAACCAAGTAATTTGACTGAATTGAAGCAGTCCATCACAACAATAATTGAGGCGATCCCGACTTCAACCCTTCAGTGCGCAATGAACAATTTTCTCATCAGGTGTCGCATATGCGTGAATGAGCATGGAGGTCATTTACGTTCTATTATTTTCAAAACTAATTAGTTACATAAAATAAAATTGAATTATCTATACAATAAAAAAACAAAAAGTTAAATACATTGATTAGAAAAAAAAGTTATTACGTTTTGTTTTTGTAGCACGATTCGTGCGCCACCCTGTACCTGCTCTATCTGGTAGTTGATAGTTTAATAAAAGATCATCTGCGCCGAAGTTTGCATGAGGATAGAGAAATTGTCACATTATTGAAAGAGGCTAGTGAGAAAGTTTACGGACAGGTAAGTTTCCTCGCTTCCCAGCTCGTCTGCGGCGCAATTCCCAGGTATATTTTAGTTTTCGTTACTACCTTTTTGATACTTTATCCTCTTTCATTAACATATTTTTTACTTAAGATATGTTCTTTACAATTAATAGATTTAAACTTGATCTAATATAATAAATGAAATATGATAAAGGGTTTTTCAATAACAGGTGTTATTTACATTAGATTAGAGATGATTAACGAGTTTTCATGGCTGGAATTGGATGGTATTGATCTGGAAAACGTTTATTTTCAACAAGACGGCACTACGTCCCACACAAGCAACGAAACCATTGATCTTTTACGGGAAAAGTTTCCGGATCGTGTTATCTCTCGAAGAGGGGATCACAATTGTCCACCAAGATCTTGTGATCTAACACCCTGTGGGGCCACGTGAAAGAGAAGGTCTGCGCCAATAGCCCAGGGTCGATTCAAGAACTCAAAGGTGGAATTGTGAGGTTTTCGTTTGATATCTTTGTAAAATTTCAACACTTGAAAGACTTGCTGCACCCCAAAGTTGAATAGAATAAGTCCGGCCAAGCTTCAATATAATTTAGTATAGGCGCACGTTGTTTTCAAGACTGTCTTGGGAATTGCGACGCAAAAGGCAATACATTTTTTTGTTTTAATTTGAAGTTGCTTCTAGTTTTCTTTCATGTGGACTTTCCAGGTTAGGCTTCGGTCACTTCGAATCTTTAATTCAAATATTAAGTCTGCCCTTCTATAAGCTGGTGAAACATGGTGTCTATCAGCGAAAACCATTCAAAAGCTTCTAGTATTTGTGAACCATAGCCTGAGATACATCCTGCGCATCTGGTGGCCAGACAATTGGATATCGAATGCCGACTTACACCGACGATGGCAACAAAAACCACTCACGCAAGATATCAGAGAGCGCAAGTGGAGGTGGCTCAGCCATACACAGCGCAAGGGAGGCACGGAGATCAGCAGGCAAGCAGTAGACTGGAATCCTCAGGGTCAGCTGAAACGAGGCAGACGCAGGGAATCAAGGCGCAGTTGTATAGAAAGTGCAACAAGAGCTGTCAACAAAAACCTGATGTGGCAGCAAGTAAAAGCAAAAGTAGGGAACAGCGAGGTCTGAACAGAACTAAGATTTTGATGAATAGCCACGTTCCGATAAAGTTAAGCTCTGATTGCAGATGTTGAGAGGCTTCTGCCGCGAAACTGCATGTTGCAATAACAGCCGTGCCATCTGCATATATCGCCATGTTAATATCGATTCATAGAGGGATGTCGGCTGTAAATATGGTAGCACTGGACCCAAAGCACTTCCTTATGGAACTCCAGAATTAATTGTTTATATTGAGGATGCTTCGTTTTGTTGTTGAACGTAAAAGTATCAATCATTTAATTACGATTTAATTACTAAAAAATATGGAGCCGGACACAATTCTTTATTTTGTATAGAATACCAGCGTGCCAATTGAATTATTTACAATGGGAAAATGCGAATTGTTTTCTGAAACACAGGTAAAATTAAATTTTGCTGTGCAAGTTAAAAATCATATTTCTTACAGTCGTATCTCTGCCTTAATTCCTGTATTACTTCAGTAAAATCATATTCTTTGATGATTCTTTTTATTACTTCACCTAACGACTCAGCTTTACTAAACTTAGTCAATATCGAAAATCTGACACGAGTTATAAGAGCAAGCAATTTATATTTGTGTATTAGAGGGTTAACCAGACATTTTTTGCACTACCTCAGGTTTTTCCTGCAGGGCTATTAAATTCCTGCTTCGTGAATAAATGTTGCATACTTCTTGGCGTTGATTTAATGATTTGTTTGCAAGCTAGGCAAGTATGTGTCTGACATCTTCGCTGTCACTGTCCTGCATGGCATGCCATTAGGCCATTAGGCCAATGCGACATGCTTTGGCTCATCGTTTCTGAAAGGTACTGTCGACCTTAAGGATATAAGCGTCAGCCGAATCAATGAGTTTGAACTGAAAACAAATACTTTAATGAGGAGTAGCGAGTAAACTGCTGCTGTGGTACAACAATGGATCGGCAAGGGTCTAAGTGAGTTGGTTTAAAGATCGGCTGCCACTTCTACTACTAAGTTAAGCATTTGTCTACAATAAACGCTATTGTAAAATGTAATAATGTGTCTGGTGGTGAACGAGGACAAAACGAAGTACCTCCTGTCATCAAACAAACAGTCGGCGCACTCGCGTATCGGCACCCACGTCACTGTTGACAGTTTTGTGATATAATTTCGAGGTTGTAAAAGACTTCGTGTATTTAGGAACCAGCATTAACACCGATAACAATGTCAGCCTTGAAATCCAACGCAGATTCTCTCTTGCCAACAAGTGCTACTTTGGACTAAGTAGGCAAATGAGTAGTAAAGTCCTCTCTCGACAAACAAAACTAACACTCTACAAGGCTCTCATCATGTCTGTCCTAACGTATGGCGCAGAAGCGCGGCCGATGACAACATCCGATGAAGCGACGCTTGGAGTCTTTGAGAGAAAGATTCTGCGGAAGATTTTTGGACATTTGCACATTGGAAACGGCGAATATCGCAGGTGATGAAACGATGAGCTGTATGAGCTTTACGATGACATAGACATAGCCCAGCGAATAAAGATCCAGCGGCTACGCTGACTGGGTCATGTCGTCCGAATGGATACAAACGCTCTGGCACTGCAAATATTCGATGCGGTACCAGCTGGTGGTAGTAGAAGAAGAGGAAGGCCTCCTTTGCGTTTGAAAGATCAGGTGGAGAAGGATTTGGCTTCACTTGGTGTGTCCAACTGGCGCCGGTTAGCACGAGAAAGAAACGACTGGCGCACTTTGTAAAACTCGGTCAAAATCGCGTAAACGGTTATCTTGCCAATTAAGAAGAAGAAGAAAATGTAATTTTTTTAATACTTTTGCTATATTTTATTCATTAAAGTACTAAGAGAGTTCTTGACTACTAAATACTTTAAATTTTTACATATTTTTGGAATTACTTTTAACTTAATTTGCTAAACATTCTTCAAATGTGCGTACATCTTCTGACCTGTTCAGCTTTCCTACTGCGAAAAATTTATTAGGAATCAAATAAATAATGCTTGTTACTTCCACCCTGATGAAAAAAAGATGTCTCATAGTCGTTGGAAAAAAGGCGATGCGAACTTATTCGGAAAGTAAAAACCAATAAAAACTTTTCAACCCGAAACGGAATACAGAACACGCCCCAAACTTTCTATCTGAATTCTTCAAGCCTTATCCTCCTTGGACGCACTCAATTGCGTGCGTATGAAGTCATGATAGTACGTCACACTCGCATGCACATCTGGATATCCTTTCGCACAGGGTAGACCCCAATTGACCAATGCGACCAGTGTACCATTATGTACCAGCGGACCACCTGAATCACCGTGACAAGCGCCTTTACCATTATCATTGAAAGTGCACAAGTGTCCTATGTCAACATAGTTGGACAAATTATCGGGGTGTGCCTTGCGACACTCCTCATACGGCACCACGCGCACAGTCAGCGTTTGCAAAATATCTGGTGTGGAGCCACCCAACGCCATAGTACCCCAACCGGTAAGCACCAGCTCGTCACCTTTCTGCAATGGCTCATAAACGTAATGCACCGCCTGGGTGTGTTCATCGAAAGCGATCGAATCATTCAAATGCAATAGCGCAATATCGTTGGCATACGCCGGGTGATTGTAGTTGGAGTGCATCACAATGCGATCCGGATAGTAGTATTTGCCGGTGTGGTTTTTCAGATTTTGTGCGCCAGTGAGAACTTGAATTTTTGTAGGTGTTGCTCCCGCCACACAATGTGAGGCAGTGATGATCCAACGCTGATCGATGATCGCACCACCACAGAAGTGACGGCCATTAAGATTTTGCATGGATATTTGGTAAGGGGCGAAACCCTCGGGCGCCGCTTCGCCGCCCACAATGCGCGAATTCGTTTGTGGTGGATAGATGACTTCGTCTTCATCCTTTGTTATAATGCGGCTACTAACAGCTGCGAGTAGACCGAACTGGAACAGCAGTAGCGCGATTGTTTTGTGTTCGTACATTTCGTTTACGTTGCAGTATTTGGAATACCAAATATTGGGAAAACAGCATTGCTTTTATGTTAAAAAAACTAGAACTAGAACTTTGTTGTGCTAAAGTAAAGTAATCAAATTGAAATTAAGAGCTCTTGTGGCGCACTTATCTCTAACTCGCCATTGACATTTATGCACACGAAGCCCACACGACCTGCTGCGATTTTGTTAACTGCCACTAATGAGTGCAACAGAGTGTGCACTTAACGGCTTTTTAACACAATGCGAACGGTAAATTTTTGTATTGAAAGTCGTATTACCAAGTGCTGCTAAATGGGAGATCTACAAGGTGGCACAAAATTATTCAGCCAATTTTTTTTAATAACTTTTTTACTAAAAAAAAACAAAAAAAAGTTTTGAGTGTTGAAAGCCTTCATTTGGACCTGTACCCGCTCCAAATGTCAAATATGATTGACGTACGACGCCATTAAAAATTTTCACGAATTATGTTGGGTGTGGGAATAAGTTTCCGAGTGTAGGCGCCAATTATATATAACGGGTGATCTTTTAGCTATTATCTTTTTAAACAGTTGGTTTAAACAGCTGACGCACGTTTCGTGTTTTGTTTCACTGTCAAACATCTTCAGTTTGGTCTATAATTCAACCATGAATCGTCTTACAAACGAACAACGCTTGCAAATCATTGAATTTTATTATAAAAATGCGTATTCTGTTAAGAAAGTTTATCCCGCGCTTCTTCCATTTTATGGTCAGTTTAATATTATCTTTTTAAACAGTTGGTTTAAACAGCTGACGCACGTTTCGTGTTTTGTTTCACTGTCAAACATCTTCAGTTTGGTCTATAATTCAACCATGAATCGTCTTACAAACGAACAACGCTTGCAAATCATTGAATTTTATTATAAAAATGCGTATTCTGTTAAAAAAGTTTATCGCGCGCTTCTTCATCACCCACTGAAGCGGCTATTCGAGCTACTGTGACTAAATTTAGAACCAAATTTACATTATTGGACATCAAACCACCAACACGCTTACGTATAGTGCGAACTGGATAAAATATCGCAGCTGTATTGGTCAGTGTTAATGATGACCTTCAATTATCGATTCGTCGCCGTTCGCAGCAATTGGGCCTCTGTTACTCAACAACGTGGAAAATTTTGCGCAAGGATTTAGGTGTGAAGCCTTTCAAAATACAACTGGTGCAAGAATTGAAGCCGAACGACCTGCCGCAACGCAGAATTTTTCGTGAATGGGCTCTTGGAAAGTTGGTCGAAGATCCACTTTTTTATCGATAACTTGTGTTCAGCGACGAAGCTCACATAAATAGCAGAATAGTCGATTTTGGAGTGAAGATCAGCCAGAAGAATTGCAAAAGCTACCAATGTATCCAGAAAAGGTCACAGTTTGGTGCGGTTTATGGGCTGGAGGTATCATTGGACCGTACTTCTTCAAAGATGCTGCGAATCGTAACGTAACTGTGAATGGTGAGCGCTACCGTGAATTGATATCCATCTTTTTTTTGCCCAAAATGCAAGAGTTTGACTTGCATGACATGTGGTTTTAGCAAGACGGTGCCACATGCCACACAGCACACGTATCAATGAACTTGTTGAGAGGCGAGTTCGGTGAACATTTTATTTCACGTTCGGGACCTGTCAATTGGCCACCCAGATCGTGCGGTATTACGCCGTTAGATTATTTTTTGTGGGGCTATGTTAAAGCTCATGTCTATTCAGACAAACCTGCTCCAATTAACGCATTGGAAGACAACATTAAAGCATTTATATGTGAGATACCGGCCGCGACATTGGAAAGAGTATGCCCAAATTGGACTAAGCGGATGGACCATTTGAAGCGCAGTCGCGGTCAACATTGGCATGAAATAATCTTCAAACATTAAATTATATGGACTGTACTATCGATTTAAATACAAATTTCATGCATTTTTCTGAATTTTACGTGTGTTTTTTTGAAAAACTTTTCTATAGCTCTTAAAAAATCACCCTTTATATGTATATAAATTTATATTACTGCTTCAACGCACTTTAGTATTGTATGATGAAAGTTTATATTTTATTTGAAAATGGAAGCTTAAATCCTACAGCCTTAAAATTAGATTAACAAATGAAAATTATTGGCAATTTCTTGAACTATGAAAATCTGTTCGTATACGAGTGTGCAACAATAATTTCATAACAACTAACATTAAGCATTCATTGGCAAAATGAAAATCTTTAATACTTATTCCCGGGTGGCAAATACTGAGCAGGTGGACTGATGCCATTCGAGAGCTGATCCTCGTATTGTGCTTCTGGACCGGCCTGTTGGTGCTGAGGCAATTGTTGTTCAGGCAGCTGTTGGTCTTCCTCGATTTCTTCCTCCTCTGGCTCATCGAGTGAACCCACAACAGAAGTGATGGGCGCCAAACCCTCATCGGTGATGGTAGAAGTGCCGCCCAAACTGTCATATTGCGACTGAATTTGTCGCTGTGCATTGGCGGCCTCCTCGGGTGTGCGATATTTAATGAAGAACACCTCGGGTTTGTTGATATGTTGTGGCGCCTCTTGAATGGCTTCTTGCAAATCGGCTGCAGATGTCTTCTTCGATAGCACATAAACAACGGTCTTCTCCTCATGCAGTGCCTTAGCCAAATTGACAGCAGCAGCCTTGCTCGTCTGCGCTGGGGTCTTTACGAAGAGCACATTATAGTGTTTGCGTGGCTGTGCGGACAATTGGGTAAATTCATCTTGCAACTCGTCCTCGCTTTCCTCTGGTGCTGTGTGGATGAAGAAATTCTTGGTCACTATAGCTTTTTTGGGGATCTTAACGCGTGGACGTGGACGGCGTTGATGCTTGGCAACATTCACGGGTGCTAGTGATAATTGAAAGCCAGCTGACGTAGGGAAGTTCGAAGGCATTGGCAATGTGTGTGGTGCCAAAGGTGCAGACTTTTGTGGCTGCCGTTGTTGTGGCAAAGGTTGTAAGGGTTGTAAGGGTTGCAACGGCTGTAATGGTTGTAATGGTTGTAATGGTTGTTGTGGTGGTAGTGGCTGCCGTGGTTGTTGTAGTCCAGGCAAATACTGCTGGCTAGGCTGGTTAATTTGCAATGGCTTGTTTCTATTGTCTTGTATTTGTTGTTGTGGCAGGGAAGGGATCAGCTGCATGATTAGCGGTTGTTGCCGAGCATTGTAGATGGGCTGCTGTTGCTGGTTACTATATATGTAGCCGTTCTGTAGGGAGATATCAGCAGATGTTAGGATGACCAGGGTGGCCAGCGCCAGCGAAAAAGTCTGAAAAGGGAAAATTGAGGAAGGTAAGTAATGGCCATATTAAAGCTACTAGCCAAGCAAATATATTTCTGATGTTCTTCTTGTCAAAAAAAAAGTAAAATAATTTAATTAACGCTACTTTTATTTTTTTTACATATTTATTGCGATTATGAACGCCTCTAACAAATTTTTTGTAATGGCCTTTTCTGCAGGTAATATTTTCTACAATAAAATTCATTTATATTAAAAGTTTAGTATCGTGAAAAAAATAATTAAATGCATTTTTATGTTCGGCTAAAATTACAATAATAAAATATCTTTACTCTTTCTAGAAAAATTAAATTCTTTTACTCTTTCTATAAAAATTAAAAAGTCTGGCAAAATATCAATTATACTAAAGGGTTTTCCAATAGCAGGTGTTATTTTGAATACCCCGCTATTTCGGTAGATGTCACTTTTGAAGCTGTCATTTTTTGATATTTGAAATTATTAAGTCACTGTTAAAAAGCCTCTCTACCCTCAACGTGTGACTGTTTGGTGCGGTTTATGGTCCGACGGAGTCATTGGACCTTACTTTTTCGAAAATGAAGCTGGAGCAACAGTCACGTAATGGATTTCGCTATCGAGAGATGATTAACGATTTTTTATGGCCGGAATTGGATGATATTGATCTGGACAACATTTATTTTCAACAAGACGCTACTTGTTACACAAGCAACGAAACCATTGATCATAATACCTGTTATTGGAAAACCCATTATATAACAATTTTTTTTACGATACAATGAATTTGTTTTTAATGTTGCCCTGAAATATGTTCTCAGCTTGCCATTTATAAAAAATGTCTGGCAATTCTGAAATGATCTCACTATTTATTTCAATAAAATTGAATATTATAATATTATGTTTATATAATGTGACGCAAAATTAATCACTCTATCTTAAGATTTATAATTTTTGCAAATGGCGTCCAACGTGAGTCATATTTGACACTTGTGAACTAAACAATTGTAGTACATGAACAACCTTGCTCTACTTCTAGCTACGGCTGGACAATTACGGAGTGAGTGTTCCACTGTTTCTTCCTCTTCCTCGTTTCTACAGCTTCAAGATAAAATACTCTTAGCCTAGAAAATGCCTACCCTATCGAAAAGGCCAATGACCGGTAACACAAGCAGCGACTTTCGAGCTGCCTCCCTTAATTTTATGGCCGCCTCGTTGTCCGAGAAGATATTTATAGTACCTTTTTGTTACACAGTTACCTACTTTATGGCTAAGACTTCTGCCTGGTAGACACTACAGTAGTCCGGAAGTAGGACAGATAATTATAATTGTAATTCTTTTGAAAGAACAAGGCTCGTGAATTGGAAAATTCATTAATTAAACTCAAAAATTTATTGAGCTTAAGGGGTTGGTTATAGCGAAGAATAATTCGTATCATTTCTTTGTAAGGCTAAAAATATACTAAACAGGTCTTCGATTAAGTGTTATGAGTAGTCAGAATTTTCGAAAAATTGGATTTTTTTTAGATTTTCTTAAAGTATAATATCTAAAATATTGTGCGAAAATATGAAGTGAATCCGACAAACACTTTTTGAGTTATTCAACAAATAACAAAGGGCGCTCGGGGCTCTCGATATAATATATATATATATATTTTCTATATTATACACCTACTATATATATTTACGATTTATAGGTAGTACAAGTACGGAAATATATTTTTTTGCCAGTATGCCTGTGGTCGTTGCACTGAAAATATGCCCAAAAACGGTCAATACTAGTTATACTATCGTGCAAATTGCTGCATACGTAGCTGCTTGTATGTTCAATGAAGGTATAAATTCATTATTGGTTATAATGAATACACTGGGACTTAATTATGGGCCTAATTCTCATCGGTATGTTGACAAAATGTTTGCTGCACGTTTGAAAGTGGCAGATAACCGCGCTAACGATAACACTCGAGAAGGTATAGGGTGGGCCTTGTAAAATTTGCTTTTTGAATCGGCTATAAAAAAAAACTAATTAATATTTTTCAAACTTTTTTTTTTTATTTTGAAGATTGAAGATTGTCATTTATGAATGAAAAATAATATCGTTCAAATGACTGCCACGACTGGCTTTACAGCCATTCGATCAACCCAATTTTTAAGCATATTTTAGATGGTTTGGGCTCCAATTTCAAGAATGGCAACTTCGATTTCGTGTTTTAAAGTTTCAATCGTCTCTGGATGGTTCGCATAGCATTTGTCCTTAACGGCTCTCCACAAAAAATAGTTCAACGGGCTTAAATCACAGCTCCGAGGCGGCCAATTGATATCGGAATTTCGGCTGATTATTCGGTTTTCAAAAACGGTAGCCGGCATATGTCCGCCGTAGCTACGAGTTACATGGTTCATTCAAACATTCCACTTTTGGAAGACTTTTCCCAATAAATTTGAATAATAAAGCTAAATAAGCCCAATCAGCAAAAATTCGCCGCAAACGATGTTTGGTTTAAATTTTTGCACGAGCTGTATTTTATAGGCGAGTAAGCCAAGAATCTTATATAAAATTTTCCCCGTAGTCGAAGGAAAAAGGTCAAATACTACTATGTCGATTAGTTCGGCGTCTTCTTCAACACTTTGATCAATGGAATTCACCAATCATTTTTTTATAAAGTAAATCTCCAAAGTTTGTAAGCGTACTTCTGATTCGTGATGACTTTCCAAACCTTATTGAACAGAAATGTCAATCCTATCTCAGCCATTCTCAGCTGTCAAGCCATAGTTAGCGATATCGATAGTTCTCATGCAGCTAAACACCCGATATGTATCAAAATGCTCAGAATGATAAGAGGAATTGTTCGACCATCCGTCCGTGGGGACGATAACTCTAACAAAAATTAACATGTTTCAATCAAATTTAGTACAAACTTGGTGGCGCAGAACTAAAAAACACCCGATATAACCTGCATTTACTATAAAAACAAATTAAAAACATCACTCTGCACATTTAAGTCTTAGTTTTTTTAACACCCTTGGCACATGGAAAATCGTCACGTCTTAGAGCGCAATAATAATAATAGGCCAGTGCAATCCTCTTCAAATTATTTTCAGGCGAAGCTTCTCTCAAGTCAAGCCTAATGCCCGTAGTGGGATTCATACCCTGAACCTAACACCGAACAGGCGTCTCACTATATAATTTTTTTTACTATATTGCACAAATACATATGTAATTTGGCTGTTATTTAAACTAACTACAAACTGCACAATCTGTCCTTTTGTAATCCAATGTATTCAGGTTTTAAATTTTCTTCACCACGAAAATGATTTGTTTTTGTTTTTTTTTTTTCTTTGTTTCTCACAAAATTTATTGCATATGTATCTATGGATGTAGTAATTCAAAGTAGTTCAAAAGGTTTTATCACTTAAAACACAAAACACATTTTAATCCACGTACCCCAAAGATCTTCATATTGAAGCTTAATTTGATGCCAAGTTAAGTTGGTTGAACTGTTGACTTTAGGTGGAGACCACTCGAATTTGACTGTTGACCAACTGTAGGTGGTTCTTGCTTTTTATACTAACATTTGTAGCTCTCAACATTCACCCAACAGTCACTTATAATTTTCACAATTGGTTTAGTTGGTCGGTGATGAGCAACGCAAGTAACAAATTGAACGTCAGACCAAAGTGACATTCGCCGGTTTTGCTTCTTAGACTAACACATCTCACACTTAATAATCAGATGCAATGCAAGAAAACCTATAATTATAACAACAATAACACGAAATTTGTATACATTTTTAAGATTACAATGACAATGCGAAGAGCATAAAAGGTATTACAAATACGTTTGTCGCCAAGTAAACAGATGCTTTGTAATGATTTCGGCCATATACGGACGAGACAATGGATATCTCAATTATTATGTTTCGATTTGCTGTAAACTGCTATAAAAGTAGATAATAACGACTTATGGCGAAATTAAAATTAGCAGTCTTAAACGAAATTTAATTCAAAATCAATTTGAAATATTGCATTCACATTTTAAAAAAATCGAGTTTTTAATTTATGGGCATGGCAGAATCAAGCGCGAGATAAGGTGTGTGAAGAAAGGAAATATTACAAAGAATTCGCAAGATTGCAAATATCGCTATGCGAAAAATTAAGAGTGAATTAAAGTGAGCAGGGAAATGTGTGCATAGAATATGCTCAGGTGAGCAGCGCTGATGGCCCTGTGGTTTAAGGAGTCAGGGGTAGCTAGAAGCCCAAAAAATGATGATTTTCAATATGTTTTTTTTTGTTTTTGGTAGTCAATTGCAAACATTAAGCATTAATACATCATGTTTCGACTTGACTTTAGCAAAATTAAAAACAAATTAATAATTGTAAAAGTTATTGCTGTTTGTGTGGTGCCCGTTTCTCCAGAAGTCCCATCACAAGTCCTTGGAGATTCATCTGAAATCAATCGGTCAAGAGAAATTTAGTTTTAATAATAGGTAATCTTGTACCTGATCGAAGCTTTTTTTTCAAAATATGGAAATATGGTACAGATTTTCGAGAAAAGAAAACCCACAATTAATTGTTAAAAAAATCGAAATTTTTGAAAAAAAAACAAATCCTTCGATCAGGCGCGTTTTTTTTTTTTTGGTTTTCAAAAGCAATATAAATTTTATTGAAATCTACCAAGCGGCTTTTAAGTAACAGTGATCACCAGTTCAAAAAACATAGTTTTAAGAAAAACGCATTTAAAGTTTCGCTATCGGAGCGCCCGAGCGTCGTTTGGTAATTGTTGAATAACTCGAAAAGTATTTTTCGGATTTACTTAAAAATTTTTAAGATATTATACTTTTACAAAAATTCAAAAAAATTTAATTTTTGAAAAATTCTGACTACCCCTAACCCCTTAACAACTTTGTAAGCTGTATAGTGTAAAAAATAACTTAAAACGACTAAAAATAATTCGTAACATTAATAATAATTAAAATAAAAATAACTAAAATAAATTAAAAGATTCAAAAAGACTACATTTGGCAGAGAAAACCATGTGACACAACATTGCTTAGGGCATTTAATTGATTTTTGAACTAATTGAGTAAATAGGAGGTATTACGGGAATAATATGTAACACGATAAAAGCTCTGAACTCGTGGTAATACCGTATATGGCATGCACCGTTTTCTAATCGTATATGGTCAAATAATTTTCTATGGGTTTTATTTTCAAATCCTACCAGTAAATTTCCGTCATTTGCTTTAAGGATACACGTTTCACAAACGTAGGTTAGAACCGGTCTTATGATAGTTTTGTATACCTGCAATTTTTGTTCGTTTGATACCAATGAAGACTTCATAGGTTTGGTATAGCCAAAGTATGCTCTGTTAGCGGCCTGAATGACATCTTGCATTGCTAAGGACGGATTTTTCTTATGGTGACTATTACGCCCAGGCATTTAAATTCCTGTATGAGTTCTAAATTATACCTTCCGATTCTGATGTGACAATCTTAAAGGGGTCGTGTCATGCACTTGGTTTTTTCTTCTTTAATGGATATTCAGTTTCATACGTAAGAAAGTGTGATGAAGTAAAATAAAGTCATTTCGATAAATTTTATTTTTTTATAAAAGAAATTCTGCGGCCTTATTGAATCACCCGTTGCATATCTATTAGTCACTGTTCCAACGTACATAAACGTTACTGAACACAAAAGTATTCTTAAATGCAAAAATTCCATGCTATTTTGTTCCTTATTTGGATACAAATTTTTTATGAATATCAGTAAATTTTAAAGCAAAGCAAAACCAAATTGAAAATACAGAAAATAAGTGTAGAAAATTAAAGAAAAAAAATGAACACCGAGGCATATAAAAAATCGCCTAATTATTACTTATATTTGTGTTGCATAGTGTTATAATTGACTAATTTTTTAGAGGTGAATCATTTATCTGAAATATTTTGCAGAAAATAATTTTTCGCACAAGTCTTTTGATGGCCACTAAAGGTTAGAGAATTCGCACAGCTGCATAATTCGTATAGAATTGTACGCTTCAGATCGAAAACCCCAATTATGAGAGACAATACCTAAGCACCTAAGCTCGAAGTTCATAGTTCCGCTCTCACGGGTAAGGCCATTCCAATAATCCATTGCAATGAATGTCAACCGAAATGTGACAGAGGCATGCAAAATTTATTTAAAACACAATCACTCGCCATTAATTTTGCATACGACCTTTGTTTGTCACACAAGTGGCCGGCGCATTAATGTCGTAAAGCCCTCTCCAATTTCAATTACGAAACACTGTTTTGATTTCAAAGCCTGATTCATGGAATTGCAAAAGACTTCAATGCACACAATATTTTCTTTTATGTATTTAAAAAGAGTTGTGGGTTTTATTGTTGAAAGAAAAAGTATGCCACATTGATTTATTGTGTTCACTGATTTTTGACTCACGCAGTAGCAGCAGTTACATTCATCGATATTAAATGGAAGAAGGGCTAGTTTTTATATGCTTTATAATCTGATGTTATTATATTAATATTTACTTTTTAATATTGGTAAGTTTTGACTTATCACTGGTCATCACTTTCAAAAGGCCTTTTTATGAAATGATTTATGGTTCGATTAAATATATACCGTTAATATTTATCATTTAAATATACAAATGTTTAGGTGTAGTTGTTGAAAAAAATTTAAGGTGACATATTTTGCGTTTACTTTCACATTCTTTTCTAAAGGTTCAAAGGCCTTTAATAGTAAATTAGGTTGCTGGCGAGCTGGTGAGTGAAGGTATCATAGTTTTCGACCGGTACCACCGGTTAGTCGTTGCTAGTAAACATTTAAAATCGTCGAAGGAAATACCCCAAGCTACTTAAGGCACCGCTAAAGAATACGATTCTACTTGAGTTTACATGTACGGAGAATGCTGCTAGAGCGACAGTCCTTGGCCGGATATAAATGCGTATCGTTTCAGTAACTTAGAACTGACTGTCGTACGGAAACGTAGTACTTGGACATATATATGGAAGTACAAAAAATATTAGGTAGCACTCAAGTACATATGAGTAAAAATATGTATCCGTATCGAAATACAAAAATAAGTGGAGGTTTTTGTACAATCATCATTGGAGTGAAACTCTTCTGAAACTTTAGCTGATCCTCATCGAAGAAATGGTCTCTGAGTAAAAATAGGCGTGCTTTATTATACCAAACGTGGCTTGTGTTACTACTACAGGACCTAAATCCTAAGTTAGTTTTTACATAGATATGTAGGCAGCCATCGTTTAGTATAACGTCCAATACCGTTCTTCAGAGCAGGAAGGCAGTAGAAAGGTTGGCAGCAAATTTGAAGCTACATTTCTATTGGGTTCCAGTCCATAAGGGCATTGAAAGGAACGATATAGTAGAGGATAGTGTGGAAGATGGGGTCTATCTATCCCCAGCCTTTGTTAACGAAATGCCAAAGCCAATACGAGAACGACACAACGATCGAGATGAAAACAAGACCAGAAAATTCAGTACTAGATGGGAAAGTCTGTCCAACTGCAGGAATGCTAAATTCATTGTAAACAGGACAAAGAGATTGTGGAACTTTGTTAGACGTGCTGACGGGGCATAGACCAGTAGCAGCATACGCCTATAAGATAGGAATCTTGGACAGTGAGGAATGCACGAAATGTAGGGGGATGGCTCAAGGGAAACTGTAGAGCATCTTTTTTGCGGATGTCCAGCGTTATTCAAAGCACGCTGCTTATTCCAGCAGCAACAGGCACCGGGTAGCCTATTTCAAAACGCAAAATTAATAAACTCCATCTGGTATCGCTACGGACCGAACTGGGCTATGCGTGACTACAAGTCAACCAGTTCAACCTAATCTAGCTTATTATACTGAACAAAGTCTCTTGTGAAAGTAAACACAAAAGTAGGGCTATTTGCTTGACGAGATGACTGAAAAGGTTAAAAATAGTTGTAGTGGCCATCAAGGAACTGACAATCGAGATTAGAGTTAGGTGCGACACCTACTAGGAAACATAGCCGAAGAAAACGGAGAGAGATATAATAAAAGGCTAACTTTTCCTCAAATTTCTCTGGCTTCTGAATGTGAATTATTACAATAGTTGACACCCCCAATAACATGCGCATACACCAACAAACAATTTTCCTCACGTGCTACAACATGAACCGAAAACTGGTCGGAAAAAGTACTTAAGCTATGGCAGTTTTCAAACAAGTGCCGAAAAATAAATTGAGAAAAATTCAACAAAAAAATTTAGGAAAATTCAGACAAATAAATTTAGAATAATTGTAAAAAAAAATTTCGGAAAATTAAAACAATCAAAATTTAGAAAATTCAGAAAAATAATTTTAGAAAAATTCAAAGAAAAAAACTTAGGAAAACTCAAAAAACAAATTTGGAAAAATTCAAAAACAAAAAACACTTAGGAAAATTTAGAAAAATAAATTTCGAAAAGTTCATAGAAATAAATTTAGGAAATTTCAGAAAAGCTTATTCAGAAAAATTCAGATTTTAGAAAAACTCAGAAAAGAAATTTGAATTTTTGAAAAATAGAAAAGAAACATTTGGAAAAATTCAAAGAAATAGATTTAGGAAAAATCAAAAAAATAAATTTGGAAAAATTTGGAAAAATAAAAAAAAATGTAGGAAAATTCAGAAAAATTCAAAAAACAAATTTGGAAAAATTCAAAAACAAAAAAACATTTAGGAAAATTCAGAAAAATGAATTTGGAAAACTTCATAGAAATAAATTTAGGAAAACTCAAAAAAATAAATTTAGAAAAATTCAGAAAAAAATTTAGGAACATTCAGAAAAACAGATTTAAGAAAATTCAGAAAAAAAAATTTTAAAATTGAAAGTAAAATTTGTAAAATCAAAAAAAAAAAAAAATAATTTAGGAAAATTGAGAAAATTAAATTTGGAAAAATTCAAAGAAATAAATTTAGGACAATTCTAAAAAAACCAGATTTAGCAAATTTAAACAAATAAATTTAGAAAAAAAAAGTTTGAAAAATTCGAAGAAATAAATTTATGAATGTTCAGAAAAATTAATTTAGAAAAATTCAGAAAAAAAATTTAGGAAAATTCAAAAAAGTAAATTTGGGAAAATTAAAAAAACAAAAATTTAGAAAAATTCAAAGAAATTAATTAAGGAAAATTTAAAAAAAATTGGAAAATAAAAAAAAGACAAACAAAAAAAATTTAAGAAAATTCAGAAAAAAAATATTTAGGAAAGAAGAAAAGAGAATATACCTTCTGCTCAAATATGAACGAGGCGTTATCAACGGTCCGCGGATGACATGTGGCAAAAATAAACTTTTTGTTTTTTGGTAGGACTGTTATAAGCTTACATGGCAAATTTCAGCGTGATATGTCACATAGTTTGTTTTCTGTGCTACTGTAAACATTCCCTGTATATCTGACCCAAAAGACCAAAAGTCTAATTTACCGAATACTAAACAAAAACAGAGAAAGTTCTCTGTATTTTCATCCTCCTACGTACAGTAGGCTCATATTAGGTGATCGATGATGTCGGTGGTAGTCGTAATTGTCTCCTTTTCAGCTTGATAAGGAGTCTCGCGATGGGTCTGTTCGGCTGTTCGGCATTTTCAAGCAGCACTTAACAGTTTTGCAGTTGTTGAGGGCATATCTTCTCTATGAGAGCTCATATCCCCTTAATGGGGGGGGATTTAAATTACAAAATGTACCTATTGCTTACATTAAAATTTATAATTTGAAGATTCAAATTAATATTTTAAATAATTTTTTTTTAAATAAATAAATCACTTGGTTTTGTACGTTGACGTGTACAAAATGTTGTTGATGACCCAGAGCCATCATCTTTGACGAATTAAAAAAATCCGATATTCAAAAAAAATTTTCTGATTGTGATTTATTATAAAACTCCTTCTTTCCTAAAAAATCCAAAAATTCAATAACATAATAAATGTCCCCTCTTTTAGTAGCGTAAAACAAACTAAAATTTGGCATGCAAAAACCAGGCCCAAAACTCGTGTCGAGCGGTAATTGGTTCTTCCAACTTTCTTAGGAGACTTCGTTTTGTGTCTCTCTTCGTTTAAAATGTTTTAAAATACCAGCGTTTTCCAGCGCTGTTAGGTCAGCCTGAGAGTCACTGCATACTCAGTTATCCATTCAGCTCCAATGAGTATTGCAAAAGGCTTAACTTAAAAACCAGTCGTATGCCATTCAGTAAGAGTTCCTTTTTTGTAGCCCCGTGTGAACAAAAGCTTTCCAAATTTCTTAAAAGCGATTTTAGATCTCTCCACTGTTCTCAAAAAGGCGAACTGGCGCTATTTATTTTTTTGAATGAGACTTCCAGCCGTGATAGTTTCGTTTATAAACAAAAACAGGACTAATGTAATTAATAAATCGAACGAAAAGTAGAGGTCCTAAATATTGCTGAAAATGAAATGAAAGATTCCGAACATTCACCCTCAATCATTATCGCACATCTTCTATCGGATAGATAAGATTTCAACCATTGAAAGAAAACGAAATGAAAACCAAGCGAGGCTAATTTACGAATAAGAATTTTTTGAGAAACTCTATCAAATGCTTTAGAAAAGTCCGTGCAAACACAGCCGACTTAAAAACCTTCAGCAAAGATTGAAAAACAATATTCAACAAAAGCAGCTGGGTTGGAAACTGCAAGCCTATCCATGACAAATCCATGCTGATAGGGTGAAATTATAGATTTTAGACGCAAAGTACTTATTTTCTTTTGCAGTCCCTTCGAAAAGTTTAGCTATACGAAAATTTTAAGAAGCTTCGAGAACGGCCTGTAATCACACACATTGTTATTGTCCCCACTTTGCAAATTTGGGGTAATATTTGTGATTTTTCAATCGTTGATTAAAACTCCAGAAGCTAAAAATCTGTTAAAAGATAGTTTGAGAGGAATAACAATAGCCGGTTAGTTTGCGTGGAAGGGTTTGAGCTCAATATCCCGTTCTCAATGTCGAGAGAAGTAAGGTTTAAGGGGTTATATACAGTTAGAATTTTCAAAAAATCGGTTTGTTTTTATTGTATTTTCTTAATGTATTGTACATATGTATGTATATTTAAGAATGCACACAGAAAATATTATATCGTTCCGGTGAATGTTTTCGAAGTTATACGCAAATTTGAAAAGGCGCTCCAGAGTGCTTGAAAGTACTTTTCAAACTTTGAACGCGTTTTTCTCAAAATTTTTCAAAGTCGGTGATTAACATTACAAAAAGGGCTAAACCGATTAGCCTCAAATTTTAACACGAGCTTCTTAAATATCTATTTGTTAGTAATTAATCAAAGATTTTTTCTCACCGATAAATATTTTTTTTTATAAACAATTTAAGGCCGAAATTTTGGTTAAAAATCAATTTGTTTTTTGAGAAACCGCCATTTTGACAAAAAAAATATATTTTACTTATTCCTTCGATTAATTACTAGATTTAACATTACTTTAACGAAATCTGTTTGGTCTTATAATTTCAGCGTATCCAGTTCGGAGATACAGTGGTCACCGCAAAACGTCTTTTTTGTGAGGAGCTCCCGGAGTCCAGCTGTAGCTCCTTCCCAAATAAATATTTTTACTAATACTAAGTTTTAAAAAACACTTTAAAAACAACATAATATGTGTAAACATTTTTAGATCCATAAATTTAAAAGTTTTCTCAGAAAAATTCTGGAAAATTCGCTTTTTTCGGCTTTCTGACTGTATATAACCCCTTAAATAGCCAAAATTTAAAGATGAAAGTTGGATTTGGCGCACTCAAATGTCTGCGTTTGTTATCGTCTTGTCCAGAAACAGTTTATCTCCATGTCGTACTTTAAACTGTAGCTGCTGCTGCTGGGCCTTGCACTCCCATTCAATAAATTGAAGTCTTAACATTATTTGTCCAGCAAACGCTCGAACCGCCTCCCACTTAGCACTTGATGAGCGCATGTCCCATATGAGGTTGATAGGACTAGGTGAGTGTCTCAAAACTCTTTGAAGTATTGCACGTACTTAGTAGAGCTGTAAACTATCGCCGATAGTACCGATGGGGGCCGTTATTTCATGATATATCGATGATTTTAGTACTATCGATACTATCGCGCCAAATTTTTTCCACTTTTATCAACACTATTGGCATCAATTTTTTAATGCATCTCAAGCCAGATAATGGCCCGCTCCTTTAATGTAAGGGCAAACATTAAAAAATAATAATCGAATTTGCTTGTTAGCGCAATATTCGCTCATTTTTAGTGATGGATTTATTATTTCATTGTTAATAATGGATTAAATATTCATTTTGGAAATCAAAGACAAGTGACGACGAAAAAGCCAATATATTTTAAATATCACCAACCAATGGGTTGCCAACAGGTAACTGCCAGTTTACCAATAAACCACAATTAGAGAGGAGAGACATGTTTTACTGAACAAAAACCAATATCTTTTTTTATGCAAAACCAATTAAATATGTATACATATATATTAGGGCGGGTCGATCTGATGTCCCTCAATTTGGGTAGAACTTTTTAGTTTCTTTTCTATAACTCACTTAAATAAATTTTTTCATTTACATATGTTCTGACTAAATAAATTTCTTAAGAGAAAAAATAGATATTATTATTATAAATAAATAATATATTAAATATTATTACAAATAAATAAAAATAAAGAAAAAACATAGCCATTTAGCTGATTTTTTCATGTAAAGGCCAAAAAAGGTGATATTTTTAAATGATTGTATGGGGAACCCCCTAGGGGAGTTCCAGGGTTATGCCATGGGTGGATCGGCCGTCCAAAGTTAGTGGGGGTTGGTCATACATTTGGACTCGATTGGAGCACTCTAAATGGGTCAAAGTGGGATTTTTCAAAATTTGCCCCTACCCAAAAGTTCGACCCAAATTGGGGGGCATCAGAAATCGTTTTAGAGGTATGGTTCCTTCGGCAAAGTTTCTTATTTTGATCCCTAGAATACGATTTTCACAGCGCAATGAGCGATTTTTAAATCGACCCGCACTAATACATATATATACATATATAATTCAACCGCTACCGAACTTGATTCCCTCAACAAAATGCATCTCAATGCAGGTAAATTGATATCCCAACCGCCTATGGTGCAGCATTTTGGGCTCTTATTGAAATGTCTTTCATTTGTGATTAAAAGTGTTGTCACAAGGTGAGGCGAAAAAGACTGAGCAGGTGATTAATGAAAAGGTGTAATTGCAATTGTACATCTGCGAGTGATTGATGAGTGATATGTAAATCTGACTTTTTATTTAGCTACTGAAGTTTTCGAGCAACTGTACACACAAAAAGCGCGAGCTACCATAATTTATCCGGCCTACGTAATCCGACTAATTATGTAAAGTTGTGTGTAAACGGCTTTAAGACTCTTGTCTGATAGAAGTAAATACCTGAAGGTAATAAAGCTTTTAATGCAAAATGTATCTGCTTACAACTCATTTATTTAGTTGTTAGCTGTAGCAGCTCTATTATTTGCATATTTGTCTAATGAACAAGTGCCACTTATCAAAATAATTATGCGTTTTGTGAGTGCACATCTATTTTTTCACTAAAATATTTATGTTGTGAAACCAAAAACTGCTGAAATCAATTTTGAACTGAGATAAACCGTCGCATTGATCTCCGGTAACCGATGTAGAAAACTCAAATGGAGGTGAAGGTAAACTGGGCCCTGCAGGTTGTTGGGCAGAGTTGGAGAATATATTTTAATCCCAGATCCACATATGAACAGATAAATGTAAACAGGATGTAGCGGTTGGCGCACTCACAATAACATCAGGCAGAAGAAAAGACGATAGTTCGTAAATACCGCGCTTTTTCTATCGCTGGCGTAAAATCTCAATACGCCCTCAAGAGAGGGACCTGAACGCAAAAACCTGGTTGTATCAATAGACATAAATGCGGCTGATGAAATGCTTACTGCGATCTCAGGGTGGAAATCAGAGGGGAGGAGGTATGTTATACTGCTAGTGAGAGCATGCCCTACACTAAGTACAGTGAAACGAGATCTAATTAATTCACAGAATCTTTCATTTTGTTTCGTAATATAAGGCAAGTTAAAGTATGTTGATGATGCTTTGACTTTTTTTTTAATTTAAGTCATGCATTCCTATTTAAGTTGTTTTTTTTTTTTGTATTTTTCTTTTGCACACAGTTTTTAAAAGGTTAGGGGTAGTCAGAGACCCGAAAAAATGATGATTTCAATAATTGTTTTTACAAAAATAAAAACTCAGCATTGACACACATGTTTCGACTTAACTTTAGCAAAATTAAAAAAAAAAAAATGTATAATTGTAAAAGTTCGTATGGAGCCCGTTTCTCCAGAAGTCCCTTGCGGTGATCATCACAAGTCCTTGGAGATTAATCTAAAATTAATCGGACAACAGAAAGTTAGTTTTATTAATAGATTAATCTTGTGCCTAATCAAAACTTCTTTTTCAAAATTAACAATATGGCGGCCTCAGGAAATTTTTTCAGATTTTCAATTAATAATTAAAAAAAAAATCGAAACTTCTCAAAAAAAAATCCTTTGATCAGACAGAAGGTTGTTATGTTTTTCAAAAGCAGTTACAGTGACCACCAAAAAACATAGTTGTAAGAAAAACGCATTAACCGTCCGTTGTGTGAAAATTTTATTTTCTTTCGTTGTTTAAAATGGCCTGGCCAGGCCACCTATGAGAACACGTGCTTTATTTATAGGCTGGTACGAAAATTATGTCTGTAATCAATTTAAGTGTAATACCGATTAATAAAAAAACAGATTGATTAGTGTTAAAAGAAATTTATTTATTAAGGTTCATCCTTCTTACTGTTTTTTAAAAATTATTTGAAAAATTTGCAAATGTGGCAAGTAAATCGGGTTTTTCTTTTAAACTTATCCAGTTTGGTACATAGCTTGCACACTGGCCGGTACTGTGAGCTTACGGGCTTTGATGCAGTTTTTTGTGCTGGGGCCGTCGAAGTTGATGGTGGATCCTGTGAGAGATATATACAATATTTAATTTAATTATATATTTCAGTACGAATTCGGATGTTTGTATAAATACTTACATAAAATACATTGAACTTTTGCATTGCTATTTTAATTCCTGGTCCACCATATACCCTGGGATCTGCTGCACGTGTTTCCATAAGGGGGATTGTCAGTTGTTCAGCCAATTCTAATATAAAATCCCTTCGTTGGTTGTTGTTGTTGTTGTTGTAGCAGTATCTTCGCCCTGTCAGTGTAGTGTAAATTACCGGTCGTCTTCGTCTAGCTCATCTAACGGTAGGCCCAGGAAACTGGCAGTTTCGACGGGTTGGGTCCAGAGGGAGAGAGGTGTTAGATGAGTGGGTTTGATGGGGCATGTGAAGAGGTGGTTAGTGTCGTGCGGGGTACCTTCACATGCAGGACATATGTTTAGTATGTCGGGGTCGATTCTGGATAGGTAGGAGTTTAACCTGCTACAATATCCAGAACGTAGTTGTGCCAAGATTACGCGGGACTCTCGAGGAAGCTGGAGCTCTTCGTCTGCGATAGGTGGTGGTTGGACTCCGATAACGGAATTCGGGGGTCGGGAGCTTAGGAAGGTGGTAAGTGTCTCCCGATGAATGTCGTTAATAGCCTGTCTGTATACTGTCTGATCCTGGAGAGGTCTGTCCGTTTTGTCCTGGATCTCGTCCACGTAATTGAGGAAGTGTCTCCTGATGTGCCTGGGAGGTGGCTCTGGCTCGAGCAGGTGTCTGCATGGGTGAGGCCTACGGTGACACCCAAGCAGAAACTGCTTGCCGAGCATTTTGTTATGCTCCTTAACCGGGAGCATGTGCGCCTCGTCATGTAGGTGGTGAATAGGGGTCATCAGGAGACATCCTGTCGCGGTCCTGATGGCAGTATTCTGGCAGGTCTGAAGCTTCGTCCACTGCGTATCACTGGTTCCAGGCGACCAGACAGGCGCGGCATAGTTCAGAACCGGTCGGCCTATTGCTTTGAAAGTCGACAGCAACATTTCTTTGTCTTTGCCCCAAGTGCTGCCGGCAAGCGACTTGAGGACCTTGTTGCGATTCTGTACTCTCGTTGCAATAGCGGTTGTGTGCGCCGAGAAGGAGAGCAAGCTGTCAAAGGTGACTCCCAAAATTTTGGGGTTGTTTATCGTCGGAATTGGGGTATCATCGACGTGAACCTGAAGTGGCAGCTTGACCTCCTTTGTCCAGGTGGTGAATAGGGTCGCCGTGGATTTAGTGGGAGAAAGTTTTAAGTTTCTCGCAGTGAAGAAGCGAGAAAGGCTGGCGAGGTAGTCGTTTACTTTTGAGCATAGGCCATCAATGTCATTGCCCGACGCCATTATCGTGCAGTCGTCGGCATATGAGACCAGTGAGACTCCCTCTGGTGGCTGGGGGAGTTTCGAAATATAGAAATTAAAAAGCAAGGGTGAAAGGACACCACCCTGCGGTACTCCTTGCTTTATTTTTCTTTGTTTTGAGGTTTGGTCTCGAAATACTACCGACGAGTGACGACCACTCAGGTAGTTCGCGGTCCACCTCTTCAGCCCTGGCGGGAGTGTCGACTGTAAAATGTCATCTAGCAGCGTGGCGTGGCTGACTGTGTCGAAAGCCTTTTGTAGGTCCAACGCTACTAGGACAGTCCTCTCGCAGGGGCGGTTTTGGTTAAGGCCGCGGTTTACCTGGGTGTTTATGACGGTGAGTGCCGTGGTGGTACTGTGCACTCTACGGAAACCATGCTGGTGTGGGGC
Source organism: Anastrepha obliqua (assembly GCF_027943255.1). Classification (NCBI taxonomy): domain Eukaryota; kingdom Metazoa; phylum Arthropoda; class Insecta; order Diptera; family Tephritidae; genus Anastrepha; species Anastrepha obliqua. The sequence goes on along the minus strand of NC_072892.1, from coordinate 138,432,486 downwards.
TGGAGTCAGGTGTTGAGTGAGGAGTGGGAGTAGAAGGGCCTCAAGTGTCTTCACTACTGGGGAAAGGAGAGTTATCGGACGATAAGACTCCCCTTGGTTGGCGGGTTTCCCAGGCTTCAGCAGTGGGACCACTCTCCCTAATTTCCACTTATCAGGAATGATGAGAGTGGCCATAGACAGGTTGAAGACCTTTGTGAGATATTCTACTCCCAATGGACCCAGCTTTTTCAGCATCAGCATGTTTAGTCCGTCGGGGCCAATGGCTTTTGATGGTTTCATGTGTTTGATGGCCCCCTGAACCTCGTCGCTGGTGAAAGTAAGCGGTGCACTGTTGTAGGGCAGTTTGTGCAGCCGTCTGGTGGCACAACGCTTGGATCTGTCGACCGGAGGATGCAATATAAATTGCCGGCTAAAGTAGCTCGCGCATCTCTTCGGGTCCGACGAAGTACGACCGTTGAAGGTGATATCCACCTTGTCGTTGTGCTTCGTCGGGTTCGACAGGGACCTTACGGTGGACCAGAGCTTGCTCACACCAGAGGTGAAGTTACAGGACTTCAGATGCTCTACCCATTTGGTCCGCTTATGTTGAGTGACCAGTTGCCGGATCTCCAAATTGAGATCCTTTATACGAGGATCCCCGGGATCGGCCTGGCGTAGACGGTCACGCTCGTTTGCCATAACGGCTGCTTCGGCTGGGAAATTGGGACGTAATTCCCGGATCCGTCCAGCAGGTATGAAGCGAGCCGCGGCGGCTGTAATCGCCTTGCGGAATGCGCGTTCGCCTGCGCGCACATCGGTGGGAGTGGGTAGGGCTGCGAAGATGTTCTCAGTAAATTCCGCGAATCTGGTCCAATCAGCTTTGTTAAAGTTGATATATGACCGGTGATCCGCGGAAACAAAATCGGCGGGTCTCTCGATCGAGATGATAATGGGCAAGTGGTCTGATGCAAGCGATAGCATAGGTCGCCAGGTTATGCTATTTATCAGACCAGCGCTAGCAATTGTTATGTCAGGCGAGCTGCTACAATTGCCCACTACCCTAGTGGGGGCGTCGTCGTTTACAGTGCTGAACGTCGAATCGTCTATCTGCTCTGCCAATAGCTGTCCCCTACGATCATTTGGCAGGCTTGAATGCCAAAGATCGTGATGCGCGTTAAAGTCACCTACTACCAATCGGTTTTCTCCCCTGATGAGCGCACCAATATCGGGGAGATATCCTGCCGGGCAGCAGGTGACAGGGGGTATATAAATATTATAAATTTCGAGCTCGGCATCGCCTGACCGGACAGCTATACCTTGACGTTCTAAGGTGCTGTCCCTGCGGTCGATGCCTTCATCAATAAGACGATACTGCACTGAATGGTGTACTATGAACGCTAGGCCACCACCGTTGTCTCGCTCGCGGTCCTTTCGGTGCACGTTATAGCCGTCCCTGGTAATCAGGGGGGAGCTAGCGTGCAGTTTTGTCTCTTGGACCGCAGCTATCTTAATTCCGAACCGATTCATGAAGTCGACTATTTCGTCAATCTTGCTCGTTAGTCCGTTTTTTCCCTTCGTTGGTCTAACTTCTTCCTTGGTCGCAAATGCTTGTATATAATATAAGAAACCAAGCCAGTAATGTCAAGCATATTAAAAAAAATGGCCAATGGCCACCGGTTTGTTGCGCGTTTGCAACTGTAGCCAGAAAGCATTTTGTCCATTGTATCAACCACAGACTTATTTTCATTGTAGTGTAAGACAGTTGCAGGTTTATATTTGTTTGAAGTTTCTGTGGCTTGCGTGTAATGTTGTGTCCACAATACTAGCACATATTTGTCTACTTTGGCAACGTATGATAACATAGATACATTTTAATCCAGGAAAGCAAACAAAGTCTGATATAGAGGTCGAAACTTTTTATACGGCCTTGTCTTTTTGTTCAGCGGAAAGCATAGAGGAACAAATTTTCTATTTGGGCGCATTATGCCTACGACAGCTAATCCCTTCTGCATAAGAGACTTGGCCAATTCGAGTGATGTGAAAAAGTTATCGCAATACACCGTTCGGCCGGAATTACGATACCTCTCTAGCAAATCCAGTACCACTCTTTCACCTTGGTTAATTTCTCTTCTTCATTTGGTCGTTTTCCTGTGTAAATCTGTCCCGAGGGTAGTATTCCGTACTTGGCGGCTTAGACGGAATATACTGCGTAAACCTAGTTCGCCCACGGTACGGAAATAGTTGCTCATCTACTGTTATTGCTGCATTTGGAGTTTATGCTTCTTGCAGATTGTGATTCATCATAGTCCAAATGTCGTCGATTGGTGCAGATTTACTCAACAGCATACGTTCAGAACGAGTATTAGCTCCATCAAAACGAACAAACCGAAGCAACATTTTGAATCGATCTAACGACATTGTTTGTTTCAACTTCTGAGTGAGAGAGAACCGTATTCACTCTTTCTTGTAATCTAATTAGTCAGAAGACCAAGTACGGTGCATGACTATACTAAAATTGCAGTGGTGGCCTGTGCAGGCCATTTACCCTAACATATGAAGTTTTTGTGTAAAATGTATTTTTTTTTCATAATCACTTCGCTGCAAATGGTTATAAAATTTTCAGAAGATTCATCTAACAGACCTGTATGGTATATTTTCGCCGTTTTTTGAAAACTTAACGAAACAAAAAGATATACCCCTCTAAAATTCGGAATGGCCTGCGGAGGCCACATCAGACAACGGACGGTTAAAAGTTTTACTATCGAGCTCCGGAGCGCCCGAGAGTCTTTTGTTAATTGTTGAATAACTCTAAAAGTATTTGTCGGATTCACTTCAAATTTTAACACACTATTTTTACGATATTATACTTTAAGAATATGCGAAAAAAAATCCAAGTTTTATAAAAGTCTGATTACCCCTTATCCCTTAAATATCTTCCAAATACTTGTTTTGTGTGGTTTTCCTCCTCTTACGGTACTTGAAGTAGACGGCATTTTTTTATCATAACCAAAATATGGTCTAAAACTTATTTTAAGTGCTTAAAATATGCCTTTAAATTATAATATTTCAATCATCTATAGTTTCGCCATCGCCAATTTTGAATGACTCGCGACTCACTGGAGGACTTCGGTCGGTATCTCATGAATAACTTTAGTTCGTTGAATGTTGGCTTCCAATGCCTCAATCGAAGCTGGTTTATCCACAAAGCATTTAGACTTTACACACTTCCACAAATAAAAGTCCAAAGGTGTGATATTACACGATCTTGGTGACCAATCCACTGGTCCGAGACGAGAGATAAATTGCTCACCAAAACGACAGCAAACGGCCTGTATGACAAGTAGCGCCAAAGTTGAAGCCACATGTTGTGATCACGGGCTTCAATTTCCGTCCTTTATGTGCCAATGATTCCTCCAGTCCATAGGCCGCACCAAACGGTTGTTTTTAATGGTTGTAATGGCTGAGCTTGAATGGCTTCGGATGGCTCTTCAACTCAAATACGGCAATTTTGTTTATTGAAGCCAAAAATTGGCCTTATTGCTGAAGACCATAAGTTGGCCTGAGTACGCGTTTAACAGCTTTCACAGAGCGTCAATTTTCATAATACAATTTGTACGATTCGTAAACGTGGTTGGCGCGTAAGTTGATGAAATTTCAATGAATACTGAGAAAAATTATGTATTTCGTTTCACAATAGCACGCGAGATTTGTCTCTTTATTGGTAAAAGTACCGCCAATCTGATCAGCCTTTACAACACTGCGAAAGGGCGACTAGATTGGTATCTCAAATGCATCCATATTGGTAAGGCCTAATTCCATTTTTGACTACAAAATATAATTTATCTTTGATAGGATATCCTTTGATATTGCAGTTAATTTAGAGATTGGTCCCACTTCTTGATAAAGGAGCAATAAATAAAAAATAAATAAAACTGAATGACTCAATAAATGCATCCATAGATAGGGATTTATTAAGGGGTTAAGGGTAGTCAGAATTTTCAAAACATTGATTTTTTTTTGCATTTTCTTAAGTATAATATCTTAAAAATACTATGTGTGAATATTTTAAGTGAATTCGACAAATACTTTTCGCGTTATTCAACAATGAACAAAGGGCGCTCGGGCACGTCGGAGTTCGATAGCAAAACTTTAAAATGCGTTTTTCTCAAAACTACGTTTTGAACTGGTGATCACTGTTACTTTAAAGCCGCAGTAGATTTCAATAAAAATGTATACTGCTTTTGAAAAACATAAAAAACTCGTACCTGATCGAAGGATTTTTTTTTCAAAAATTTCAATTTTTTTTTAACAATTAATTGTCACTTTTTTCCCGAAAATCTGAAAAATATTTCCTTTCCGCCATATTGTTAAGTTTGAAAAAAAGTTTCGATCAGGCACAAGATTATCTATTAATTAAACTAAATTTGTCTTGTCCGATTGATTTTAGATGAATCTCCAAGGACTTCTGATGATCACCGCAAGAGACTTCTCGAAAACAGGCTCCACACAAACAGCGATAACTTCTACAATTATTATTTTGTTTCTTTTTGAAATTTTGCTAAAGTCAAGGCGAAATGTGATGTATTAATGCTATGTTTTTATTTTTATAAAAAGAAAACTACTTTAATAATAAAAAAGAAGTTATTGAAAATCATAATTTTTTCGGGTCTCTGACTACCCTTAAACCCTTAAAGTTCGATGTACTACACACAATTTAATTAAGAAATTAGATAAACCGTCATTATATAAGTTTATACATATTTTCGGTACCCTAATACTGGAAACCACATCATCCCCCTTTAAGTAGAAGGGAAATTAAAAAAAATTAAATTAAGTTGTTAAAATCTTATTTCTATAATATTTGTTTATAGTGTAGACTACCTATGCATGAAGCGAGTAGAGTAGACAACAAATAGTTCACTTCAGCCCACATACACTGTAGTGCAATAGAAAATGGTATATATTTTCCACAGCAGTTTAGTCTAATGTCGAATGTAATTGCCTATACATTGCGACATAAAAATGATGCCTTCATTAAGCAAAAAGTAGTTCATTTAGTTGGATTATGGGGATTCGAGAATCCACTCTCCATTTCAAAAATATTTCGTGTTGATTTGATTTGACAATAATTAATCACTTCCCATCCACACAAGTTGCTCTCATGCACAGGTTGGAGCAAAGCACTGTGGTGTAAAATTTGCATATTACGATTACTATCGGAGCCGACGCTAACAAACGATTGCAGTCACGCAATGCTAAGTGTCTACCAGTTACAATGAACGCCAATTGGCGTGAGAAAGTGAAGAACCTGTTTCGAAGCGTTAATGCTAATGGTAAAAGATGTTCAGATCGCTTCGGCTGATATTTCATTTTTAGTTGCACATCTGCATTTATTTTGTTAGTTACAATCAAATTTTGGTAACTGCTAAAGAATTAATTAATTAATACCATCTTGCACATTTTGCTTCGTGTAATTAATAATCACTTTTGCTTAATTAATAACAAATAAATAGCTTACGTACTTGATACATACAGATACGTACATACATACTATTTTACATACACATACATACGCACATACAGTTGGGAAGAAGAAAATAGTAGTACCCTTCTATCGACACAGCGGAATATAAAATATCAAAAAGCTATTACGAACAGTGCTGACCCAGAAAATGTGCCAGAAAATAAAACCTGCAGCACATTTTTATTTTTAATATTAGAAATATAATAATACAGAAGGTGGCGCAAAAATAATCACCCTATCGAAAGATTTCTAATTTTTGCAAAATTGGCGTCGTACATCAATCATATTTGACACGGCATATATTGACAACTATAAATAGTAAAAAAAATTAAGATTTCCATTATTTGAAATATTTTTTTTTATTTAGTAAAACAGTTATTCAAAAACAAAATTGGATTATTAATTTTGTGCCACTTTGCATATGGATTTATTTGGGACTTATACCCTTTGTTAAGTATTTGGCTGATCTCGTCCTCTAAGGAAAAGTTTTTTCATGGTAGCAATTAACTTGGAGATTCGCCATTTGCTATTACAAAAACCCCTTCCTATCATTTTTGATTTTTCGTGCTCACACCGGGTTTCGCACCCGAACATTACGGAATGATATTACACACAAGCCCCTTCGGCTACGACGGTCAAACGAATATTATTCACATAAAAAACAGTTCTTAAAATAAATAAGAGGCATAAAATTGTGAAGCCCTCAATTGGTGCAACAACAGCAAGACTGAGATCACAAATTAGAGAAGCCGAATTACCCTAAACTCCTTTCCAAATGTCAGTCTATATTAAGGGGTCCGGTGGTCTAGAGCTCGAAAATTTAGGATATTTTCAGGATTTATTTTTACAATAAAATGATAAATAATATTTAAAGTTTTAGGCTTTTTACTTAACTTCTTTGACATACAAAAATAAAAAAAAAGAAATTTTCTTTTAATTTTAATAATTTTACAAATGACGCTGAAGTTGACCTTCCCGAAAAATTGGACCTGAACGGTTTTGCCCATTTTGGCTCTTCTATTTATCTGGAACAAAAAACCAAAAAAAAAATATAATATTAATCAGTCTGACTGTAGCTACGTCCCGTACTAGAATAAAAAAAAATGAAAAAATGGCGCAGTCTTGAACTTGAGTTTTTTAAGTTTTTTAAGTTTTTTTTCAGTTTTTTAATCGAAAATAAAATACGAAATAGTTGAAATAATCAAATTTTAATATGTTGTTCACAGCATCAATGGCTAACGCTCGTACTAGAACAACATATTAAAATTTCAGACCATTCGCTTGAATAGTTTTTTTTGTGTTTTTTTTTTTTTGACAACACCAGGCCGAAAAAAGTCGTTTCGAGATAAATGAGTTTAAAGTTTGAGGTACAAGAGCGCGCGGATTGCTCTCTACCTAGTTAATGGACTGTAGAAGCTATAATATTGGGAATTTCCGCATGGAAATTTCACAGTATATTCTTAAGATACTCTACTTTCTAAATACTGAAAAAACAAAGAATAGATTTTTGGAAATTTCTGGACCACCGAATCACCTTAAATGATGAAAAATTTCTTATAATAATAATAAATTCAATTTACAATATTCTTAAAAATTCCTTAAGAATTGTTAACTACTCGCCTATTTCTTTATTAATAATAAACAGAATGATACAGGAACTAAAGCCGCCCCTTCTATGAAGAAAAAAAATATTCATACGACTTTAACCTAAAAATGACACTGTGCAATAATTGGCTTGGGGCAGAGAGTGTCCAACTCAAGATTGAAGTACTAGACTAAGACTTCTACTGAAAGTTCAGTTAAATAATTCTCTACCGATATTCATTAATAAAGCCCCAAATTCATTGATTTTCGGTAAGATTCATAAAACTCATCGTTCATGTTTATAATCGCTTTTAATGAATATTCTTATTGGCGACAGATGTTGAATTTGGCTAAAATGGTTCAGATGCTTAGGAGTATGGATAAGTCAAGACGAAGCCGCTGAAACTTTGCCTTCACAGGTCGCTGAAGCGTTACAAGATGAATAATATATAAGCAGACGTATACTTACATAGACTTACTATAAAATTACAACTAAAAGATTTAAACTCTATCTGGGAGATCTAAAATATGATCTCTTTTCCGTCTTCTATAAGTTAAACTGATGTTATTAGGGTGATGATTTAAACTGAGTTATTAGGGTGGTAATCTTGTCTAAAGATATGTCTATCATTTAATTTTCGTATTTCATCTTTTATACATAGAAGGTACTCTCAGATCTTTATGAATTTCGGCTTTGCAATGAACCAAGGCGCGCTTACAATAGAGCGAATAGTTTTCGTTTGATATCTTTGTAAAATTTCAACACTTGAAAGACTTGCTGCACCCCAAAGTTGAATAGAATAAGTCCGGAAAAGCTTCAATATAATTTAGTATAGGCGCACTTTGTTTTCAAGACCGACTTGGGATTTGCGACCCAAAAGGTAATACATTTTTTTGGTTTTAATTTTAAGTTGCTTCTGGTTTTCTGTGATATGGATATTCCAGGTTAGCCTTCGATCAAGGTGAACTCCAAGTTGTTCAGCAGCATCGCTTTTTGGGATCTCGGAACCACTAAGTGAAGCTTTTGGGCAGTCTTCCTTTCTCAATGCAAAAGTAGCTTGAACTGATGTTTACAAATTAACTCGAATTTTCTACTGCAATAGCCACGTAAGGCACTCTGGCACTGCTGGACTCAAAGTAAAGGTAAAGAAAACAAAAAATTTGGCAATAAATGCAAATGACGCGTCCTCCAATATTGGAGAGAACAGCATTGACAAAGTGCGCGGCTTTCAATATCTTAGAAGCCAATTCACTGTAGATGGGGGATGCAAAAGTTATAGATTCACAAGGCTGCAGAAAGAAAGAAACTCATTTGCTGGTCTCCGAGTGCATACCAAACTTCGAATCTCTAATTCAAATGTTCAGTCTGTCCATCTATAAGCTTGTGAAACATGGGCCCTATCAGCGAAAACCGTTCAAAAGCTGCAAGTATTTGTGAACCACAGCCTGATGTAATTCCTGCACATTTGGTGGTTAGACAATTGGATATCGAACGCCGACTTACACAGACGCTGCCAAAAAAAATCATCGCGCAAGAAATCAGAGAGCGCAAGTGGAGGTGGCTCGGGCATACTCTGCGCAAGGGGGACACAAAGATCAGCCAACAAGCACTAGACTGGAATCCGCACATCCAATCAAATGGCGAACGGATTGAAAATATCTGACCGTAGCATGCGCCGCATACTGAAAATGATCTCAAAGTCAAGCCTTATACGATCCAAAAGGCGCATGATCTCACACCAAAGCAGCAACAAGTCAGACTTGAGAGAGCGAACGAGTTGCTGCGCTTGGTCAAAAGCGGTAAATTTTCGAACATTGTGTTTTCTGAAGAGAAAATTTTTCAAATTGAGCAATACGTAAACGTTAGGGTTTATTTGACCAACCATCCATACGACAATTTGAGTCATCGATTGGCCACCAGGGGGGAGCACCGGCAGATGGGCGCTTCAATCGTTTTCATCGAGCCTGGCGTCAAGGTAAATGCGAAATATTGTCCGGAAGGTATTCGGAGGCTGCTTTGAGGCCGTGACAAACATTACGGTGGCAGATCATTTACATGTCAAAAGGACTCGGCACCGTCTCACAGAACTCGAATGAACCAAGAATGGCTAAAAAACAACGTTCCGAAGTTCATAACGTCCACACAACGTCTCAAATTTACCAGACGCGAATCCGATGGATTATTCTCGTTGGACTATTATGGAAAGCGAACACCGAACTAAAAGATTCACCAGTCTCGAGACGCTGAAAAAAGCCATTGCCCGCGAGTGAGCTAAAATACCTGCAATCCACATTCGGGCAGCTCGCGCTTCGTTTCTGGACCGTCTCAAGGCCATAGTCAAGGCAAAAGGTGGTCATATCGAGCAAAATAAATTTAATCTTAATTTTGTATTATTTTCACACATTTTTTACTTTGAATTGAATAAAAGTAATTTTTATGGCCTTTTTAATTGGTTATACTTCGAGTGCCGAACCCTGTATATTCGCAGCGTGAGAACTCGTATCATAAGAAAAAAAAAATTATATATGCATATATATATATAGAGATTACCTGACAGACTTTCCTAACCTTTCCATGTAATTTCGATTCATCAACAAAAAATAACACAATCCTTTATAACAGACACTTTATCTGGGCAAACTCACCTTGGAAGCGATAAATCAAATATCCAAAACTAAATTCCAATGATAGTGTCGACTAGGAAAAATTCAATAAATCTAAAACTAATCTGTAAACGAAATTTCGATTGAGCTTATCATTCACTTATCACCTCCGTTAACATTCACTATTGACAGCAAAACTGTACACCTCTATTATACGCCATATCACTTGATTTTATTTCGTGTGATATCACACGAGTTTCAATCGCGTCACAGCGCTATATCGATTTTGCTGTTGTTGCATTGCATGCGTATGTGTGTGTATGGGAATGTTTTTTTGCTTTACTAAAGTTTCTTGCCTGCTTTTAGGCGGCTGTTAAAAAAAAACACTTAGGTTAATCCACTTCTACCTAAAAATATACGATTAACATGTGCAGGCGTAGAGGTCTCCGATTTGGAATACATACATATTGTGTGCATGTGTGCATTTGTAGAGGCAATAATAGAGCTGCCAACCTACAAGACAGTGCTGAGCACTTTCGACAAAAATTCCAACACATTTACAAGTATTTTATTAGTGTCTAATACATGCGCATTATCAGAATAGCATATACAGCATTTTTTAATGGGGAAATCAAATATTTCAATATATTCTTTTCCCCTATTCGGTGTGAATTCTATCTTTCTTTTACCAATAGCAATTTCATATAAGTGAAAAATATATCTACTGTACTTTAAACGCCAAGGCAACTCATTTGTATGCTTATCATGTGGCTGCTCTGAAAAGCCGAATGAGTAGATGCTTGGCGAACATTTGAAAATTCGTGAGTTGGAATCTCCGTGGATGAACACCGAATTGATATGTAAAAGTTTTCTAATGAAAACAAAAAAATATAAATTTTTTATATTTCTAAATAAAATATTTTATGATGACAAAAACTCCTCAGTTTGATTACAATATACAATTGGCGCGTACACCCTTTTTGGATGTTCGGCCGAGCTCCTCCTCCTATTTGTGGTGTGCGTCTTGATGTTCCACAAATGGAGGGGCCTACAGTTTCAAGCCGACTCCGAACGGCAGATATTTTTATGAGGAGCTTTTTCATGGCAGAAATACACTCGGAAGTTTGCCATTCGGCTACGGAGGTCTGCTTACTTTTTACGAAAATGAGGAGTTTGTGCTGATTACTTTTTGATGACGAAAATGAGTAGTTTGGCCCATCAGTGCTGATTACTTGTTGAGAACAAAAATGAGAAATATGATTATTAGTGCTGAGAAGTTTGTGATGACGACAATGAGGAGTTTAGTTGTCAGCAGTTATTACATTGTAAGAATAAAAATGATTAGTTGCCTTGCCTTTAGAGCATAGTAGATATATTTTTCAGTTATAAGGAAAAAGAAAGATAGAATATCACACCGACAAGGGGAAACTATCAGAACTTTCTCATGGCTAGAACGAAAATGTGTAGTTGGATGAGGATAGGGATGATGACAATATGAGTGCTTATATGATACATACATATATTCACATTAATATTACGCCTCTTCCAATCGCCATTTCTCCGCTCGCTACCTCTATGCTCGATTAACTTGACGAAAAATTTGCATACGAAAGCAACAACAAAGTTTTCGAGTAAGATTCGCCGCTAGCGAGTATGGCCATAGCTCATTAGGGCGCACTGCCTTACCAGCACATGTAATTTAAGGCAGTTATTTTCCCGCGTGGCCGACATATGTATGTTCATTTGCTTCATCTATTCGACACTTGCTAAGCCTTGGCGAAAAAGAGGCCTTTTGTAATTTTGAACTAATTCTCCATTTACCCATACATAGGCCTTTGCTTGGTGTATACTCAGAAAATGAGAGTGGGTGGTTATGGTGTGACCAAGCCGTAAACGAACGAAAGGGTTTCAACATTTTTAAAGGCAAGACAGGTGGAAAGGTGGGTTATATCATTTTATGATTATAAATAAATTTAATTTGCTACTTACATCGTGGCTTCGGACATCATGTTACATCTGCCGCCCCTGGATCTCTTCTGCAAATACTCAGCGGTCTGTTCCGCTTTAAGGCTCAAAGCGAGGTGCTCTCAATGAAAAACTGTCACACATGGACATTTAGCTATCCTAGACTCCTATGCAAATATACCCAGTGTTTGTGATTATCACCCTCCCATTCTCTGCTGAAGATGTAGATGAATTTTGCTACCTTGGGAGTATAATTTCAAAACAACGGCGGATTAACAACTGACATACGCAACCGATTATCTAAGGACCGCGTTGCATTTGCCATGCTAGACAAGGTATGGAGATTAACCCACATCTCCAGGCATACAAAACTGAAAATATTTGATGCCAACGTGAAGTCGGTAGTTCTGTATGGATGTGAAACATGGAACTTAACAACAAGCATATCACAATCAATGCAATCCTTCCTAAACCGTTGCCTATGAAAGATAATGCGGATATTCTGGCCTGATAATATAAGAAACGATGATCTTTGGGCGGCTACCGGGCAAACACCAGTTCACACAGAAATTATGCGTCGCAAGTGGAGATGGATCGGATACACATTGCGCTAGCCACGGGATGGCATCGCAAGGACAGCGCTAGATTGGAAGCCCCATGGAAGCTGTAGGTGCGGGAGATCAGCCAACGCATGGAGGCGGCAAGTAACAGCAGAGGCGGACAGAGCAGACCGTTCATGTAGTCAAATTAAACATCTAGCTCTAATCACACGAAATTGTCACTTATTTATTGAGGCCCTATGTTTCATCTAGGAACTATGGGAAAATATATATATATTCTCTGTTTCGAAAGGAATTTCGCAGTGCAAACCCCCTCTAGACTGGCTTGAAGAAGATCCATCCCCAACACATCCGTTAAGATCTACACGGATGGATCTAAAACAGGTACCGGTGCAGGAACAGGGTTATACTGCGAAGGGCTTTTTATCAGTGAATCCTTTAAACTACCGGATCAGCGGAATAAAGGCTATTCATGAAACCTTAAGAAGCTTACCAATAAACAGAATATCATCAATACCTGCATTCTATCAGACAGCCAAGCTGCTCCATGGGCTGTCGATGTATTCCAAATAACATCAAGAAGTGTCTTACATTCTCGCCACTCTCTTAATGAGATGGCTAAACAGTATCGTATCGTCCCCTTAGTATTAATATAGCCCATACATTTTTTGATGTTTTGAGAAAATGAATTTCAAACTTTTTGTCGAAAGTAGCTCTCACTCAAATCTCGTTATGTCTGTAAATATTTATTATTTTTTGACTGACGTTTTGACCCACTTTGTGGAACTAGAATTTGATAAAATTTTGATCACATATAAAATCGACGATGGAGAATCCAAAAATTTAATAAAAAAATAATAGCCTATGAGCACAAGGGGACGGTATTATCTTATGCTGGGTTCCAGGGCCACAGACAGTGGCGGCGCTAGACCAAATGTGTACGTTGGCGACATCAACTTCGCGAGGCCTCTTTACTTCGCAGTGAAAAAACCCGTAAAATTAAGTGAGCCAAATTATAAAATAATTTATGAGTATAACGAGTTTTATTGTTAATAAAATGATGACAAAAAATAATTACACACAGAAATTAAAATAGTCGAACTTTTCGGCTTTTAGCCTCACTGAATTTTTTCAGGATTGTGTCGTAGTTAGGTCTAGCCGCTATTTCAGCTTCGATTGACAGAACTGATAACGCGGATAGTCTGTCTTGGCTCATTGTGCTTCCCAAATAGGTTTTTATCAATTTCAACTTTGAGAAGCTTCTCTCAGCAAAAGCTGTGCTGACCGGAACTGTGAGCATGATTCTAATTGTAATATAAACATTTGGATATATTTCTTCTAAATTATTTTCTAAAATGTATTGGATGAGTTGTTTCGCATCGTTGATAGAGTCTAGTGAATTAGTTTGTAAAAGCTGAAGTTCTTCATATAGTTCGAAAGGCTGTATGTCACTGTTTTCGTCTTCCCGAAGTCTTGTGCCTAAATCAGTACAATGTTTGAGAAGATCCTCTTTTGGCATAGATTTCAAATAATTGATATCATAAATAAAGCCAATTTGCTCAAAATATTCATTAAGCGCTGTAAATCGACATTCGGTATCGACTATTATAGCATCTACCATTGTGTTAAAATAATTAACTCTGAACTGCATTTCAGGAGATTCAACTGGTTCATCAGTATGTTCGTAACTAAGCATTCGTTTTTTCCTGGCTATTCTTTTTTCCTTTAATTGAGACTGAATTTCTTAAGTACTTTTCTCCACAAATAGCCTAGCTTCTGTTACGCTTTTCTCAAATTCTGTATTTCGGAATTCTTGAATCCAGCTACAAAATGAACGTAAAGTATCAATAGCGACTTGCAAGTTGACTTGAACCGATTGCCATAGTTTACTTATATTGTTTACACGTAGCAAAACCTCATACCATACGTGTAATGCAACAATAAACTCAAAAGTTAACATTTCCTTTAGGACTGCCTCACTGTCGCTTAGAGTTTCGGAATCATCAGTTTTATTTTTCAGTTCATTCACACATTCGATGGCATCATCAAATTGTAAAAATATAGCTTTTAATGCTCCGATTCTACTCTCCCATCTTGTTTCAGACAGAGGTTGTAAAGTCAATTTTAATTTACTTTTTACTATCTCCCAACGCTTGCTGGACTTTGAAAACAGCACATTGGTTTTATTGATAAAGCCGAAAAATGTTTTGGCTGTCGTTGAAGAGCTTGCTGCATCCATCAAAAGTAAATTCCAACTGTGGCATCCGCATGGTGTGAAGAATGCTCTTGGATTTATATTGAGTATTCTTGTTCTGATACCTTTGTTAATTCCGACCATATTGGCGCCATTATCATATCCCTGTTCTCGACAGTTTTCGATATCTAGATCATTTCTTTCCAGTTCTTGTAATATTGATTTTATTAAATACTCTCCTGTTGTTTCTGCGACGTCAATAAACCCAATGAAATGTTCTTCTACAGCTCCAGTTAACAAATTGCAAAATCTTAATATTATTGACATTTGTTCAACACGGCTTACGTCCCTGGTACAATCGAGCAAGATGGCGTAGTATTTTGCTTGTTGAACCCTGTGTATAATTTCGTTAATAACTAATTTAGACATTAAAGTAATTAATTCGTTTTGGATGTCGTGGCTCAGATAATGTTGATTAAGTTGCTTTTCATTAATACGTTGCATATGCTCCCGTAATGTTGGATCATATTAAGATAACAATTTAACTAAGTCTAGAAAATTGCCAGAATTTTTACTATCGTTCAATTTCAAGGATTCTCGATGAGCTCTGAATGCCAAATTGTGTGAGGCCAAGTAGTTTATTATATCTATCAATCTTTCAAACAAATTATACCAATACTTTTGGGATTCCGTAATCAATCTCTCGTTATCCTTATCTATTGTTTTACCGTGTTTGATTCCTTTAAAGAGTTCCATCCATTTCATCATGCACTCCATGTGTCCTTGACTTTGTTCATGTCTTTGTAGTATCCGACTCAGATCTTTCCAATCACCACCTCCTTCTTTTACTATCTGTGTCTGCAAATGTGAAAAAAGTCTACATGGAAAGCAATAAACTTTATCTTGAGACATGGAGTAAGTTAACCATCTGCGATGTTGCGTTTCGCCGTTACTCAATTTTCTAGTATAATGAAATTTGGAAAAATGTCTTTTACTTTGGTTTTTTGGCTAATTTTCATCAGATTTCTCTAGGTCTTGATTGGGACCGTTTTGAATTAGGTCATGGCGCTGCGCATCATTTAGTGGCAATACCCACTTCCCCGGATCTAGGTCTATTAATGGCTCATTTAAATAAACTTCTTGCTGTTGATTTTCTGACTCACACATATACTCACTTTCTAACTCTTTATTGGATTCAGAAATTTGGGTCACAGCAGATTTACTCGATGTTGAAGGTAAAGTTTTATCAGAAATTTGATTAAAAGTTTCATTGAACTCTGAAGCGGATTCTGTTTCAGAAAATAAAGATATCACATGACTCTGAAGCAGTGGCACCTGAAGAAGGCTTTTTAAGAAATTTCATCATACTGGAACTCAGAGCTTGGTTGGATATAACCGTTTCAGCCTTTCTTTTTCTTTTTAACGCACCGGATTCCCATTTTCTCCCTACATCTCTGTCTCTAGAGGGTCCTTCAGACATGATAACCTTAAATATTTTTTAGTTAAGTTTGGTAAGAACGTAATGTTTATAAAATTATAAAAGTTGGTTGATGATTATTACACAGGGAGGCCCTGGATTACGACACATACCCGGAACACTTTTTGTCAAACTTTTTGTCGGAAGTGAAAAAAAAACGACTATATAAAATTTACGAGTCAGCTGCCAACTTTGTATCATCATCATCATCATCTCGACCGGTAGGCATCTATTGCTGGATATAGGCCTCACCTAAGAGCGCCACCTTGATCTGTCGCGGGCCTATGGTCTCAATGGTAATGGTCTCAATCTATGGTTTTCGTATTTGCACTTTATCCATGACCACCCTGTATATGTATGTACGTACATGCCACAGATCAAATATTTTTATTTTATAGTCACTATTAAGAAGGTAAAGGTAAGTAGTACCAACCTACTTATTTTGTTGAAAACGTAATGCAGAAGCAACTTATTATAACCAAGGTCTTTCTATGGAGAAGTGAAATAATTCGTTGTAGGTACCTATTCATTCATATGATTTTGTCCTTATTGTAGGAATACCGCACGAGATATAGGTATGTATGAAAAAAGAACTCTGTGAAAATAATTGTTACGAATTTTGACGCATACAAAATACAATATACTCGAAGGCATTGGTCGGGAGGCGAAATATTTCTATTATTTCGAGAAAAAACACTGGCACAGGTTTAAAAATAAGTAGGTAGGTACTTTACTTATCTAGGTAAATATAAAATCGAATCTGTTTCTTGATTAATATTACGAGTATTTACGACTTATAAAAGATATAGGCAACTATTGATTTAGACGAAATAATTTGTCTTGATCTGTCCACCGAAAGTACGGTCTTTCTGGCCGCATTTGAGTCCAGGAAAAGCGACTTTTGAGGCCTGCTCGAGCCGCAGCGCGCTTTAGCGGATTACAAGACTTTCGTGGCCGGCAGTCCAGTAATATATATGCTAGTGCGGCCGCACTAACTGTAGAACCGATAATTCAACACGAAACCTCACAATACTAGTCGACGCAATCTAACCTGTTAGTTTGTTGTCAAAATATTTTATTTGACGAAAACAGAATCAATTGGGCTAAACATTATTCTCAGTAGCGTTTAAGATTTAAATATTGCAGATATACCTTTTTTTAGTAAAATTATAGCTCACGTGAAAGAAAATATACTATATAATGTGATTGAAAATTTGAACACTGCATTTTTAGTAATTGCGTATTCAATATCGCATCATGTAATTGTAAGGAAAATATTTCTTAAATTCTATAAAAATAATAGAATGAAATTTTTTCTATATTTATTAATTAAAATTATTAATAAGAATGTGATATTGGTAATATTACGTCATATTGAAGTTACTTATATTAATGATACCATTTTGCTTAAAATAATAATAATGTTATTTTATCACCCGACCAGTAAATACCCAGGCTACGCCTCGGATTTGCAAAAGTCGGGCGCCGCCCCCTCCCTCGCGTTTGTAAATCCTTGCAAGTACGTACTTTCGGCGGGAGATCAAGAAAAGTAGTATACTATCCACGGCCAGAATTTTGGATATCCTCGTGAGATATCCGGCTTCGTCTCGGCCACCATCTCACACCCGCCAGAAAATCCAACTTTCTGGCCTTGGGTTGTAATATACTATCGTTAAAGTCGTTAAAAAGTTGATGTTGACTTACCTTAACCTTGAAATTAATAACAAATAACGTAAAACTTGTATCCACTAGAACTGTGCACTAGAACGTCGGGGTGATGACTTTACAATACAATAAAAAGAAACGTTGGCCTTGCGAGTCTGCAAGTTGCCGTATGAAGAAAAATACTCTCACAGACAAATGAAATATAAATAAATAAACAACACGGGGATTCCCCGTCCAGATTCTCGTGCGCCGTGCGCGAAATCGAGCGTTTTCACACTACCCGATAATACGATATTGGTATCGAACGCTCATAATGAAGAGCACACACACACATTATATTTGTATATATGCTAAATTCAGATCTTTTGCACGTATAACTGATTTATTTATTGCATTCATAGGTTTACCTACACCCATGAATTCAATAAATAAATAAATGATAAATGCCACACACATTACCTACAAACATTTTCACCCAATACAGATATCGTGTCGGACAGTGTGTGTGAGAACGCTCATTAGGGCGAAGCCAGGGTGATTGGCGAAACGAAAATAAATAGGTAACTCGTTTTTCTGCGAGGCCCCCTAGGGCGCGAGGCCGTCGGCGGTGGCCGACGTCGCCGACGTCGCCGACGCCTAGCGCCGCCACTGGCCACAGAGATATACCAGGGAACTGTGGGGCTGACCAACTTGCAAGACAAGGTACCTGTATGCCAAACATAAATAATTTTATGGGGGCTCCTCTCGCAACTTGGAAGCTTCTTGTTATGGACGCAGTAATCAATTCGGTAAATCAAAGATGGATTAGTGCCAACACCTGTGAAATTGCAAGGCAAATCTGGCCAAGGCTAAATTTAAGCCTATCCAAGGATTTTATACAATTGAGTAGACTTCAAATAAGAACCTTAGTAGGGACTCTCACAGGACATTATGTCATAGGAAAACACAAAAGGAGATTGGGCGTTTACATGCTTGATTTCTGTCGTAGCTGTAGGTATAAGGAGAAATTGGTAACCATTCAACACCTGTTTTCCATATGCCCGGCTGTAGCCAGAAGCAGGAACCGATATTTAAGATTCCACTTCCTAATGAATATGGATAAGCTATACACTTTAGGTATCAACAACCTTTTGCGCTTTGTCCTTAGCTCACGATGATTCATTCTGGAAGGGAGAATATAGTCCAGCCCTTGCGGCTCACAACGATCTCATTTCGTGGTCTAAGTGGCATTGCTGTTCCTATGTGCGATGCGGCTGCCAAACCTAGCCTAACCTACCTTCGTATTTAAAACATAATAAAATGAAAACAATATCCATTTTATGCAATTTATTTATTACACACCTACATATATTACAAACATAATAGTTACAATTACAATTATATTATAGAATTTTACTTGACTAGTACATGGATTTTACACATATAAATAACACAAATACATAGGAATACATAACTGTTCAACAACCATAGCTCGTATATGCGTACATACGTAACAATTGTGTGGCGCAAAATTTATCACCCATTTTGTTTTTGAATAACGTTTTTACTAAAAATAAAAAAAAAATATTTTGAGTAATGGGAGTCTTTAGTTTTCGACCTTTACACGTTTCATGGCTTGTTTGTTTGTATGCCACAGTTATTTCATAAGTGTCAAATATGATTCATGTTCGGCGCCATTTGCATAAATTTAAAATTTTCCGATAGGGTGATTAATTTTGTGCCACCTTGTACCTAATCAACCGGCAGGTTTTGCAATTCACTGCCGCACTTCAATGCGATTGCCAGAGAATTTCAATGGAATTCACTCGACAGTGGATTACAGCACCAACCCGAATACTTAAATTTAATTATCGTACTTACAAACTTACATACATACATACATAGATATGTGCATATGTATAAATATTGAAAAGAAAAACAAACGAAAATGCTTATGACACAGTTTGGATTTTCCAAGAGTTGAATGAGTTCGTATGAAATAAAAACTTAAAATAATATTTGGTTAACTGTCACATCGTTAAAGTTATGGCGAAGCATAGCCAAATTTACATAGCTCCGATTGCATGCACATACATACAACATTCTCGTATGCACATACATTTACATTAAAACAATTTAGCGGCAATCAACAAAAACAAAATTGCGCCCATTGAAACGTGTAAAGAATTCGCCTCATCAGTGGAGTAATCTTTCTCAGGTAGCACCAAAATCACTGGACGGTGGTTGATTTTTTGTATGTCGCGATAGTTGTTCTTCAGCGCTGTCTTCTCCTCATATTGAATCTCCTTGAAGTTGTCAACCTGCAAGCAAAAATGGGAAAAATAATTAGTAATTGCCATGCAAATCCACAAATTAAAGTTTCGAAAACCATCCTTCAACTCACCTGCTCTAAAGTCACTGGAAATGTTTCGCTCAACACAATCCAAGTAACCGCCTCCGCGCACGACGGTGTGGTCAGTGAACCGCCGTAGGTCATATAACCATTGAGTTTGGGAAAGAGTTGTCGCACTACGAATGGCTGCTTCATGCGCACCGGCTGATTGATTTTATCGAAACTTTTGATGTCTTCCACATAATCAATAATTTGATCGATGGCTTTGTTGCGCTCATTCGACACATGATAGAGTACGGCAATGACGGTTATGCCGTCTTTTAAGCTTGACGCCTGTGTCATATTCGTGTAACGCTTATTTCGAGTCACAATGTGCGCCTCAAGTGGGTAGCGCACGTTGTTGATGGTGTGCTCAGACCACCAGTGCAAGTGGATTTGCTCGACGATAAATTCGTCCAGCAGTGGACCACCTTCTAGTTCCATCTCCTTGGAAAAGTTGCCAAGTTGAACTGTGGGAAGAAAGTAGTTGGATATACTGCATATGAATTTATGTATGATTGGTTAAATTTATATAAAAAAAAACTAGTGATTGTAAAAAACTTATGAGTCAAGTACATGGCTGATGTAGCCATGTAAAAAAAATATGATGACGTCAAATTCTCCTCTAAAGGCTTTGTTTACATTTAGTGGAGATTTTTTTACGCTTTGAGAGCGATTTAGAAGCAAATATTAGGTGAAGCAAAACGTTCTGAATGATCCTTCCAACATTTCTTTATGGAACCATATCTTACGGTATATTCGTACATATGTACAAGGTATGGCATTCGAAGTGTAACCAACTTCAGACCGCTCAAGCAGCTAATCCACGAGCATCAACTGTCTGTTAGTTCGCTAAATGACAGTCCACAGTATTGTTTACAAGCGCGAGGAAGCATTTTGCCAAGAATAAAAGCGTGATTACCATTCGGAATTCACAGAGAGGTTGTTGGTTCGAATCTCGGTGAAAGCAAAATTAATAAAAACATTTTTCTAATAGCGGTCGCCTATCGGCAGGCAATGGCAAACCTCCGAGCGTATTTCTGCCATGAAAAAGCTCCTCATAAAAATATCTGCCGTTCGGAGTCGGCTTGAAACTGTAGATCCCTCCATTTGTGGAACAACACCAAGACGCACACCACAAATAGGAGGAGGAGCTCGGCCAAACACCTAACAGAAGTGTACGCGCCAATTATTTATTTATTTTTAAAAACGAAAAAAGATAATCAGTAATGGATTTCAAACGTAAAAGTATGATTGCATTATATTCGGCTGGAAAATCACAACTTGCGATTGTTCGTGAGCTCGAGCATCTTAAAGTAAATAAAGTTTTTGTTTATCGCACCATTTCTCGTTACAATGATACTGGTAGCCTCGCTAAACGTCATGCGGGTGGTCATCAAAAGACTACAACGTCACGTGAAATGGTTCCAAACGTGAGGAAGCGACTTGAGCGAAATTCATGGCGAAGTGCCAATCAAATGGTGAAAGACCTGAAAATATCGGACGGTAAGCTTCCGAGATCCAAAGATCCAAAGCAGCAACAAGTCAGTCTTGAGAGAGCGAAGAAGTTGGTCCGCTTGGCCGAAAGCGGTCAATTTCCTAACATTGTGTTTTCTGATGAGAAAATTTTTCGAGCAATTCGTAAACTCAGAAAACGATAGGGTTTATTTGCCCGACCGTTCATACGAAAAATAAGAATCAACGAGATTCTCCACCAGGAGGCAGCACCCGCCACAGGTAATGGTTTGGGCCGCTGTAACCACAGATGGGCGCTCTCCAATCCTTTTCATCGAGCCTGGCGTCAAGGTAAATCCGAAATATTATCGGTAAAGTATTCTGGAGGAAAGTATTTGAAGTCGTGTGCAGACAAACATTTCGTTGGCAGACCATGAACGTTTCAACAGGACTCGGCACCGTCTCACAAAGCTCGAGTGAACCAAGAATGGCTAAAAAATAACGTTCCAAACTTCATAACGTCCACACAATGGCTCTCAAATACACCAAACGCGAGTCCGATGGATTATTCTCTTTGGGCCATTTTGAAGATCAAAATCCGAGCTAAAAGATCCACCAGTCTCAAGGCGCTGAAAAAAGCCATTGTCCGCGAGTGGGCCAAAATACCTGCAAGTCATATTCGGGCAGCTTGCGATTCATTTTGGGACCGTCTCAAGGCCATATGGAGCAAAAGTAAATTGATTCTTAATTTTGTATCATTTTCTCACATTTTTTACTTTGAATTGAATAAAAGTAATTTTCCGAACTAAATTTATGGCCTTTTTAATTGGTTACACTTCGAGTGTTGGACCCTGTAATTATAATTTCCAGAAATATTTTTGGTATGCAATTTTATAGGTTTTAAATTTTATTAATTAGTGAAGTGCAAGTTTGAAGATGCTGATATATCCTGTCGATTTTTTTAAATTTCGTTTCCTTTTAATTTTCTCCGTAAAACGAATGTACGGTTTTTTTTTTTAAATTTTTTTTTTTCTTATTATTTGATAGACAAGCAACTATAATTTTATAAAAGAGTAAGGAAAGTTCAACAAAAAAACAGGGGAATAAATTCAAATTGGCCAAAATGTTGATGTACAAAATTTTGTCGCATGGTGTACAAGGCGGCGCAAAATTAATTACCCGATATTCTTCTTCTTCTTTCGGTACTTAATCCCTCATGGGACAGGGGTCACCAACCGCGCCTATGCGCCATAATGTGTGATTCTTGGTAAAGTACTTTAATTCGCTCGTGCTCTTGCCGATGCTTCTAACTTCCCTTTGCACTTTTCGCTTCCAGGTTCACCTTGGTGTACTAGGCTTGCGTTTAGTAATCGTAAAAGGACTCCACTCCAATGCCTTTCGGGCAATGCATTTTTCGTTTTTGCGCAGAATCCGACCAATCTACTTTTCCAGCGACTTTTTTTGGCAAATCAGAATTTGCTATCGTTTTAGGCCAAAAAGTATAGAAAATGTTCCTCAGACACGATTTAAGAAAGCCTGGAGGCTCGAAGTGACGGATTTGGTTACTTTCCATGTGCAACAACTCTGATCGCACCGATACCGTTGGATTTGAAAAATCTCAATTTTGTATGAGTGTTACGGTTGCGCCACACAGAAGAGAGCACACCAAAGGTGGCCGTAGCCTTGCCAATGTAAGATTTGCCATCTGCATCCATACCACCAAAAACTGCTGCCGCGCTACCAAGATATGTAAATGGCTTAATACTTTCCACTGGAGCACCCGAAGTATCAAAATTGCTTTTGAATTGCATCACCCCATAGGAAAATTTATATTTTTTGCAAATGGCGTCGTACGCCAATCATATTGGACGCTTGTGGACTAAAGAGCTGCAGTATACAAGCAAACAAGCTATGGAGCGCGTAAAGGTCAAAGTAAATATTTTCACCACTTAAAATACTTGTTTTTTATTTAGTAAAAAAGTTACTCAAAAACTGTATTGGATGATTAATTTTGCGCCACATATATATCATAAATATTAAAAGTAGGTAACTTACTGGTATGGCCATTATTGACGATAGTTACACCATTTTGCTTGTCATTAAAGCTGTCGAATTCGAGTTCATCAAATACTCCTCTCAATGACATGGATACGCTTAGATCGATTGGACTCTGGCGGGTACCAGTATCACAGATACCGCCCCAGCTCGGAAATGCTGCACAAAAAATTAAGAAAGATATTAGTTTATAGATAGATAAAAAAGAACTTCTAGAACAACAGTTATTTAGTATTTATTTTAGTGTAAGCTTATGTCTATGATTTTAGAAAACTCAAATATTATTAATAATAATAAAACAAATAACCCGCTGCTGAATTTTATTTGCCGCAATGAATTTTCTTTGCCAAGCTAATTTTTAACCTGCGTGGGCAAATCTGTTAAGTCAATAATCAAAATTCATGGTTTTCCTTTGAGTTTCTAGACTTTTAACGAGAACTAAATAGGAATAAATAAGCTTAACATATTTTTTCATAATTCATATAAAGGCAATGTGGAAATTATTATTTAGAAATTTAAAATAAATGTAATTCTTTGGAGAACTCAGAAAGTCTAAGGGGACTCTACACCATTCTATTTCCAAATGTTTACTATTTTTACCGGTAACTGGGCGATCGGCACTCACGAAGAAAATCTAGGCTTGCCATTGAATCCGCGTTTCAGAGACCGCATTGTGGAGACCTTTCAGAGAAGGAGACTGTTGAGCACGTTTTCTGTAAATGTCTAGACGATTAAAGTCCCTGGGTGTTCCTTTCTTCGAAAGCCTGGGCAGTGCGCCAACTTAAAACCCATCAGTCTTTTCCATTACATCAACAGCTCCGACTGGCTGTAGATATCTGCCTGTTGAAGGTCGCATAATGGTATCAAAGTTGGCGCTTTAGTGCTACTTGGACTGCCAGACTGGTACTTCAACCATATCATCTACCTACCTTTGGAGAAAATAGTGCATACGAAAGGCTTAATAGTATTTGGAAAAATTAGTTGTGTACTTTTTTCAGCTGTTACCGCATACTGTTTTCATCTGAGTACACCCCTTCTGAAATTGTTCGAAGAATATTTTTATGGAACATTCTAACACTCCATCGACCCTATAAACTTCATATTTTTCAGATTTAAAAAAAATATTGGTCAAATATGAATTTCATTTGAAGACGCTTGCGAGGCAATTTACACCCGCCAGACTCATATTATTCAATATCAGCATGTTGATTTCATCGGGGCCAATGCCTCTTTAGCCTTAGCTTTCCTGCTGGCTACCTGCACTTTTGCGCTGAGGAAAGCAAGTGGTGCACTGTTGTTTGGCAGTTTGTGTAATCTTCAGTCCTAATAGTAACTTAAGGTTTGGAACTGACGACCGGTGGGTGTAATATAAATTGTCGGTTATACTAGCTCGAGCATCTCTGGCACCGCAACGAATACTTCCAGATCCTCAGCGTTTGCATCCATTCGGACGACATGACAAAGCCAACGTAGCTGCTGGAGCTCTATTCGCTGCACTGTGTCTATGTCGTCGTAAAGCTCATACAGCTAAATTTTCATCATCTCCGATACTCACCGTCATCAACGTGCAAAGGCCCAAACATTTTTCGCAGAATCTTTCTCTCAAACACTTCAAAGGACGCTTAATCGAATGTTGTCATCCTCTAAGCTTCTGTGCCATACATTAGGACGGGCATGATGAGAGTCTTTAGAGTCTTAGTTTTGTTCGTCGAGAGAGGAATTTACTACACCATTGCCTACTTAGTCTAAAGTAGCACTTGCTGGTAGAAAGATTTTCCGTGGGATTTCAAGGCTGGGATTGTCATCGGTATCGCGAAAGCTTCCTATGGAGATTTATAACGATTTTGTAGAGGTATTGAGTGAAGATGAAAGTAAGTAAATATGCCGCAAATAAAAAAAACATTTGACAGCATCAATCTCGGTATTTAATTTTCTCCATTACCTGGCGCTAGCCATGAGCAGGAATGAGAACTTTGAAGTCGAAAACCGCTAACCTCAAACTTTTCGACATCGTGTGAAGCATTTAATTAGCCGGAGAAAAGCAGATAATGAGCGGTTTCCGAAATAAGTAGATTTTAACCAATTAATATTAACATTAGGCATGCCTGTGCATACATTCTTATTTAGCAACGGTGTAGAATTAAGAGCGCTTACGTAAATAGTTACAAAAATAAATCACAAAAACCAACAATTGCGCTCCACTCATATCATCCAAGCATTACTTTTCCAATGCATATGGGATATATGAATAACATACACTTACGCATACATACACACATATGTATGTATACGTGTATGCACATTCTGATTAGCATTTCAAATCATCCAAATTGTTCCAAAGAAATTAACCACAATCGAGTACTTTATGCACTAGAAGCCAAGTGCCCGACCTGACCATCGCCAGTGGGTGTCAATGATCCCCTTGCGGCAAATTGCGCAAACTAAGCAAACAAATGAAGAAAATGTAGAACTATGTGGACACTTAAACAGCTAGGTGTGCATGTTTGTGGGCTAATTTTGCAATTATTCGGCTGACAATAGCCACACAAGCCCATATACTTTTATATTATAATAGCAGTGTAGTGCTTGACTATAGACATTTGGAGTGGACATTTCACTGCCGCTGGCTTAGTCGTACGAGTATAATGAGAAGTAGAGCAATTTACGCGCCATTATCAGAATGCGAACAAATTACGTGAATGTCAGACGGCAATGCATGTACTACGTCGCGGTGGCAGCAGACGAGGCAGTTATATTGTGGACAGTTACATGCACACATATGCATTTACACACCTATACTGTGCGTCATTAGTTTGGCACACCCAGAAAAACAGTTACATATATAATCGTTTAGATTGGTTTTTGCCTACTTCATCTGGAGGGGATAATCGACTAATTTCAGGTGCTGAATGGGGAGTTTTTTAAGAAAAGTTCTGGACTTAAATAATATGGCCAACAAAATAGGGATAAAAGTTGATATACTTCACAAGTCATATGTAAAAAGCGCTTTACATTCGGAAAGGCTGAAATTAAAAATGGGACTGGTCACCCAGCAAGTCGAAAACAAATGCATTTGTATTCGCTCGAATGATTTCCGATATTTTTGGACTACGAAATTATATTTGCCAGAGCAGTCATCATAGTTCCTTTGTACTGTTGCACAGTTGCTAGTTGCTGCACCTGTCTTGAAAAAACCAATCGGTATCAAATCCTACGATAGGCTTTATGAGACTCGTCATAGAACCAGTGAGTTAAGGGAGGAAGTGCCTACAAAAGATTTTCAGGCAAAGTGGCAATGATCATCGAAAACATAACTCTCTTGATTACATTAATTTGGGGAAAAATAAATCCATTATTTTCTCGTGATTGAAATATTTCAAAGTATCGATCAAACTATTTAAAGTTTATGCTCGTTGTCAAGGTGACATTTCACTAAAAAAATTCTTTTGCTGTTTTTTGTTTGTTCCAGTTGTGAGTTACGGGGTGTTAACAATGGAGTTCACAAAGAGAAAATTCGGTACATTTTACAGTTTTTCTTTGATAAAGGCGAAAACGTGAAAATGCAAGTCAGACCGCTAAAATTGTGAATGGTGTTTATGGTGTCGAAACTGCAACTGCTAATTATTGTCAATGTCAATTAAAATGTCGTTAATGCCAATAAAATCAAAGAAATAATCGAAGTTGACCGGCAAGTTAGTAGTCGTAGCATCGCCCAGGAGCTAAAGATCGACCATAAAATAATTTTAAGCCATTTGCGCAAAAATTTTACGTAAAAATAATGGATTCATTTTTCGCCAAAATAATATTTGTATTTGTATGTAGCCGAATGGGTTGGTGCGTGGCTACCATTCGGAATTCAGAAAGAAAGTAGGTTCGAAACACCAAAATGAAGAAAAACATTTTTCTAATAGCGGTCGCCCCTCGGCAGGCACAGGCAGGCAGCAAACCTCAGATTGTATTTCTGCCATGAAAAAGATTCTCATAAAAATATCTGCCGTTCGGAGTCGGCTTGAAACTGTAGGTCCCTCCATTTGTGGAACAACACCAAGACGTACGCTACAAATAGAAGGAGGAGCTCGGCCCAAAAACGTCCAAAAAGGGTATTCGCGCCAATATACTATATACATAAAAAATGTATATATATATACGAGGTGTGCTCAAAAAGTATCGCGAATTTTGAATTTTCGCTGGTTACGTATAATCGAATTTCGATTTTGTGTGGCGATATGTTGGTACTCATGTCTCTCATTCATACCGACGAGTTCGGCTATTTTGAATGTTCAGCTAATTGTTGACAGCTGCTTTCCTTGCACGTGTTTCGGCTCGTTTTCGATTTTTACCTATTCAAAAGGATGGATCAAAGAACCTGTATCAAATTTTGTGTGAAAAACGAAATTAATTGCGCGGATGCATTCCGTTCATCGGTGGTACAAAATGTTTTCAGAAGGCCGAGAAGATGTGAACGACGAAAAGCGTGCCGAAAGCCGGACGCCCGAGCACTTCAACAACAGACGAAAAAATTGATGAAGTGAAGAAAGTGGTATTGGTCAATCGTCAAATCACCGTTAGAGAAGTTACTGAGGACCTAGACATATCGATTGGCTCGTGACATTCGATTTTTTTAATGATTTGGGCATAAGACGGGTCTCCGCAAAATTCGTACCAAAACTGCTCAATTTCGACCAAAAGCAGCACCGCATGAGCATTAGACCGGAGTGAAATACGTAAATTTCTTCAAATCATATCGTAATAGCAGGGAAAAGTTGCTACATATCAATACAAATTCAGGAAAAAAAGAAATTTCAAATCGGTTAATATCTTCCGTTCGCGCATTGCATTTAAAATTTACAAATTTTATAATAAATTGAACAAATATTCGAAAAATTGTAAGAGGTGGAAATGATGTTAGATAAAGTTCATTTTTTGTAGACTATTACAACATCAGGTATAGTTTGAAAAGAAAAACGTCTACCGCTCTATTACAGCCCCTACAGCCCCTGAAAAGAAGTGGAAAATGTCATTTTTTGTATAAATTTACGTAATTGCGGGTGGTTAGTTTCTCTATTTTAATTTTTGTAGAAGTTTTGTACAGCTCTTGGCCCGCCCTTTTTGGACGACTCAGAACTCACCGCGTGAAGGTGACTGTACTACGAGTTCCACTCACTCCCTTTCCAACCAACCAACCAAAGATGACAAATTATTTATTCAGGAGTGGCAAAGTCTGCTTTAGTGTCAAATTGAGGCATAACTGTACGAGAAGTGAGTGTTGCTCTTATAAACCCATCACGTCTCTCGTTCCCATACACTTTTGAGGACGCTTGAGTTACTAGTTTTACGCAACGCTCCTTTAGATGGCTCTTTCAAAGAAATGTATAATCGTAGGAACCTGTTTGCAATTGTCAACCAACGAGAGTGTGATATTGGTCCCGGATCTCGGTTTGCTAGATCTGGGGAGCAAAAACCAGCATCAATAGCAATGGCAATGTCATGTAAGTATTTCTGATCTTTACTTAAGCTTATTGCGTCAAGCGTTCGTGGAAGAGAGCATTCAATCCTCTGAAAAGCAACGATGGACAAAGATTCACATTTAGCTAGCTGTTTGCCAAGAACCCAACTGAAAGACTGAGGACCTGCTGTTTTACCCTCAAGTATTTCAACTAGATGCCTCAAAGGTAATTCATTAAAATGGAGGAGACAGATAGCCCATTGTACTGGTCTTTTTAAACACGTTTTAATGAATTTTATTGCACCATTCTTCCACCCAGTATTTGTTGACGTACCATCACATCCAATCACTACAACATTAGATTGATTTATACCATTTTCTTCAAAATAATTTACAATGCTGAATGCTGTGTCCTTTCCACTTTTCGAAGTAGGTGCTAAATGACAAAGGTACTTTGAGCATGGTTCTGTTATTACTGAAATGTGCTCTTCTTTTTTATAGATTGATAACGTTTGTTTCCTTTTTCAACTAAAACTAAAGTGTCATCCATCCTGCCATCAAAATACACACACATCGGATCGTTTAATTGCTCTATTGCATTCGCCGATTCGATAAGTTTTAGTCTACATTTTTCTTTTTCTCTTATAAATTTTGCTTCGATCAACAACAAAAGAAGTATCTTTGTCCGTTATAAGACCAACGTCTTTAAATGCACTAGACACAATAGCTGCTGCTGCTCTATCAGATACTCCAAAACGATCACTTGTTAAAGCCGTTGCTGGAAGTGCTAAGCGCATCTGGGCATTTTTTGAACTTGCTGAGAGGAAATAGAGCGTGGGGTCAGAAAATCGGGATCATTCTTATCATTGTCAACTTCAGGAGTTATCTCTTATATACACTTGTCAAAGCTTCTTTGACAAAAGCAATTGAGTGTCATCTCGCACTTGCAGGACGAAATGTCAAATAATGTACTTGAAGATTGTTCAATAAGATCATTGTACTTCTTTTGTTTCTCAGGTGTGTCTTTGTCCCTTGAATAAGATTTATGAAGAGTGTAGTATCGATCATGTAGATTTTTGATCTTTTGTACAACTCTTGTGTGGGAAACTATTGGAATCGAAACCTTGGAATAAAGGGACTCAGTCTGATGAGCTACAGTATCTGCTACAACTGTGAAGCTTAACTTCTGACCAGAACTGGCAGCAGAAGATCCTACTGTCATTTTGTACCTCACTTCTTGCCAACATTGAATAATGTCGGTATTAGTGGGAAGGACCGATGACAGCAGTGGTTTAGGTGCACCAAAAAATGGGCAGTGTATGTCCTTACGAGTAAGAGACGTGATTAAAATTGTTGAAGCGATTTAATGTTAAGTAATTGTGTAAACTATGTAATTCAAAAGAACATCGAATAGAAATTTTTTTGACCAAACAGCGCTGTTCGACAGGAGTGAAAGCAGAACTGGTAATGACCAGAGAGTACTAGCTCTTCTGTGCATTCGTTTATCGGTATGCCAGAATCAAAAGCAAAATGAAAAGAAAGACGATGGAATACAAGTAACCAAGTGGAAGACGATCTAAAGCACAGACGTGTTATAGTAGCCGTAAACCCCTTTCACGCAAGCCTCATTTGGCATAGGCCTCTTTAGTAGATTTGGTGTAAAATTGGTGAAAGTTGATCGCTCAGAACCACAGAAATGGATAGATTAGTAAATTAAAAATCTACTACTCAATGCTGAAAGTGCTATGTATAAAAAGTGAGCTCGATCTTTAATCATTTACAACTTCTACAAGTTTTCGTAAATCAGCTAGATTTGGGATAAAATTTGTAAATTTTAAATGCAATGCGCGAACGGAAGATATTAACCGATTTGAAATTTCTTTTTTTCCCTGAATTTGCATTGATATTTAGCAACTTTTCCCTGCTATTACGATATGATTTGAAAAAAATTTCGTATTTCACTCCGGTCTAATGAGCATTGCTAATGAGATGTTGGACTCTGTCCGTGCGACCCAAATTTGCTCCAAAGGGTCATAACTGGTGACGAATTGTGGGTTTATGGTTATGACGTGAAAACCAAAGCTCAATCATCTCAATGGA
This sequence comes from Anastrepha obliqua, assembly GCF_027943255.1. Taxonomy (NCBI): domain Eukaryota; kingdom Metazoa; phylum Arthropoda; class Insecta; order Diptera; family Tephritidae; genus Anastrepha; species Anastrepha obliqua. The sequence continues at coordinate 138,401,507 of NC_072892.1, read as the reverse complement.
AGCTGCCGCACGAACCAAGACCGAAAAAAGCGCGCCAAAGTTTTGCTTACCGTTTTCTTCGATTGCAGGGGCGTTGTGCATCATGAGTTCTTGCCACAGGGTAAAACGGTCAATAATAAGGAATTTTACCTGCAAGTTATGCGCAATTCGCGCGAAGCTCTTTGGCTCTTGGCTCACTATAACGTGCCTGCTCACACATCGTTACTTGTGCGCGACTTTTTGGCCAAAAACAACACACTAATGATGCCACAGCCACCGTATTCCCCAGATCTGGCCCCCTGTGACCTTTTTCTTGTTCCCGAAACTGAAGAGGTCCATGAAAGGACGACGCTACGCTACGATTGACGAGATAAAGACGGCATCGAAGGAGGAGCTGAACAAGACAGAAAAAATGATTTTTTGAAGTGCTTCGAAGATTGGAAAAAACGTTGGCACAAGTGCATAATTTCTCATGGGGATTACTGTGAAGGGGACAAAATAGGTATTAATGAATAAATAAATAATTTTTGAAAAAACACAAGATTCGCGATACTTTTTGAACACTGGATGTTACTGCGGTTTTTAATACAGGGATTTCGTTATCGGGATCCCGGGATAGGTCTTGGGAATTATATTTTCATTATATTGCAACAATTTAACTCGAAAAAATATCTTCAATATTGTTTGAGAAGCTCTTCTGTCATATAGTAATTAAGAAATAATTGGGTTTTAAAAAGTTACAATTATTTCATTATAAAAAAAAGTTTAATTGATATGCATTTAATATAGGCACCTCTGTTTTCACCGACGGATCGAAGATGGAATATGAAGTGGGAACGGAGGTTTTTACTAAATCAGCCACTATTTCAGTCTCCTTGAAACTGCCGGAAACGAGCAGCGTTTTTCAAGCAGAGGTCTTCTCTATCCTGCAAGTATGCAAAATGCCTAGGGATCGCTGTTGGGAGGGAGACATTAATATTTTTTCCGATAGTCAAGCTGCGATCAAAGCCCTGCCGTCGCCGTATTGCAGCTCTCTTCTGGTGAACTCCTGTAAGGAGGAACTCAAACATCTCAAACGTGCAGGAAACATTTCCCTTATCTGGGTTCCTGGGCACAGGAATATAGAGGGAAATGAAATAGCCGGTGAGCTTGCCAGGATGGGGTCGACAGGATCGGTTTCAGTTATCCCCTTCTCAGACATCGGTGCCCCCTTTACCGCTGTTAAAGGGAAACTACACAATTTCTTTCTAAAAACAGCGCAAGACAGGTGTCTCATCGTGTACTATTTCGAAAACGCTATGGCCTAAATACGGTATTAACAGAACGCTTAAGGTGATGGGAATCCCCCGCTATTCAATTTCCAAACTCATTGCGGTGTTCACTGGTCACTGTGTGATCGGAACCCAGGCGGAGAAGCTTAGAAGTCCGTACAACCCCTATTGCAGAAGCTGTGGGGATCCTGCAGAGAAACAGACTGTTGAACACGTTCTCTGCAAATCTCCGGCTCTGGCGGCTAGGCGCTTGAGCGTGCCCTTTGGGGATAGCTTGAAGAAATTCTCCAGCATAGTTCACCTTTCTCCCCTCCACTACATCAACAGCACTGGATGGCTGTAGTTTTTTCGGTTTTCTTTCCCTAAATATTTTCGCAAGTAGTGGTTCACATTATGGTGGCCCACAAAACGGCGCGTAAGTGCTACTTGTAGTATACCTAGGGTAATCTTGCCATCTAACCTACCTATCTACTATGCAATTCATAATACTTTAGCGTGTACACTATATAAATTGATGCATCAACAAAAAGTGCGTGGTACAAATATTTCCCAAATGAAAAGGAATTTGTAATTCCAGTCTGCTTGATTTCGCTTTATTTAGATTTACTTTTGTAAAAAAATTGAATTTAGTTGCTTATTTATGTTGATTGCTAATATTTTAGTTGCCAAATTTGGCTTGTTTTTCTTTACTTTTTTATCTAGTCTGTAAGGTAATGTCTACTGTAGATTATTGGGTTTGGTTAGGTTAGATTATGGTGGTAGGCAGTCTGTACGATCAACTCACTTAGACCTTACAGTTCCGTAGTGATACCACTGTGCGACACTTCAAGCTCATTTATTTTTTTCTTCGCGGAACCATTTTATAGCTCTTATGAAGTGCAGGATTGGCCCCATCTCCACGCCACACAGTTCCGTAAGAGAATTGAAAAAAAGATTTACCCAGACAACCTGCTGTGACTTTAGTTAAGGCTGGACAATTAAAAGGAAGTGCTCAACTGTTTTTCCTCTTTCCTCACTATTCATCGAAGATGTAGACTATTAAAATGCATAAGTAAATTAAATATGAATTTTTTTTCCTAGATTAACCTTTAATTCTACTGCCTTTTTCAGTTTTTTCATAAAGTTTACTTATACCATCAAATAAAAATTATTTCCTTCCAAACTTTAAAATAGGCATCAAAAGCACACCTCAGTACATCATCATTAGTAAATAACTTCCTTGCAAAAATTTGTTAGAGTAAAAAATATTCTGCATAAAAAAGTGATTACTTAAATGTTTCAAAGCCATACTTGTGTAGTAGGTACAGCAAACTGACTCATGCCATGACTCAAAAGCGCATTGTAGTAGAAAACAGGCAAGCCTCGATCTCATTTTCCCATATTCTTTCCCTAATGCCAGCTCTTAGTTGCTCTAAAAGTGTAGCGTAGGTTTCTCCCAAAATATTTGCACCGTTTTCTTATAATCACAGAAATCAGTAGCTACCATCTTTCCCATCGATTGCAATACCTTTAACTGGAAAATGTCACTACGATTTATATGCACCACGCGAGCTACTTTAGATGGAAACTGATTGTCTGATTAGATTACTAAATAACAGGTTGCGCAAAACTAGTCATCGAATCTTTTTTTGAAAAACTTTCTTACTTTAATAACTTTTGACTTTGAATAAAAAAAAAATTTTTTTTGAAATCTGAAAAACTATAAATCATCCGATGGGGTAATTAATTTTGGCCACCTACATACATATATATTATTTAACCCAAAAAGCTTTGTTTTAAAGGCACTCTGATTATTGCTATATGTTCGTTATTATCACGCTTGAGAACCAGGATGTAAGGTTCACCAAATTTATGAATTCGACAAAATAGTGGAATAACAAAGAAAAACGACGACATAGACATAGCGCAGCGAATAAAGATTCAGCGGCTACGCTGGCTGGGTCATGTCGTCCGAATGGATACAAACGCTCTGGCTCTGAAAGTATTCGATGCGGTACCAGCTGATGGTAGCAGAGGAAGAGAAAGGCCTCCTCTGCGTTGGAAAAATCAGGTGGAGAAGGACTTGGCTTCACTTGGTGTGTCCAATTGGCGCCGGTTAGCACAAGAAAGAAGCGACGGCGCGCTTTGTTAAGCTCGGCCAAAATCACGTAAGCGGTTATAGCGCCAATTAAGAAGAAGAACAAAGAAAAAGATGGATGCTGATTTTTATACGTAGACGCACTTGTGCACGAGGGTACTATACTTATAGATTAATTATATTCACATAAGGGCTGCTGGCAACAGCGTAAAGGAATCGAGATGGATATAAGCATTTATCGGGTGTTTTTAAGCGCTTCATAACTTCAAATGATAATACAAAAGAAACGTTTTTTATTATAATCTGGTAGATAATTTCATGGCATTTAGTTCTTGAATATCCGACATATGTCCGTTGTGGCTACGAGTTAGTTGGTCCATTCGATCAGTTTAATTTTTGACTACTTTCCCCCATAAATCTGGCAGTATGGCGTCAATGATGACGTGAATATTGACCTTCAATGCTTCAGGAGCTTTTAAAAAGCAATGACTTAACGTAGCCCCATAAAAAGTAATCCAGCGGTGTTAGGAGGGCCAGTTAACACTTAACCACTTCTGGAAAGAAAGTTGTCACCAAATTGATTTTGCAAAAAATCGATTGTTAAACATTGCGTTGAATGGCAAGCTGCGACGTTTTGTTGCAACCAAATGTCGTCAGTGTTTAACTAATTAGAAAATTCAGTCAGCATGACTCGATAGCGCTCGCTATTCACCTCTTCCTTCGAAAGTCGACACTGTTTGTCATTCTCAGCTGTCAAACCATAGTTGTCGATATCAATAGTTCTCATGCAGCTAAAAAAAACACCCGATATATATCAAAATGTTCGGAATGATAAGAGGAGCTGTTTTCTCCATCCGATCATTCGTCCGTGTGCACGAGCAAAAATTAATATGGTTCAATCAAATTTGGTACAAACTTGGTGGCGCAGAATTAATCATCCAATTTTTCTTTTGAATAAAATTTTTACTAAAGAGGAAAAAAATAACAAATTTATTTGTGATAAAAATATTTTTCTCTGATTTTTACGCACTCTATTGCTTGACTGTTTGCATATTGCAACTATCTAGTCCACAAGTGTCAAATATGATTGACGTGCGATGCCATTTGCAAAAATTTTAAATCTTTCGATAGGGTGATTAATTTTGTGCCACCTGTATTGCTCTTTGTCCTTGGTAGTTCGGTATTTTAATGGGCCACTAACAAGCTCCAGGTACCATACAACGGTAACTTTGAAAAAAAAAAAACCAAATATGGCTTCTCTGTTATAAATGAAGCAAGGCCACTCAAGGTTTGTGAAAGTGATAAGCTCAAAAAAAGAGATACGCTTAAGACGACAGATATCTGTAAAATTTCGAAAAAAAAATTTTTTTTTTCAGAAAATGTTAATATAATCCTTTAAGAATTTGTCAAAAAATTTTCAGAACGTTTTAAGTATTTTTTATATTATAGATCGTCAACCGTGACGACTCTATTCTTTGCGTTCGAGCGTTGGGAGAGGTATAGTAGCGTTGTATTCAAACGTAAGACGCGTTTTTCTGAAAACTATATTTTTCGAATTGGCGTACACGATAACATCTTTTTATGATATTACTTTCTATGTGAATTTACAAGTTTTCGAAAATTTTTCGAAAAAATAACTTCCCGAAGCAAAAATAGTAGGAAAATTCGCCCCAAAATTCATTTTTTTGTGAAGCATTGTAATCCGCGAATTTTTTTTAATCCATATAGAAATTATGACATTATAAACAAAAAATTTTTGGTTTTTTGTATTCAGGTCTCTGACGCCCGTCGATTGAGAATCCCCGCTGCGACCTTCCTGGAAGACTTGAGTTTACATCCGCCATTTTAAATGATTAAAATAAAAAAAAAAATTATATTATTTTAATGTATAAGTAAACTGTATACCAATTTTGAAAAAAATATATTGACTTCTTCATTTTAAATAATTTTAATGAAAATCAGGGAAAATATGGCCGTTTACAGATATCTGTCCCCGGTGGTCTAGAAATTTCACAAAATTAATTTTTTGTTTTTTCAATAGTTCGAAAGTATAGTATCTTAAGAATATACTGTGAAATTTTCATACGGAAATTCCGAATATTATAGCTTCTACAGCCCATTTACTTGATAGAGAGCGGTCCGCGCACTCTTGTACCTCAAACTTTAAACTCATTCATCTCGAAACGACTTTTTTCGGCTTGGTGTTGTCAAAAAAAAAAAAAACTATTCCACCGAATCGTCTGAAATTTTAAATTGTTATTCACAACAGCAATGGCTATCGCCCCTGCTAGAATCATATTATTATTTCAATTATTGCGTATTTTTTATTATTAAAAAACTGAAAACCGAAAAACCAATTTTTAGAGTGTCAAATTCAAAACCGCGCCATTTTGTAATTGTTTTTTATTCTAGTAGCGGGACATAGCTACAGTCATACCGATTAATATTTTTTTTTTTTTTGGTTTTTGTGTTTCAGATAAACAGAAGAGCCAAAATGGACTTCACCGTCCAGACCCAATTTTTCGGGACGGCCAACCTCAGCGTTATTTTGAACATTATTAAAATTAAATTTTTGTTTTCATTTTTGTATGTAAAAGAAGTTAAATAAAAAGCCTAAAAAAATTAAATATCATTTTTCATTTTTTTATTGTAAACAAATTCCTGAAAATACCCTAAAGTTTCGAGCTCTAGACCACAGGGATCCCTTAAGAAAAAATTTGAGAAATAGCGATTTCTGTATAAGTTCGCGTATCTCGATAACAACTTAATAAACCTCATGCACGAGCTAACTTGATGCACGCATTGGCGCTCACCTCGCTTAGATCCGACATAAATATTATTGAGTTTGGCTCAAAAACCACGCCCACATTTTTGCTCAGCCCGCACCGAAGCAATCAGTCCGAATTAGCACTTCATAATTTGTTTTATTTATGTTTTCTCTCATTTCCATGAGCAAACAAATTTGTAGAATGCCTCTGAAATAGTTCTCAACATCGGGCGTCTACTGTATATATTCTAAGTCAACCATTTAAGTTTTTTAGCTGAGGATTAGCTAATGTAGATTTAAGCAACAAACGTTTAAATGCTTTCGCTTCAATAAACAGGCTGGTATTGGTCCTAATCTTCTGACGTACAGTGTACATTTAGACATATAATATTTGCCTACATACATACACAACTGAGCTGGCTGAATGCTGATGTGTGCAAAAATTATACTTGACAAGCTTCACAGACGAGTATTTCGATTCAACGTGACACCAAAAAAAACAAACAAAAAATTACGCGCGCGTTTTTTCATTCAGTTAAACTTTTTTTGTTTGTTTTTTTTTTCATAAATACTTAACTAGAATATATTTTCCACTTAAGCTAAATTGAAAAAATGCGCTAATTTTCTATGCCATTCAAGTGATTTAAGCTATTTATGCTAATTTACGGTGTTTATGTCAAATTTACCTTCATCTAATTCACGATTGGGATAGCTCCAGCTCGAAGCGTCTGCACTTTGTAGCTCACCAAGCAGAAAAAGTGCTGCAAAGAAATAAGTGAAAGAAAAAATGTTAATTTTTAAAAATTTGTTTTTGTTTTTAGTTAACTTTTATTTGTTTATTTCGAAATTTTTTTTGTTTTTCCCTTTAGTCTAGAATTAGGCAATTTTAATATATTTTTGCTAAATATTAAAAACAAAATGCAATGAAATACCAGAGCACAAAAAATGCATTTCAATTGCACAATTTACCCAAAAATATGCGATACATTCAGCAATTTTTCACCTTTCATAATTCGACAGAAAACGGCTCTTAATTGCATACTCGTAAAATAGCGAGTGCCGAAATTTTGTGAAAAAAATTAAAAAAGAAATTTCAATATTTAGCACCGCCGCCCTTACGCGTTTCATAAGCTTTTTCGTGTATATTTGAAGCGCGACGACGGCGATTGCAACTGAGTGCAACTTCCGCGTACCGACAACACACCAACAACGTCAGTCAGTCAGCCAACCAGCCAAGCAGCAAGCAAATGACTGAACAGCTGTTGGCGAGGCGAGCAGCGCGCAACCAAACAGTGGCAAACGCTACCTAAGCGCTACCTTTGCATAAACTGGCACATATCGGGTGGCTTTTTTAAGAGCTTGAGAACTTAAAATGACTATACAAAACGGAAATATTTTTGGAATGAGTTAAATGGTCCATTCGATTAGCCTAATTTTGGATTACTTTTTCCAATAAATTTTAATAGTGACTTGAATATTGGGGTCCAATGCTTCAGGATTTGCTGATTTATCTGCATACACTACTGACTAAACAGATCACCATAAAGAGTAATGCAAAGGTATTAATTCGCACGAACGAAGAGGCCAGTGAAAAAGATAACTTCACTTGGACACAAAAATTTAATCAGTCAGCATGGCTCGATAGCGCCAGCCATTTACCGCAACAGCAGCTGGTTCCTCATTTCGAAAGAAATAATGAAAATGGGCGAAGTTCTCTGTGAACTTCGCAAATTTATTTATATTCTCAAAGTAAATTTCCAGAATTCTCAAAGGCCGATTTGGCATTAAGCGGTTCTGATGACTTGCCAAATCTCATTGAAAAGAAATATCAACACAATTTGCCATTCTCGGTTGTCATAGTTCCCATGCAGCTAGAAAAAGCACCCTATATATAAGTCTACATTCATACATACGTATTGATGTGCATGCATATATACATATGTATGTATGTATGTAGGTATACATTGTATGCTTTTGCCAATTTGGCGTCGGTCTCCACTAAAATTAGACGCCTCTTAGCGCGCGCAACCTTGCACTTGATAGCCCCGATTCAGACACGATCCGAGTCTGTGTGACCAGTGGCGCGCCATTGTCTAGCATTTACGTTCAGCATTTTGCTATTGTTGCATGCAACAGTTGCAGTGTGCGTTCAAGTGCAATTTGTTGATGTTGCTTTTGTACAAGCACACAAGCCATCGTTCCTCGTCGCCGTGGCAAGTTGCGTGACAGTCAGCCACCAAATCTATGAAATGGGCAATTGAGAATTAAGAAAAAAATAAAAAAAATACACATAAACTAAATAATAACGTTACTAAATAATAAATTCCCTAACAATACATACACACACATACGTCACGTACGTATGTACGTCACTATTAAATGCACAGATGTGCATTTGCGCTTTGGAAACTCTGTGGTGCGGAATTATTTGCCCACTCGACGTGCCTATGCAATTAAAATAACTGTATTGCATATGCTTCGTGTAATGGAGACTTTTTCAGAAATTATGCAGAAATTAATAAATCAAAATTAGAAATATCTGAAGTGCATTTAATACTACTTCCCGTACATTTCTATGGCCGCCAATTTTGTATTTTTTTAATTTCAGCAATGCATGCATTTCTTTCGACTGCTACGGCTCGAGGGTGCTACATCAAACTACCCGATTCGATAATAATTAAAATTTTAATAATAGATATTTTTAAGTAAATTTAAGAAATAAATAAATTTTAAATAAAAAATAAATACAAAAAATTGTAATTTCGAAGGAAGTAAAAATTCTAACCATTTTCCGCCAGAAGTACGAGGGGTGCCTTGTATTTGTCGGGATTTGGCAACCATGGTGTTGCAATCTGGCAACTGATAGCTGTATTGTAAAGTTTGACATTTTTTGGCTTTTACGTACTCAGAACGTTTTGAAATACCGGCGCTGTTTGTGTTGTTTACAGTAACTTAAAAGATTCATCTCGGTCCAAAAATGGAATTAAATCGTGAACATTTTCGTGCGATTATTTTTTACAACTTTCGATGTGGATTAACTCAGCAACATTGCATGGATGAACTTAATTCATTTTTTGGCGATGAAGCTCCATCAAGGATCAGTGTTTATCGATGGTATGGTGAATTCAATCGTGGTCGTAGTTCACTCCAAGACGAATTTCGTGAAGGTCGTCCAAAATCAGTTGTTGTTCCGAAAACCATGTGGTCGTCATGTGACCTATCGTGAGATTGAGACAATCTTAGGCATTAGTGGGACCAGCATACATTCAATATTGTATAAACATTTGACTGTCAAAAAAATTTGTTCGCGTTGGATACCACACAATTTGTCAATCGCTCAAAAAAAGGCTCGTGTCGATTGGTCGAAGAAAATGCCCAAAAAATACGATCGCGGGGCTTCGAAACACGTCTATGACATTGTGACAGGTGATGAATCATGGATTTATGCGTATGAGCCCGAAAGTAAACAGAAGTCGACTGTATGGGTGTTTCAAGATGAGCCAAATCCAACAAAAGTTGTTCACGCACGAAGCACTTCCAAGCAAATGGTCGCCTGTTTTTTCGGAAAAATTGGACATGTCGCAACCGTACCACTAGAACAACGCAGAACAGTAAATTCTGAGTGGTACACAACCATTTGTTTGCCAGTTGTCTTCTAAGAAATTAGGAAAACCAATCGCCAAAGACGGATCATTCTTCACCAGGACAATGCGAGCTCTCACACATCGGCTCAAACAACTGCATTTTTGAGCACCCAAAACATCGAATTAATGGGTCATCCGCCGTATAGCCCTGACTTGGCACCGAATGACTTTTTTTCATTCCCGTACGTAGAAAACAAACTGAGAGGTCAACGTTTTTCGACACCTGAAGAAGCGGTTGCGGCATTCAGAATGCATGTTTTGGAGGTACCTCATTCAGAGTGGCAAAAGTGCTTCGACAAATGGTTCAAACGCATGCAAAAGTGTATAGATCTTCATGGAGAATATTTTGAAAAACAATTAAGTGATTTTCGATGATTAAAATTTGTTTTTGTTCTCTAATCCCGACATATAAAAGGCACCCCTCGTATTTAGTGAGTAATATCACATGTACGAGTACATACATACATAATGTATACATATAATATACATACATACATAAGTGCTATACGACTACTTAAAGGTAGCATTATATGCCTCAAAAAAATTCTTTAACAGTTTTAGGTCTGGTCAAACCAGTTGTGTGCTACAACTTTCCAAAATGGAATAAAGAAACAGAAAAATCTATAGATTTTCAGTACCACTATTACTCACGTGAAAAGTAAGCGTAGATGCGCTTACCCAATACTGCGTCGAATGCCATAGCAAAGCAGCTCATGGCTGGTTTCCCATCATTCCGCTTTGATGATGTGGACGTCGAGGTAGAGGCGATCGTCGAAATGCCTATAAAATCATAGAATCAGACCCGCATATGAGTACCCATTCTATAGCCCACTAACTGATGACTAACCGAAAATCTGCTAGGAATGGCATAATACCAATCTCAAGGAAAAGCGCGATGTATGGGTGGCACACGAATTGACGGAATTGACGCGAAATAAACTTTAATACCTAATTGGGCCTGCGGGTTTTTGCTGAAACACAACGAAGTCAACCAACTCTTAAAAACCGAGAGAAATAGGTGACTAAAAATTAGTTTAATGAGATGTTATTATCGTTGCAGAATAAACCTTCCCCATACATACACAGAGAATGCTGCTGGAGTCACGTCTTTGGCCAGATATAAATGCGAGTCGTTCCAATAACATAGAACCGACTGTCGTACGAGAACGAAGTCAATTAAGTCGAAGGCTTTGCTGTGTGTTGGTTGGAATTAAATAAGAATCATTATCCCACCGAGCCAAATAATATATGTAGACCTCTACTGCCAACATTTGGCTATATTAAAGCAAGCGATTTGGAAGAGTGTTGTTTTCCATCAAGTCAACGCCAGTTCGCACACATCTTCAGCAACGTGTCATTAACTCCGAGAGATTAAATGGGAGGTTCTATTGCAACCGTCATATATTCCAGACCATTTAGAGCATTTGCAAAATGTTTTGATGGTATAAAAAAGGCTCCACGAGAAGTTTCTGAAAATGAGCAGGTGGAATGAGGCCACAAACAGATGGCAATATCTTCAAAAGTATTTTCGATATTAAGCTCTCTTAATCCGTTTTTCCATTTGTCACCCTGTATTGTAATATTGGATTGAACTTATTTATTTTATTTAGCTTTATTAATAAGTATAGGTAAGTCTCTGAAAGAAGTAGCCTGTTTTGCAATAAAGGTAATAAACCGTAACCGTAAAATTTCATGCAAATACGTCCAGTTGCTTCTACGTGATTAAGTCCAAATATCCAAACCCGCAAACATATAAACTTTCAAATTTATAATAAAGTGTGATCAGATTGGAGGTAATTTCTCTAATAGGGATCCGTCAAACTAAATACATAATTTTTTCAACATTCATTAACATTTCATCATGGAAAGACTTACGCCTCAACAACGTTTACAAATCGTACAAATCGACGTTCTGTGAAAAGTGTTCATCACGCGCTCAGGAAAACTTATGGTGTTCAACGACGAGGCCCATTTTTGGTCTAATGGCTACATCAATAATCAACAAAAAAATTGGCGTATTTGGGCTGACGAGCCGTCCGAAGCCATTCAAGAACCACCTTTACATCCATTGAAAGCATCCGTTTGGTCTAGTTTTCAAAAACTATGGGCTGGGAGCATCATCGGCCCATATTTCTTCAAAGACGATAAACGACTTTTTAATACCGGAAATGGAAGCCCGTAATCTCCACAACATTTGGTTCCAACAAGATGGCGCTACTTATCATAAAGCCAGACAGCCCGTGAAACAATGGATTTACTACGTTCTCGTTTCGGTGAACAATTTATCTGTGTGGATTGGCCACCAAGATTGTTTGATATCACACCTTTGAGGGGGTATGTAAAGTCTAAATGCTTTGTAGATAAACCAGCGTCGATTGAGGCATTGGAAGCCAATATTACTAAAGGTATTCATGAGATACCAAGAGAAGTTCTCCAGCGAGTTTTTCAAAATTGATGTTTACGGATAACCGAATTATGGGTAGTTGCGGCCAACATTTGAAAGGAATTTGCTTTAAAAAATAAATGTCATGAATGGCTCTGCCCAAAAATAATAAAGATTGCCCAATCCATTTGAATTTTTGTTGTCTTATTTCAATTTAAAATCCGATACCTCTAAATTGATCACGCTTTATTAGTTGGATGTGTGGCTTTCTCATCCGTAAAAGGCACTTGTGCATTTCAGCTATGCAGGGGCTTTATTGCTAAGGAGAACAATGCAACTGAAAATTGATGATGAAATTAATATTTTTTTTAACTTTTACTTTTATATTAATTTTTATTTTAAATTTTTACATACAGGTGCAAAAATAAAAAGTTTTTTTTTAATATATAATTTTTTTCAATTAACACCGCCCATTTCATTGAGCATTTAAGAGCGACAGTTCTATCGATATATATATATTATATATATATAATGGGCGCGTACACCCTTTTTGGGTGTTCAGCCGAGCTCCTCCTCCTATTTGTGGTGTGCGTCTTGATGTTGTTCCACAAATGGAGGGACCTACAGTTTCAAGCCGACTCCGAACGGCCATAATTTTTATGAGGAGCTTTTTGATGGCAGAAATACTATCGGAGGTTTGCCATTGCCTGCCGAGGGCAACCGCTATTAGAAAAATGTTTTTCTTAGTTTTTGGTGTTTCACCGATATTCGAACAGACGTTCTCTCTGTGAAGTCCGAATGGTAGTCAAGCACCAACCCATTCGGCTACGGCGGCCGCTATTGATAGTAGGGTATTATTGATGGTTTATGTTGCTGGTAACTATCGATAGTTTTTGAAAACTATCAAAAATAATCGAAATCACAAAACTATCGACAGTTTGACAACTTAGTATCAATTTGAGGGCCATTTATAATGGAAACAGTTGGGCATAGTAAGTCTCTCAGATACCTGAAAAACAACCAAGTATTTCCTGCAAAGACCTGACAGGCCAGGTAGCAAAATTCCTGAAAATTCTGCTTTTCTGAAAAGGCCTGTCGGGAAGGCCTGCAGAGAAGGAGTGACCAACGGACTCTGTTTGAACTAATTCAAACGGGCCACATATGGTCACCATAGGCATCATCGACGATTCATTGTGTAAATCTTGTTTGGAGGATGAAGACATTATTGTATTTATTTATTTATAGAATTGACCTAAAGAGTAAGTCTTATAAACTAATTGTTATATAAAGCTAAGAAGCTTTGAACATAAATATAACTTAAATTCTATGTTTGTTGGTTATTTTGAAGAATTTGGCTATTAAATACATTGAATTGCAAGTTGGTCGGAAGATAGGTAGATCAGTGGGTTTGAGTTGCTGAAGATTTGTCTTAGGCGGGCGCAGTATATTGGCGATGGAGGCGCATTTTCTTAGCCGCTTTCTGGATGGTACATTTTTGATCGTATGTGTAGAGAATGGACAAGCTGCTTTCTCTACTAAGATTCATAAAAATATCTGTGAAGTTTACTGAGGAGTAAAGAATCCCCATCCCACCTGTCCCTCACTATCCTTTTAAATCCTGTCTCTTGGACTTAAGAGCAATGTGCAATATCGCCCGAGTGCCTGGAAAAATTTCCATCCATCCACAATTCCTTTCCATTCCATTCTATTTCAAGCGCAGAGAAGTTATTCTTCGTGTTAACTTTTTTGCCGAATTGTCAGTTGCAGTTGCTGTTAAAGTTTTTAAGTTTTTCGAGTTGAACAGCATTTAGTGGGCAGGAACTGCATCAGAACAAGTTGTAGCAAAAATAAAAACTCATTCATCAATTCCGCATTTTTTGCTAGAAACTTGTTAAACATTGCTAATCTCTTTTGCCATTTTCTGAATGACGTTGCACTTACTGCAGCAACAATTAAATCACTAAGTATGCACAATATTTTTTCGTTATTTTGCTTGTCATCAAATTGTCAAACCGTACAGCCATAACAACGCTTAATGTGGCATCAGATATATTAAAAATGACAGATGGAACACAAATGACATTGGACTAAACTATTTGTTGAACTTGAAATTTCTGTGAAATTCTTAAATTCAAAAGTATTTTCTTATTCAACAATCGCCATGCTTGTTGGCATAGAATAGAATAGAATAGAATATTTATTTTACTTTCACTTCCCCAAACAAGTGTGCATATGTATGTATGTATGCAGGTATGTATATGTCCGCCAATGTCGACTATGTATTTGCCTTGAAAATAATATTTTTAGTGATTTAAAACACTTTTGAATTGATGGCTTAATACTTTTCTGTTCATGCGTAGGTTTTATGCCCTGTCCTATATGCAGATACATATACACATGTATGTAAGTGTGTATACGTGTATACGTATACATATTTTAATCACTTGGCGCTTTGGTATTTTCACAAAAATGCAACCAAAAAAGTTTTCTCTTTTTTTTATATTAATTTTGTAATTATTTAAAGTTGTTTTCTTAAAAAAAAAAACTAATTAAAAATATAACAAAAAATAGTTATATTATTTCAATATTTTATATGTACATATATAAGAAATAAATGAAATAACTAATAAAAATTAGCAAGTTGAATTTTCCATACGTTTTAAAAAACACTTACAAAAAATTGTATGAAGTTTTATCTATATATATAAAAATGAAATGATGTTCGTTCGTCCGTATTTTTTTCGGCCGATACGAGGCCAATTTTATTCGTTCTTTTTTCATATTATAGGGATCCACTAGGGGAAGGTTTTTAGCAAAAAAAAATTTCTTTTAAATATTTTCTTCATATAAAAAAAAGAAAAAATCAAAATATTGTCCAAAACAAAACTTGCTCGATTGTTAGATTAAAGTAAGTTTCGAATCGACATTCATTTTATGTGTACAACTTTTTTTGAATTTTTTGTATTTGTATTGTGATACAGAAATGTATTGTATACAGAAATTTCAAATGATTCGAATGAAAATTTTTTTTTTTTTTTTTTTTATTTCTTCCATAAAATATTACACCTGTCGTTAGACAATAAGTAATTTGATTTACAAAAAGATGGAATGAGAGTGATATTGAAGGGCCAATGCCCCCAAGCTCATTTAGAAGAAATATATACATATTATTTAAAAACAAGTGGTTAACAAACAATGATATATACGATTAGTTGACAATTGATTACAAGGATTTTGCAAGATCTGTTGGTGTTTGACGGTTAAGCCGACTTTGGGTAGATTTTTCTTTATTTGGTAGTCTTCTCATCATAGGATTTGTATGCCTTAATAGTCTATTTATGTGTCTTCTGCTAGCGCTTTGTATTGTTTCATCAATAGTATCGATGTCAAGGTCGCGATGAATATCTGCGTTAGGTATGTACCAAGGTGCATTAGTTAAGGTCCTAAGTATTTATGAAAATAATGTTTCAATTCAATTGAGCAATGCTTTCTTTGACCAATTCTATATGGAAATGAATGCGTTTGCAAACGATGTTTTCGGCTATGAACAAATGTTGGAATCGAATGAAAAAGGAAAGAAACGCGAAATGATAAAAAAAATTCTTGGAAAATTTAAAATGAATGGTGCTTCATTGGAAAAATTCAAAGGTAATAAGAACATACACAAGATAAAGTTAGAATTCGAATTTTTAGATTTATTTTGTTTATTTCTCATTTTTTTCAGAAGTACACCACACAACAACTCATTCCAACTCTGATTTTGAAATCCTGTTGGAATTGGTGATCGATAATTTTGTCACTATAATGGTCAATGGAAATTTGCGTGTATCAGACCCTGCATATTATTTACCATATCAACTTTTTATGGAACATATGGACCAAATGAACACAAAAAAATAATTTAGTTTTGTTTTGATTTTTTGCAACATTTTGGTTTTCAGTTAATACAATAAAAACAATACTGTTTTTTCGTGAACACAAAATTCTAAATTTATTACGTTGTTTGTTTAGAATTTTTTTAGAAAAAAAGTAAATTTTTTGGTTTTGAGGAAATTTGTTTATTGTTGCTATTTGTGAAAGCGTAGATATTTGTAAGTATTTGACTATAATCCTAAAAGTTAATGGAATACCACTATGACACATAGAAAACATTTTTTCAAAGGGGTGTTTTTCGAAAATTATAAAAAAAATTGTTTTCAAAAATTTTGAAGAAATAAAGTAAAATAAAAAAATTTCGAAAGCATGAAATTTTTTCAAAACCAAATTTTCCTCAAAAAGATAAAAGAAATTTCTTCGAAGAGGTGTTTTTCTAAAATTACAAAAAAAAAAAATTTTAAACAAATAAAATAAAATAAAACTTTTTCAAGGGTATGAAATTTTTTCAAAACAAAATTTTCTGAAAACCAAACAAAATTTAAAAAAAATGGTGTTTTCAAAGCATTTCATATTCCACTATTAATAGAGAATACATTTTTTCGAGGGGGTGTTTTTCAAAGCGGAAAAAATTTTTTTTAACAAATCAATTTAAACTTTTACAAAAGTATGAAATTTTTTCAAGAACAAAATTTTCTCAAAAACGTTAAATTTAAAAAAATAGTTTTTTCAAAATATTTAATTTTCAGCAATTAACTGAGAAGAAATTTGTTAGAGCGAAGTGTTTTTCAAAACTTCAAAAAACACTTTTTAACCAAAAAAAATAAACCTTTTTTCAAAAACAACAGGAATGATAACATTGCCTAACAATTTCTGCACTTTTGCACAGTCTAAAGAGGCATTGATACAGAGTGTATTTCCAAACATAGTTCAACATTACAAAAACCATGATTGACTCAGCGAAAGAGCAATTTTAGCTGAGAAAAATAAGGACGTCAATGATATAAATTCAGCTATTTTAGATCAAATACCTATTGACATAGTTGCGTATAAGTCAATAGACACTATTACTGATCAAGATGAGGTCGTAAATTATCCAACTGAATTCTTAAACTCACTCGATTTGCCAGGCTTACCACCTCATAATTTACGATTAAAAATTGGAGCACCGATTATTATGCTGCGCAATAGTAATGTGCCACGACTTTGCAACGGTACCAGACTCGCTGTGAAGAAGCTAATGGGTAACGTTATCGAAGCAACAATTTTGAAAGGGAAGTACAAAGGAGAAGACATTTTGATACCCTGAATTCCACTGATTCCGGCGGATTTACCATTCGATTTCAAACGTTTGCAGTTCCCTATTCGCCTTGCCTTCGCTATGAGAATTAATAAGGCGCAAGGACAGTATCTACAAATGTGCGGTATTAATTTAGAATACCCAATTTTTTCTCATGGACAATTGTATGTAGCTTGCTCACGAGTTGGCAAACCATCGTCATTATTCACGCGAAAGATGAAAAAACCAAAAACGTTGTCTACCAAAAAGTGTTACAATAAAGTTCGAATGAAAATGTATCAAAGAATTTGCTTTGTTTCGTATTAATTTTATTCTCTTTCAGCAAATCATTGAATTTATCGTCTAGCGAAGCGGGCGAGGGTACGCTAGTAAAATATAAGAAAGGAAACCACATCAGAAGCCGGTACAAGCGGCAAGTACCGATTGGCAAGCACGATTCCTTAAAATGTCGTATGTAATACAAATAATGTCGAAACCTTCGACCATCACTCGGATTGGTGCGTTAGAATATGACCACCGCATGCGAGCGCTGCGTGCTGTGCTAAGGTGTCAGGCTGATAACCCTATAGGACCCTCTTGAAGTGTAACCAAATAAAAAAGCCATAAACTTAGTTTGGAATATTACTTTTATTCAATTCAAAGTAAACAATGTGTGAAAATAATACAAAATTAAGAATCAATCCACTAGGAGACAGCATCCGCCACAGATAATGCTTTGGGCCGCAGTAACCGCAGATGAGCGTTCTCCAACCATTATTCTTTTTGGGCTGGGCCATTTTGGAGAACAAGGTTCGAACTAAAAGATTCACCAGTCTGGAGGCGCTGAAAAAAGCCATTGACCGCGAGTGAGCTAAAATATCTGCAAGTCACATTCGGGCAGCTTGCGATTCTTTTCTGGCCATAGTCAAGGCAAAAGGTGGTCATAACGAGCAAAAGTGAATTGATTCTTCATTTCGTAATATTTTCACACACCCTACTGTCGAATGCAGCTTTGAAGTCGTCGAAAAGATGATATGTATCGATTCTCATTTCATAGGTCTTTTCCAAGATTTGGCGTATTGTGAATTTCTTGACAATGGTAGACTTTCCATGTTTAAAGCCACACTGATAAGGTCCAATCAGTTGGTTGACGGTAGGCTTCAGCCTTTCACACAATACGCTCGCTAGAACCTTATAGGCGATATTTAGAAGACTAGTCCCGCTGTAATTGGCACAGATTGCAGGATCGCCCTTCTTATGGATAGGGCAGAGGACACTTCAATTCCAATCGGCATGCATGCTTTCATCCGACCATATTTTACATGGGAGCTGATGCATGCACCTTACCAGCTCCTCGCCGCCATGCTGAAATGGCTCAGCCGGCAGTCCGTCGGCACCCACGGCGGCTCATTAGCCGCGTTATCGCTATTCTCACCTCGTCATGGTCGGGTAGCGGAACGACAATTCCGTCCTCAACGATTGGGGTATCGAGATCTTCGCATTTCTGTGACATGCGCAGCTATCACTGTTTAACAGATTTAAGTAGTGTTCCCTCCATAATTTAAGATTGCTCTGTATGTCAGTCACCAGTTCGCCGTCTTTGTTCTCACAGGAAAACGCTCCGGTCTTAAAACCTTCTGTAAGCCGCCGAATTTTCTGGTAGAATTTTCGGGCGTTGTTCCTATTGGCCAGCATCTCAAGCTCCTCGCACTCACGTATTTCGACCTTTCGTTTCTTCTGTCGGATGAAACGTCTCTCTTCCTTTCTTAGCTCTCTATAGCGATCCCAGATGGCTAGCGTTGCGCCTGAGCGCAGCGTGGCTCTTTCTTTCTGCGGCAGCATGACATTCCTCGTCGTACCGACTGTTTTTTCGGGCTCAGCGGAATCCAATTTTTTTTTCGGCAGCGGTAAAGAACAAGAAATGTTGCTCCATTGCTCGTGCATGCCGGTTTGTTGGGCGGTACTCTTTGAGAGCAGGAGGGAGAGTCGAGTGGCGAATCTTCTGGCTGTCTGTTGTGATTGCGGTTTTTAGATGTCGAACATTCTTTGCGTAGGTAGATGTACATTTTTTGCTGCACGGAGGCGTGTGCGCAGTTTGGCTGCAACAAGGTAATGATCCAAGTCAATGTTGGGTCCTCGGATCGTACGTACGTATTAATATTAGCTGAAAAAAAATACATTCACTATAAACTTGTTTTATGGTCGATCTTTCACTCCTGGGCGATGCTATCATTACAAAAAAGCCGCTCAACGTAAATTATTTCTGTGGTTTTATCGATATTTTCGACGACGGATCCGCCTATGCGATATGCATCTTTAACATCAAAAATGCCTGAACCGAATCGACGAAACCAAAATTAGCTGTTACAGTATCGCCACCATAAACACACCATTCACAATTAACTCATTCAGTGGCCTGGCTCGCCCTTGTCAAAGAAAAACTGTAAAATGTACCGAATCTCCTCTTTGTTGACTTCCATTTTTAACAAAACACAAAAAAACAAAATCATTTTTTCATGTGAAGTGTCAACGAGCATAAACTTTAAATTGTTTGATCGATATTGATCACTACAGCCATCTACCGCGAAAATAATGGATTTTTTTCCCAAACTAATATATGCTTTAAGGGGTTATATACCTTGTGAGCCCGAAAAAATGCACGCTTGTCATATTTTTTTTAAATATGTTTTAGAACTTTTATTCAAATGAGGCATATATCATACTGAAGGGTAACTCTCGAAGAATACATTTTGGTGCTTTTATTTAAAAAAAATGTTATTATTTATTGTTCTTATCGCCCCTTCCCGAAATGCCGTTTTTTAGAAGAGGCTTGCGGTGATCACGGTAGCTTATGAGCAGCTCAACTGAAATCAAAAAAATTAAATGATTATTGTAGAAAAATGTTTTTAAGTGAATCGATTTATTTACACACTTTGCACAAAAAAAAAAAACGATTTGAACGATTGAAAAATTAAAAAAAAAATTAATTCCAGCAAACTATGCAAATATTTATGAAAAGTGAACCGTTCAGATTCACGAGATTGTAACTTCGAATAATTAAAAAAAAAGTTTATGCAAATCGGTCAAATAGTTTTTGATAAATATTGATCACCGCGACGGTAATTTTCAAAAAACACGACTTAGAGATAATCGCGTCTAAAGTTTTGCGTACACTTCATTTATGGATAAGGTCGCGTGCTTCCACGATCTGTAACTTTCGTTCTAGTGCTCCGATCTTTATGATTTTTTGAATTTATATTTTTAAGATGATGTACTTTTAGAATATGCCATAAAAAATTTTCGATTTTTTAGTCCAACACAAGGTATATAATCCCTTAAGATGACATTTCTAAAAAGGAGTAAATAACTAACTACTATAAAAATCTTTACACATATTATCACCTCTAGCCGGGGCCTAGGGCGGAAGTGTAGTTATGCTAACTTCTTCACTTCAATCAGCGCAGTGTCGTATTCTTGACAACTCAATGCAGCAGAAACCGTAGTCCTCTTATACTATTTGCCATATTATACGACTTGAATAGCGAAGTGGGTCGCAATTTGTAAAAACGTACCCATTCTGAAGCACAAAATGTATTTCACTTTTTAGTCAGACTTTCGCAGGAGTACGATCACAAAAGCATACGCACATAAATATTTTTAAGTATTTAAAATATGTTTAACTGCACACTTGCAAACTGGCGCCTGCTTATCACTAATGACGAGTAGCAACCGAAAGACAAACAATTCGGCAAGAATCCAAATAAATTTTAAGCATCGTCGCCTTTGACTTACATATTTCACTTTTATGACTTTGCTGTTCTTTAAATAGTTCTTTCTCGCCAGTGGAGCTGGATTCATTGCCTCAGAAGTGATTTAATACTTGTATTTGTTTCTACATACTTACTTATGTCTGGCCGCAAATATGTATTTTGTGTGATTGTCATAGGCCGTAGAAATAATAATCGTACTTTTGTACGTATACATATATTACAAACATATATATATATTTTCTTTACAATTCCCAAACTGTTTTGTAAAAACAAAGAAATAAACTTTATCTTGCAGAAGTTTCATTATAAACAGATGCAGCTGTTAATAACAAAATAATGGTCAAATATAGTGAACTGTCGATTTTTTCTTTACTTAATGTCAGTCATTTGCGAACAAAGTGCAAAATTTTATTATCCTCTCAGAGTTGATGGTTTTCAGCTGAATTTTTCGAGCTACAAAAATACAAAAATATGGACATTTGTGTATGGAATGCAGATGTTTTCAATAGTTCGATTTAACTTGACGTAAAACGTGATGGGGCTGCGTGCATATGCACAGCTGTGTTCAAAATAATAGGAGCGCAACGAATTGGCAAGTTTACATTTTTCTATAATTGTTTTTAAGTTATTTAAATATTTTTAAATTTTTAGAAAACTTTTGTTCACTTTACAAAGCTTCAAACTTTGTACCAAATTTACAAATTAAAAAAAAAAAAAACAAAATGTTGAACCTTTCAATCAGAATTTTTATAAAATTTGCAGTCGCTCAAAAATCGCGCTGGTTTTATACAATTTTTTGCAAATATGTTTAAGAAATTTTCTTCAGCATATCTTAAATAAATGAATAAATAGGAAAATAAATAAATAAAAAATAGATAAATAAAAAAAATAGTCAGATAAATAAATAGAAAACAGATAAATAAAAAATTAGACAAATAAATAACAATTAAATAAAAAAATAGATAAATACATAAATAAAAAATAGATAAATAAAAAAAATAAATAAAAAAAAAATTAAAATATAGATAAATAAATAAAAATAGATAAATAAATAAATAAAAAATAAATAAATAAATAAAAAATAGATAAATAAATACTTCAAACAAATTAAATAAAATATAAATAAAAAATTAAAAATATATATATATATAAAATACGTTCGGGTGTATTTTATATTGAAAAAAGAAGCTCAAGAACTGAGCAAAAAAAAAATTTTTAATTCAACGAGAATTTCTGGTCACTTCAAGCGGGCATTTTGTTATATTAATATTGAATGGCCAAAAATGACCTGCTTGCCCAGAATTTTTCTAAAAGTTTTTAATTTTTTTTTAACTTTTAGCAAAATTCTGAATAAAAAGTTAGACGTTTTAGTTAAAAGGTTGCAAAAAGGCGCCCCAATCTACTTTCGGGCAGAGATGCGTGAGCAATTAAGAGATTATTGACTCAGCAAGTAGCTAAAACACCAAAAGAAGCTGTCCGTCAGTGAATGGACCCAGAACGCCACAAAAGGCAGCAATAATCTGACACGGAAGCGAGGTTAAGATCCAGCAAAAAGTACAAACACAGGAGTGTTGATGACTAGAAAAGAGTATGCGATAGTCCGGATTGCAAGCAGTATTACTGTTAACGACCGCATGAAAAGCTTCAAAAGCATCAAGTTATGCAAACGATGAAGCATGGCGGTAACAGCTTTATGGTGTGGGGCTGCTTCACGTGGTGGCTAATTGGTCCAGGGGTACGCATAATCGGGATAATGTAAAAAAAGGCTCCTTGAATATCATCAACTTGCCGACTTTTGTTGACCTAAGCGCATATCCAATAAAAAAGATTATATTTCAGCGGGACGGGGCCCGAAATATTGAGAGAAAATTATTTAAGAGTGGATAAGAGCTCAGAACTTCCTGCTCTTAGAATGGCCAGCACAGAATTCTGATGTAAGCCCGATTGAAAATGTATGGGTTATTCTAAAGAAACGATTGACTTCTTACGAAATGACCACAAAGAACAGCGACGAACTTTGGTCAAGGGTTCAAAAGGAATGGCGCGATCTTCCGCACTCAACTATTGAAAAACTGGTCGAAAGCGTGCCGAGACATATTAAAGGTGCCGTTAAGGTTTAAGGCCTGTGGAAAAAATATTAATTTGTATTACATGAAACCCAGCGAAATTTACTAAATAGAATAGTTTATGATTTTCATAATTTTTTTTATTTTGTTTTTTTTAAATATTTTGTAAGTTCGAATTAATACTTTTCGTTTCTTAATAAATAGAGCATTTAACCTGAAAATTTGATAGTATTATTTTGACAAATTACTCTACAGTAATCCAAAATGCATGAATGTGGCTAGCATTCAGTCAGTTCTGCTCGCCACTGTACATAGTTCAATGAAGCAATAAAATATTACTGATTATTAACCTGCAATTACTCAAATTTTGTTTATAATTTTCCAAATAATTTTTATGATGCTTTTACATTTTTATGATGCTTTTACATTTTCAAGAAAATGCAAGCACTTGCGTAGTAGACATAAAACTATTTGAAAATTCTTTAAAAATAGTTTTAATTGGAACGCGCAGTTTCTTTTTCAAAGGCTGAGGCTAAGGCATGTGACGGTCAATAGTCTTTTGATGAATTTTTTATATGCAAACATATGTAAGTATGTAAATCGTAATTCTCATAACATTTAATATTTCTCAATTACTATTCCGTGATTTTTATATAAAATTCTTCAAATCCAACTTAAAGCTATTCAGAATATAAATATAAAATATTGCCGCAGTTGTAATTGAGTCGTTTATGCGTGACTAACATTCGGTTGGCCAGAGGTTGAAGCTTATTTTGGGTATGACATTCCAAATTATAAAAAAAATTAGTTTCTACAAGGTGGCGCAAAATTAATAACCTTGCCTAAAGATGTTATAATTTTTAAAAATGACGCCGCACGTCAATCACATTTGACACTTGCGAACCAGCCAACTGCGATGTACAAACAGAGAAGCAATGGAGCACATAAAGTTCAAATAAAGATTTCCTTTACTCAAAATTTAGTAAAAAAGGTATTCAAAAAAAACTGGATGATTTATTTTGGACAATGTAAAAGTCGTCGCCCCTTGGCCGGCAATGGCAAATATTTCTATTAATTTTTTATATTCTATAAAAAACCATATACCACCTCGGAAATGGCATAAAGCTCTATTCACACACAGCAGCGCCAATCAGCAGCGATTTGTGATAGTAGTTCACACACATCCGTAGAATATCGGGTGTTTTTGGTGAAGAAAAGATTTAAAATAGTTGTGTATTTCTTAAAAAATGTTACTAAGCATAACTTGCTTTTCTTTTTTTTATTTAATATTAAATATTGATGCTTTTTAATAAATGAAAGTACCAACTTGCGTTCGAATTTGAATTATTTTCCTAACTTGTTCCAAATAAGATTTTTAAGCACGATATTCGTATATTTTTTTTTTGTGACAAATCATAGGTAGATAAGTGAAATGGTTGAAGTACCACTCTGGCGCTCCCCAAGTAATACTAAAGCGTCGTTTGATACCATTATGAGACCTCAAACAGTCAGATATCTACAGCCAACCAGAGCTGTTGATGTAACGAGGATGGTTGATGGGATTTAGGTTGGCGCACTGCCCCAGGCTGTCGAAGAAAGGAGCGCCCAGTGATCGTAGTCGTCTAACTGACAAACCCGGACATTTACAGAGAAAATGCTCTAAAGTCAGCTTCCGCAATGGGGGTTAAATAGTAACCCTAGCTTTTTGTGTGCCGATCGTCCAGTGACCGGTAAACACAGCTACGAGTTTGGAAATTGAATGGCGAGAAGTCCAAAGGACTTTCTGAGTCCTGCGTATATCGTACTGGGGCCAAAGGATTTTCGAAATGGCACATAAAGAAATGAAGCTCCATCTTTTCTGCGCTTTCCTGAGAAATACTTTGTGCAGTTCTTCTTAACAACTGTCAGGGGGATGCCGATGACTGGGTAGGAGGTCTCTGAGAGCAATTCAGTCCCCTTCCTATGTCCCTATGTCCTGGAACCCAGATCAGAGAAATGTTACCTGCACACCCAAGGGATTTGATCTCCTCCTTACTGGAGTTTACTAATTTCGTTCTGCACCATTGCGTAGTCAGAGCCTTAATTGCGGCTTGACTATCGGAGAAAATGTTAATATCTCGCTCGCTTCCGCGTTCCCTAAGCATTTTGCAAAGACTTCTGCTTGAAAAACACTAGCAGTGTTGGGCAGCTTAAAGGAGATAGATAAGTTGGATGGTTTAGCGAAAACCCCTTCTCCGACTCCCGATTCCATCTTGAAACCGTCAGTGAAGACAGAGGTGCAAGCTTAGGTGCAGATTTTCCCTTCGATCCAATACTGCCTATTTGGAAAGATTGCCCTAGCACGACCCTAAAACTCTAGTTTACGGATAGAGAGATATGTACGAAGTTCCGAGAAATACGGTATTAACTGCCGGAAAATACTACCATGTCCCTTGAGAGATTGCCACCAAAGCCCAGTCTCCTTTAACCCTGATTGCACTTTGAGCTGCGATGGAAATAACGGAAAAGTCGATGTAAAGTAAAAGCAAAAGGACGTTCAGGGCAGCACTGCGGCAAGTTTTATATGCTCCGGTGATGCCAGTGCATGCAGTTCTTGGCACCCTCTCCAGTTTAGTGTTGTTATAGCCCTTCCGAAGAGCTTCGCACCAAACTAGGGATCCATACGTTAAAATTGGCAAAACCACCGCGTTGTATTTCCAATGGAGTTTGGAGTCAAGTATTACTCCAAGATACTTGACTTCCGATGAGGGCGGGAGAACGTGGTTGCATAATTTGGGAAGTCGAAAGGGTGGAGGTTTATATTTCCTGGTGCATTCCGAGTTGACTCGGAAGCCGCAAGTGGCCTTTCCAAAATTTCAGCCATGACTGAGAGAAACGGTCCCGATACCATCAGGACCAAGTCATCGGCGTATGCTACTACCCTAATCTCACTCTTATTTAGCATTATCAGAACTTCATCAATAGCAACTAGCCAAAGTAGGAGCGAAAGAACAACACCCTGACAAATCATATACGAGTATGAAATTTTGGATAATTCCGTACAAACTCGATTAATTTTTCCTCAGTATTAAACACAATTTGCAATAGAATAACGTCAGCTAGATAAAAAAGTTTAAGCAGACTTAATTTAATAAAAGAAATGTTCCAAAAAAGCGCCATCGTAGAAAAGTTCTCACGGCTATCAGCAAATTTTAAAGAATTAGCTGGGTGGATGTGAAAAGAAGTGTAAAAAAAGAGAATTTTGAGGGGAACTTCGGCGACTGTGTGGCTTGGGAGTTTCGGCAGCAGAATTCTGCACGATCATTACAGATGTATTCTTACACTAGTCCAATCAGTCGTTGTTCAGACGGCAACGAAGTGTTACTGGTTGATTATTGTGTTGATATCACCGACACAATCTCAGTTTTTTTTATAAACATATCGCATGTGACGTCAGCCCATCAGGTTATACTGTCAAATTCGCTCAGAGCTGAATAACGGTCTGGTAAAGCGCACACCTCTAAAAAACGTTTCCCCATGGACGTAACGGGGGTCATAACCACGGCGAATTGAGTACTGAAGGTGGCGCCATTCAACAGCAGTTACTTTAATCTGACGTCAGCTCCCTTCGCAATACAAAATCAACGAACAAAACAAACAAAAGGAGGAGAGATTACATGTTTATGAAAATTCAGTAAATAGCTTGCTAATATTGTGATTTGTGAGATTTAAACTAATCAAACTAATGAAAACGAAGTGCCGCGTGTTAAATTGCTAAAGCACAAATGAATATAAAGCCTCCAAATGCAGTTTTTTGCGTTTTTATGCGGAAGGCGCCGTGGCAAGAAAGTGTGTGTGTGTCTGTATAACTTCTTGTGTTTGATTGTTTCCATTGCATTAATTTGTTTGTTTATTGATGAAAAACTTACGACTCGGCAAATTCGGAAATCACAATCCTCTTTTCTATCATTCTTTGGTCATACCAGCCGTTTGCGTATGAAAACACTGAGATTGCTAAATGACAAACTTGGTAATATATCAATGTTTGACATGAAATATTTATAGAGAATTTATTCGAAGATTTTTTGGATTTTCTATAGCGTAAGTTTGACCCAATTTTTGAATGCTTAACCAATGACTGACCTGACAGAAGTTTCATTTAATTTAAAGAAAAAAATAAATTCTGCATACACTTTTAATATAAAATATAATGTTTTAAAACATTTGAATGGAACGGAATGAGTGTTTTCTTTCATTTTAACTGGTTTTAAACAGGTTATTTTAAAAGCTTATGGGAGTAGAATTTTTTTTGGGTAGGTCATTGCCGTCGTAAAAGTAACACTTTCTAACATGGAAAAAATAAAGATAACGAACTGGTTGAGCCGATAAGTAAACTGGTAGTATTTCAGTTTGCAACTAGTATTTTTCCCTGCAGGGAGCATTACGAGGCACAGCAGCTGCTGACCTCGGCCGTTTCCTATGATCCACAGCTAGCTCATCTGAAAGTATATGTATTTATGCTTTTAGTCACTACCATTTGCATGCCAATCAAAAGCATTCCTCACTGGTGAAGACTTTTGCGCACGAAACAATTCTGCAATTAGTGTTTTTATACAAAAATCTAAGGTCACCCTAATGTGCATGCCGGCATGATTCTGTTTTATCTCTGCACGTAAAAAACCAAGAAGGCGTAAAAAGTTATTCATTTTTTTTTTTTTAAGAATTTATAATTCATATGACTTTATCAGCTAACTTTCCATTGAAATTTCCACCTCAAACAGTATAGGTATATCACGAATCCAATCGGCTACCGCAGTCGCCTATATTTATTATGTGAAATAAACACTTCTCAACTTTGTTTCGCTTTGTTTCAACAATTAAATTAACTTAACTAGTTATAATAACCCCACGCCTATGCAAAAAGATTCTGCTCAATACCAGCAGCGCCGTCAGAATTGAGATGGGCTCCTCTGAGCCGTTTGATACCAAACGAGGTTTCAGACAGGGTCACTCGCTGTCGGGTCACTACTTTAACCTGATATTGATATCATCGTCCTTTTCCAAACTGGATAAAGAAGCAAATCGAATGGCTCTGGTGCTGAACGAGGACAACACGAAGTACCTGTCATTAAACCAAGAGGTTTGCCGGCGCACTTGCGTATTGGCACTCACGTCACTGTTGACAGTTTTGTGACATGATTTCGAGGTTGTAAGAGACTTCGTTTATTTCAGCGTTAAAATCCAAGGTAGAATCTCTCTTGCCAACAAGTGCTGCTTTGGACTAAATAGGCAACTGAGCAGTAAAGTGTTCTCTCGAAGAACAAAACTAACACTCTACAAGGCTCTCATCATGCCCGTCCTAAGTAAGGTGCAGAAGCTTGGACTAATGAGGCGTCCCTTGAAGTGTCTGAGGTGTTTGGGAGAAGGATTTTGCGGAAGGTTTTTGGACCTTTGCACGTTGGTGTCGGTGAGTATTTTAGGCGATGAAACAATGAGCTGTATGAGTTTTACGACGCCATAGACATAGCGCAGCGAATATGTAAAGATCCAGCGGTTTCGTTGGTTGGGTCATGGATACAAACCAACTGGGAGCGAACCAGCTGGTGGTAGCAGAGGATGAGGAAGGCTTCTTTTACTGGCTTCCTCTTCACTTTTCTACTGACTTCCTCTTCAGTAGAAAAAGCCTTCCTCTTCCTAAGGACTGGTGCCCTATGCTTAACTCGGTTATCGCGTAAGCGATTATCGCAACATCAAGAAGAAGACTACCATTCGTTAGTGCGCGCGTGGGCGCGAAACACCAAACTGGTAGAAAGGATGATTTCCAATAGCGATCGCTCCACGACAGGCAATGGGATACCTTCGCGTATATTTGTGCCATGAAAAAGCTTCTCATAAAAAACAATATGCTGTTCGTCGGCATGAAACTGTTAGTCCTTCCATAAACATCACACCCCAAATCCCCGAAATGTCTGAAAGGGCCATAGTTACCTTTATACAAACGATTCCGAACAGTCTTCGAACTAATCTTCCAAACACAAAACTTCTAAAGAACATTTCTTGCCGCGTAGTGTGACACTTAAATCGCTCGCCATATTGTATGACCCGACGCAGTGCATTCGTCGCGGCTCAAGAAAAACGTCTAGCGGAAAAAGCCCAGAACTTCTTACTTTATCTATAAATGACTTTTCATTCGGACCACAAGACCTTTTCTGAACTGCATAGACTGAATTTCTAATCTTTGCCTTTGTTGTCACCACAACCGTGTGGCGCTTCATACCACATGTGTTTATGTATGTGTGTAAGTACAATAGTTATTAGTGTCTACATTTCTAGTGCGCGCCGATAAGCTACAATTCACCTAAAGCTGCCTATGCAATCAATCAAAATTACGCTAATTTTGTTAAGCTGTAATAAATTCCTATCGGGCTGATTAAAGCAATTAATGTGATAATTTTACCGTGAATTGCTCCACATAAATCACAAAATTCACAAACATTAGCTGGCTGTCCATGATTGTTAGCTCTATTGCACTACTAAAAATGCTGGCCTTTGTTGAGCTATAAATCTACAAACGGACATGAATGCGACGAGTACATACTTATTATATTTTGATTAACGGTGGGCAGTAAATCTTTTTCTATTAGCTTGCAGCCACTGATGGTAATCAACACTTCGTAGAGGATATAGCTACTTAAAATTGAAAACTGTAAATCATAGTAACTCAATGGGAGTAAAGATGAAATACAATCAAGTTCAAATTGGTATATATGTATGTATGTATGTATGTATGTATGTAGTAGTACTTATTTATCACCCAAATACAAACATACGTATACATATACTCTCTCCCTCATTACTTTACGCATGCGATGGTATTCCTCTATGTGTAGAAGAGTACATACCAATATACATATGTACATATATGTGTATGTGTGTATACTCGTAGTAGTTCTTGTTGCTGCCACAATCCACTCGTTACAGGCCAATTAGCAATCGCGCAAATTTTCAGCGGTAATTAAATTAAATAAATTTTCATTGTCGTGCGAAATCGGCTGAATGACACGCGCCCTATTCTGATATGTGAGTATTTACATACATACATATATATTTATACATACACAAAATTTTCCAAAAAACAAACAGGAAAATATTTTCCGCTCAATGCCATTTTGACCTTTAAATAAGGGTGGGCGAGTTCCTCACTTCACTTTTATCTAAAATTAAAATTTCTAACGCGCTCTTTGTTATTTTTGTAGACTATCGATAGCCGAGTTATTTATATTTATAGATCTGCTGTATTAAATGCCGACATTCAAAAAAACATCAAATGTTTATTTTTACTTTTTGCCTTGTCGTACAGTAGATTCACTAATAAAAAAAAATGAATGGTTTTTCTAATTCTCTTGAACTTTCGCGCAGTGCACACGCGTGTGCCTGATAATAAATCAACATATTAACGGCTCTCCTGAGCGACAATAAATTTGAATAATGCAACCACAATGCCTGTAGTATTTTTCAACAAAACGAGCTACAGCTGATAAATAAAATTGAGAGGTTGACCACAAGGCAGCTACAAAAATGTACAACAACAATCATGTAACCTATGCTGAAACTTTCTGTTCTACAACAAATACAGCACAAGCCACAACAGTTGAAAATGATCAAGCATAGACAATCAAGCGCTTCACTAAGTTACCAAACCAACAACAAAGCAACACAATCCAATCAGATCACTTCACCAATCAGATCACTAATACCCACTTTAACAGTATCCAAAAATGATAGATTACAAGAGTGCGGCAACTGTGAGAGTAATTCTGGCTATGATGTAGCAACAAATAAGCAGGAAAGAGAATACAACATTAAAATGTGTTGAAATATGATATTAATACGTCGGCAAATCAGCTGAGGTTTATCGCATGCAATGAACTGGAGTGTTTTGGCAGTTATTATTTCATTATAATGCAATCTTTGTGCTGGCAACATTAACAAATCAAAAAAGACATTTAAAAACGTAGTATTTCTTCTAGTCCGATTCGCTTATTAAACATTTTTCGTGTTTCTCGTTTAATAAATGTTTTCCTTTTGCTCGAAAATGCAAAAGGTGTTTTTTTACGGAACTTTTTTGAATGAAAAGTTATGCAATGAAATGCCAATGTAAAAACTGCATTTGCGCTAACTGTGCCGCATGTCATAAAGTTGACAGATCGCATGCGATAGTTCAATGCAAATGGAGATGTCGGGTTAAGAACAGGATAGCAGTACGCTGGACACCGCTATATTATTTCTACCGTAGATACAGACGAACCACTCTCACCGGCCTTTATGATGTCCCCTTCCATTAAACTTCCACGGCATCTAGTAGGAATACTCAAAACAATACAAGATTCTAGAAACCTCAAAACGACAATAGCAACAAGTCACTCTCCGTTATGTTTCAACGATGGAATGCACAACGGATACGTCAAATATGAGGACAACTACTAATACTTGCACGTACCAACTTGAACAAAAAGTTCCCGGAATATATTCGGAAAATTTAAATCACAAATCTGTTCCTCAATAGTGATATTATCGCCTTCAAAGTCCTTAGAAAATTAAAAATACAAATCCATTCCTCAAAAATGATATTATCGCCATCAAAGTACTTCCCATCAACTGCAACGCATTTATGCCAGCTTTTGATCCAGCTCAGGAAACATATCTGGAACTCTACTCTCGGTATAGCTATCAAAGCCATTTTCAATTTTTTCATTACTTCCTTTCAGCTCTTAAAGCTCGTTCCCCCTGACTCGATCAAACAGAAAAAATCGCAGGGTGCCATATTAGGTGGATTCGACGCTGTTGTGTTGTATTCGTTTCGTTCTTGGTAAAAAATTCACATACATATAATGACAGTGCGTTATCTGGTGCAAAATCCAAAAGTTGTTTTTCCATAAATCTTTTCTTTTTCAGCGAATTCATTCACGTAATCGCCTTGTAACGCCCAAATAATAGTCCTTATTAACTGTTTGCCCTTCTGACCAAAATTTTTGGTGTAAAATACCGTTGTAACCCATAAAACCGTAAGCATCGCTTTCTTTTTTGACTGAAAATGACGTGGTTTTTTAGTATTTGTTCATTCGTAGCTCTCCACACACTCGCCTGATGTCTGGATTGCGTGTCGTGCCCATAAACCCTCCAGTTATGATGCGTTTGATGAATGTTGGGTCGGATTTAGTCTTGGTAATCATGTGTTTGGCGATATCAACGCTGCCCCTTTTTTGCACGAAAGTCAGATACTTGGGATCAAGTTTACAGCAACAAGGCGCAAACCCAAATTATTAACTATAATGTCCTGAACGGGTCCATAAGCAATGTTTGAGTCCTCTGCCAGCTCTCTGATGGTTAATTTGCGGTTATTGAGCAACTTTTCTTTCACTTCATTTCTGTTTTCATCAGTTTTCGATGCCAACGTCCTGCCACTATGCAGGCCTCAATGGACTCACGATATCTTCTGAAGGGTTCGTGTCTCTCGTAAACGTTGATTTTCTTTAGAGTATCATTACCGAAACAGTTTCCTAAAAATTTCTAAAGCTTTCTCACAATTGAACTCATTGTCAACGCAACATTTAATACAAACTCGTTGTTACAAATTCAAATCCATTTTTAGCACTATACAAAATCGAAAAACGCAAAAGCGAGTGGAAAAATTATGTACAACGCATGCCTGACCATCGACTAGCCAAACCCACGATAATGAGAAAACCACTGACAGCAAGGCCACCTCAAGCGATGGCACGAGTGCTGGTCATAAAACTCTATCGAGAATTGATAATAACTTTTTACAAATATATTTTGTTTTAGTATTTTTATATGAATTTACTGAATAGCAGCATCTGATCCTAAAATAAAGAAGAAATGTTCACTAAACTTTGTCAAATTTTTATAAACCTTTTACATAATTTTAAATTTGGATCGGTCTTTGTTATATAATGAACTATGTTTTTATAAAAAAATTTACTTAAATAAAAATAATAATTTAACAAAAAAATATATATTTATATATAAACAAAATAAAAAGTTAAAACTTGTCAAAATGTTGAGTTGCAATATTTTTACCGCGGGCTTTACGAATATATCTGGTGGTCACTTGTGAATATTATTGTGAGTAATGCCAATATTTCCGCAAATTGATAACTTATCATTATGTCCCGTTTGTACAAGTCATTTAAATAAGTGACAGTGTTAAAAAAAACTTATTATGATAATCGTGACAGTTATCGATAGTAGAAAATGTACGACTGTACGATAAATCGTGCACTGATTAGACATTTTAGAAAAGATATGAAGTGCTGCTTAATAAAAAAATTGTACCCGTAAGATTGGTCAAAAAACATTTGTTTCTTTATATCAGTCAAGGGAGATGAAAAAGAAAAAATAAATAAAATAAAAATAAAAACAACATATTCCAAAACATTAAAGCCAAAAAATTCAGTTTTTTATGGAAATCTTTTTCATAGCAGAAATGCACTAGGAGTTTTGCCTTGACGTACCGAAGTACACTTATTCTAACATGTCTTTACCTTTCACCACATAAGTATGTATGTATGTATATATATTCGCAGTACCTTTGAACCCTGGAACTACATACAGTCACTAAGTCTCGTACAAATTGTATAAATATCATTGACAGAGTTTGCCTATGCTAAATTAAGAATCAAATATGACCCACGAAATATGTACTAACCGACTAGGATACTTCATTACTGAGTAAGTATCG
This sequence comes from Anastrepha obliqua, assembly GCF_027943255.1. NCBI lineage: Eukaryota > Metazoa > Arthropoda > Insecta > Diptera > Tephritidae > Anastrepha > Anastrepha obliqua. Next base: position 138,367,657 of record NC_072892.1, on the reverse strand, counting down.
ATCGGAAGCTCTGAAATCGGCACCCATTTTCCAGATCAAGCTCATGTATAGTCAGTCACACCTTATTTGATGCAGATATGAAATTTTACTAACTGTGACTTGTGCTTTGGGGTCTTTATCATGATAAAAGCAAAAGTCATCTTCAATGTGGAATTTTCTAGCGCTATGAACCAAATTTTCTTGCAGAAGTTTTAAATAACTATATTTGTTTATTGTTTCTTCGGCAAAGGTAAAATTTTCAACTCCACTTGACCGCCATTTTTCATAGTAGCTCGCAAATTTTGTGGTTTGAGCTCCATATTGGCCTGGCGCTATTTAAAAGGTCTGCCATTTGATCCAAATAAGTTTATTTTTTCCTCGTCTGCAAAAAGTATGGTCTCCCAAAATGCTGAGGTTCTATTTACTAATAGATGATCACGCGCAAACTGTAATCTCTTACTTCCATTCCTTGCACTTATGAAAGGTTTCTCACGGGCTATTCTACCATTTAAATTCGCTTCCCTCAGTATTTTTCGAAGAGTTCTGGATGACAAGTCTTACCTAAATCCTTTTTTGGGCGTTTCAGTTAACTTTGGAGCGCTTATTGCTCGCTTTTTCTTCACTTGGCTCACAGCGAAGGCTCTGTGAAAGTTTTATTTGGAGCCTGTCGTCCCTTATTTACCATACGATTTTCATGTATAAGTCGTTCAATAATGCGCTAAAGTGTTGATGAACTTAAATGTACAATTGCAGCTATTTTATGTTCCGACATTCTCTTTTTGAAATGCTCCAAAACTAACTCACGCTTTTCTATCGAAGTACCTACGCGGTCCCTTGGTTAAAAAAACGAGCGTAAGTAAGATTTAATTTTGTTTTTTGTCAAACTCTGTTTCTCCATTTTCGCAAAATATTATGAAATATACACAAAAATACACTTTGCAAAAAAATCCCATCTGCGTTAAATAAGGTGTGAGTGACTGTGTGTACCACAATATAGACATTTAGTCAATTGTGGCGTGTCTCTGCTAATTCACATGGAGCTAGATTAGGTTAAGGTGGATCCGAAAATTTTGCCAGCGCACATAGGCCGCCTTATGAAACTGCATTCCATTTACTTGTGCAATTTTCTTTAACATTTTATTAGTCACTTCATTTTATTTACGATTCCTATAAAATGTAGGCTTGGCTGAAGCACCACGGGGCAGCACTACACTGGTTCGAAGAAAAAAAATGTAAGAAAAATAAGGAATGCAAGACAATGTAATATCTCATTTATTTTGCTAAGGTATTATGTTAGGTGCAGTTTCACATAATACATATGCATACATATTTGCCACTATTAAGTAAGTTACACTTTAATTCGTTCAGTAGGTAAAGGGTCAATGGTTCGGCATGCCTTCAATCTCTGAAACCGCTCATACAACAGCGACTAAGAATAACAAATTTTTGATTTCCATGAAATCTATTCCATGTCTTGGCTAAATTATCTGGTTTGTTGGAGGTTTGCACTTCGACCTCATGGTCTTTTATGCCGCACCAATCTGACATACACACATATGTACGGTCTTCATAACTGAATCTTACTATATCTTGCGTGGCAATAGATAAGTTGCCACACTACCACCAAGAACGAGTTTTAGTTTCACTCAAATTTCAGCTGCTCGTCTTTTTGGGTCCTACAATTTGTTGACAAAAATGGACGATATATAAATCTGTGAGCGAAGTAAGTTTATGTGTAATCAGCATTCCATTATTACAGGATTCGATACTCACTATTGGTGTAAAAATATGGCGACATAAAACGCTTTTTCAAATAACTGAAGCCTCGAGACTGACAAGAAATGATCTTAAATGGTAGACGACATTAAATTTCAGTACATTTGCAGAACATCCAAGACTCATAAACATACACTTTATTACACTTATACATACACACTGCGTTAAATAACTATAGTACTAGGACTTATTGACCAGTTTTGCCAATTAATTTGTTTCTTATTTAATTCTAATAATTTTTTATGAAAATAAGTTCATTCTTCTATAAAAACCAAATAAATTCAAGTGTCAAACCTATTGTAAATTAAAAAAAAAATTAAAACATTCAATAAATTTCATTTAAAATTGCACACCTTTTAATCGCAATTTCTTGGAAAACTTCTAGTATGCAGTTTTATGGCCCATGGAATTTTGGTCTATGAAAGTGTAAGTTTCAAGTGACCAAAAAATCAGGTTGGTTTTTGACAATTTTTTTTCGTGTATATCTTACGTTGTATGAAGAAAATCCAGCTGATTGCCGGCAAAAAAAATTATCAAATTGGACGGGAGTATGGAGTCTATTTTATTACATAAAGGACGGAGGGGGTTCACTAAAGTCCTCCAAATGAAATACTTATTTTATAATTATAAATAAATTAATAATAGAATGCCTCTAATAAGTTTTTATACAAGATTTAAAATAAAACTCGACTTCCTAAAGGGAAAAAGAGAGAAAGGATTATGAGTTATTAAAAAAAAACTAATCTTGGGAGACCTTCAGTCTCATACCCGAATTTTTTTCAAAAATTCTGATTAAAAAGTATGCAATTTTGATGGAAATTCGATACAATATTTTCATAAAAAAAAAAATGTTATATAAATATATAGTCGGAGCCCGCCACGAATAGGTGGAGGAGCCTAGCAGAAGCGTACGTGCCAATTATTATTTTTGTTTAAAGTCGACGCTCACACACTTTTGTTGGGTGTTTGGAGGGAACTACAATTTTATGCCGTCTCCGAATGGCAGATGCTTTTTATGAAGAGTATTTTCTAGTAGTAAAATGGAGCCAAAAGAGAAAAAAAAAAATACCAGTCTAACGGTTAGACTTAATAGAAGTGAAACCTTCCGTAAAACAAACTGAGAGAGAATAAGACGAAAGCAGCATTAGGAGCGGGATAATTATTTTCTTCATTTTATCATTATTCATCCTCAATGTTTTCAATTTCAACAAATGATACGAGTGGCTTATGATAGATAAAATATGATACAAATGCTTTGGTTTCGATGTTGTCAAAAAAAATACCCAAACGGACCGAAGAAACAGACTTACAAATTTCTTCCATTTTCGTCTACTTGTATTCATATAAAAATTTATGTCTCTTCCCACCAAAGCTAAATGTAATAGTATATTTTTTCTTGTATTTATTCAAGGCTGAAATCCAAAAAACTGTTTTCAATAAATAATCAGAAATGTCCTACAATGCAAATTTCAAAAAAAAAAAATTCCATTTTTGTCTACATGTATTCATATAAAAATTTATGGCTCTTCCCACCAAAGCTAAATGTATTAGTATATTTTTTCTTGTATTTATTCAAGGCTGAAATTCCGGCGGTACTGCAATACCGGGTCAACCCGTGGCAGAGGCGGAGCAAGCCCATAAAACACTCCGCGCATTTCCAAAAATTAGTTTAACATTTGTTGTCCTCCGATGGAGGATCTATTAGATGTTAAGCTGATAGGAACAGATACCACACTACCTACTTCAATAGATTTTCTAATAAACCTTTTGAGAATTTACACGCTCACAAAAATTAATGTACGAAATATTTATACCGATTCACTTAAACTGACTTTCAGTATCTAAACCAAAAAACTGTTCAATAAATAATCAGAAATGTCCTACAATGTAAATTTAAAAAAAAAAATTCCATTTTCGTCTACATGTATTCATATAAAAATGTATGGCTCTTCCCATCAAAGCTAAATGTATTAGTATATTTTTTCTTGTATTTATTCAAAGCCGAAATCCCGGCGGTACTGCAATACCGGGTCAACCTGTGGCAGAGAAGGAGCAAGCCCCTAAAACACTCCGCCCATTTCCAAAAATCAGTTTAACATTTATTGTCCTCCGATGGAGGATCTATCAGATGTTAAGCTGATAACCACACTACCTAGTCAATACATTTTAAATAATAAACCTAATAAAACTTTTGAGAATTACACGCTCACAAAAATTATTTATATCAACATATAATATAACGCTTCGTAACTAAATAACTTTTAGGCCAGCGACGACAGCATGGCGCGGTAGCCGAGCGACTAGCAATGCGAGCTTCCGATCCAAAATCCTTGGTTCGAATCACAAGAAAAAATAAAAGTTATTTTTATTTAGTTCGTCGCTACTTTTATATCAACATATAATATAACGCTTCGTAGCCAAGTTGGTCGCTTTTTTCGTTTCACTTTTCCTCAAATCACTCCCAACGATTCTAAAGAAGTTTTCACTTCAAAAAGAATGGAACCAGCTGGTAAAGAGAATGGGAGACGATGGCAAAGATTGTGATGAAAGGCCAACTTAACACACCACGATCTTCAGGAAGATCACCATAGAGTTAGCACGAGTGTCCGGCCGTCTGGATCCCGATCCCAATTTGTATTTAAAAACACAATAAAATATTGTAAGTTTTTTTGGTTGAAAACACGGGACCTAGGCCTACAATAAAGATGAAGAAGAAGAAATGCACTCGGAGAATTTTCATTGCCTGCCGAGGAGTGAACGCTATGGGAAAAAACTCTTTAATAGCATTTGATGTTTCATGGTCGCAATAAATTTCGAACCCGTTAACTACCGAATGCTAGTCACGAATGCCTTTCGGTTACGGCAGCCGCATACGTACAATAATTTGCTGTTTCTATATACAAAAAGATGTAAAATTTTGCTTGCCTCTTTGGTTGCTTCTTGGTTTGTGTAATAAAGTTATGTATATGTATGAGTGTATGAGTGGTTATCTCTCTGAGAAAAAGCGATAAGCAATTAAAACCTAACTCTTTAACCAGTATTTTTTTTAATTATTTGCTACTAATTACAATGTAAAAACAATTTTAATTTAACGGTCCCTGCAGAACAAATTATTTCCTCGATTTGAACATTAACGTTTTATGGATATGTTATAGATTTGCTTATCGTTTATAGGTACTCTCTGGTATAACAAATGGATTGCGCATGTCCTCCTTCCTTTTATGCGGCGATTGCACTAAAATTTTTTTATAATTTGATAAAATTCAAATACACTTTTTGGCTTGCGTTTCTTCAACAGTTGTTTTCGCTTTTAATCGCTAGATGGTTATGGAGCTCACAGTACCAAGGGTACCAAGACTGACCTACTTCTGAAGAAGAATTTCAATTATAAATGTGATCAATCTTGTGACCATTTTGCACTCTTAACACTCTTGCACTCATCACAGTTTCCCCTCGCTGCAAAACTCTCACAAGGGAGTAAAGTTGAATTAATTAAAAGTCCGCAAAATATACTTGAACCTCTTTCTTGCTCTGCAGTCGAAATGCTTGAATGTTTGAATAATGGAATCTATACAAACTGACAAAAGATCATTCAACAAAATGGCATAGATTTAATTAAATAAAATTCCAACTAAATTCTCAATAATGCTGAAATTTGTTGCCAAACTTTTTAGAGTACCCATTGTAATAATTTTACGGAAAGTTATTTTCACGTGGGTATGGGTATTATACAACTTTCTGCTTTCTCTCCCGTTTCTTTTACTGTTTTTGTCTCTTAAAGTTTTTATCCGAAAATTGGTATTAGGTTGAACATAAAAATTATTTAGCGCGCCTGTAATTTCTTATGAGAAAATTGAATTTCTCGTGGCAGACTATACAATACGTACATATTTACATATACACAAACATATACACTTAGGTAAATTTAATGTTTTGCAGTAAAATTTCACAACCGCACAGAGAAGATGCAAACACACATACGCACACATACATATGCATTTTGGTGAAACATTATGCAACTGTTGGAATGTTTGCAATGCAACAATTTTTGAGGTTAGGGTGAGAATACAAAATTACGAAAAATATAGTGGTAGTAAACAACGCAGTAGTAAGTGACCTCATTTGTTTGCGAACCAGTATTAACACCGATAATAATGTCAGCCTTGAAATCCAACGTAGAGTAGAGTCTCTCTTGCCAACAAGTGCTACTTTGGACTAAGTAAGCAGTTGACTAGTAAAGTCCTCTCTCGATGGACAAAACTACTACTCTGTAAGGCTCTTATCATGCCTGTCCTAGCGTAGAAGCCTGGACGATAGCAATATCCGATGAGGCGTCCCTGAAAGTATTAGATGGGGCACATGTTGTTGGCAGCGGTGAAAGAGGAGGAGACATCCTTTGCGTTGGCAAGATCAGAAGGAATTAGCTTCACTTGGTGTGTCCGACTGGCGCCGCTTAGCACAAGAAAGAAACGATTGTTGAACTCGTTAAAATCGCCAACGCTGTTATCGCGCCTATAAGAAGAAATATCACTTCAATAAAAGCCGACAGACTCCATTAATACTATTTATCACACGATCTTAATAGATTCGCAAAGTTTTCGGTAAGAAAACTTCCAGCATACCTCACCGCAACTTCCACAGATCGTCATAGTACACAGAAAACTACTCAATAAGCCCCATTCTTAAACGTGATAAAATACACTCAGATTCACCTTTAGCCCAGGTTGTGTAAGCTCATCTGGCATTTAGCTTCCTTCGATACTGCTGATATTCTTAAGAAACTGACCTGCAACACATTGTTCCCTTGTGAGGTGACTTATTGTGAAGTGGGAGGCAAAGAGTCTGAGTTAGATGATAACTGATGACTTCAAATTTACGGACTTAATACTTCGAGAAAACTTAAAGTTAAGACCTTAAAGCGTATATGTGCAACTCACGAAATGTTTGCGAGTAAAGTTCTTTGAGCGATTTATGGATCTGTGTCTGTTGACTACGCCAATGATCGTGCAAACTGGCACTCTTGATGAAGGATTTATGGATCTATGTCTGTTGACTACGGCAAGGATTGTCCGAACTGACATTCCTGCTCTGTGTTCCTATCCATGTAAACCATGGTGGAAACCACTATTGGTAGCGCTGCCAAAAATTTGCTTATTTTGCGCTGTGAGAACTTAGAAGGAAAGCCTTCCCATGCCTGATTTAATTAAGGTCAGCTTATCTAAAAAAAAGAGCGTATATTTAAAATTAATAAACGTACAATACACAATTTTCCCTTCCACAACTCGGGTCCTTGTTGCCTTATTGCTTCACGAAGTTCACTGCAAACGTGGAGGTTGGCTACTTATTTGCGTTCAGGTTCAGTTTCAGTAGTAATTTTACGGAGTACCAATTGAATCTTTTCTCAATCCTCAAGCAGCATATCGGTGCAGTTTTGCTCTCATAGGTCTTAGATGGCACTATCTAAACCAAGCAGTAATTGATAAAGTTGGAAAAGTTGTGCAGACTGTTTTTGGAAATAATTATTCTGAATTATTCTCATTAGGCTTCTGAGTGGCCGTCTGTTTGAAGCTAGAAAACTTTATGGAAGGTACTCCACAGTCTCGTGTACACTCCTATTCCCGCAGCTTTAGAAGTAGTTGTTGTAAGCTATACTTAGTTTTCTGGTTTGGCTCCCACTACATCTATACCCAGTAGGAACAGATCTATGCCCAGTGAGAACAACGACAAGTCACTCAACATCCAATTCCTGCTTCGCTAATGGATTTGATGTTCTTTAAAGGCTACTTTCGTAAAGTATAATTTGTAATTTCGTAATTCTGTAGTCACTGATCGTACGCCATCCACGACTTGGTTTCTGAAGATGTTGGAGGTACATTCGTGTTCTTTTCTCCCTTTCCAATTTGTGTGGAAAACGTAAGGCACAAAGAATATTTTTTAATTTTGTACTTGTCTGATCTTTATTGCTTACATTTGATTTTTTGATGTTGAATCAAAATTGACATTTTTTGTGAGGGAGTGATTTGTGTTAATAAATTTCGATTTGGCTATAAGAGACGGCAGACCCAAAATAGCAACCAAAGGCGCTGTAACTTACGATGGTCTAAAAGACAATAGCTCTAGCTAATAGCAAATACTTCGATCTGGAAACACTCACAATATCAGGCAGGCGGAATGATTTTCTTACCTCAAGGGAGTCAGAAAAACTCCAGCCCCAACCTAATGATTTATCTTTGAGCCTTTGTTGTTTAAGTGATGGTTCTAAGCAAATTTGCTGTGCTCGAAGATGAATACGAAAGCGCCTATAAATTGGCTTCAGACCTCATACAGTACAAGTTATTTAATACAGTACCCGCTGCGAAATTTAAATCACAATATTTTCTAAACGAAAAGGAATATTGACTAAATTAAAACAACATTTTATAGAGTGAAAAATTTCATATAAATCAGAGACGTATTTATATTTTTTCACAAAAGCATTCAAAACTAAAAATACTAAAACAAAAACTATAAATTGGCTATATTTTAGATCACAGTTTATTTGACACAATTTATATATTTCTTAAATATTTTGAAAAATCAGTGTTAGGGTTAAAAATATATTTAGTATTTTGTGTAATAGCCTTTTGCCTTAAGCAGAGCCTGGCTCCTGATTATCATTAAATTGTACTTTCAATAAACACTAAGTTTTCTTACACCAAACGCTAGACATGCCGTCGGAGCCAAACATTTTTAAGCTAGCCCTGTTAGAATATATGGTCGTGTTCATGATAAGCTCCGTGGTTAACTTTAATCGGCACCCTTGGTTTTTTGTGCTCAAGTCGGCTTCGTCCACGACTGTGACGGATAGTTTCAGCACTATATGTTTTTTCTAATAACAAACTAAAAATGATTTCATAATAATCATATAATAAAAAAATATGCAAAAAATACTGGAGTATGCATCTTTCATTTGGTCTCCGCATTATTCGTGCCATGCTGCTAGAATTGAACGAATCCAGAAAGTATTCTTACATTTCGCTTTGCGTAATTTACGCTTTTCAGATCCTATCCTTACATATGAAACGCGTTGCTTATTGAAGCAGGAAAATAATCCTATCTTTATCTTTCACTTTCGACTTAATCCGTGGGGCTGTTGACTGTCCGATGCTTCTTGAGTGTATTTTCTTTAATATTCCGGCCAGAGCTCTGCGTAGGCCGGAGTTCTTCTACGTTGGACTTTTAAAATCTCTTTATGCTCAAAATGACCCTATTACTAGAGCCTTAATTGAGTTTAATAAAATCTCTAAATTTGTTAAGATTGATTTTTCATTTTCAAAAGATCACCTATTAAAATCTTTGAATATTTATTATAAATAATTTAATTGTACTTTCTTTTTCTATTGCCTATTAACCTTAAAATATGTCCACTTAGCCTATAAAAATCTATTATATTCATTGGTTTAATAAATAAATAAATATAATTACTAAGAAACATAGGCATCAAACTTCAGTTAAGCTTCGGAACAATTTCCAGTGTTGTAGTTGCAATTTCGAACTTGCAACGCAAATGGCCGTGGGAATATATTATAAGATCTATTTAATGTAATATGGCAGACGGTAATGGGTCTCACAATTTGAGAGGTAATACCTTTTTGGTAGTGCTTATGGCGGTATTGTAGTGCTTATGAGAGCTTTCTCTCCACGGGCGTCATCCCATAAAAAAAAAAACAAAAAAACTCCACTGAAGGTCCAAACAAGTTAGCATCTCTTCTCATTGAAGACTTCAAAAGAAAAGTAGGCCTTCAGTTCCTAGTTATTTTTGTTTATTGTAACCGAAGCAGGTACTTCGCATTAATAAATATTTTTATTATTTAAAATGCAACTTACGTAATTGCAGATTCTTGGAAAAAAACGAATATTCTTTAACTCGAAATCTCCATAAGGGGTTAGTGGTACTCAGAATTTTCAAAAAAATTGAAAGTTGTTTTGTTTTTGTATTTTCTTAAAGTATAATATCTTAAAAATATTGTGTGAAAATTTCAAGTGAGTCCGACGAACACTTTTCGAGTTATTCAACAATTAACAAAGGGCGCTCCGGAGCGTTCGAGAGCAAGCAGCTGGATGCTGCACGTATGAAAGTGGCTGATAAGCGCGTTAACGATAGCACTCGAGAAGGTAGAATGCTAGGTAGGCAACAGCGAATCGCTATTTTGGAAGCTACTATGACGGCTGAAGAACTATTATATGGCCCAGGAACAGATGATACAGTGTAAGTAATTAAATAATTCGTACTATAACTCTACATTGTGCCAAAGAAAACATCAAACTATTAAATGCTCCTTACCATGCGGCAGCTAGAAGGAGTATCCGCGCGTTTCCAACATCACCAACAAAAGCAATTCTGCCAGAATCAGGATTACCGGGTATATCCCCAAGAGTCAAGCGCAACGCAATAATGCTCCTACCCAAGCTTCTTCACTGCAGAAATAAAATATTACTTGGGCTGGTAAACTCAGCCAAGCAACAATATACCTGTATAAATAGCGGCAAACCGTCCACCATACAAGGTTGTGTTGAACTAATGCACATACTTAATGTCACATCAGACGCAATTTTACAACCAATTCCAGTTTTCCCACCATACTTGAATTCAAAACCTATTTTTATCGCGGATTTGCTTAAATTTCCCAAAGAGTCCACCTCCTCTAATGCATACGTCTAACATTTCGGGAGTTCGTTTATACAGATGGATCTGAAACATACACTAGTACATCGTTTGCAGTCACAAACCAGCTTGGTGCCACAATCTCAGTCGGTGCTTTACCTTCTTACTGCTCAGTATTCACAGCGGAAGTAGTTGCATTGCTTGAAGCGGTGGTTTATGCCTCCGACAAAGGCGGCAGATTCATTATTTGCAGCGATAGTAAATCTGTAATGGACAGGCGTCCATTGAACCATTCTAACGAAACTCCAATAATCACCGAAATCCGAAATAATATCTTATCATAAATTCCATAAGGATCATGTGGGTTCCGGGTCATGCCGGAATACAAGGCAACGGTCGCGCTGATAGCAAAGCCAAAGAAGTCGCCCAAAAACCCCTTCACTTCAATGCACATTTTACTATCAAAGATATTCGGAAATTTCTTCAGGACACGTACAATAGTCAATGGATTAATAACCAACACCACTACAAAAAGTACAATCCTACTGGCATCAAGCCCACATATCCTACACACATGTCTTCTCAGAACCTCAAAATATCATAAATATTTACACGCCTTCGAATCGGTCACACCATAGCCACCCAATTCACATCCTAAACGGCACAGTCAAACCAGACTGCCCTTTTTGCAACTCAGACGACTACACGACAACACACCTCCTCGATACCTGCCCAGGATTGGAATACACCAGAAATGCAGTTTATCCGAACCTGAACTTTCGAATCTACTCAACAACACAGATGACAATAGATTTAACTTAATTTGTAAATTTATTAAACTAATTAAATTAAAACTTCAACTCTTTGCGAAAACTATATATAATATAAAATAATACTCCGATCAAACTCACACTTCCCACTAATCGTCTAATACTTCCTCCCATCCTCTTGTTTAGTTGCTTACCTATATTATTACTCTAGTTTAAGATACAATAAGCCGAAGGCCCTGGCAGCCAGTGCTGATTTCGTAAGTGGAATAGTTATTAATAAAAAAAAAAATAACTCTACACAAAACTTCAAATGCGTTTTTCTCAAAACTATGTTTTTTGACCTGGTAATCACTGTACCGTAAAAACCGTTTGATAGATTTCAATAAAATTTATACTGATTTTTGAAAAACAAAAAAACTCGAGGCTTATCAAAGGATTTTTTTTTTTTCAAAAATTTCGATGTTTTTTTTTAATTAATTGTCGTTTTTTTTTCTCGAAAATCTGAAAAATATTTCTTGATGCCGCCATATTGTCAACTTTGAAAGAGAAGCTTCGATCAGGCACAAGATTATCTATTAAAAAACTAATTTTTCTTGTCCAATTGATTTTACATAGATGAATTTTCAAGGACTTGTGATGATCACAACTGGAGAAACGGGCTCCACACAAACAGTGATAACTTTCACAATTATTAATTTTTTTTTTTTTTGGTATTTTACTAAAGTCATGTCGAAATATGATGTCTTAATGCTATGTTTTTATTTTTGTAAATTATTAATTATTAATAGTTATCATTTTTTCGGGCCTCTGACTACCCCTAACCTCTTAATAAATATGTTTATGTTTTAAGATGCAACTTGGGTAATTGCAGATTCCTGAAAAAAAAAATATTCCTTAACTCGAAATCTCCACAAGTCCAACATTTCCATTGGATAATGCTGATTCGAGTTATAGAAGTTTGACTGTATTTGCATTTAGCAACCAAGAGGCAAACAGCATTTAACTTTTATGCAACAACCGCTTAACATTTAATGAAGCAACGAGCTCGTTCTGGTTGCTACTGATTCACTTGTATTAAACAACTAATTTGTTGCATGAGTGCCTAATTATATATGTACATATGTATGTTGCATGCATTCGTTTGTTGCTCATAATAAACAATGGCAAGCTGCTTAACACAAAACTTAATTCAATATCTACATAATTTTTTGTCTCAGCTGAAAAACTAATTTTTATTTACCTATGGCAAAAACCACTTCCGTCTGCATTTTGCGCTTTTCGTGGGCTATCCTGTGGGTCTATTGAATAAATTTTCAGTACTCAACAGCAAACAATTCAAGTCTCACACTCTGCTACAAATGATATTTGGACACAATGCAAATAGTACACAGGGCTTCTTCACTTATCACTGGGGACACTTGTCGGGCGTAGTTGACAACGGCGGCATTAAGCAAACAAAATAATCACTGTGCCGCCAAGTGGATTAGGATGGGAGGATAGCAAACCGTTGCGGTCAAAATCTCGACGATTACTGAACTAAAATTTTTAAAATTGACAAGCTCAAGAGGAAGCATTTTTCTATTGTTGTTGTTCTTTGGTATGTTTGTACATATATTTGCGAGGCGCGAAAGAACTCAAACACCCAAATACTTTTATATTTATGTAGATGTGCATACATAAATGTTTTATATATTAAACCTTAACCAGCGTAGACGACACTCAAGACCAAACAAAAAAAACAAAAAAAAGCGAAAAAAGCGAAAATATAAAGTTGCTACATACAAACAAAAAATGAAAATGAAAATAAATTTAACAACAATGTGGCTGTAGCGCTGCGCTAGTGTGTAGTGGTGGCACATGTGTATGGTGGCGCTGGTGAGGTGCCTACGTGCATGTGTGTGTGCATGCATGATTCTACGAATGTTTATGTGTACACTTCATAGCGTGGCTTTATCAACAAAAACAGAGAAATTGCAATGCGCGGCGTCGTTTGGCTCTCGCGCGTCAATATGCCGAAAATGAAAACTTACAACAACGTGCAAATGCATGTATGTATGTTAGGGATGGCAATACTAACGATCATTAGCCGTTTCGGGATTTCGGAATTGCAGCACTGGTATGAGTTTATTTAGTCATTGCAAATACTAACTGTAACGTATGAGCAGCTTATAAAAAATATTATTATTTATATTTGACGAAGAAGAAGAAATTATTCAACTCTAGATAGATTGCATTTATAATCTTGCGCCTATTGTACATCTAAAGTTTCATGAAAATCAAAAAGTTTACGCATATTTTGTTGATTTCAAGGCGGCGTTCGACAGGGTGCCGAGAAGACCATTGATTTATAAACTTCGACAGATGAGAATATCTAGTAAAATAACGAACCTCATAGAAAATATCTACGAGAATACTACAGAGATCTGCGGTTTGGACGGGAAAAGAAGTATCCGACTATTTTGAAATCTGCACTGGTGTGAAACAAAGATGTCTGTTGTCGCCATTATTGTTCACTTTATACCTAAACGATTTGCATGACTATTTGGAAGGTGGACTATTGGTTGAGGGCATGAATATACGTCTTCTCTTTTATGCCGATGATATTGTTCTTCTGACGGATAACCCTAAAGCCATGCAATCCATGATTAATAACTTGGAGAAATACTGCGCGGAATGGAATATGGAAGTAAACCCAAATAAATCGGAGATGATGGTCTTTAGAAGAGGTGGACGACTTTCCCAGGTAGAAAAATGGTGGTACCAAGATGAAGAAATTAAATTGGTGGCGGAATATAAATATCTTGGTGTCATTCTCAGAACCAAAATGGCATTCGGCAAGCACGTAGAAACCAGAAATACTTCAGCAAAAGATAGAATTAATTGCACATGGAACGATTTTTTAGCGAAACCATTGATTTCATTAAAATCAAAATGGAATCTGTGTTTGGCTTAAGCATCTGAAGAAAACATCACCGCAATAGACTGGTAAGATTGCTGTGTGCAACTTCTTACTAAAATGAAAACAAAAGATCTCAACATGGCAAGGCAAAAAGCACATTCAAACGCGACGCGAATTTATAAATATTTGGACTACTCAAAAGGGGAATCATATATTAAAGAAGATATGCGATTAGCTGACAAAGCAAGATGTGGTTTACTGAAGCTAAATTCAACTATGAATGGAAATGCTCAGAGAATGTGCACCCTCTGCAATTTAAACGAGGAAGAAGATATGCAGCACTTCTTAGGAAGATGTCCGGTACTAAAGGAGCTCAAAACAAGATACCTAAACGCAGCGAAGCTAAATGAAGCAGAAGTAATAGATATACTTAATGGCCACAATTGGAAAAGACTAACTTGCTTTATTTACTCAGCCTTACGCTACAGAGATTTTCTTATTGTAGAGTTTAATATTTTCGATTCATTTTTGAGCTGTGATAGACAACATTGTTATTGCCACAAATTTATTATTTCTTCTTTTTGTATTTATCTTCTACTCAAATATGAACGAGAATCAATAAAACGGTCCGTGGATGACATATGGCAAAAATCACTTATTTGTTTTTTGGTAGGACTGTTATAAGCTTACATGGCAAATTTCAGCGTGATACGTCACATAGTTTGTTTTCTGTGCTACTGTAAACAAGTCAAGCTCGAGTGTGTTCTTCGAATTCTTTTTTATGACTTCAATTGTCTCAAAATGTTTTCCACGGAGCGTCAACTTGAGCTTAGGAAACAGGTCACATGGAGCCATATCAGGCGAATACGGTGCTTGCGGAACGATATTAACATTATTTTGTTCAATTAATCGCGAACAAGACGTGATGTATGAGCTGGTGCATTATCGTGATGCAAGAACCATGACTTGTTGTCCCACAATTCCTTCCCTTTAAGACGAATGTTCTTGCGCAAACGCTTTAAAACGTCTAAATAATATTCAGCGTTAACCGATCGGCCTTGCGGAAGGAACTCCGAGTGTACCACACCTTCGTAATCGAAAAAAAAACAGTCAGCATAACCTTAATTTTTGAGTGGTTTTTTGGGTTGATGTACGGCCCTCTTTGAACGATTTGTACCACTGGAAAACTCGTGCACGCGATAGAGCAGGGTCCCCATAGGTTGTCTGCAACATTTTTAAGGCGTCTGAAGCCGAAATTTTGTTGGAATAACAAAATTTCAAACAAATTCTTTGTTCAACTTGAATTTCCATCGTTAAATTCGAAGAACACACTCGAGCTTGACTTGTTTACAGTAGCACAGAAAACAAACTATGTGACATATCACGCTGAATTTTGCCATGTAAGCTTATAACAGTACTGGCAAAAAACAAAAAATTTATTTTTGCCATATGTATGTCATCCGCGGACCGTTTTATTGATAACGTCTCGTTCATATTTGAGCAGAAGATATATATTTAAATGAATAAATTTATATTATGAAATAAAGGAAATTACTACTATTTGACGATTTCTTTTCATCTAATTTCGTGTCTGATGCAGATATTCAGGAAGAACATTTGGCAGCCATTCGCCATAATTTCTTGAGGAAATTGTCTTTTTCAGTTGACTGCGGTTCACTTCCTCTATCAGATGATGATGTCATTGCGGGATTCTCATTCATATGTAGACGGTCTTTCTGTAACTTTGTTTAAAATTTCTCGCTCTTTGGTGCAATCTCTTAAACTTATTTTTAACAAATCTTTGGCTGAAGGAATATTTATCGATGATTGGAAGCTGACTTCAGTCAGTCCAATTTACAAAAGCAGTTATAAAAGTGATATGCAAATTACAGTCCAATTTCCAAATTATCTGCTGTATCTAAACTTTTCGAATGTGTTGACAAGGCAAGTTATAGTTATTTGTGCGTTAAACGTGTAAGTAGTCCTAGACAGCTTGGTTTTGTAGTTGCAAGATCTACGTTATCTAACTTATCCGTTCTTTCTAAAGATTGCCACGCAGGCTTCCAGAATGGTTTCCAAACTGTTTCGATATACACGGGTTTCTCTAAAGCCTTTGATAAAATCTCCCATACGATTTTAGTAACTAAATTGGCATGTCTCGGTTTCCATTCAAATTTCCTTGATTGGGATCGTCCCTATTTAATAAAGTGATGCAGTACTGTAGTTATCGATGGAGTTTCTTCGAAACAGTTCATCGCCACCTCTGGTGTACCTCAGGGTAATATTTTAGAACCTTTGTTATGTTTATTAATGATATTTGTTCGTGTTTTACCTTTGCTAATTTTCTTCTCTATGCTGATGATCTAAAAGTGTATGCTGAAATAAGAAATTCTAGTGATTCACCGGTCCTGCAGTCCGAATTGAATAATTTATTTTTCCGGTGCCTTATGATTCGTATATATCTTAATATTAAAAAATGTCATAAAACCACATTTTCTAAGCTTCAAAACCCCCTTAATACCTTTTATCATATTAATTATACATAGCTTGCTTCGTCCGATGTGATAAAAGATTTAGGGGTTTTCTTTGATACAAAGCTTAACTTTATCCCACACTTAAATTATGCCGTTTCCATTTCACTTGCTATGCTCGCTTTTGTTAGACCTCACTCATCGCACTTCACTGACCCATATAGTACTCTTAAGATATTATTTATGTACTCTGCGTTTGTTCGGTACCAAATTCGATTATGCTGCTTTTATTTGGCGGTCTTATCATGCAGTCCATACGTTTCGCACTAAATTCACTCAATTTCTCAGACCCGAAACCATCATACGAATCCCGCTGTGGTTTGATTAGTATCTTACCATTAAGTGACAGAGGTACTTTTCAGGCAGTATCATTTATCTTTGATCTCATTAATGCCAAAATTGCATTGAGCCATACTAAGCAGGCTCAAAGATATCGCACGCTCCTCGAGCGACGAGCAAGCTGGTTTTCGCCCTCACTAAAACTGTGTTGACCAAGCCCACACACTTCGGATTATAGTAGAACAATACATGTTGTTCGTAGACTTTAAAAAGGCGTTCAACACTATCAATCCATTCGCTAGCAATCCATTCACTACTAATGCAGGCGTAAGGCAAGGTTGTCCCCTGTCGCCCCTTCTCTTCGCCATCGTCCTTGATGACGTCATGAGCGAACTGACCCTGCACAAAAAGGCATCGTATGAAGTTTCACCAGACATCTCTCTCTCTCTCCTCTCTCACAAACTCTCTGACATGTAAGCGAAGGCGGACAAACTAGTCGCACGTCGGACTGGAGGTCAACATCGCCAAGACCAAGGCCATGAGAGTTAACTACAATAACGCAAGGCAGATATTGGTTGACGGATGCCTGGTGGAATTCGCTGAAAGCTTCGCAGAAAGTGGCAATGGATAGGTCACGCATTGAGAAAAACACGAGATGGCATCACGCGAATGGCATTGAACTGGAACCCGCAAGTGTTCGATTGTATTGAAAGAGGCAACATTGAATACGTGCTACGCATGCAAGGTATATGAAAAAATTAGCTTTGGCAGCAAGTCTAACCTCTGCTGAGATCTATTCGAAAGTGATTATACTAGGCAAGGCATCCGATTTATTCAAAGTTGAATCAGGAGTAAAGCAGGGAGATGCGCTCTCTACCTTGTGTTCAATCTGATCCTAAATCATATAATTGAAGAGGTTGATCCATCAGGCCCTACATTCAACAAAGCTTCGCAAATATGTGGCTTTGCTGATGACCTGGGCATCTTCGCGCGATATATAAATGTTCTCAGAGAAGTATTTCAAGCACTCCGATCAAAAGCAAAGATCACCCGAAAACAAAATGAAATATCTCGCAAGGTTTAACACGATGAGAAAAGCGCCAGATCTTAGAATTGGCGATCACAAATATGAAAGGATGGATGAAATTAAATACCGCGGACTGATTCTCAGTACAACAGATGATGCAAAGATTGTTATCCAAGACCGTGTCCAGGCTGCAAACAGAACATATTTTACCCACGTCAAAATATTAAAAAGCAAGCTCTTGAGTAGGAAAACGAAAATCAAAATATGTAAGACACTGAGTCGACCACTGGCAACGTACGAATGCGAAACGTGGACATTGAAAGCGAATACAACTAAACAATTTACTAAACTGGAAAGAAGAATACTGCGTTCAATAAGAGAAGAACATGACATATCGCATCAAATATAACAGCGAGATAGAGGAATTCCTACAAGGTGAAAAGGGTTGCCAAATCGCGGAGCATCCGATGGCTAGGGCTCGTTTGCAGAATGCAGGATGAGAGAATACCTCGCAAAGTTCTAGATGTGCGCAAGCTTGGTAAAAAGCGAAGACTACGGCCGCGGAAACGTTGGTTAGACGACGTTGAGGACGACCTCAGAAGCATAGGAGTAACGAACTATCGTGGCCTGGCTATGGACCGACATGCATGGAGAAGAATTGTGGAGAAAACTAAGGCTCACAACGAGCTGTGAGCTATGAATGATGATGGACTGAAAATCAATATTTTTTTTATTTTTAGCGGACATGCTCGGACCAGCTATTGCGATTTGAAAGAACCATAATGAGAAAAACCTACGGTCCTATTCGACTTCAAGAGTGCACGTAACGCGTCCGTCTCAACAACGAAATTGAAAACCTTATTGGTGGTGAAAATGTAATACGTTTTATTAAAGCGCAGCGGATTAGATGGATTGACCACATCTTTAGAACACCCATCGAAAGAATCCAAACAAGGGTATTTACTTTGCGTCCTACTGGAGAAACCGTCTAAGAATGAATGGCTTGATAACGTCGAAACAGACTTAAAAGCGATAAACGTTCGTAATTGGAGAAATGTGGCAAGAGAGAGATTGAATTGGAGGAGGATTGTTGATGAAACTATGGTCCATCACAGACTGTGAAGCTAAGAGAGAGAGAGAGAGAGAGAGAGAGAGAGAAAGGACATGCACGCCATCATGCCCACAAACGGTGAACATTCGGCGCCTGTGAAAATTGTTCTGCGATTACTTTTCACGATATTCGACTCGGATTAACAAGACAAGAATGCATCGATAAACTAAACTCATTGAATGGCGAGCAAGCACCAGTCTTTTGCACCGTAAAAACAGTTGCAATGAATTTTCTCGTGATCGCTGTCCGTTCACTGACGAATTTCGTGAGTGTCATTCAAAAACTGTTGTTGTGTTAGAAAATATGGATACTGTGCACTAAATGATTTATCAAAATTGTGTTTTTGGACATTAGTATGACGAGCATCAACTAGATTTTGCTTGATCATCTTATGGTAAAAAAGATGTGTTCGCATTGGACCACAAACAATTTGAAAAACACTCGGCAAACACGACTGGCATAATTAGTTCACACGAATGGAAAAGAGTATTGAATATAATGGATAATATTTTTAAAGATTGTACCTTCAATGTTCATTCTTCCAATGTTACGCCAGTAATATATGTAAATTGCAGGCCTGGTACAAAACCGCTCGAACAATTTCTTGAATTTACGAAATTTGATGCAAAGTTAGGCACACGAAACAGAATATTTTTCTGATTGAATTCCTTTGCAATCAAACTTCTAAATAAGCAAAACAAAAAATTTCGGGATCCCGCATGCATGCAGTTACAGATACACATCTGTGTGTGTATGTGTGCATATGTTTACGTATTCATAGAATTTTAACAGTGGCAGAGCTGTTGATTAAAGCAATTTTACGTTAGTTCGGTGCAACAACAGCAATGTGGCAATGTGCAAATTGAACGATTAACCAGTGATAAGAATTATGAACGCTTGTGCACGCTCGCATACGCATACAACCATAAACCAGCTAATGTGCGTTTTGGCTGACTGGCGGATATTCAGTAAGAGGGTGACGAGTGGGAGAGCATTATCACTAATATTTTGTTGTACAAATGTGTGTGTGTGTGTGTGTGTGTGTTAAAGCATCCGCAAATGACACTTGAATATACCCACGTATGTTCATATACATTTACCTCCAGCAGTGCTCCAGTTCGTTAAACTGAGAATTCGTTTATCGGAAACAAAAAAAATATGTAGGGAAATGCTTAGTAGCAGAACTTATTTATTCATTTATAAAAAAAAATACAATACAAATGTAGGTAGGTAGGGTTAGGCTAAACCTATTGGTCCTTAGTGGTACCAGATGGAGCTTGACCCTTACGTTTCTTTGTAGTAGACATCGTGTAACAAACCTGCGTCCTTTGCGAATCTAAATGAACCCTGAAGCTCAGACCTTAAAGCCATTCTAACTTCCCATATTGTAGAGCATTTCGGAGTCATTTCATTGGGTTCTAGCTAATGCAGAGCAACAACATAGAGGGTGTTCTAGTGTTTCCCTCTCTTCCATTTCATTGCAAAATCTGCATTGCTTGCGGTTCCTATCTTGTACGCATGTGCCGCTAGCAAGTTGTGGCCTGTGATTATACCCATGATAGTTCTGCTTTCCTTTCTAGACAGAGCCAGTACGAATCTGCATTCTGTGTACACATGATTTTCATGGTTTTGCAAGTGGCTAGATTGATCCACCTGCTGTCTATCTGCATTTTCTTGTCCGCAACGATGTCATCGTATATCGTATTTAAAGACTGTAAACAGCGTTTTTCTCACTCTCATCTACAATTTCGTTTCCTGCAATGCCTTTATGTCCCGGTACCCAATAGATGTGCAGACGTCTGTCTGCGGCCAGTCTCTATGTGGCTTCCCTGCTCTTAAGAACGTTTTGAGATGAAATTTCATATAAATTTATTATCTTTATCGTCGCTTGACTATCAACATATTCATTTATTTTGGAGTTGTTCGAGGTCTTTGGCCAATAGATAGGTAATTATTTAATCAAACATGGGATGAATATAGGAAAGCCCTAGCATTGTACAACAAGGAACTAAAGAAATCAAAAAGGAACTCAAAGTTCTGTGAGGAACTATTGTAAAAGATGTCCTAGCCACGGCAAGAGCACAAAAATCTCTGACCAAAGGAGTGACAAATCCAATTGGCACACTAAAGACACCGGATGGTACTTTTGCAAGCAGTTTCAACGGAACTCTTGAGCTACTTCTCAGAACTAACTTTCCATCGAAAAGCTACTGCACTGTTACCTAAGCCAGGAGGTTATCTCGATAACCTCACTCCATAAACTGCAATTTACATATCAGAAAGGGAAATCCAAAAAGGGATATAGAAAAGCCCTTGACCTAAAGGAAAAAGCCCTCTGTGTTTCTATGGACATTGAGGGTGCATTTGATAATGTGAACTTTCAAGCAATAGAACTGACACTCTCCAATAGGGAGCCGATTCAGCAATTGTTAAATGGGTACGCAACATGCTAAACCAAAGGATAATCACAGCCTCTGTGGGACAAGTTACCCTGAGTGTTACAGCCGCGAAAGGATGTCCACAAGGGGGGGTACTATCGCCATTGCTCTGGTCTAGCTGGCTGGCGACTTGGTACAAGCCCTTAACAATAAAAGGAATAAAATAATAGGGTATGCAGATGACATTTCTGTAATAATTAAAGGCATCCACGAAAGGACCATAAAGGACTTAATGCAGGCTACCTTATATATAACCTGGGAGTGGTGTAGAAAAGAAAGATGATCAATCAACCCTTCCAAAACCACTATTATCCCATTTACCAGGAAAAGGGTTCTAAATATACCCACCCTGGGAATATATGGAATAGAGGTGCCTCTAAAGGAACAGGTTAAATACCTAGCAACGAAAAACCTTTGGAAAACAAAACAACACTTGGGTAAATCCTGGGGTGTGAACCCTGAAATGACCTTCTGGATCCACATCCAAATGGTAAGACCTATTGTACTATATGGGGATTGGGTATGGTGGGTTAAAAGAAATCAAACGACGCCTATATCAAAACTATGTAAACTACAAAGGCTGGCGTGCCTAAGCATAACAGAGGCCATAAGAACTACCTCAACTACTGGCATGGAAGCGCTATGTCTTTTCATATGAAAGAAAACTTAAACTAAAAATCTTACTGAACACCTCAATATCTTGAACAGGGTTCAACAAGCAGTATGCATAACCCAGGCGAATGACCACACGGAACCCGTACTCAATTTTATAAAGATATACAAGGTTATCTTCCCGTATAGGAAAGAGTGGAACACTAACCCAACATCACAAAAATGATACCCAGATGGCTAACACTAAGTACAGAAACCGTGATTTTCCATGTCGAGCTCTCCGCCATAATGGAAACAGTGGAAATGGTATCCAAAAGAGGGTTCGTGAAAGTAAAAATTAGAATCGCATTGCAGTGATTGCTTAACAAAAGTGCGGTAAAAGTGCAAGTGAGATTTACGAATTGCTGAAAAACTGAATCTTTCGTCTGAAATGTCTACAGTGACAGGCAGAAAAAGAAGTGGTCGTCCTCGGGTGATTCGAACCAGTGCAGAAATTCGCAGAAATCCGCTTAGAAAGTAGAAAATCATGTCCAGGGAAATGAGTGTATGGACCAGATCTATGTCAAGAGATGATCTCCACATGAAAGCCTTCCGTCGCTCAGTCGATCTTCTTTAGACAACGCGCTTAAAGAAAATTAGACTCGACTGATGCAACCGGCTTCTTTGGTGGCACGCGATCAACGGCCATGAAAATATTCTTTTAACAGATGAGAAAATTTTCACTTTTGAAGAAGTTTTTAATAAGCCAAACGAAAAAATGTGTGCTAAAACTTCTAAAGACGTAAAAATGTTGTTTGACCGCTTCAGCTTGGCCACTATCCAGCCTCCGCAATGGTTTGGTGGGAAGTGTCTTGTGAAGGTGTTACACTTCCTCCTCTCTGCGAAAAAGGGGCTAAGACCGGGACGAAAGTGTACCTGAAGAATGTCTTAGAAGGCGTGGTGAAGCAGTTGCGCAGCACTTTCTTCAATGGAGAGCATTGGGTTTTACGCTCCATCCATAAGGTACAAACCACCCAGGTGTGGCTAAAAAACAAATTCCTGGGTTCATAGCCGCAGAGGATTAACCTTCTGGAAGTCCAGATCTGAATCCATCGCACAGTTGTAGACAGTTTGTAGTCAGAATTGACGAAGATGACACGTGGAGGACCTCAGAGAAATTTCGAGAGTGTCAAACAATCTTTGGTTCGAGCAGAGAAGTTAATACCCATGGAAATCGTGCGTGCTGCAATAGCTGAATGGCCTAACCGTTTGAAGACTTGAGGACTTGTAAAAGCAAATGGTGACCATTTCGAATGAAAATATAAAATATTTTTTTTAACACACTTTTATTAGCTCGGGTTGTATGTATGTATGTATGAATGAATGTAACGGAATCTTTGAGCTTAATTTTCACTCGCTTCTAAAAATCTGATCGACTTGGAATTTTGCACACCTATCAAGGACCGATGACAATGCAATAATTTGATAAAAGTTTTCCATTATCCTTATTAGGATTGCCAGGATTAATATTTTCTTTTTTAGATCTTCTGTAGAAGAGTAAGAAAGACAGAGCTAACGCGCGGTCTGAGCATGCCTGCACTCTCCGAGTTACTCTTACTGATTTCGGGAGTCTACGACTTACTCTTTCGAATTCGAACTTGCGCGGGCACGCGGCACTGCAGTACGAATAGAAGGTTAAAACGTTTTCAGGGTAGTTGCATTCTCACTTTGTATAGTCTTTACACATGCGTAGATACTACAAGTCTCATACACGCAAATTTACTCTATTCAATGTTCATATAAGATGAAATAATTTTCATATAAGATGTAATTTTGTTAATTACAATGAAATAATCAAAACATAAATTTTGAAATTATTTTACAAAATTTTGGCAAATAAAGAAAGAATTTATCATTGCCATAATTTCATTTATAAAATTTTATCGATTAAAGTACAATTCACAACAAAAACGAACTAAAAAAAAACCAAACTTTACATCTCGTTTTGATTGTGTCAATATAATTCACGATCTCCTTTTTCTGTGCTGAGAGTATATATTCTGTGTCAAGGCCAATGCTGGCCTTTCTTTGGACATATAGTCGATAAAGAAGAAATTAAATATAACACAATTAAATCGGACTATAAATCCCTGACTAAATGAAAACAACAATTTTCATTCAGAAAAACAAGGCTCGACCTTCAATCAATGATCGATATGGGAAAAAGTATGTAACATATTGATTATGTCAGTATATTTTCTTGTTACCTCTCCGTTTCAGGAGTGGGGTAGCCGTTTCTCAGGCTCCCTCCACGAAATAAGTTCTTCATCCCGATTACTTCTTTATCACGGCCGATAACTGCATAGCTTTAGACTCACAGTCGATAAGAAAGGAATTAAATATAATACGAATATATCGAATCATTAATTCACTGAATGCAATGATAACAATAATTTTCATTCATATTAAAAAATAGTTAAAAAAAAAACTAAAAAACACGCTTTTTTGCAAATCGAACTAAAAAGTAGAAAATAAAAAATAGTTTAAAAAAACTTAAAAATACGCTTTTATTGCTAATCGAACTAAAAAGTAGAAAATAAATTTTAATGACAAAGAGACCTATAATGAAGTAATAGCAAATCGACTGCCTTTTTCTTGGCAGAAGTACACTTAATTAATTTTGGTGTTTCACCGAGATTCGAACCTACGTTCTCTCTGTGAATTCTGAATGATAGTCACGCACCAACCCATTCGGCTACGGCGGTCGCCAAACAATTACAAAAATTAGTATACAAAAAATCACGTGACCTAAAGTACAATAAACAAAAGTTGCACCATGGTCTGCATCATTTCTCCTTTAAATGTTGATGGATCTGTAAAAAGTAAAAAAAATTTGGTAAAATAAAGTTGTAGTTATAGTACTGAATTTGAAGTTTGAATTTCGAAAAATTTTGCAATTTACGGCATTTAAAATAAACGATTTACGTCATAAATGTTCTTTAATTATCCGAACTATAGAGAAAACACTTTCGAATAAAAAAAAACGTATAAAAAATATTAAAAACTGTATGAGTTATCATGCAGACCGTGCCGGAAAAAGTACATAGTTTCGAGAAAAACTTGTTTAAAATTTGAGGTACAGGAGCGCGCGGACCGCTCTTTACCTAGTTAGTGAGCTGTACGAGTAGAAGCAATAATTTTAGGAACTTCCGCATGAAAATTTCACAGCATATTCTTACGATACTTTCGAAATATCGAAAAAAAATTGATTTTTTGAAAATTCGGTACGTATCTAACCCCTTAAACCAAATAAAATGCAACTATCTTCTCCTCGATTTTTTTTTTTTTTTTTTTTGACTTGCTAAAAGTTTGATGACAAAATAGAAACTGTTTTTTGAGGATAGAGGCAAGAGACTACTTGCTGAATAGCAACAGCTCAAAATGGGATTTCACCACTGAAAGTATGTAGAAGGTAGTGCAAAATTAATCATCCCCAATTTTTGTTTTTGAAATACTTTTTTGCTTGTATGTTCGTAAGCCGCAACTCTTTAGTTTATAAGTGTCAAATATTATTGACGTACGACACCATTTGCAAAAATTTTAAATCTTCCAATAGGCTGATTAATTTTGCACCACCTTGTACTTGTAACTAGAGACTTCTTACTGAATAAGACATAATATTTTACAACCTAGTTTAGGCTCTAATTTACTTATAAACGATTCAATAAATAAGTTACCTAACGGTGAGGAGAACATTTAAATTCGTATTTTACAATATTATAATTTTTTTTTTAATTTACAAAGACCTTCAGCGATGAAATCCGTCATATATT
The DNA here is from genome assembly GCF_027943255.1 of Anastrepha obliqua. Classification (NCBI taxonomy): domain Eukaryota; kingdom Metazoa; phylum Arthropoda; class Insecta; order Diptera; family Tephritidae; genus Anastrepha; species Anastrepha obliqua. The sequence goes on along the minus strand of NC_072892.1, from coordinate 138,341,779 downwards.
ATATGCCCTTCAATTAAATTGATTAAGTTTGTTTAAAAATGATTTGTATCAACGTAGTAGACACATTCTAGTAGAAAACTGTAGAAAACTGCAGTAAGTTGAATAAACACTTGGCCATTCAAATATATATGTACATATGTGTATGTATATGTGGTCTTCTTGCAAGCTTCTGAAGGTCTGCTTTGAATTAAATCAATATACAGTGGGTGGCAAAATGAAGTTGGCGATAAGGCAGCCAGGAATAAATTAACCCTTTGCACTCGAGACATTTTTCAACTACGCGAACCAGCAACTCGAGACGAGTTCGGCCGAATTTGGTAAATTGGTACAGATTTTTTTTTTCTTGTCGGTACAACTAGCACTCAGACAACATTAAGTCCATTAATACAGACAACATTAAGTCCATTATACTGCACTCGGGATCCCTTTTTAATTTTTTTTTAATCTACCCGACCTCCGAAGAAATCTGAGTAGATCTTGTGGTACCAAGGAGCCAAGGATACAGTGTAGTGCCGCCAGAGGCTCAATTGTGGTTAAACTCTGAAAATGAGTCCGGCAAACACTGTTTTCGCATTTTCATGGATGGCTCCAAGACCGAGCACGGTTCCGGCTCTGCACGCATCCGTGTTTCGAGCGGAGGTGTATGCTGTTCAAGAAGCGATGAACTTTGTTGTGGAAAACAGATGGAGAGGCAGATCTGTATGTGTCTGCAGCGACAGTAAAACTGGGTTTATGGCCTTAGACAGCCCACCACTTGAAGGGTAATTGTGCGCTGTAAATCCAGGTTAAACTATGTGGGAAGACATAATATGCTTATGCTAACATGGCTCCCGGTACATGTGGGTATCGCGGGTAACGAGATCTCTGACTCTTTAGCTAGAATGGATTCTGCGGCTAACTTCTTTGGACCAGAGCCCGTTTTGCCACTCCCTTCTGCAGCCATCAAAGCCACGATTAGCAAATGGGTTACTACATACAACCCACAAGCGAGGTTGGCAGGTTGAGAGAGGCCTGAGGTGACTTGTCATGTCTGACCGACAGTCGCAGATCCTCCTGTCATTAAGCAGAAGGAACTGTAGGCAGCTAGTTGTACTGATGACGGGCCACATTCTATGGGCGAAGCACATGGAAAAGGTAGGCATCTCAAACAGTGTGCTCTGCCTAGCTTGTGAAGAGGAGGATGAGACGGCGGACCACTTTCTGTGCGTCTGCCCACTTTCGCTCGAATCAGGCTTGAGGCCTTTGGCACCGATGTGTTAAGAAAACAAATTAAATTGTGTAAACCATCCTTCTCAACATGAGCTACAAAATTTTATCAAGCATACTATACGGGAAGCTAAATGTGTATGCAGAGATCGTGGGAGATTATCAATGCGGTTTGAGAATCTTACGCTCGACAACAGAACAATGTTTTATTATGTCGCATTGTGATTCTTGTGTGAAATAGGGAGATTCTTCAGAATGCTTTCATGCGGCTGAAGAAAAGGCGAAATATATTGCACGATCCTTTCATGATAGTCAGTCCAGAGCCGGAAGCTATATTTTTGAGCTCATGCAAGAGTTTAAATACTTAGGCGTAGTACTCAGCATAAATAAGTATCCATCCTTATCCATACAAAACCGTATTCCGGCAGGTAACAGAGCATACCTACTTTGGCCATATCAAACTTATGAAGTCTTCATTGATATCAAAGGAACAAAAGCTTCAGATGCACAAAACTATAATAAGACCGGTTCTCACCTAGGGCTGTGTAACATGGATCCTTAAAGTTGACGACGTGAATTTACTGATACGATTTGAAAGAAAAATTCCCAGAAAAAGGTTCGGCCCTATACGATTAGAAGACGGTTCATACCGTATATGGTATAACCACGAACTCAGTGTTTTAATCGCGGCACGAAATGTAACGCGGTTTATAAAATCGCACAGATTACGGTGTTATGGACACGTCCTAAGAATGAGCAACGAAAGAGCGGCCAAAAAAGTTTTTGTAGCAAATCCTGAAGGAACAAGAAGGAGATACCGGTCAAGGCGACAATGGTTGCAAGACGTAGAAGACGACATACGTAAGCTGAGAATCTCACAACATAGAGCGAAGGCGGGCTGTCGAGAATAACGGAGACGTATTGTAGATGAGGCATTAGTCCACTCCGGACTGTAATGCCAATATGATGATGATGACTCAACCTAGGTAAGAGGGTGTCTGCCTTGTTCCCTTGTGCTCTAGTACCCAGTAAGATGCGCCCAGATATTGTTTTAAAATAAAATAAGTAAACATGTAGATTGTTTCATGTTTCACTATTTTTATTCAAAAAACGTTTTTAATAATTATATGTGAAAAATGAAATCGTCCACAGGTAAAATCCGCCAAACAGTCGGTTCATGAATGCCTAATTGTTGGCAATGTCGAGATATCGATGTTGTTGGGTATAGGATGTTCAGCAACACTTTTCTCTACAGCAGCAATATTCCCAACAGAACGTCCAGTTTTTTGTCTGGCAGTCCTTTTTCTATCCTTGAGAGAGGCAGTTTCTTGACATTTCTTCACCAACTTTTGAATTGTCGACTCATTCGGATGATTATTTCCTCTAAAAGAATTATGAACTTTGCGATGTGCTGTTCTTAAAGGTTGACTATTTTCATAATAAATTTGAATAATTTTAACGCGTTATTGCTCAAATCCATCTATCTACTTACGACCATGTGCCACTTTCCAACCCTCAACTCGGAGTGAGTTTTTTTTAGTTTCAGCGAACCAGTTCTATATAGTATTTTTGGTTTAAAGAACCTGTCTCGAAGCACCGATTACTGGTTTGTAAGGCAGCCACTGTAAAAAAAACATATATTCTTAATGAATTGAGTGCGTGCATGACACATAAAAAGGTTCTTCATACATATTTAGCAAGAAAAATATAAAATGTAAATTCAATGCATTCATTTCAAAATCAATACTGAAACCAGCGAAATAGTTTACGGTTGGCACAAGAATATGAAGATTACCCAAGAAGTTACTTAAAAATTTAGACAGGATAGTAGTCGCAGCATATCGCTTTACTTTCAGAATCGGTGAGGATTTCAAGCTGTCTTATAACTGACAACTTTTCAAGCGGAGATTTTAGTCGTAAGAAAGGCCAGAGCGCGAGAAGGTCAAAATAAAGACTTCCATCATTCAAAATCATTTTTTTTTTATTTCGTAAAAATGTTATTCAAAAATAAAATTGGATGATTAATTTTGCGCCGCCTTGTAGATAATAACTTTCATAATAAATGTGTGAATATTTGCACTGACAGTCACGCGGTCATGACAATTTATCGGTAGAATTTATTGTTCACTGCAGAACACAACTTGCAATTGGGCAATAAAATTATTTTTATGTCACCTGTAAATACAAATGTATAACGGTATGCACTTCTATGTATGTATGTATGTGCGTATGGATGTGTGCATGTATGTATGCCAATATGTCAACCAATAAAGGGTGGTTAAATTTTAAGGGCCGATGTTGAATGTGAACCACACCTAAAGGTCAAGTTTTTTTCTGCATTTCATATGACATTTTTTAATTTCAGACTAACTCAATTTGAACCACTGAAAGATTCACAATCGAGCAACGCGATACAGTTATTCAGGCTTATTATGAAAACGGACGTTCAAATCAAAATGCATATCGCGCACTTCGTGAAGAAAATCATCTTCAGTTGATGAGGCACATTTTTACTTCAGTGGATTCGTCAATAAGCAATAAGCAGAATTCTTTGCCACATTTGGGCGAATGATAATCCCAGAGTGATTGCCGAAAATCCAAAGCACCCACAAAGAGTGACTGTTTGGTGCGGTTTATGGACCGGCGGCATCATTGGGCCGTATTTTTTCTAAAATGAAGCCGGTCAGGCAGTTACTGTGAATAGTGTTCGCTATCATGAGATGATAACGAACTTCTTATGGCCCGAATTGGAAGATATGGATGTGGACGATATGTGGTTTCAACAGGACGGTGCCACTTGCTACACAGCTAACGAAACAATGGCTCTTTTGCTCGAAAAATTTGATGGCCGAATAATTTCACGTCGCGCCGATGTCAATTGGCCGCCCAGATCATGTGATTTGACACCGTTGGACTTCTTTCTTTGAGGTTATTTAAAAGAAAAGATGTACGTCGATAAGCCAGTAACAATTCAAGAGCTAAAGGATGAGATGATTGGGCACATTTACGGCATAGAACCTCAATTATGCCTCAGCGTCATCGGAAATTTGGACCATCGGATGGAGGTGTGCCACCGAGGCCGCGGCGGCCATTTGGCCGATATTTTATTCTATACGTAATTGAGACATACCAGTATTATCATAATAAAGAGAAATGATAATAATTTTTTTAAAAAATTGTATTTTATTTAAAATCAACACCGGCCCTTAAAACTTAGCCACCCTTTACAAACCCCACTCGAACTCAATTCTGTTCAACGTCAATTGGTGAATCCACTTGCAAGCAAACACACACACATTTGCATGTATCATAAATAGTAAAAACATATGTGCATGTGTGAGTGCATTTTATTTGGGTTTGCACACAGGTGCATATGCATATGTCAACACACTCCCGTGCAGTAAATGCAATTCCAAATTGCTCGCACCCAGTTAAAGGGTAAATAAACACAAACGAATTCTGATGGCAATCGTAGAAAATGGTGACAAATTTATACTAATCTAAGGGCACGGGCCACCTGTCCGCCACGTCTGTTGTTTATTTTTTACTTTTTTACAATTGCAAATTGCAATTTCCATTTCGTTTGTAAGCTCCAATTGTTGCAGTATTTTTATTTTTAGTTTGTATGCACATGAATATACCCTGCAGGAAAAAGCCAAACTAATAGAGAAACATTCTAAATAGTTCAATTTAATTTCGCGTGTTTATTTTCAGCTGCATGAGAGCTATCGATATCGGTTACTGTGGTTTGGCAGCTGACAGCAGCCATGGTTTGAAACTTTTCTGTTCAGTAAGGTTTGGCAAGTCAGCATGAATCGTTTAAGGGGACAGATACCTGTAAAAATTTTTTTTCATAAAATGTTAATATAATCCTTTAAGAATATGTGAAAAAAATTTTAGAACGTAAATTTAAGTATTTCTTATATTATAGATCGTCAACCGTAACGACTCTATTCTTTACGTTCGAGCGCTGGAAGAGGTATAGTTACGTTGCCGACTTTAGACGCTTTTTTCTCAAAACTAAATTTTTCGAATTGGCGCACACGATAACTCGAAAAGTTATTGATCGATCTCCCTGAAATTTTGCACACATTTTTTTTATGATATTACTGTCCACGTGAATTTACAATTCGAAATTTTTTCGAAAAAATATTTTTTTCGAAGCAAAAATAGCAGAAAAACTCGCCCCAAAATTCATTTGTTTTTTTTTTAAGCATTTTATTCCGCGAATTTTCTTTTTATTTTTGTTCAATTCATATAGAAATTATGACAATAATAAACAAAAAAATTTTTGGTTTTTTGTATTCAGGTCTCTGACGACGATGCTACAATGCCCGCCGATTGAGAAGCCCCGTTGCGACCTTTCTGGAAGAATTGAGTGTACATCCGCCATTTTAAATGATTAAAATATAAAAAAAAAATTGTATATCATTTTAATGTAAATAAACTGTATGCCAATTTTGAAAAAAATATTTTGACTTCTTCATTTTAAATAATTTTAATGAAAATCAGGGAAAATATGGCCGTTTACAGGTATCTCACCAGAACAACGCTTCCAAAGTGTGGAAATTTACTTAGAAAAATATAAATCTATTCGGGAAGTTCATAGAGCACTTCGTTCATTTTACGTGCGGTTTACACATTGGCGGTATCAGCTGGCGCTTATTTCTTTCGAAATCACCAAAAATTAATCAGCTAAACATCGACGGCATTTGGTTTCAATAAGACAGCGCAACTTGCCATGTAGCGCGATCGATTTATTGCCGGATATCGTATTCAAGAAATAAATGCCACGAAATTATTTACCAGATTGTAACCAAAAAAACTCATTCCAACAAAATTTAGGTTTTGTATTGTCATTTTAGACGGCCGCCGTAGCCGAATGGGTTGGTGCATGACTACCACTCAGTAACGTTTTTTCTAAAAACCCCGAGTGTATTTCTGCTATGAAAAAGCGCCCCATAAAAAATATCTGCCGCTCGGAATCGGCTTGAAACTGTAGTTCTTTATTGCATTAAGTCATTTATAGGGCATTCAATTAATTTTGAAAAAGGTCTAAGTCAATTAGAGCTTTAAAAAAACATTTTCGTATGAAATTTATATGAAATTTCATAATGATAATAAGTTTTCATTAATTAAGACTACGAAAATTATAAATTAAGATGTCGCATAGTATAAAAATATTTGTTAACTGGTTCAAACGCAACTCGTTCTCATTCATATCTCGAAACAAGAAATATATGACTTAGACCACTTTCATAATTATAGGCACATATATACATATAGTAGATGCATAAGAGCATGTGAAGTAACAGATACCAAAACTCAAACTCAATAAAATGGTCGATATGTACACATTTATATGTTGCTTGCACAAGGTGCACTTTTCTTTAGATTAATTTGCATTAAATTGTTTCAAATATTGATCGCTCGAAATAGAAATAGAAAATACTGCTGCTTCCTTACTACCTTATACTTATAGCCGGTCGCTATAACCACAATATTTTTTTATTTATTTACTATACTCAACTTACAGCATATCCTTACAGCATATTTTAATTTAACTGAGTGAATAAACTTTCTTTAAATCTAACGAAAGTTGAATTAAAATCTTCATATGTGTTGCGCATAATTATTACATAGACGTAAAGTTCTAGTTCATTGTAGCCATAATTGGACAAGCAAACGATTATGCCTCAATTCACGCGATGAAGTATTTACTCTCCGTTGGACACCTTTTTTATTTTTTTATTTGCAAAGAAGTTGATGGGCTCTGGAAAAGTGATGCGAGACGAAATCTTTTGGCGATTTTATCGAACACATTGGTCCTTGCAAACATCGAAAATCGTATGAATAATCCAGCCGTTATTTCTCAATATTCGTTTGGCTATGGAATCAATTTCCAACAAACCAATTACTATCCATGGGACTATTGTTGTCAACCAACCAACCGAAGCTGCTACACTCACAATGGAAAGAGATTGCCTGACGGAGGTTTGCTATTGCCTGAAGAGGTGCGACCGCTACTAGAAAAATCTTTTTCTTAATTTTGGTGTTTCACCGAGATTTGAACCTAAGTTCTCTCTGAATTCCAAGTGGTAGTCACGCACCAACCAATACGGCTACAGCGGCCGCCTCCAAAAGTTTGGCAAAAAGAAAATGCAGAACTGAATGAAAAAGTTTGGCAAAAAGAAAATACAGAACTGCAAGGAAATGCAGTGGTTTGGGGGTGCATAGTTGCACTTGGAGTAGGAAAAATGATTTTTATTGATTATAAAATGGACAAACATCTGAATTTACACATTTTGAACAATAATTTGCATGATCGTACCGTTAAACTTGGACTGAATGCTAAAGTGTTGTTGTCTCAACAAGACAATGACCCAAAACACTCATCTTATCTCGTGCACGAATGGATTATTTACCACTGTAAGCAACTTAAAACTCCACCTCAATCACCGGTTCTGAACCCAATTGAGCATACCTGGGAGCTCTTAGAAAGGAGAATCAGAAAGCACCAAATAACATCAAAGGCATCATTAAAGACAGCTTTAAGTGTTGAGTGGGGGAAAATTGCAGCTAATGAAACCCAGATAGTGGTGAGAAGTATGCATAGACGTTTGGAAGCAGTTAAAGCATTAAAGCAAAAGGCGGCCCAACAAAATATAGAATACTCGTTTTTTCGATTATTTTTTTTGTTTTTTTTTTTTAAATAAAATATTCTTTATTTAGCTGTGTACGAATAATATTTTTGCATGAAATCGTGTCTTATTTCGTTGTTACCTTAAGTTATCTAAGTCCAAAAATGAATGTGAAGTTTCTGTGCCTTAAATATTGAATAAAAATTTTACTTTTTACGAATATATCCAAATTTTATTCTTTTGTATAAATCATGCTAAGTATCAGGTGTATCTGTTTTGACACTGTGAGTGTACGAATAATTATGTGAGCACTGTATATGTTGATGCCAAGGCCTGTTCGAGCCTTTGCAGCGTCATTGACAGACGGCGGCGTTAATCCGGATTACTGGGGCAGTTAGTTCCGATTAAAATTGAAATGTGATTGATAAGTGAACAGCTAATTTGTTTATTGGATAGTTTTCTCAGTAAAATGGAGGCGCGGTAGCACCGTTATTTGCATTCAACCGGTATTTATGTATATATTATGTAGTTTCTCTTTTTTATCTCCCGCTTTCAACTGTAAAATTTAGCTAAAACGTGGCATATTTTTAGGCAGTTGGTTTCTAATTGTTTCATACATACTTCCATACTACATATGCACATGGAGCTTATTTGACGAGCAGAGTGGCAAGCACATAGCAGTTGCTTCGTTAGTGATACAGAAAACTTTCACACACAATCAGAAGTTCTTGCACCCAGCCAAAGAAACTTTGGATTTTTTCGATAATTGTTGAGGGGCGACAATTGCCATTTCCGTAACTTGACCCTTGAACAAAATTGCAGCGGAGCGGGTAACGAATTGACGGGTACCCGCGGTCAAAATTAGAACACATTTACGAACATGAAGGGCTTAGGGGTAATCAGAATTTGCATTTTCTTAAAGTATAATATCTTAAAAATATTGGGTGAAAATTTAAAGTGAATCCGACAAATACTTTTCGAGTCATTCAACAATTAACAAAAGGCGCTCTGGAGCGTTCGGTATTTAGAAAAACTGGATACTGACGTATGAAACTGGCAGATAAGCGCCCTACTTTAACACTCGAGAAGGTAGAATGCTACGTAGGCAACGACAAATCGATATTTTGGAAGCTGCTATTACGGCTGAGGGCTATTATAAGGCCCAAGAGTAGATGACAAAGTGTAAGTAATTAAATAATTCGTTAACTCTACATAACTCTGTGGGCAAAAAATAAGGTGAATTTATTTGTCAAACTTCGCGGGATTAAAATTTCGCTCTAGTTATTTTTTTCATGAGTTGGCAACACTATTAACAACATCTGGGCCAACTTTCATGTGAATGTCATTATCAGTAATATATTTACGCTTGTGTTTACCAAACGACCAAGAGTGCATTTTTCGATTTTTACAATGTCTGATTTGATTGAGCAGAGAAGTGCCATCAAATTTTGTTTGCGGAATGAAATTTCGGCTGCGGAAACGTTTAGCATGTTGCAGAAGGCATTTGGTGATTCGACTATGTCGCAGAAAAATGTTTATAAGTGGTACAAAGACTTCAAAGAGGGTCGAGAACGTGTTGATGACTTGGAGCGCTCCGGACGACCATCGACGTCAACAGATGACCAACACGTCAATAAAGTGAAGGAGTTAGTGCTCAAAAATCGTCGGTTGACTGTTAAAGACCTTACTGATATGATCGGAATATCAGAAGGATCTGTGAAAACCATTTTGAAAGACCATTTGGGCCTACGAAAAGTCAAATCTCGTTTGGTACCGAAAACTCTCAATTTCTTGGAAAAAAGTCGTCGCGTTGATGTGTGTGAAACAATGCTTTCAGACTATCAGCACAAGCTCAAATGCATCATTACGGGAGATGAGACTTGGATTTATGCTTACGACCCTGAAACAACCGACCAATCAAGCGAATATCGTGCTAAAGGCGCGGCCAGACCGAAAAGAGCACGTCAAAGTCGTTCAAAAATAAAGGTCATGATGACAGTTTTTTTCGATTTTCGTGGTGTGGTGCACTATGAATTCCTTCCACCTGGCCAAACTGTTAATAAGGAATATTATTTGAGCGTTATGCTTCGTTTACGTGAAGCAATTCGTCTAAAAAGACCAGAATTATGGGCCAACAACTCTTGGTTTTTGCATCACGATAATGCACCGTCTCACACTGCACTCGTTCTTCGTGACCATTTCGCCAAAAATTCCATGCATATTGTTCCGCAACCACCGTATTCGCCTGATTTGGCTCCGTGTGACTTCTGGCTATTCCCAAAACTCAAGAGACCACTCCGGGGAACGCGTTTCGAGTCGATTGAGGAGATAAAAGCTGAATCGAAGAAGGTGCTGATGGCTATACCGGAAATGGACTATTTGGCATGTTTCGGGGATTGGAAAAATCTTTGGCATAAGTGTATTTCATCGAGAGGGGATTATTTTGAAGAGGATGAAATTTATTTACAAGAATACATAAAGATTTTTCATTTTACAACCAAATTCACCTTACTTTTTGGCCACAGAGTAAATCGATAGGAAAACTTTAAAGTGGGTTTTTCTCAAAACTATGTTTTGAACTGGTGATCACTGTTACTTAAAAGCCGCGCGGTAGATTTGAATAAAAATTTATACCGCTTTTGAAAAACATAAAAAACCCGTGCCTCGTCGAAGCATTCTGTTTTTTTTTTCAAAAATTTCGATTTTTTGAAACAATTAATTCTCGGTTTTTTCTCAAAAATCTGAAAAATATTTCCTGAGGCCGCCATATTGTGAATTTCGAAAACAAAAAAAAACTTCGATTAGGCACAAGATTATCTATTAATAAAACTCATTTCTTGTGTCCTATTGATTTTAGATGAATCTCCAAGGACTTGTGATGATCACCACAAGTCACTTCTGGAGAAACGGGATCCACACAAACAGCGATTACTTTTATTTTGTAAAATTATTTTTTTTTATTTTCTGTAAAATAAAGCAATTGGCTAGCAAAAAAAAATTGTTGAAAATCATTATTTTTTCGAGCCTCTGACTACCGCTAACCCCTGAAATTGCACAGATTGCGGCGGGGACTGATTTCATGACGACGGCAAAATAATTAGATTCATTCCTTTTTTGTCCGATGGCTTGAAGACTCGGGGTTGCTTTTCGGACCATTTGATGAAAATTTATTTGCTTACAAGTAATAGCAGGCAAATATCAAAAAAATAATATTCGATTTGTGCAAGAAAACTCTCAAAATATAAATAAATATTTTAGAAAGAAGTTGTTTTTTGTAACAATGAGCTGCAACGAGTTGCTTCACAAATTAAGCAAACGAAAATATGTCACTACAAAATTAATTTTATTGTAACCACGAAATGTCAGCTCAAAGCCATACCATCGGATTGGCGTTTCCCGATGGTGTTTAAACGACCGAAGTTTCTGACAGAAGGGGCTCAGCTGATCACCACCCGTCAACTCGCTGCAATCTTATTCGTTCTTCAATCCACAAAAGCGTAATATGTGCAATTTACTCAGGCCATACTTTTTAGAAAACAACCATGGGAACGTGATAGCCGCCACAGGCTAACCGGATGGGTTCGTGGTTAGAGGAGAGGTGATCCTAGCAGAGAGCGCCCACACTGCGCTAATTTTGTATTAAGTTTGAATGACGGACATTCAATGGGAATGTAAGCAAACACGGCAACAACAAATAAGCATGGGACTTTAACTTTCAAACCACCAAATCGCTAGAAAAGAAAAAAAAATCGGCTGCTATACTGAAGCCACCTTGTGTGAATTCGCCTTTGAAAGATGGTTTCGCATCCAAAAATTTCTGTTAGCTGCAGAGGCGCTGGTGAGATTAAGAGTTTTGCACATTGTCTCAACATTTGCTTAGTAGTTGTCCAAATGCTCATCAGGCCACAACAGAGTAGGGGCATATGGTGAAAGAGTAACGGTGAAGCATAATTTTATTTACATATACAGAAGTCTTCTTTAGTTACAGTAGGAGTTTCTGGCTTCCAGGAAGAGTGGCAACATTTATTCCATTCCCAATGCTCTTACTGCACTGCAGTACAGGAGGTTGCCTTTTCATAGTTCAGATATGAAGTATCACGACAACGCATTGACGAAAACAAGATAGTAAAATGGAAAAGGATGAGAGCCGAACGCTCTTTATTTACCAGTTGCTTTTAAGCTGCCTCCTTTTGGATTTGCAATTAAGTTTCGTGTTGCGACTGTGTGTTTTAGCAATGAATATTGTTGATATCATGTAAGGAATTATACAGGGCACTCACTAGATTAGACTAGATTTGTGGGGGGTTGGACAAGCCCAAGCACTCAGTCAGGAAGACCATTGTACTACATCCGGATAGAGAGAATGAGACAGGATAGATATTAAAAATGGTTTTGAAAGACTCTTCAACCCTCTCCATACTCAGCACATCTCAACCCAACAGCGTAAGTCTGATTGTAGGAAACGTCGGTCAGCTACAGACAAAATGTTCTGCAATGTCCTCATTCTCAAGACAGGATAGGCATATTGGGTAGCCAATGGTTCCCATGATGGCCATAATGCTGACCATAGGCTGCAGGTCCTTCGCACCAGTACTTTCAAGTCCTTGCCACCGGTACTCTCAGGTCCTTCTTACTAAGTTTTAAGAGAAAGGTCGCTAATTTCCTGTTTGGTTTATTCATAAAGCACTTGGCTACTTTGCAGGAGTCCTACTCAGGCCAACGCCTTCTATGGGTATACCTCATGAAGTCGTCAATCCATAGTTGAATTGATGCATAATTCATTATCCTAGAAAGGATTCAAGGCCTAGTGGTATGCTTGCTGTGCCTTCATTAGCCAATTTGTCAGCCAACTTTTTCCTTGCAATACCAGGCCCTCAAATAAGACAAACTTTGTTGTGTTGTGCAACACTGTTCAGTTTTGTTTTACATTCACCGACTAATTTCGAAGAGCAGCGTGGATTGGCAAGGGCTCATAATGTAGGTTGATTGTCACTACAAATTCCCCCCAACGCCACCAATTTTTCCCAATTAGCTAGTATGCTACATTCAAGATGGCATAGAATACGGTAGCCTTCTGTCTTGTAGCGTAGGAGTCCTAGTGTCTTCGTGTAAGTGGCAACCAGATCCGCTCCCATCACTGGTTTTGAATCCGTCAGTGTAGAAAGTGAGCTGAAATCTTGTTAAAAGGTTCTCTGGACTTAACCATTGCTCTCTATCTGGGAACCAAACGCCATAAATCCTACCCGATTGTCTGCTGGCAGATTAGTGTGCACCGCTCCGACAATTGGTTGCATATTCCTCGTTTCCCCAGACTCCGTTTGACTTGAGTCTGTACGCCGTCTTCATTGCTTCCTTCCGGATTTGAAGATCTAGAGGTTGCAAGTTCAGGATGACATTAAGGGCATCGCCAGATGTCGTACTCATAACACCTGTCATACCCAAATCACACACTTCTCTGTAGTCTGGTTAGGGGGTTTAGTTTGGAATTGGGCGCAGTAGCCTTCCACCATACTACGATATGTGATAATGGGTCTAATCAGGGTGATGTACAACCAGTGTACTATCGCCCATGTCTTGCCAAAGGTTCTCTTATACTACTAGAAAGCTTTTAGTGTTCGAGAGACCTTCTGCTCGACGTGTGTCTTCCAGGTCAACTTACAATCTGGGATTACCCCTTTGTATTTGACCTCAGAAGACAGTTGCAATGTTACGCCTTTCAAGGTGGGTAGTAACGAACCTTCCGTATTGCGTTTCCTAGTGAAAAGTATCAAGGTACTTTTTATAGGATTCACCAAAAGACTATGCAGTTCGCACCAATGATCAAACTTGTTTTGGGCTGCCCGCATTTTATTGCATATACAATAGCTACTAGTGACGGACCTGAGATTAGTACACACACATCATTCACATAAGCTTGGACGTGCCCAATTTCCTGCAAATCATTAAAAAGAGAGTTCACAACAAAGCAAAAAAAGTAAGGGAGAAAGTACACTGCTTGCTGGCCTTTCTTAATCTCAACCTTGACTCCTTCAACGTTTTCTTCTGTCAATCGCAGTCTCTTGGATAGTATAGAGTCCCTCAATTTGAATTTGTCGCTTCTTCAATCGCATTTCTGTGTTGAATTCATGAACAATGCAAGTACTGGCACTGATTGTGATCTGTGATTCCGTCTTGTGGCGTAGTATCGGGTAAATGCCGCATTGGTATTATCGTAAACGTAAGACTATCGGTTTACCTCGAAAGTAGAAATCCGATAGTAGAAATCGACGCTGCAGATGAGACGTATGTATGTTGTGGTGTATTTTGCTTCTCTCTAATGTGAGCACATCCCCACTTGCATTCACACTTGCATTTAATTATTTCTCATACTTTTTCAGAGGTGATTACAAATTTCTTAATAAAACTATCAGGAAATTGATTAGCAATATATATTTTTTTTTTGCTTTTTGAGCCGACTGATGTACATTTGTAAGTGTATATATAGAAATGAAATATGCAGCTAACTTCCACGGAGATGCAATATTTAGTAATGAAAGGCGAAAGAAATACTTATTAAGAATTCGCTAAGCAATTTGGCATAGAGAGTCGAGTGTTATCAATTCAAGATGCAATAATCAAGACGCATATTACAAAAGAGTCAAGAAGCTCGCCCTAAACCTACATGCACCATTTCTTATTATTTTTACTATAATGTATAATGTGATTCCTTGAAGAGGTTAACGAACATTTTGTTTTTTCTTTTTTTTCAATTGAAGGCTTATCAGTTATATAGGAGGTATAATATTTATATATGTATGTGTTAACCATGTAATGCCAAGCTCTGAGGTACAGTGCATCAAAAATGGTAAGTTCTAATAACTAGTAGCGGTAAAAAATGAATAAGAATCTTTAATAAAAACACACAAAAAAATTTAGAAAAATGTATATACAAATAGTCAGAGAAAGTACATATATTGGTGTGTTGTTTCAAATATCTCGAATTTAATTGTTAATTGTTGTTAATACAAAGCGGCGCGAAATATTTAGCTGTACTAAGCCTGTCTGATTCATATAATCTTCAATCAAAACTCAGAAATATTGTGGCATTGTGTGATAGGAATCTACTTCAACTAAATATTGAGAAATACTCTCATGTGTCATTTTCTAAGTCAAAGCATTAGAGATGAAATATATTCATCGTCATTTATATTTTATAAAGAACTCACGTCTACTCTTAATCAAATTGCTGATTTGGGAGTAATCTTCGACTCCACTTTTCAATTTCTTCGTCATTTGAATTTTTTCATCTTATTCTACACTTGCCTTCATTCAGCGTTTTGCTTCCGATTTTACGTATCCTAACACTTTGAAGTCACTATTTACTTCATTCGTACGATCCAAACTGGAGTATGCAGTATTAATTTGGAGGCCAGATCATCAGTGTCACATCAATTGATTTGAACGCATTCAAAAGATATTTCTTCGTTTTACACTCAGATCTTTTAGCAAAAGCTTGTATTTGAAACTGTAGTTGTATGTGTGCATATTTCTTGAAGCTTTTTATGAATATTTTACGATGTAAGCATTTTTCAGCGATATCTATAAAAAAATTAATTTAGAAATACAAGTACATATATTTCGATTTTTAATTTTTTTCCTTGTTCACTTTTCTCGGTTGCATAGGGCCTCGACAAGCCTCTTCCAGCGTACACGGTTCTGTGCTGTTGGTTTTGAGATGTCGGCATCTGCTAATTCACGCAACATCAACCTTCTCCAAGTGTTGTTTGGTCGACCGCAACCTCTGCTTCCTTGCGGGTTCCAGTCCAGTGTCATTCTCGTGATGCTATCTGGTGGTTTTATCAATGTGTGACCTATCCATCGCTACTTTCTGCGTTTGGTTGCTTCGTTACTGACGGTGTTTGGCCAGAATATTCTGCAGATGATGCGGAAGCATTTGTCGATGAAGGATTGTAGCCGCTGTGTGATGGTGTTAGAGGCCAGTCATGTTTCGCTTCCGTACAACAATACGGACTTCACGCATGAGCCGACTATTCGTAGTTTAGTGCGCCTGGAGATTTGCGAATTCCCTTATACTGTATGCATTTGCCCGAGCGCCACTTTTGCTTTGTTTAGCCTGCAGTTAACATCTTCATTTGCTCCACCATCTGTCCGTCTTCGCTTACATGTCAGAGAGTTTGTGAAAGAGAAGGCAGATATCATCGGCGAAGTCCAAGTCCTCAAGATGTCTGGTGAAATTCCATGCGATGCCTTTTTTGTGCAGGGTCAGTTGGCTCATGACGTCATCAAGGACGATAGTGTACTATCTTGGCGGGAACTCCCTTTCTACTCAGTGCCAGCCATATTGCGTCCAATTTTTAATTATCGCGTTATACAAATTACTGATGATGCCTTGCACACTCCTTTCAGGGAAGTTGGCTGCTGCGTGAGGTGGCATTTTATGCTTCATTTCAATCGGTGAGAGCTGAAGCTTCACTATGGTGAAAGACCCTATTCATGTGCGATATAGCATATTTTTGGATTCCCCGCAGCAACTGGCTCGTAACCAAGAAAACGTTCGAGATCGCAACTGCGTTCATAGTACAAAGGTTTCAAGTACTTGCAACGTATTGCTGGTGTTTGATTGTTGGGTTCCAATGAATTAGAATAAAAAATAATGAAATTTATTTTATTAATCAGAAATATCATAATTTTTTTATTAATCGCTCAGAAAATATAATATTTTATCAATTCAAATTTTTGTGATCGGAAATAAAACTCATTTTTGGACGTAATTTTTTCGCTCTGAAATAATTATTTTTCTATGAGTTTTATTTTATTGATCAGAAATAATCGTTATTTTATTATTTAATCGCTCAGAAAATATAATCACTTATAGAGTTATATTTTGTGATTGGAAATAAAACTGAATTCTTGAGTTTAATTATGGATTTATTTTTATTTTTTGATCGGGAATAATATTTATTTTTTAATTAATCGTTTAGAAAATATAATCATTTAGCGAGTAACATTTTTTGATCAAAAAAAAACTCATTTCCTGAGCGTTATTTTTGCTCTCATAACTAAAAATAAATTTTTTAGTTTTTGTTTTTGTCCCAAAAATAAATTTTTAAAAAGAAAAAAAGATAAAAAATCAGGAATGAAATTTATTTTATTATTGATTTTGATAAAAAAAGAAAATAAGAAAAAAATATCGTCGAAGACATAAATTGTATTTATTTATTTAATTCTATTATTTATATTATTATTATTATAAATCGCAAATTTTAAAATCTCAAAATAATGATTAAACATAACTTTTTTTTATAAAAACTCAGAATGTTTGGGTTTCTAGTTTTGATATTCGTCAACTTCTATGGACGCTTGACTTGTTTTGTGGACTGCATGAGGAGCTGTTTGTTTTAATTCCATACCATGCCAAAAATTATTATTTTTTTGCGGATGAGGAAGTTTAAAATGCCTAATGCATCGTCACATCAATGGGGACTAAACACTTTCCCTGAAACCATGTTCGCATTACCTCAGTGTGGCATTCCATCTTCCTCATTTAAAGTCCATGCTTGTGTGTCTGCGTCCAGGTCCCGCTTTTTCAACCGGAGAACTTTTTCCGCGAAATTCCTGATGACTTCCTTACTATCTTTTCGCAAGACTTTACATTGCACTCTCGAAATAATATTGAATTACGTTTGCAGCAATCAAAAAAAAATCGAAATTACTAATTTAATAATAGTTTACAATCCTTTGACCTTGGAAGCATTAGAAAACAGCTGGGCTTTATTGAGTTCGGGTTGCATGAATTTTACACTTCTTTGATAGCTGAGAGTGGTAGCTTTTTGATATATCGGCCAAAGGTATGCTTATTGGAAGTGGTAGACTCTTTATAACCAAAAAAATATTAAAATCGTTCCAAATGTTATTAACCAAGTATACGCACATTTCGTACACACTGCAATAGAAATAAATACAAATATGCATCATTATTATATGGAGCTTCTAGGAAATCCCCATCGCTCACATACATCCATCCATATACATCTGTGCTTTTCAGCAATAAACTGATGATGATCACGTACATATGTATGTGAGTACTTGAAAATGCAAGCATACAACCATACAAACATACCTCGTACCGTTACTATTTAAGCACAACGAAGACGCATTTCGACTTATAAGTAGGTGAACGCGCTCATCAACATGTCCAGATCAATCGCAATCTTAGCTGGTTTACTTTTCGCATTGCTATCAATCGATTGCTGTGCAGGATACTCCGCCCACGGACGTCCACCGCGTCCAATCAGTGATGCTGTTTTAGCGCGCCAGTTGGTGCACCAGTCCAACTGGGCTGCCGTTGGTAGCATATCGCATAATGAGAAAATCACCGATTTCCCAATGGTGAACATCCTCGCAGTGGATGATAGCGCATTGAATGGCTCATCCACGGGACGTATACATTTCCTGTTGGCAGATTTCGAATTCACCGGTGCTGATTTGTTGCATAACAACAAAATTACTTTATTCTTTAGCGAAGAGCAAACCGGATCGTGCAACAGACGTGGTGTAAATCCCATGGAGCCGGCGTGTCCGCGCATCATGATCAGCGGTCGTAATAAAAAGGTAAGAATACTTAAGGATAAATATCCATAAAAAATAGACTACTTTTCCTACTCTTGTTCTATAACTTAGTTGGACCCAAAAAGCCCAGAATACAATGACTACATGGAAGCATTCAACAAACGCCATAAGCATTCGAATATTTGGGTTGAAGGTAAGCAAAATCACATAATTTTTTGCATTTGTAGTAGATGGCATAAGTTTGGAAATTCTGAATCGATACCTGGTATAACTTGAAAAAGTTTTTTTGGTAGTCGCTTTACGACCCAACATCATCATGGTTTCGCATAATTCATTCCATCTTTCGGATATGGGTACCAGTCAGTTACAATACTCGTAACGAGCCTTTAATTTGTTGCATCTTTAACTCTTTTTGCCCGTTTGAGGTTTATCTCTGTTTACTTAGGCGGCTTCCGTGGCCGAATGCGTTGGTGCGTGACAGGTTCGAGTCTCCGGGCATGTAACATAAAATGATAGAAAAAGTTTTTCCGAATAGCCTTCACCCCTCGGCAAACCTCCGAGTGTATTTCTACTATGAAATGGTCCTCAGAAAACACCATCTGCTGTTCAAAGTCGGCTCAGAACTGTAGGTTCCTCCATTTGTAGAACCACATCAAGGAGCACACCACAAATAGGAGGAGAAGCTTGGTCAAATACTCAAAAGCGCCAATCATTCATATGAATAAATAACTAATGGACAACTTCGACTCCCCCTAAAATCGGGCAATATAAATCTTCGCACTCTGTGAAGGTATAAAAAAAACGCCTGCACCAACTGCACACCTTATTTTGAAGCCATCGCTTCATACATATAAAAAAACATATAAAATACTCTGCCAGGACGACCTCAACGGGTCTGTGGAAATTTATTTCATGGTGTTCAGGGTGGCGCAAAATTAATCATCCGATTGAAAGATGTTATAATTTTTGCAAATGGCATCATACGTCAATCATATTTGACACTTGTGAACTAGACAGCTGTAGTATACAAGCAGACGAACAGACAGGCAACGGAGCGCTTAAAGGCTGTCACTCAAAATCATTTTTTTTTTATTTAGTAAAAAAGTTATTCAAAAACAGAAAAACAAAATCGGATTAATAATTTTAATGATCAGAGGCAAATACCTTAGAGGCAAATAATCTTACCATAGAGAATAGTCAGTCAGTCAGTTTTCACGGCGCCTTGCAGTAGGGACTTGCGCATGGCGTTGCTTTATTATTAAAGGGCCGTATCGAACATTTTTGAGCGCACAAACTCACTCCCTATTATTATCTAGCGATTTTCTTCTCTTTTGATTTTTTTTAAATATTAATAATTTGTTTTTAATCTTTTTTAAATATTAATATATTTTGTTTGTATTTATTTTAAATATTAATATTTTATTAATTTTTCCTAAATATTAATTTCTTTTAGTATTAATAATTTTTTGCTTTAATTTTTTAAATATTAATACATTTTTTATATTATTATATTTTATATATTATGTATAGAATACTAATAATTTGTTTTTAATCTTTTTTAAATATTAATCGTTTTTTTTTTAATTTTTTATATAATATATTAATATTTTTTCTTGAATATTAATTTTTTGTTTTAACTTTTCTTACATATTTTTTGTTATTAATAATTTCTTTTTTTACATTTTTTTAAACATTAATATTTTATTTTAATGTTTTAAATATTACTTTTTTTTAATTTTTCTTAAATATTAATAACTTTTTTAATCATTTTTAAATATAAATATTTTTTTTTTTAATCTGTTTTAAATATTAATATATTTTATTTTATTTATTTTTAATCTTTTTTTAAATAATAATTTGTTTTTAATCTCTTTTAAATATTAATAATTTTTTTTTTAATTTTTTCTATATTAATATTTTTTCTTAAATATTAATTTTTTATATATTATTTTTTTTTTATTTTTTTATATATTAATAATTTTTTTTAACCTTTTTTAGATATTAATAGTTTTTTTGTTTTAACTTTTCCTACAAATTTTTTTGTTTATTTGGTATTAATAATTTCTTTTTTTAAATTTTTTTAAACAATAATATTTTTTTTTAATGTTTTAAATAATAATTTTTTTTTACTTTTTCTTAAATATTAATAACTTTTTTAAATCATTTTTAAATATAAATAATTTGTTTTTAATCTTTTTTAAATATTAATATATGTTTTTTTACTTATTAATAATATTTAAATTAATATTTTTGAAATACTTTATTTTATTTTTGTTTTAATTTTTCTTAAAAATAATTTTTTTTAGTATTTATTATTTTTCTTTTTTAATTTTTTTAAATATTAATATTGTTTTTTTTTTAATAAAAAAATTTTTTTTTTTAATTGCAGCGCATCATTTCTATCTGAACGAATTGGATATTGAAAATATTTTCATTGTAGCCTATCAGGGTGGTCCACGCACCATAAGCGCCGAAGAATATTACAGCGCACATCTGTGAATTTGAAATATAATAAATATATCAGGAAATCGGTTTTTCCTGTTTCCATTTACCTACATACCAACAATTATTAAGCATTAAAAATGTGATAAAAAAATCGAATACTTTGGCGTTGGTTATTTTCGAAAAGGTTGCAGAAGCAAAGTTTTAGGATTTAAGTCGTTTCAACACTGCACAGCGCGCGCGCTAAATTTACCTTTTTTCTCACACATGGGAAAATCGAAAAATACGCGATATTATAGTGGTAAATCTGAGTTTTTGGTTATTCGTCATCACGTCAGGATCACTTTTAAAGCATCTCAAGACCCGTTGCTTAGGCCATACCCTGAGGCTAGACCATTTCAAATCAAATATCATCGCGGTGACAGTGAAAACCACATTTTCATTCTGCGTCGCCATCTTTGACCACCCGTCATTGAAAAAATTATTCTAATTTTTTTAAATTATTTATTTATTTACTTAATTCTGATGTAACAATAGTTCACATACAAACTATTGACAATTCTGTGCATAAATTACGAGAGTTAATGTAACACTAAAATTCGTCTTCCATAATTTTGAAGTAGATACAGATTAAAGCATGTGAAACAATCTGAAGATAAATCAAAAAAAAAAAAACATTTGAGAAGGAACTCAGTTCTTCTAAGGCTCTATATATTCGACCATTTATAGCACAACCATTTCTAACTTGCTTCAAGGAAAACAGTTCATTGTTCCGAAGACAGTGTTGAGGGATGTGAAAATTAATGAATTCTAGAAGAAAGTGAGAGTCAATTATCCCATTCATAATACCAAAGACAAATGAAAGAAACGGAGTGTTCTTCTGCAGTTTAATCACTTTAAGTTGATTAGCCTATATTTACCACTATACGATGAGATTGGGCCTACAAAATTCAGAGATCGGAGGGCGAAGCGAACAAAAACCTTTGGGTACGCTCAAGTCTCTGTGGAAATCAGAATCGAACTAGGGATGTATGCAAGAGCTTCAGGGTATACGGATCACTAAAATTAGATTCAAAATTACATGAAATAGACGGATATCAAATAAAAGAAGAATGTCAATAGAATTCTAAACTGATTGTTACATGCATAATTAATTAATTGCATAAAAATCCTTGCCGAAAAATGTCGCAAAATTTTCGCCTTGATTAAACTCATTATGGGTAAATAATATTTTTCGATTTTTCGAAGTGTAAATGACTTAAGGAGATTTTTTAAAGCTTTATGAGTAACGCAGGGATACTAAATTATTATTTTAAATTCGGCGAGCATATGGTAGGTGCTCATCGTATTTTCTATGATTTACCGTACTGTTTATCTGAAGTCACACTGATGACGAGCATAAGTTAATTGACGGCTGGAATTTCAAGCGCTGATGAGAAGGCTTCTTTCACAAAATTCGGTTTCACATAAATATGTTTATAGATTAGCCAGACCACACTTACCAATTCTGCGCTAGTCGACTTCTACACCTTCTTGCTTTTTGGTCTCATCTTGGCCAATTGACAGGTCCTGAACTTTAACACGAAATGTTTGTGATGGTTCTTCATCTCCAAACTCGTTGCTGGTGTGTCAATCAACGGTTCTGAAAAGTGTTTACTCAATATCTCAAATGTATCTTGCACGTACTTATGTGACAAGACTACCTCGTTGCAGGAATTGAAACCATTTGTTAAAAAGCTCCTGCTTTCGGCTCGTCTTCCTAATCACTGTAGCAGTCAACACGAAATGGGTCGACATAGATGCTACTTAATCATAGGTGCTACTTAATCGTTTAAGGAAAATCGAATCCATATTAGTAGCTATGATCACAGACCACTGCCTCCTAGGTCGACATGCTTAAAGATTGAACGTACCTCATTTCGACTATTGCAGAAGCTGCAAGAACAAGGAGGAGGAAGAGTCTGTCTGGCGGCCGCCGTAGCCGAATGGGTTGGTGCATGATTACCATTCAGAATTCACAGAGAGAACAGAACGTTGGTTCGAATCTCGGTGAACACCAAAATTAAGAAAAACATTTTTGTAATAGAGGTCGCCCCTCGGCTGGCAATGGCAAACCTCCGAGTGTATTTCTGCTATGAAAAAGCTCCTCATAAAAATTTCTGCCTTTCGGAGTCGGCTTGAAACTGTAGGTCACTCCATTTGTGGAACAACAACAAGACGCACACCACAAATAGGAGGAGGAGCTCGGCCAAGCACGCAAAAAGGGTGTACGCGCCAATTATAAAGGGTTTTTCAATAAGGGCGGGTAGATGTTGAAATGGAATAAAATGGCGTTTACTGTGTGGCACGTAGCGCCGTCCTGCTGGAACCACATGTCGTCTAGGTTCATTTGGTTCAATATGGGCCATAAGAAATTGGAAGGGCCACCACGTCTACCGAAAAATGGGCGCAATGCGTGCAACGTTTGTGTTAATGAACACTCATTTTGATAATAAAGTTTTATCATTTGAACGTGCTGTTCAATCGTGTAACTTGCCATGATGATTTGGCATAAACAACTGAATAATAAACAAAAGATTTGACAGATGTCACCAAAACAAAATGGCTGCCACAGGGCGCCAAAATCGACCCGCGCCAATTGAAAAACCCTCTATATATATATAAGAGTCTGTCAGACATCTCCACTAGGTTTAGATACTTCGGCTAGTTGTTCATCTTGATACTGATAACCTTATGGATATAAGAGTCAGCCAGATCAATAGGTTTGCACTTAATATAAAACAAAATGGTTTTACGAGGAGTAGCGGGATATCACAATAGATCGGCAACGGTCAAAGTGAATTGATTTAGATACTCAGTTTGTCAAATTATTAGCATTACATGTCACACTATCAACCCATCTCGTGTTAGCTGAAGTAACTGGTGCTACTTGTACCGCGCAGTTGGTAGATTGAGACGGGTGCACCTAGAATTTACATACTAAGAGGGAGGGAAGTGATAGTGCCATCTCTCGCTAATTTGGCTGCCTTGCAATTCACTGGTGTCACTACCATTCTTGGTATGGCAGCCATATGAAATGGATGCGGAAATATTTCGCAATCTCGTTAGGAGACGCCCGGCATTTGCGTGCAATGATGGAATTAGTGACAACCCCACCACGAGATTGAATCACCGCGTGGCTATCAGAATAAATATAGATTTCTCTAAAGATAGTCACATTTTTGCCTAACCAGTCAGCTACCTCATTAATGGCTAGAGTTTCAGCCTGAAATACGCTACAGTAATTAGGAAGACGAGCTGAAACACTTACTTTTGGCTTCATAGAATAGACGCCAATCCAACTCTGTGGACAAGCTGTAAGCCATCAGTAAAGAACCGTAAGTAGTTTTTCTGAAGAGCTACATTGTCAACCCACCCACATATAGCTGGAATTCTCGTACTTAATAACGTATTAAAAATGGACTATGCAAACAATAGTCAACCGGATTAGTTGGGCCCAGACCGATTGTTATCTTTAGGAAGAAAAATATAAATTCAAAATTCATGCATTCACTTCGGAAACAACACTGGAGCCACCGAAATGGTTTAGGGCTGGCACAAGGATAGAAAGATTACAAAAGAGCTAACGCAAAAATTATAAAACGGATAGAAGTTGCAAGATATCGCTTTGCATTGGGAATCGGCGTGAATTTCAAGCTGCCTTGTGGCTATGTAACTTTTCAAGCGAAGATTTTAGCCGTAAGGAAGGCACTTGGACTGTTAATAACAGGTGACGCAAAATTGATTATCTCATCGGAAGATTTATAATTTTTGCAAATGGTGTTGTACGTCAATCATATTTGACATTTGAGAAGTAGACAGCTGCGGTACACAAACAGTGATCAATGGAGCGCGTAAAGGTCAAAATAAAGTTCACTCTAATTCATTTTTTTTTTGTTATTTAGTAAAGAATTAGTCAAAATTAACATTGGATGATCAATTTTACGCCACCTTGTAGATAATAACTTTCATAATAAGTGTGTGAATATGTTTATTGACAGTCTCGCGTTCATGACAATTTATTGATAGGATTTATTGCTTACTGCAGAACACAACTTCCAATTGGGCAATAAAATAATGTTTATGTGTCATGTAAAAAGGAGTGAATAATTGTTTACACTTGTATGTATATCAACATATCACCGTATACAAACCCCACTCGAACTCAATTCTGTTCAACGTCAATTGGTGAATCCACTTGCATGCAAACACACACACATTTGCATGTATCATAAATAGTAAAAACATACGTGCATGTGTGAGTGCATTTTATTTGGGCTTGCACATCGTTGCATATGCATATGTCAACACACTCCCGTGCAGTTAATGCAATTCCAAATTGCTCGCACCCAGTTAAAGAGTAAATAAACAAAAACGAATTCTGATGGCAATCGTAAAAAATTATGACAAATTTATACTAATCTAAGGGCACGGGCCACCTGTCCGCCACGTCTGTTGTTTATTTTTTACTTTCTTATTTTTGTTAAATGTAATTTCCATTTCGTTTACAAGTTCCCGCTTTTGTACAAGGTGGCGCAAAATTAATCATCCTATCGGAAGGTTTACAATTTTTGAAGATGCAAATTTGTCGTACATCAATTTATTTTATATGATATGGATATGACTTGATAACAGGAAAAGCATTAGTGGAGCTACCAACCAAGGCATATATATTTTTGCGAAACGTTTTTAATGCCATGTTTCGCTTGCAATATTTTCCGAAACTCTGGAAAATGGCAGATATTATTGCATTGCCAAAACCGGGTAAAGATCCAACTACCGTATCATCTTATAGACCAATAAGCTTACTACCGACAATATCTAAAATTGCTGAAAAATTACTGCATGATCGACTAAGCCAATTTCTGGAAAAAAACCTATAATACCGCATCATCAATTTGGATTTAAAAAAAAACATTCGACTATCCAACAAATCCATAGAATTACAAATAAAATCCAATCAGGCTTTGAAAACAATCGTTATTGTGCGGCAGTATACTTAGACGTAGCTAAAGCGTTTGACAAAGTGTGGCACAAAGGCTTACTCCACAAAATAAAAATGATTCCTTTTGACTTCTATCTTATCATAAAAAGCTACCTAACTAATCGAAGTTTCTATATTAAATATGTCAATCAATGTTCAGATTGTCATCAAATAACTGCTGGAGCTCCGCAAGGAAGCGTTCTTGGACCTCTACTATATGTTTTATTCACCGCAGACATACCACCTCCTGACGAAACTAATTCATCAATTGCTACGTTCGCAGACGATACAATACTACTGGCATCGGACAAAAGCTTAACTATCGCTAATGAAAAACTGCAGCGATACACAAACGCAGTTAAGGACTGGTTTGATAATTGGTGCCTAAAAATAAATGAAGACAAAACCGTACAGGTTATATTTACTACCAAAACAAAATTTACTGCAGTTCCAATAAAAATAAATGGCAAAGCAATTACAATTAAACCAACTACTAAATACCTTGGAATACATTTGGATTCGAAACTAAATTGGAATCACCACATAAAGCAAAAGGTCAAACAAATAAAAGAAAAACTTCGACAACTTCTTTGGTTAGTCGGCACAAAATCCTGACTTACTGTACAGAACAAGCTATTATTGTACAAAGCCATGATTAAACCAATCTGGCTATATGGACTACAGGTGTGGGGAACGGCTAAAAAGTCTCATATAGTAAAAATTCAACGACAACAATCGAAGATTCTTCGAATTTTGACCATGTCTGGCAAGTACACGAAAAATGATGACATCCACAGGACTTTTAATATAGCAACAGTAGACGAAGAGACCAAAAAAATAGCAAGAAGCCACTTTGAAAAAATACAGGAACACAATAATGCAGAAATCAACAAACTTCTGGAAAGGGAAAAAAACACTGAAAGACGCTTAAAGAGAACTCGACCAAGCGACTTAATGAATGCTAGAAAATAATAAATGTGCAAAGGGGTTAAATTGCTGTTATATTGTTCTCCATTGTTAATTTTAATTTTTATCGCTTTGGCGCAAAATTAATTTATTATTAATTAAAGCTTTGGCACTGGTCATTAAGCGATGTATGTAAATCCTGGCCAAATTGTTAAACAACGTACTTAATGTCGATGGACAGATGTATAAAATAAAGGGGGGAAAAAAATAATTTTCCAATTGTGAACTAGACAGCTAGTACAGAAATAGGCAAGGATAAAATAAAGATTTCCATCACTCAAAATTATTATTTTTTTATTAAAAAAAAGTTATTTGACAAAAAATTGGATGAATTTGTGCCACCTTGTACACTGAGTTCTTTTATTATTATTATTATTTTCCATCTAACGTATTAATCAACAATAGGACAGAAAGATCTAATTCTGACATTGAAGACATAATCACTGAAACTACGATAATCTGGACGGTGAACACCTTTAAACCATATAAATCACCGGGTCCAGATGGATTATTCACGGCTTAAATACAACATTCACTCAATTATATTATGGAGTGGTTGACGGCTATATTCCAGGCTGCTCTGAGGCATAAAAGTGTCCCATCAGTATGGAAAGAAGTAAAAGTTGTCTTTATTCCTAAAGCAGGAAAAAGTTCACACACAACACCCAAGGATTTTAGGCCAATTAACCTGTCCTCCTTTCTGCTAAAAACATTAGAAAGAATAATAGAAGAGCGTATTAAGGCTAACATCAACCCTAACAAGCTTAGTATCTCACAACATGCATACTGTAAAGGGAAATCTGCTGAAACAGCACTTAACTCACTTGTTACAGAAATCGAGAAGTCAATTTATAATAAAGAATTCACACTAGTAGCCCTCCTTGATATCGAGGGCGCGTTCAATAACATCCTACCGGATACCATAATAAAGGCACTGACTGATTTCGGGATCTCCGGGGCTCTGGTTGAGTTAATCAAAAATATGCTCTTGAGCATATTTGTGATCGCAACCCTAGGGGCCTCAAAGATCAGGAAAAAAGTTAGTAGAGGAACTGTCCCCTCTCCTCTGGGTGCTGGCAATAAACTGCTTGCTAAAGAGCCTAGAGGAGAGAGGACAACACGTTGTAGCATATGCGGATGATGTTGCTATGGTAGTAAGAGGGAAATTTCCCAATACACTTTGTGAAGTCATGCAAGAAGAAAAATTATAGGGATATTAACTGGTCATTGTATAATAGGCAGCCACGCTATAAAGTTAGGACACCCGTACTTCGATTTCTGAAGAAGCTGTCTTAATACAGAAGAAGAGGAAACAATCAGACACCTTTTATGTGAGTGTGAAAGCTTAGCTATGAGGAGGCTGCGCGTAGTTGATACGGCATTTTTAACCGATGTAGCGGACATAGCGCATCTAAAACTAACGAAGCTTTGCTCGTTTATTAAAGCTACCGGATGGTTTGAAAAAGAGCATGTAGGGTAAGGATAAGCTCCAGTGGTAATGGACCTGCGAAAGGTCTAAGTGTGACAACCACCTACCTACCTTATTATTTTTTCTTAATTAGTTGTATTATACGAGTACAACAACCAAAGAAAACTGTTCGAGAATTTATTTATTTATTACTTTTAGTTACAATGTAAATGAAATAAAATTAAGAAAATATATAAAAAAATGTGATTTTTTTTCTTCTGTCGCAGTTTTACACTGCTAAGGTATTAAGTAGTTTAATGCTTTAGCGTTTTTAACATTTTTTTAACGCTTTTATTAGGCCCTTGACTTAGAAGATCAAAAAAAATTAAACTATTGTAAAAATTCGAAAGGTATCTCAGCACAGACCCAAAAACAAACAAATTTTGAATATAAAACTAGCACATACTTCCTTTGTTAGGCATTTAGGCCTAGAAATGGGAAGACGTGAAGTTGTATGCCGCCTCCTAACGGCAGATGGTTTTTGTTGAATAGCTTTTGCGTGGCAAAAATAAAGTGGGATAAATAGAATTAAAACAGATGCGATTATGCAATCAGAAAAAGGAATTAGGTTAAAACGCATGTCCTGTGGGGCACACTCAGGCTGTAGCTTATTGTAATGCCGCCTAGGGAACTTATCCATATCTTTCCTAAAACCAGTGTGAACCTTTCATAAACTTTAGAACTTCTGCAGAACTGAGATCTTCCAATTCATTAAAAAATTATCTACCTAGAATAGTAAACCTGCGTCTGGATAGAGCAGGACAATGGCACAGAAGGTGTGAGGTCTTCACTTCACCTTCCTCACTTAGACAGCTTCTGCGTAAGCGTAATCCTCTGGACGTGCCCACCTATTAGGCAGAGATCAGTGAGCTAAGACTGCTTTTTTTGGCTTAGCAGAGATTCTGTGCGTTTAGCATTGAGAGTCGGCCCCAATTGTCGGGCGATTCCGCAGGTGGTTTCATTACGCCATCTTTCATTCGCTTCCTCTTAAAATTTTCTCAAAAAATAGGTAGCTTACAAGTCTGTAAGGGTTTGGCTATGTCATTGTCTATGTACTCATATATAAATTTGTTACCAAGTGTCGCTAGTTCATCACAGTTCAATGGCGCAGTGGCCAGGTAGCCATATTACCTTTAGGTGAAATGACTCAGCCATCACGTTAAGAGATGTGCAGCATTTCACGGCTACCTTGGAGGTTGTCGACTGCTTTGTGAGGAATTTTATCCCCGCCTGGCAATCAGTGAACATGTGGATATCCTCTCCAGGTATCGCATCAACTTGTACCAGCATCACGGCTTTCATTATTGCCTTCAGCCTGATAGACAGTAGTCGTTGAGCGAGACGGCTTTTCATTATTGCCTTCAGTTCACCGTCCACTTGGAGGGACTCGCCCTGTTTTACATCGTCCCGTTACCACTTTTGCCTTGAGGGTAGGAGAGTCGTGAACGTTGTAATGACAAATGTAGAGGAGTGCTTAGTCCACCAGACCGGAAAGCTCCGAAATGCCAGTCAGGATTTTACCGTGCCCGTATCCCATAGCCTGTTTTTGACTACTTACTTAAATTTTTCAGCCTCATCGCCGCACTGCGCAAGTTATGTTTTTTATATGTAAGTAAATCTAATAAAAATAAACTTTAAAGCAGATCTTTATTAAAGAGTTCTGTTCTCCACTCAATGAATCTGAAGCCTAACTACTTATTTTATATTATAATCTAAAGTTCGCTTCAAATTCGGTTGACCTTGAAGCGCAAATATGCAACTAAGCCGATTTTACCTTTGGGTGTTCAATCGAACTTGGAACCGTCTGCCATGCAGTAACGTGAACAAAGCGATAACGCTAATGCATGGAAGCTCATCATTTATTATTCTATATTCTGTCAAAAAAAAAGTACGAAGAATTGTTCAATAAAACGCAAAATAAATGTTTAATCATCAAAATTTATTTTGTCGCCTTCAAAATAGGCTCCATTCGAAGCAATACACAAATACGAACGATTAGTCCAGACATCAAAGTACCTTTTAAACGCGTTTGAAGAGATCTTTTTCAGCTCTTTCAATGAATTCTCCTTGTTGCCTCTATCGACTCAAGGCGACGTCCGCGGAGTGGCAATTTAAATTTCGGGAAAAGGAAAGGAGGCAAAAGTCACAGGGGGCCAAATCCGGCGAATACGATGGATGTTCGATGATTACGGTGATTTGCCGAGTTTTTGATCAAAAAAATGTTCACAATATGAACCTTGTGAGACGGTGCGTTATCATCATCCATGAGTTTTCTTTCCACAAATTGGGCCGTTTCCTACGCACATTCTCTCTCAAACGTTGCATAACTTTCAAATAATATTCTCTATTTACCGCGGATCCATTTGGAACGAATTCCGAGCGCACAACTCCATGATAATCAAAGAAAACGAGTAGCATGACTTCTACTTTCGACCGACTTTGATGTGGTTTTTTGTGTTTCGGCTCATGTGGATAACGCCATTCGGCTATTCAGTCGCCTATTGACTGGTTTGCATGTCAAATTCATATACCCACGTTTTATCATCTGTAATGATGCGCTGGATGATGATGGATAAACGTTGGGTCCGAATTCACTTGCTTACGCATGTCTTCAGCCACCTTCTTCCGATGAATCTTTTGAAAGAACTTCAACTCTCTTGGAACGAGTCGAGCAGCCACGCGTCTCATGCCCAATTGATGGTGTAAAATGTTGCAAATTGATTCGTGAGACACGCCTATGTGACGAGCTACCTCCCTCAAGCTTAAATTATGGTTTTGCAGCACCATTTTCTTGACTTTGTCGACATTTTCATCCGTTGAAGACGTTGATGGGCGACCAAATCGGGCCAAATCTTCCACGACTTCTCGGCCCTCTGCAAAAGCCTAATACCACTCGTAGACACGTGTACCATGTTTTTGATAAAGCACACTCGCCATAGACGTTCTGAAACATTTTCAACGACTCGGCACATGAAATCCTGTTCAAACTCACAAAATTTAAGACAAATTCTGTGTTCGGTATTTTTAACCATGGTGAAAATCGCAGATCACACCTGCTGCTTGACTGATAAAATTAAATGCCCAAAACAAGCTAATTGACAGATCTCACTCAAACTCTACGACTCTATAGAGGACAGTTGTACCAACACTCCAGCAAAAAAATGTTGACTTATGTGTAACGCGCGCTTTTCCCGATATTTTTTTGACACAATTTATTTGTATAGATTAGGGGTGGGATTATTTTCGAATAATATTCGAATAAACATTATTCGAATAAAACGAATAATAATAGGTCTATGAATAAGTTCGTGCGGCTTTTTTCGAAATTTGAATTTCGGATCATTCCCATGGCTTTTAAACGTTTGGAAATGGTTGATTGATCAACTCCCAAAGTTTTTGCAACCTCTTCTTGCGTTTGAGCCGGATCTTGATCGAGCAATTCCTCCAATTCGGTATCCATGAACTTTGGCGGCGCGTTCAAATAATTCGAATAGTTCATTATTCGAATACCTCACTATTCGAATAGTTTACTATTCATATAATTTACTATTCGAATACCTCACTATTCGAATACCTCACTATTCGAATAGTTTACTATTCGAATACCTCACTAATCGAATACCTTACTATTCGAATACCTCACTATATATTCATTTACATCAGGGAGAAAATGCTTTTAAAAATATAAAAATTACATTGGCCCTTCTCATGGTGCATGCACTTGTACATAAACCGATTAGTAGTCCGCTAATCTAAATAAATATTAACCAAAAATATTCGAATAGTGAAGTATTCGAACAGTGATGTATTCGAATAGTGAGGTAAACTAGTAAACTAGTAAACAATTCGAATAGTTAGGTATTCGAATAGCATTATTCGAATAAACGAATAAAAAATTCGAATAAATATTATTCGAATTACGAATACCTCTCGAATAAAAGATTTTATTATTCGAATAATTTTTATTCGAATAGTCCCACCCCTAGTATAGATGTATTTTTTAATGTTGTAATCATATAAGATGTAACTCGCACTATATATCTTAATCTTTAATGTAGCATATAATGCTTTCGATTCTGTGGTTAACATGGCGTCGGTTATAAGAATACATGCGAGGGTATGTCCCTATTATTTTTTCCAGCACTGTAACCATTATTGGAGAGAGTACACAAGATTGATTCGATTTGGTAACTCGTTTAAGCTTAATTATAATAATTACAATATTAACAATTTTTTTCTTTTTCTTTAAATTATATGAATGGATTTTTTTATATACACTTGTAAGCCTGGAAAATCACTTTTTTTTGAGAGTTTTTTACAAAAAACGATTTTATTAAACAACACAATTTTTAATTATTCAAATAATTTCTACTTTAAAGTTAATTATAGCACGTAAAGTTAGTGAAAATATTGAAGTGCACGGCTCCTGCAGATGATCTCCCAAGCGTCCTCCAAAAAAAAGCGTTCGGTGGTGGACAAAACATCTTCGGTTTGGATTAACTGAAATCAAAAAACCAATTAGATTATTTTTGCGTATAGATAAAGCTAGGTATTAATCGAAGAAATAGTCAAAATTTTAGTTTCTGATAAAATGGCGGGTATAGGAAAAAAAATCGAATTTTCTGCAAAAATTTTCGCGACAAATTGCCTAAAAAAAATTGAAATAATCATCAGAATTCTTATTCTTTCAACTAATACCTGGAGAATATATCTGAGAAGGTTGTGTTCAAATTTCAAGATGATCGGTTCGATGTCCACCGACTTCGAAAACACGGTTTTGAGAAAAACGCGTTTAAAGTTTGGAAAGCACTTTACATAGAATACAAATTCTCTGAAACGCCTTTTCAAATTTGCGTGTAACTTCGAAAATATTCACCGGAACGATATTAAATTTTCTCTGTGCATTCTTAAATATATGCACATTAAGAAAATAAAATAAACACGAAATGGATTTTTTGAAAATTCTAACTGTATATAACCCCTTAAGTTGCGAGACATCATTTTTTAGTGGGAGAATTGGAAATGGAAAATATTTTCATTGAGATCTAATAGGACTCTAGACGTTTTATAAGCGCCGAAGAATGTTACTGATTTGGTATTTCCTGTTTCCATTTACAACACAAAACAAAAAACACTATTATTAAACAAACAACAAATTATTAAGCAAAATAAATAAAGTGATTTTTGATTATACAAATATCCAATAAATTACTTTCGCGCCGTTCATCTTCGAAACGGCTTCAAAGTAAATTGGTTACATTTATTGTAAAGAGCTTCATTAGATTTGGTGTTGTTGGTATACTTTTTCTTCCCATTTCTTTTACTTCTGCAGCATTCTTTGGATGCAGCTGTTGCAACTGCAGGTAGCAGCAGCTGACGAAACTAGTTTTCATCAACCAACCATTAAAGGTCATTGACTAGGTCGCTGGCATTCAAAAATTCAGATATTGAAAGATTCTAAAAAATTGTAAATTTAGTTGTAATTAAACACGCAAAGCGACGGTTGATATTGCATTTCAGTGATTTGTCAGTGAGAATGAAGCGATTTGTTGTATTTTATTTGTTTTGCTTTTGTACTTCATTTGGGTTAGGCAATGCCGCAATTGATGTGGACAGCAAATATTTCCAACAATTCAAGGTACATATACATATACATATTTACATTCACATAAATAAATTGTGGTAGTTACATTTATAATAAGACATATGCAAGGTGCCGCAAAAATAATCATCTAATATTTACCGGAAATGACGGAAAGGAGCCAACTACAAAGATTAATTTAAGCATTTATATGTTCTTCAAAAAGTCACAAAATTATACGAAGGTGTGTCATTATATACTCAATTGTTCTTCTAATTGAAATTGAAAAGCAGTCAAAACGGCTTCCTTAGGCATTCTAGTGTTAACAGTGATAAGTCTGAGAAGTGTTCTCAGTTTGGTGATTTTGATTAAATTTAATTATTGTTGACTCTATTCAGCAAAATTTAATTATTTTGGTTTTTTGGTCGAGCTTCTTCTAGTATTTGTGGTGTGAGTCTTTATGTTGGAGGGATTTACAGTTTTATGCCGCCTCCGAACCGCCGATAATTTTTCATGAAGAGCTGGTCATGGCAGAAATACAGCCAGAGGTTTGCCACCGCTATTATAAATAACTTTTTTTATCATCTGGTGTTTCGAGCCCGAGATTGCTAACCCGTGCACTACCGAATGGAAGTCATGCACCACCCCATTTGGCTAAGGCGACCGCTTTGAATCTGAATTTGAAGTCAGATACTTCGCGTGATATTTTTGTTCGCATTTGAGCATGTTTGCATGCTAACTTCTAACGGAATGTGCTTCTTGGTTAGAAGCACTAGCTCGGCTTTCTCTGTGGCTAATTTGAGGCCACGTGAATCTAGGCATGTTTGTCTTCATCTCATGACTCGGTTAAGTTTTCTACGAGTTTCTTCAAGGTTTTGTGCTATGATGACTGCAGCAATATCGTCTGCGTATCCGATTAGAAAGGCACTATCAGGCATTTCTATATTGAATATCTCGTCATAACTAATGTTCCACAAGTCGAGACCGACAATTGATCTTTGTTCTGCTCTGGATGTAACGTCTTTACAACAAGAACCCTCTGGGTTTGATTTTTAGTCGAATTTTAGTTTGATAGACGAGTTTGCGATCTCGTAAGTAATTCCTTATTATGCGCTCTATGTATGCCGGAATTTTGAACCTTAGCTCCAAGGTGGCTAATATGTTCGCTCATCTTACGCTATTCAAAGCGTTTCTTACATCTAAGGGGGCAAGGAGGACTGACTATGTCTTCTGGATTGAATACTGCCCTGTTGCGCTTTTCCTACGCTGTTTATGACAGTTTCGATTACCCCTATTGTAGACTTTCTGCGTCCAAAGCCGTGCTGTCTTGCTAATAATCTTCCGGCGTTATCCATGACTGCGGCCAGTCGAGGCTTTATCAGTCTTTCAAGGTCCTTCTGCTTCTGCTGGGCAGGAATTAAAGCAGCAATAAAAATCGTAGATAATATTTTTTCGAGAAAGGCAACTCGAACCTCTCATCAATATATCAGTCATTATGCATGCTCGCCGCAGTCATAGATAACGTTGGAGCATTATCAGCAAGACAGCACGGCTTTGGACGCGGAAAGTCTACAATAGGGGTAATCGAAACTGTTGATGCCTTCCGTTTCGAGATGTTGATGTTCTCTTCTGTAGCGCCAGTTAGGATGTCTATAATGTTTCGCGAACATCCCAAATGCATATATGAGGATGACGCTGAACATACATTCTTCCAATCCAAGCGTTGGAAATAAGAACGTCGAGTGCTGGAGAATGCAGTCAGCCACATAACCACAGTAAATTCTAAGCAGCGAGAAAAAGTGGGAGATCATTAGTGGATAAAAAAACGAGGCCTGGACGCAGACACATTGGAAGATGGAGCTTCCCTCTGAAGTAATGCAAATGCGGTTCCAGGGTGGGCGACGGTTCCAAACGAGTGCGAGTTTTTTAATCTCCGCACATAACATTGCTGCGACGGCAACTTTGAAGATGCATTGGACATTCTAAACCCTCTCATTCGCAAAAAAAAAGTATGTTTCGCCCATATATTAATTTGTTCTTCTTTGTTGGCTGTAATGCGACCATTATCATCCTTCAGAGGGTAACTTGTAATAATTGTTTGGTAATTAGCCGCTTTGTTACTTTGTATATTTTTTCGGTGAGCCTCGGCCACTTTCTTAACGCCTTCTGCTAGTTCTTGGGTCAATTATCTTTTGTCACGTCGAGCGCTTCGTTTGCCTCACTTATTTAGTTCAGCGAATTTTACTTTTAATTGTGTTTTAGTATTTCTTATCTTTGCAACATTAATGTGCATTAAATCTTTTATTTCTTGGACAAGCGCAAGCGTTCTTTCTGATGTACATTCTGATAGCCTTGCTGTTCTTTAGCTGTCTTTAAAAAAATATTTTGCGATGCAGTGATCTTAAATGTTAATTAAAAAATAAATAAATACTCGAAACTTTTGAATATCTCGCGCTTCTAGCCTACGAGTATCTATTGGAATAAAAAAAAATTTATATTTGCAAAATTCATAATATTAATATTTTTATACCGGCTAGTTTTCAAAATATTTCTCTATTTCAGTTAGTTTATGGCAAACACTATGAAACCGACAGCGAAGAGCGCAGGAGAGAAGGTGTATTTCTAAAAAATTTCGCGCTCATTGAAGAACACAACCTGAACTATACGAAGGGACTCAGCAACTTTGAGTTGGGTGTAAATGAATATGCCGACTTGAGCGCAGAGGAGTTTGCTAGTTTGTTGATTGGCAACGAGGACATCCACGAGTGAGTCGAATTTTAGCCATCGTCAAATCTAAAATTAAACAAAAATATAATATTTTCGCTTTGATAAATAAATAGTATGCCAAGTGTATTTAAGCAAGGCGCCACCTTTATACCACCAGCCAATGTTGAATTTCCAGCAGCAGTGGATTGGCGTGAATTGGGTGCTGTAACGGAAGTCAAAAAGCAAAGTATACATACATATACACATACACCTACGACTACACATATACGAATTAAAAATGTTTGTTAACACTACTTGTCCACTTCACCTTCTATGTAGATCGATGCGGTTCTTGTTGGGCTTTTGCTGCCACTGGCGCTTTGGAGGGGCAACATTTTCGCAAAACGTCGAAACTCATTTCACTCTCGGAGCAGAACCTAATAGACTGCACTATTACTTACGGAAATAAGGGTTGCCGTGGTGGCAATAAGGAACGCAGCTTCTTGTATGTGCGCGACAATGGTGGCATCAATTCAGCAGCTGTGTATCCATATCGCGCGCAATTAGGGCCGGAATGTTTGTTTGATGCGTCTGCGATAGTTGCGACCAGCAAAGGTTTTGTCCGACTAACACCCGATGATGAATACAATCTATTGGCTGCTGTAGCCACGGTGGGCCCGATTGCTGTGAAAATCAATTCCCATTGTCTGCGCCAACAATTCTATAGGCAGGGAATTTTTGATGACGATGCTTGTGGCGAAGGCCAACCAAATCATGCGGTACTTGTGGTTGGCTATGGACGAGATAATGTGACGAATACAGACTATTGGATATTGAAGAATTCGTGGGGTGTTAGTTGGGGCATGGATGGTTATATAAGAGTACCGCGCCATGTCAACTATGGGGGTATTGCAAGGAGTGCGAGCTACCCGTTGGTGTGAATTTCGCTGTGTACGGACTGAATGTTTCGAAATGATGAATTAGTAATGGGCAAATAACTTTCAAAAAAATAATGTGCAAAGAATATGTAACTACATTAAAAAAGTAAAAAAAAATGTCCGTGTCTCTTATTGGAAAAACATATGAATAAAGAAAGAAGGTAATTCTATGCGAAAATATATATCGCATCCCTATTTAAAACATGGAGTTGACGCATCAAGATTAACCCTCCGTTGTGCACTTTTTTTAAACCTTCGGTCGGGCCTTTTTGCGTCCTGTTCCTTTTTAAAAGGTTATATCCTTAAATCGATAGAAAAATAATTTTAGGTAGCTCAAGTCGTCAGCTATAATAGAAATATGATAATTTCACGCCCAAAGTATAAAAAGCTGGTCAGACCGGGTTCCCAACAGAGTGTTAAAAGAATTCGATATAGCTCGTTCAAGTGATGATTATAATTGCATAGAAAGTTGGGCTTTTAGAAAACATTTGCCACATTTGTTTTTTTTTTTTTTTGTTCATTTCCTTTTAGTTCAAAAATTAGATTTTTAGAATTTTTTAGATTAGATTTTTCCACCACAACGTCCATAATTTTTAAATAGACGATACTAAATATTGCAAAACAAAAATGCACTCCTCAACCCCAAAAACCGTATCCTTCATCAGCGCATTACTTGCATTGTGGCTGCTAAAACAAGCAACAGCAAAGAAAAACACACAGTTACACATTGCATCAGTGGCGTCAGCAAGAGGTAATAATAGCGCAGACACACCAAAATTTAGCGAAGTCCTCAACCATCTGTGCGATCCTTCTGACAGAAAACATTCAAACACAGATAGCGCTACAAGCTGTTAGAAAGCGTTGTTCCCAAGGAACGACAGGTGGGCACTCCCACTACTTAGGTCTGGTAGAAGCAGGCTAATCACCTACCCTGCCAGAAAGCAAATATAGATTAACGATTCCAACGCAAGCTGAGTCTTGTCGAAACCCTATGCTCCCGAGTAGAGTGAACAAGGAAAAACAAGAATATTTCAACCAAACAATAACAGGGGAACTTCCTATTTATTTTTAGACTAATAATAAAATAGGCTAAACAGCTTAGATGCGCTCTCGGTAAGGTGAGATAGCCACCCTAATGTAGTATAACCCACCTTCTTTCTCGCTTTATCATGCCATGAAGTCATAAAATGAGACGCCAACTTTTTAGCACAATCTGGTATTCCTAACACCAAAAAATCAAATCGGGGGGATGTATGTACATGCAAGGTGGCGCAAAAAAAAAATTTCTAATTTTTGCCAATGACGTCGTACGTCAATTATATTTGAGTCTTGTGAACTAAGTAGATAGCTGCAGTATACAAGCAACCCAATAGACAAGCAACGGAGCGCGTAAAGGTTAAAATAAAGATTTCCATCCAATTCCGAGGCATCTCCCTCGACTGCATTCGTATAATTCGATATTTGGCTCAGGTGGGTCACCCGTCGCAGTGGCAAAGCGGGAAACTGCTGGGCTGATGAATTGGCCTGACAGGGGATACCCGAGACGGTTTCACCGCGCAATAAGATGTTTGCGGTTGCCTTGAGAACCTGTGGCCTGCTCTTGGAAAGATGGGCCTCGTACCAACTCAGCGAGCGCTGGGCTAATGCGTAGACATGCAAAGCCGTGACATGCTTCAAGCCAAGCGTAGATCTGGGGCGCTCGAGAGAACTTCCGAGGCTGACAAAGCCACAGCTCTCAAATTTGGTGGGTGTCTTTACCGGTCATTAACCCTTAGGTATCTATGTGGTGAAACTTAAGATTACCTCAAGTCCTGTCTGCAGAAGCTGTCTGGAGGATGAAGTGGAATCATCTCAGGACCTACTGCTCTCGTCATCCTAAGATTCAGATATCTGGGCTCTCACTTTTTTGCTACACCTGCGAATATAGCAAGTTTAAACATTACACACCTGGTGAATTTCATCAGTAACTTCAAGCGGTTATATGTATGTATGTATATATAATTGACGCGTACACCCTTGCCGAGCTCCTCCTCCTACTTGATGTTGTTCCACAAATGGAGGGACCTAAAATTTTAATCCGACCCCGAACGGCAGATATTTTTTTATAGGGAGCTTTTCCAAGGCAGAAATTCATTCGGAGGTTTGCCCTTGTCTGCCGAGGGACGACCGCTGTTAGAAAAAACTTTTTCTTCATTTTGGTCTTTCACCGAGATTCAAGCCTACGTTGTCTCTTAATTCTGAATGGTATTCTCGCACCAACCAATTCGGCTACGGCGGCCGCTTGAAGCGGTTAACGCAATGTAATTAGTCACCGTACGGAAATCATCCTCCAATCCAAAGCCTCTTCTTCCTTATTTCCTCGTGTTCGGGTTTTTCCTTTCCCTCTGTTTTTCCCCCGTATGGCATCACAATGGACAAATTTTATTCATTGTCTCAATGGGCATTCGCTTAGTAAAACACAAATTATCTCTCTACCTAAAACCCTAACTTCGCGTTTTCTAAATTACGAGGGGTGTTCAAAAATATGGTGAATTTTTCATTTTTCTCGAAAAATATATTATTTATTTATTCATCAATCTCTATTTTATCTCCTTGAAAGTAGTTCCCCTCAGATATAATACACTTGTGCCAGTGTGTTTTCCAATCCTCGAAGCAGTTCTGATATGCACTTTTTGGTATGTCCATGAGCTCTCTCAGCGATTCGATTTTGTATCTCCTAAGGCATGATAACGGTGTTGTTTTTTGCCAAATAATCTCCCACAAGCAAAAATAAGTGAGCCATGCATATTTTTACCACAATTCCTTGCGTTTTTTTTTTCGTATTGCTTGATGCAAATGGCGCAGAACTTCAAGATAATACTCCTTATTTGCCGTACGATCTTATGCTAAGCACTCCTAATGCACTACGCCATGGCAATCGAACAAAACAGTGAGCAAAATCTTGACATATGATGGAACTTGGCGTGCTTTTTTTGGTTTGGCTCTCCTGGACTCTTCCATTGGAACGATTGGGCTTTGGTTTCGATGTCATAACTATATACCCATGATTTGTCACCAAATATTACCCTTTTAAGCAAATCTGGACCATGGTTGGCGTCATTCAACAATTCCTGAGCGATGCTCATGCGACATTATTTTTGGTTAAAATTCAGCATTTTTGGAAGGAACTTCGCTGCCACATGTTTCATGCCCAAAATTTCTGAAAAGATCGCATACGACATCCCAACTTGTGATTCGACGATTCTCTAAACAATTTTCTTCACTTTCTCAAAATTTTCATCGGTTGTTGATGTGCTGGGGCGTCCAGAGCAAGCGTCGTCATTCAGATCTTCTCGACCTTCTGGGAAAAGCTTGTACCACTTGTAAACATTTTTTTGACTCTCCCTTCTATACCACTGTCAGCATTTCAAGAGCTTTTGAGCTCTTATTTCCATGTTTTACACAAAATTTGATGCAACTTCTTTGATCCATTTTCTTCGATAGCAGAAAATCGCCCAACACTCAAAACACTTGTCTTATTTACGCCTCTCGCAAACAAACTAAACGATGCTATATTGCTAGAACCATGAACACATCTTCGAGACGAGTGTACCAATATAAAAAACTAAGATTCGAAAAGCGAATGTACTCAGCCAGCGAAATTTGAAAATTCACCTTATTTTTTGAACACACCTCGTATATCATCTGCATATGTACAAAGCTGGAACGGCTTGTTATATACTCCCATTTGGATTTATTTCGGTTATTGATGCGTGTAGGGCTAGGTTGAATACCAATGTTGATAAAGCGTTTCCATGTCTTGCCCTATAATGGGAAATGACTCTGAGCTCACTCCTTGATAAACATAGCGATAAAAATACAGTATAAAGCGATATTGCATTACAACTGCGTTAGATTTTCTGCCGAATTTTGCTCTACCTTTTTAGTAGTACTTTTACTTCAAGTGTATTTTGTTGTTGTTTTGAGCTATTCAGCTCTTTTGATCCAGTGGGGAACCCCTAAA
Organism: Anastrepha obliqua; assembly: GCF_027943255.1. NCBI lineage: Eukaryota > Metazoa > Arthropoda > Insecta > Diptera > Tephritidae > Anastrepha > Anastrepha obliqua. The sequence continues at coordinate 138,300,236 of NC_072892.1, read as the reverse complement.
TGTATTTTAACTTCATTTAAAGCTTTATATTTTATGCACAATTTTTTGCATGTGGGGACTTCCGTAAAAAACCGTTAAAAATGAGTAAACGTTCCCGCGAAGTACGAGCAGTGTGAATCACATTTGATTATCAATGCGGCAGTATATTTGTATATTTTTAAATAAGCATACATATCCATATATGTATGTATTTCTATGTATTTGTGTATATGTATATGATTATGTTGTCAACAAGTTCAAGTATGGATTTGTAGATGTGTGGTGAAAACGCCCAGCAACTTGGAATTAAGACGCCTCTGAGCAGCTCACGTTGTGAATGTAGCGGCTCTCGAGAGATACTATGAATATTCTTTATCAGTGACAGAGAGTAAGGGAGCCAGCCATCAGTTGCAAATTTTTGTGCAATTTTTTTTTATATACCTTTGATGCGAAGAAAATTTCAATCAACTGAATTTGTGTACTTAGAATTACTAGATTTAATTAATGCTAATTATTTGATAAATTTAGATAAACGCATAGGCAAAAGTTGTATTGTAGTATGCCATACGATTCCCGTATTTCAATTCCACATATCGAGATCGAAGCTGGCGCCAAACTCGATAAAGGATGAAGTTAAAGTCAAATGCTTAACAGCTGAGTTGTCATTAAGGCCCTTCCATGTGCTATAAAACCTTCAGTTTCCCATAATTGTGCTGTATTAGGTACCTAGCCACTATGCGATCGTGGGCGATAAAGTCGTCGACGAGCTCCACCGACGAGGAGTACTAGCAAACAGCATTACGGAGACGGAACCATTTCATGTTATGTTATGTTATGTTATGTTATGTTATGTTATGTTATGTTATGTTATGTTATGTTATGTTATGTTATGTTATGTTATGTTATGTTATGTTATGTTATGTTATGTTATGTTATGTTATGTTATGTTATGTTATGTTATGTTATGTTATGTTATGTTATGCTATGTTATGTTATGTTATGTTATGTTATGTTATGTTATGTTATGTTATGTTATGTTATGTTATGTTATGTTATGTTATGTTATGTTATGTTATGTTATGTTATGTTATGTTATGTTATGTTATGTTATGTTATGTTATGTTATGTTATGTTATGTTATGTTATGTTATGTTATGTTATGTTATGTTATGTTATGTTATGTTATGTTATGTTATGTTATGTTATGTTATGTTATGTTATGTTATGTTATGTTATGTCATGTCATGTCATGTTATGTTATGTTATGTTATGTTATGTTATGTTATGTTATGTTATGTTATGTTATGTTATGTTATGTTATGTTATGTTATGTTATGTTATGTTATGTTATGTTATGTTATGTTATGTTATGTTATGTTATGTTATGTTATGTTATGTTATGTTATGTTATGTTATGTTATGTTATGTTATGTTATGTTATGTTATGTTATGTTATGTTATGTTATGTTATGTTATGTTATGTTATGTTATGTTATGTTATGTTATGTTATGTTATGTTATGTTATGTTATGTTATGTTATGTTATGTTATGTTATGTTATGTTATGTTATGTTATGTTATGTTATGTTATGTTATGTTATGTTATGTTATGTTATGTTATGTTATGTTATGTTATGTTATGTTATGTTATGTTATGTTATGTTATGTTATGTTATGTTATGTTATGTTATGTTATGTTATGTTATGTTATGTTATGTTATGTTATGTTATGTTATGTTATGTTATGTTATGTTATGTTATGTTATGTTATGTTATGTTATGTTATGTTATGATATATTATATTTTGCCATGTTATGTTGGCCGCCGTAGTCGAATAGGTTGATGCGTGACTACCATTCGGAATACAGAGAGAGCGTAGGTTCGAATCTCGGTGAAAGACCAAAATGAAGAAAAAGTGTTTTTCTAATAGCGCTGCCCCTCGGCAGGCAACGGTAAACCTCCGAGTGAATTTCTGAAATGAAATAGATCCTCATAAAAAATATTTGCCGTTCGGAGTAGCCTTGAAACTGTAGGTTTCTCCATTTGTGGAACACCATCAAGACACAAGAGCACTCCACAAATAGAAGAAGGAACTCGGCAAAATACCCAGAAAGGGTGTACGCGCCAATTCTATATATATATAATATATATGTATAACTATCTATATTCGTCCAGATTGTATAGAACGCGAAGAAATACAGACACCTTAAACCGCAAGAAATACTTTCCGTAGTATAACCGCAAACACAGACGTCCCTTTTCGTTCCATAAAATCATGGATTTTTTGAACTTTTTCATTATCAATCCCGGGTTTTTTAACAATAATGTAAATAATATAAATGCATGAAATGAATAAACGCACCACGCTCAGTTGACTACTTAAATTCAAAATGAAAAGACATATTTGTATTCACAAAATTACGCTGGCACTTTTTGTGCTGTGCATTTGTGGCGTAAAGGTATGGACAAAAGTATTAAAAGCTTAAATACAATTCTACCCATTTCTTTACTGATATAATACAAAACTATTTACACATATGATTTCCCTAGTGCGAAATCACAATTGTACCAGATGCTCTCTACTATAATATAACAACAACACCACGTGCCGATCTCTACCATATGCATAATCAGCGTCAGTTTACCGTCAATGTGAAGGAACTGGAGCAGAGCTTGCTGAACTTCAAGGCCAGCTATCATGCGCGCCTAGACGTTATCGGCCTAAATATAGATCTATTAGAGACGAAATTGGAGGAAGTGGATAATAGATTGAATCCGTTAATGCTGTTGGACGACATCAACGATTACTGTGTGCAAAAGCATCGCGTCAAACTGCCACAAATTACCCAATTGACAATCAAAATGAAGAAATGTACTCTGAAGGGTACCAATGCATACGCTGGCATTGTATCGGCTGCGGAAAGGACACTGAGGAATCTGAAGAGCTACTACACCAACACGCTCGCCTCAGCTGTGAATGATTGCAAGACGAAGCATGCGGGTAATTTTGCGGAGAGCAACTACACGACGTGCGTCTCAACAGCGGTGAGTTCAATCCCAAAAAAAATCATTTTAAAATACGAATTAAAAATATCGAATGTGTGTTTTAATAATATATAGGTGAACAATGCAGCAACAAAGACCCACGCCGATACGAATAAGTTCCAAAATCAAATGAAGACAGCTGAGTGCACTGCCGGCACGAAAGTGCGTGAGATCTTCGATTGCTATAGCGTAAAAGTGTTTTCCGCTATCAAAATTATTGGTGAAGTTATGGAATTGGTGGAGAATTGCATTACCGGTCAGAAGTTTTGCCCCTCTTGTGGTGATGAGACAGCATTCACAAAGGGTCGGTGTCCCTATCATTTGGGTTGGCATCTGGCCGAAAGCGACTTAACTAGCGAGAAAATAAATAATCCCTTCAAAGGAATCTCCAAAACGACACCCTGTCTGCAGATCAATTTTATTAATATACGAAGCGCATAGCGTTGGCTTAGCGTCGGTTTTTGTTCAATTGGATGCAGTTGGTCTGATTTATAAATATATTATTATGCGGTGGTTGCAGCAGAAATAAAATTTTGTACGTAAAGACAGGAAAATGGCTATATAATCGCCAATAATTTCATGTGCATATGCACATATACGAGTATGTGTGTGTAAAGTGTGTTCGAAAACCCTGGAAATATTTATAATGAACCTAAAATTCATTGCTTTAAGGCAATGTAATAAAACTCTCCATTATTGTCATCGAGCTCATTTCATGGTAGACTCCTGGAAAAGTGCTATTTCGAAGGGAATCGAACCAAATATTTGTGCCATTCTAGTAAAATTAAGTACCCAATTAAATTCAATTGGCTGACTCTAGAAACAATGTCACATTTAGGTGAGGGTTTAATTTACACCGGTGAAAAAATTTTTATTCTGTGTTTTGGATATCAAATTCATTTTTTTGAAGTGAAAACTTCTTTAGAATCGTTGGGAGTGATTTGAGAAAAAGTGAAACGAAAAAGCGACTCTCTTGGCTACGAAGCGTTATATTATATGTTGATATAAACGTAGCGACGAACTAAATAACTTTTAGGCCAGCGCCGACAGCATGGCGCGGTAGCCGAGCGACTAGCAATGTGAGCTTCCGATCCAAAATCCTTGGTTCGAATCACAAGAAAAAATTTTTTTTTATACAGTTATTTTATTTTATTTTATGATATGTTTATGACGAGCTTTTTTTCATGGCAGAAATACACTTGGTGTTTTGCCATTGCCTGCTGAGGGGTGAGCGCTATTAGAAAAAAATAGTTTTCCTTAATTTTGGTGTTTTCACCGAGATTCGAACTGACGTTCTCTCTGTGAATTCTGAATAGTAGTCACGCACCAACCCATTCGGCTACGGCGTTCGTTAAATTTTACTGATGCAAAAATGAGGAAAAATATTTGAATAAAGTTTGCTTACTGTTTACACATTTTCCAAAGGTGACGGAGAACCAAAAAAAAGTCGATTTTCAAACAAATACGAGTGCATATGTGTAATTGTGTTAGAGTTTCGGTCACGCCCCAGCAAAACCTGCGTGCATATGTGTTTGTAACATTCAAAAAAATGTAATTGTGTTAGAGTTTCGGTCACGCAGGTTTTGCTGGGGACGCTCATAATAGCAACCGCGTGTGTATTTTTATATTCGTAAATATTTTCATTTTTAAATATTTACCGCAATTATGCCGAAAAATAATGCAGAAAAGTGTCGTGAATATCGACAGAAAAAAAAATCAATAAATAGCATCACGGAATTCATTCACGAAAATTTAATAAAGTATACACCAGAAGTATCGCGGATACTTAGAAAAGATTACGATAAAGTTCCAATGATTTTAAGTGGCGATTTTAACGTAAATTTTGCATTGGACACAGCGGTTCCTTCAATTGACTTTCTCAATAAAACATTCAATTTAAAAATGTGTAACAATCGCACTGAATCGACAACACGATCAAAAACAACATTTGACGCGGTATTTCAAAGATATGTTGACAACATCGAAAGCAAAGCATTTGTATCATATTTTAGCTATCATAAGACACTCGTATCATTTGTTGAAATTGAAAACATTGAGGATGAATAATAATAAAATGAAGAAAATAAAATATGAACTTTATAGCAATATTATAATGAACCTATAATTATCACGCTCCTAATGCTGCTTTCGTCTCATTCTCTCTCAGTTTGTTTTACGGAAGGTTTCACTTCTATCGCGTCTAACCGGTAGACTGGTATTTTTTGTTTCGCTCCGTTATGGGTATTTTCCTGAGCCTCTCATTAGTACATTGGGCAATGTGCAAAGACATGCTTCTTGGAAACAATTTGCGAAAAATTTCGTAGGGGGTTGAGTGGCGCCCAATATTTAGTGCAATTTTGCATTCGCGGTGGTTACTAACCGATTTTCTTGAAACAAATGACTCATTCGGTGTGCTCCAAATAACCGTGTCTGAGTCTTCCTCACCTCGTGCAGGTTGATCGTCTATGCCACCATTCTCGTCACTCAATCCGGTCTCCTCTGAATCGCTGAAAGAATCGTCATTGCCAGTGGTTTTATCTAACTCAGGACTATAAATATCATCACTTTCGTCACTAAAATCAGTTCCTGGTTTCATGGATTCATCATTATCTTCTCGAAGTAATGCGCTAATTTGATCGCGATTTAATTTCGACATTTTTGCTGTCTACGAGGTTGCAAAAATAAAAAAAATTAGCTGTGTGATACATTATGTACAACGTACTGCTGGGACATATATGTCCCTATATAAAGCCCTGCTGGGACACATACGTCCCAAAATTAATTTTCGCTGAATATTTTTCACAAAACTCTTATTAAAATATATATTTGTACTTACCAGTAAAAGGGCAATATTTTTCTTTAGAAAAATCAACACTTCTTATAAAAATAGGTCTTATTTCACCAAAATTACGCGTAAATTTGATGCAATATTAGCGACTGCTCACAAACAACTGATCAGAACTAAGCACGATTTAAACAGTGTGGAATGCGGATAACGGTAAATTGTAAGTATTGTTCGCAGCTACTGATTGAGACATTTTGGTTGAGTTTCCTATGGAAATTGCAAGCTTCATGGTGAAGTGAACATGCTGTGGGATATCAGTGTCCCAGCAGTAGCGAAAGGGTTAAGTTAAGTTTTTAAGTTAAGTTAAGTTACGATTTTAAGATAAGATATCTTGAGTTAAGTTTTTAAGTCAAGTTAAGTTAAGTTAAGCTACGTTTTTAAGTGAAGCAAAGTTATGCTTTTAATTCAAGTTAAATTACGTTTTTAAGTGAAGTTCAGTTACGTTTTTAAGTGAAGTTAAGTTACGTTTTTAAGTGAAGTAAAGTTATGTTTTTCAGTTAAGTTAAATTACGTTTTTATGTTAAGTTAAGTAAAGTTTTTAAGAAAAGTTAAGTGTTTAACTTAAGTTAAGTCACGTTTTTAAGATAAGTTAAGTTGAGCTAAGTTTTTAAGTCAAGTTAAGTTAAGTTTTTAAGTGAAGTAAAGTTATGTTTTTAACTTAAGTTAAATTAAGTTAAGTTAAGCTTGAGCTAAGAAACTTTAAGGTTTCGAGGGACTAAGATTTCAAAAAAATAGTTTTATCACTACATATTATAAAACAAAGCCGCTTTTTCTGTCCCTATGTCCACGTAATCGCTTAAATCTTTAAAACTACGCAATGGATTTTGATGCGGTTTTTTTTTAAAGATAGATTGATTGAAGAGGAAGGTTTATATCTATACTAGCAACCCGCCCAGCTTCGAACGGGTATAAAATATATACCCTATGTCACTCACTGAAAAAATTATTAAAATCGATCAAGTAGTTGTGGCTTATTCATTACTGCCCGTGGCCCGCACGCGTTAAATTTGGAGTAAAACAATTCCCCTTTTTTTATAGCATGAAGATTTCCTGCTATCTTTGGGATATCTAAATTCATACCCTACATTTTTGCATATTAACTTTTTGCATTTTTACATATGTGTTTATTTTATTTTTACAACAATTACTATATTACAGAATGTCTTTATATACAACGTTCATAGCCTTCTTGTCATTAGACAATACAAACATGTTTTCTCTAGAGGTTACTCTTGAAAGAGCGACATACAGTTGGCCATGTGAAAAACAGTCAACACTCAAATTTAAGCCTGCAACGTTGAAGGTTTGACCCTGAGATTTATTAATGGTCATTGCAAAAGATGTCTTTACCGGAAATTGTAAGCGTTTAAATTGGAATGGTAGATCCGATGGTATCAGAGGGATTCGGGGAATCAATACATCTTCTCCGGTACCACATCCTGTGAGTATTGTGCACTCTATTATGAAAGTTTTCAGTGATTTTACTAGCAAACGCGTGCCATTGCAAAGTTTAGGTGGACTTAGGTTTCTTAATAAAATAACAGGACAACCTATTTTCAGCTCCATTTTGTGAGGAGGGAGTCCAGACGGGTTCAAAGAATTTAGAAATTCTGTAGGAAATTGAACAGCTTCTTCCAAATCGAGAACAGTATCGACCGAGTAGTATATTTTCGTCGGCGCATCAATCTTTGAAATAATCAAGTTATTTACTTTATCTACTTGTTCGTTAGTTGGTGACAGAATAGCTCTTTCTTTAAAGCAAGATATTGTCTTATAACTTATGTTATCAATGTCAGGATAGACATTGTTGACTAACCCTTGGATGTTGTCTATCAAAACACAAAGGTTTTCTAGGTTAATCCTTCCCTCACTTTGTATTAATTCTCCATTGCCAACTTTTAGTAGCATCTCTGGAAATAGCCTGTTCTCACGTGAAGATGACGAAACGCTCATATTAGTTTTAAGATCTAATTTGTTGACATGCGACCAAAGGTGGGATCTTTTTAGCGAAGCATTTATTTCGTCAGCACGTGTTCCTCGAGTCACAACTGGTAGGATTTGACGGAAATCTCCTGAGAACAGAATTGTACATCCACCCATAGGTGAATTTTTGTTGCGCAAATCGCGCATTGTCCTATCCAGTGCTTCCACAGACGTCTTGTTTGACATGGTAGCTTCGTCCCAGACTATTAATGAGCAGTCACGCATCAATTTTCCTGTATTGCTCTGTCTAGAAACACTACAGACGCTGTTATCATCATCGGTTGCGATTTTCAGCGGGAGCTTGAATGTAGAGTGTGCGGTTCGGCCTCCTTCCAAAAGAGTAGCGGCAATGCCGGATGACGCAACAGCTAACGCAATTTTTCCGGTAGATCTCACTTTTTTTAAAAGCAGATTGATTAAAAATGTTTTTCCTGTGCCTCCTGGGGCATCAAGGAAAAACAATTTCCCTTCATTGTTATCAATTGTTGATAGTAATGCAGTGAATACTTTTTTCTGATCGATGTTTAATCGTGGCTCATCTTGAGCTATATTTTGTAAAAGTCTCGTTTGATCGTATGATGTTTCTCTTGTGTACTCGGCACTATTAGTTAAATCAGAGTTAGTAGTATTAGCTGGCATCGGCAGCCCAAAATCCTTGATCGTTTTACCCGAAAGTAATTGCACTATTTTGTTTAATTCAAATAATGCTTCGTCAAATATGTTTTGGTCATATTGTACATCAACAGAGTTTGACTCTTGCCGTCGCCGAATCAGAATATCACTGGCCATATTTTCTTGAAATTTATTCCATAGACTAACAGAATCAGTTACTTGACAAAACACTACTATGACGGCAAATAAATATCTTAATGATGTAGCTGAACTACAAACAGCTGCTTCTGATAATGTATTTTCCCAGTGAGAATCGTCTTCCAAGAGCCCCATAGCTTTGCATGCTGCTTGATAAGTATTGTAAACAACACCTTGTAAAGTTCTTAGGTGAGCAAAGGATGTCGGGCCTTTTACAATATGAAGTAACATTCTCAGATAAAAGCATTCGCTGTTGTTGGGATGAATCACATAGACTCTGCCAAGAGCATCCGTTTTTTTTACTCCGGGGAAACCATCAACCGCAGTACCTTTTTTTCGCCGTTGAAAAGCTTTAGAACTCTGGTTCCATGTATAGTAACTTGGAACTCTGTCATATGTCAGTGTTTTCGCGAAATCATCTTGAGCACATAACTTGAAGAATGCTGTCAATGTTGTATCCGGCGGGTTATTAATAACTTCTTGTATATTGTTCTCAGTAAAATATACCCTTTGTCCATTTTCTAAATGAACTGCAAGGTGGACAATTGTGGGAGACCGGTCGTGCAGTTCGAATGATAAAATCCTCCATACAGCTTCAGAGCTGCAGATGTAACGTCCAGACTGATATATTTCCACTTCATTTGGTGATTGTATGCTGAAAGTGGCTTGATCACTGCCTTTATTAATGTACTTAGTAACATATTGGATTGATTTTATTGAATTGCACAACTCCACGTTGATGTGGGCATCAAAAATTTTCAAAAGGAGCGGATTATAGGGAACGATCCATCGGTTGTCAATATCAATGTTTCGGACGGTAGCAATTTGCCTACCCCCTTTTGGGGATCGTCGACGATATTTGGGGTATCCATCATCGCTAGTAATTGTTTGAGTTTGGAACAACTTCGGAAATTTTTTGGTGCATTTAGAATCTCGCATACATGGAGAATTCGGGTTTAAAGTCCCGCAAGGGCCGTGTACCATATGTTTCTTTACGATTTCGTATAGGATAGGATCTTCATCTTTATCCGGTAATTCAGCTGAAATAACCCTGTCAATTTGGTTTGGTCTAATTTTGTTCACTAACCACACCAGCAGGTGTACATGTGGCAAGCCACGCTTCTGCCATTCTATTGTGTACATATGACAGTGCGGCGGACCGAATATATGAGACTTGTTAATGAGGTGCAGAATTTTCTGTACTTTTAAATGGAAGACTCTGTTAACTATATCGTATCTGTCTTGTGGTGAATTGGTGTTAATATTTTCTCTGATTTCCGACCAATTTGGGTTACATGTTGCAGTTATAAATAAATCAGGTTTGCCGTACTTTCTGACGTAAGCCATGGCGTCTTGCGATTTTTCGTGTAAATATCGAGGTCCACCTGTGAATGATGAAGGTAGTATAACCAACTGCCCAATGCCGTTGTGGTGTTCATTCGCCTGTAAAGCATCCTGAAGATGAACGTAATTTTCGGCTCTCAATTTAGTTTGATTATTACGGATGTAGGCCAATCTCTCAGATTCAATTTTAGCATATTGATCTACCAAGTATTGGTTTGTTAACATTCCATATCTAAGCAAAGTGTTGAAATCATTACGTCTTGTCATTATACGGTAGCAATAGTAGTTCATACATGACACTGTTTTACGCAGAGGTGTACCACCGATTGGGTCAACTTGAGAAATATTAATAGCATAACCATTTTCTCCACGACATAGCATCAAAGGATATTGTAAGCTGTCATAAGATCTGTGTAACTCTGAAATTTTTTGCAAATTATCATCACGCCTATGCAATACAATATCTCTTTTGTCAAATTGCTGTCCGGCTATCACCACTGCTACTTCACTCGTGGAAGGCGGAGTATCTGCTGGAACACTCTCAATCGCAGTTTTGAAAGACTGTATGTAGCAATTATGAGAATGTAACATATCTTGGAGAGATCTAATCAAATCTCTATCAATTGGCCGTGCAACACTTGAACACCTCGTAGATGCTTGTGTATCTGGATCTGCAATAAAATATATTTGCAGGAATTTGTGATCATCGGGTGTAGTAGCGTTTTATTTCGCTGTAAAATTGTATGTGCATATAATTACATGGAACTCAGTACATACATAGATACATATGTACTACATATAGAAATAAAATATAGTATAGAAATAAAACGCTATTTTCACGTTCTATATTAGTAAATCCCACATAATTTACACGTTCCATGTCCGCTGAGCCACATATGGTTCAGGAAACGTGCGCCTGATAAGCACTGATACGTTCCTGAGCCATATGTGCGTCAGGGGGTATATAAACCACATGTGTTTCATGAACATGCAGAAGCAAAAATGTCCCTCTACGCTCATGGACCATATGTGTTTCAGGTAGAAATACCCTACATCCGTTTTTTTTTTAATTATTAGTATTATATAAAGCTATGACTACAAAAAAACTAATTATTCAAAAAACGCTGTTGGACGTGTCGGTCAATTTTGCATTTTTGTATTGGGACAGGGAACGTGTTAAAATACAGTTTTTGAATAGTTTTTATTGATTCGGAGCGCGTTTAGTTTGCTATCGATTCCATACAATAACATTTTTTGTCATTTACTTTTTACGACAACTAATAGCTTATTTTCGAAGTGATTTCAGCAAATAGGTACATCATTAATCCTTAACCAATTAAATACCTTAAATACATTGTTGTTTTAATATAGATCTATGTGTATGACTCTTTACAGCATATAATTGAAAAAAATATTTTTCAAGATATTACATCAGTAATTATCTTTTGTTTCTAAATGGTAAGTATTTACATATTTTTAACTGCGGTACATACTAATAATATGACAATTTGTGGATAGGTAATCATACATATAGAACTGAGTAAATTTTCACAAAAATTATAAAGTCATGGCTGGAAGACGTCGTCGTTCGTACATAGGTCGTAGTACAGTGGATGCCAGAAGACTACGTTCAGCAAGAGATGAAAAATCGTCAACGGAACGTGAGGCTCGCCGCAGTCAGATGCGGGATAGATATAGAGCTGAGAGAGAGAGGGAATCTTCAGTAGAGCGTCAGGTTCGTTGCAGCCGGGATCGAGATAGGCATACGGTTCAGAGGGACAGAGAATCGTCAGCAGAGCGTGAGGCTCGACTCAGTCAGCTTCGGGATAGATATAGAGCTCAGAGAGAGGGAGAATCTTCAAGAGAGCGTGAGCTTCGCCGCACCCGAGATAAGGACATACATCGAATAAAGAGAGCCAGAGAATCATCAGCACGAGTTACTAATTCATGGGTGAGTAAAGAAAATTCGGCCATGAATTATGATCCTTCGATTTCTTACAAGGACGACCGAATAGTATCAATAGGTACTATGTCAGTAGTGTGTGAACATTGCTTCGCATTGAAATTCAAGGACGAATCGAAAGGTATGTGTTGTTTACAAGGAAAAGTCAAATTAGAAGAAATTCTCCCTCCACCTGAACCACTTCACTCTCTTCTTACGGGTGATCATCAGAAATCTAATCATTTCATGCGCTATATACGCCATTACAATAAGGCTTTTCAAATGACCTCTTTTAAGAGTAAGCAAGTCGTTGAGCGTGGCTTCATGCCTACATTTAAAATTCAAGGCCAAGTATACCACTTAGCTGGGAGCTTGCTACCACTTCGACCCGATGATCACAAATTCCTGCAAATATATTTTATTGCAGATCCAGATACACAAGCATCTACGAGGTGTTCAAGTGTTGCACGGCCAATTGATAGAGATTTGATTAGATCTCTCCAAGATATGTTACATTCTCATAATTGCTACATACAGTCTTTCAAAACTGCGATTGAGAGTGTTCCAGCAGATACTCCGCCTTCCACGAGTGAAGTAGCAGTGGTGATAGCCGGACAGCAATTTGACAAAAGAGATATTGTATTGCATAGTCGTGATGATAATTTGCAAAAAATTTCAGAGTCACACAGATCTTATGACAGCTTACAATATCCTTTGATGCTATGTCGTGGAGAAAATGGTTATGCTATTAATATTTCTCAAGTTGACCCAATCGGTGGTACACCTCTGCGTAAAACAGTGTCATGTATGAACTACTATTGCTACCGTATAATGACAAGACGTAATGATTTCAACACTTTGCTTAGATATGGAATGTTAACAAACCAATACTTGGTAGATCAATATGCTAAAATTGAATCTGAGAGATTGGCCTACATCCGTAATAATCAAACTAAATTGAGAGCCGAAAATTACGTTCATCTTCAGGATGCTTTACAGGCGAATGAACACCACAACGGCATTGGGCAGTTGGTTATACTACCTTCATCATTCACAGGTGGACCTCGATATTTACACGAAAAATCGCAAGACGCCATGGCTTACGTCAGAAAGTACGGCAAACCTGATTTATTTATAACTGCAACATGTAACCCAAATTGGTCGGAAATCAGAGAAAATATTAACACCAATTCACCACAAGACAGATACGATATAGTTAACAGAGTCTTCCATTTAAAAGTACAGAAAATTCTGCACCTCATTAACAAGTCTCATATATTCGGTCCGCCGCACTGTCATATGTACACAATAGAATGGCAGAAGCGTGGCTTGCCACATGTACACCTGCTGGTGTGGTTAGTGAACAAAATTAGACCAAACCAAATTGACAGGGTTATTTCAGCTGAATTACCGGATAAAGATGAAGATCCTATCCTATACGAAATCGTAAAGAAACATATGGTACACGGCCCTTGCGGGACTTTAAACCCAAACTCAAACAATTACTAGCGATGATGGATACCCCAAATATCGTCGACGATCCCCAGAAGGGGGTAGGCAAATTGCTACCGTCCGAAACATTGATATTGACAACCGATGGATCGTTCCCTATAATCCGCTCCTTTTGAAAATTGTTGATGCCCACATCAACGTGGAGTTGTGCAATTCAATAAAATCAATCCAATATGTTACTAAGTACATTAATAAAGGCAGTGATCAAGCCACTTTCAGCATACAATCACCAAATGAAGTGGAAATATATCAGTCTGGACGTTACATCTGCAGCTCTGAAGCTGTATGGAGGATTTTATCATTCGAACTGCACGACCGGTCTCCCACAATTGTCCACCTTGCAGTTCATTTAGAAAATGGACAAAGGGTATATTTTACTGAGAACAATATACAAGAAGTTATTAATAACCCGCCGGATACAACATTGACAGCATTCTTCAAGTTATGTGCTCAAGATGATTTCGCGAAAACACTGACATATGACAGAGTTCCAAGTTACTATACATGGAACCAGAGTTCTAAAGCTTTTCAACGGCGAAAAAAAGGTACTGCGGTTGATGGTTTCCCCGGAGTAAAAAAAACGGATGCTCTTGGCAGAGTCTATGTGATTCATCCCAACAACAGCGAATGCTTTTATCTGAGAATGTTACTTCATATTGTAAAAGGCCCGACATCCTTTGCTCACCTAAGAACTTTACAAGGTGTTGTTTACAATACTTATCAAGCAGCATGCAAAGCTATGGGGCTCTTGGAAGACGATTCTCACTGGGAAAATACATTATCAGAAGCAGCTGTTTGTAGTTCAGCTACATCATTAAGATATTTATTTGCCGTCATAGTAGTGTTTTGTCAAGTAACTGATTCTGTTAGTCTATGGAATAAATTTCAAGAAAATATGGCCAGTGATATTCTGATTCGGCGACGGCAAGAGTCAAACTCTGTTGATGTACAATATGACCAAAACATATTTGACGAAGCATTATTTGAATTAAACAAAATAGTGCAATTACTTTCGGGTAAAACGATCAAGGATTTTGGGCTGCCGATGCCAGCTAATACTACTAACTCTGATTTAACTAATAGTGCCGAGTACACAAGAGAAACATCATACGATCAAACGAGACTTTTACAAAATATAGCTCAAGATGAGCCACGATTAAACATCGATCAGAAAAAAGTATTCACTGCATTACTATCAACAATTGATAACAATGAAGGGAAATTGTTTTTCCTTGATGCCCCAGGAGGCACAGGAAAAACATTTTTAATCAATCTGCTTTTAAAAAAAGTGAGATCTACCGGAAAAATTGCGTTAGCTGTTGCGTCATCCGGCATTGCCGCTACTCTTTTGGAAGGAGGCCGAACCGCACACTCTACATTCAAGCTCCCGCTGAAAATCGCAACCGATGATGATAACAGCGTCTGTAGTGTTTCTAGACAGAGCAATACAGGAAAATTGATGCGTGACTGCTCATTAATAGTCTGGGACGAAGCTACCATGTCAAACAAGACGTCTGTGGAAGCACTGGATAGGACAATGCGCGATTTGCGCAACAAAAATTCACCTATGGGTGGATGTACAATTCTGTTCTCAGGAGATTTCCGTCAAATCCTACCAGTTGTGACTCGAGGAACACGTGCTGACGAAATAAATGCTTCGCTAAAAAGATCCCACCTTTGGTCGCATGTCAACAAATTAGATCTTAAAACTAATATGAGCGTTTCGTCATCTTCACGTGAGAACAGGCTATTTCCAGAGATGCTACTAAAAGTTGGCAATGGAGAATTAATACAAAGTGAGGGAAGGATTAACCTAGAAAACCTTTGTGTTTTGATAGACAACATCCAAGGGTTAGTCAACAATGTCTATCCTGACATTGATAACATAAGTTATAAGACAATATCTTGCTTTAAAGAAAGAGCTATTCTGTCACCAACTAACGAACAAGTAGATAAAGTAAATAACTTGATTATTTCAAAGATTGATGCGCCGACGAAAATATACTACTCGGTCGATACTGTTCTCGATTTGGAAGAAGCTGTTCAATTTCCTACAGAATTTCTAAATTCTTTGAACCCGTCTGGACTCCCTCCTCACAAAATGGAGCTGAAAATAGGTTGTCCTGTTATTTTATTAAGAAACCTAAGTCCACCTAAACTTTGCAATGGCACGCGTTTGCTGGTAAAATCACTGAAAACTTTCATAATAGAGTGCACAATACTCACAGGATGTGGTACCGGAGAAGATGTATTGATTCCCCGAATCCCTCTGATACCATCGGATCTACCATTCCAATTTAAACGCTTACAATTTCCGGTAAAGACATCTTTTGCAATGACCATTAATAAATCTCAGGGTCAAACCTTCAACGTTGCAGGCTTAAATTTGAGTGTTGACTGTTTTTCACATGGCCAACTGTATGTCGCTCTTTCAAGAGTAACCTCTAGAGAAAACATGTTTGTATTGTCTAATGACAAGAAGGCTATGAACGTTGTATATAAAGACATTCTGTAATATAGTAATTGTTGTAAAAATAAAATAAACACATATGTAAAAATGCAAAAAGTTAATATGCAAAAATGTAGGGTATGAATTTAGATATCCCAAAGATAGCAGGAAATCTTCATGCTATAAAAAAAGGGGAATTGTTTTACTCCAAATTTAACGCGTGCGGGCCACGGGCAGTAATGAATAAGCCACAACTACTGGATCGATTTTACTATGAATATAATTTTTTCAGTGAGTGACATAGGGTATATATTTTATACCCGTTCGAAGCTGGGCGGGTTGCTAGTATTATATATTTATACACTACACATCTATGATACTACATACTTATAATATGAACATCCAACGAAAAATAATATCCGCAGCTATTAAAACAAAACGGTTCTGTTTACTTTCTGCCATTACAAATATAGTGCAATAACGTACTTTGCAAAATGTATCCTTGACATTTCTTAATGAGTTACAATACAAACCGAGAAGTGTGAACTAACATAATTTGCACATGAAATGTTCATTCAACAAAGATTGTCATAGATTAAAATTGGGAATTTAAATCTCCGACGGCCGTAGATTTACAAGTACGTATATTTCCTTTTCAGTAAATTCATTATTTTCGCTCGTTTCTAATTTCATCTTGGTCATGCTCTCGTGGCGAAGAGTCAAATTTATTTCACCAGCCTACATAAGTACAAGTTCTTCTAAAGATCATTGAAACTTTACCCTGTAAGATATCCAAGAGATTGGGCAACTGACAGCATGATCAAGGGGTGAGATTCACAAAAAGCCAACTCCTACTCTAGCAACAAGCTTTGATCACCGGCAAAGGCCGCTACAGTGATAATTTTACCGCCACTCTCCCCCACTTGGATATCTTTGTTTGATGTTACTCTGGGCAACCGAGATAAAAGCATAACGATCTGTATTGCTCGAAAGGCAGGTAAGCATGGTAAGTACTTAAAAGTCTCCTAAGACACTTTCTTAAAGTAGAAGAAGATGTGCAAACAAAGATGTGCTAACTGAATATCTTAAAAAAGTCTAGAGCGGATGAAGATATTTTAATGGCATTCAGCCCGTCACACTGATGTGTTCAATTGCCTTACTCTAGAGCGCCCACAATGAAATCATTCCATATTACAGGATAATATGCCGTAAAACTGTTGTACAGATCCAGCGGTAGAAAGCTGTAGAAAAATGCACGTTCCACTCATCTCTCCAGTTCATTTCTGATATAAAAACGTTCTAATAAAACTCATTTGCCACTCAGAATCGGTATAAAATTGCAAGTCCAATCATTTGTGAAACAACACTAAAACGCATAGTAAAAATTCAAGGAAATGTTCAGTCAAACAATTTCGGCAAATTAATAGAATTTAGAAATTAAACGAGAATTAGAGCAAAAAGGTGTCATATGGTATACGATGGTAATAAAATACAAATTATGCAATTTTCGATTACTATCGATTGCACAGATATTCAAGGCCATAGTCACTTGAGAGTCACGATACTATCATCGATTGATTCAGACAAGCGCAAGTAATGGTTGAACAGTGCTGCTACTATAAGTATGCTACGTTATTTCCATTGCTCCATCAAGTTAAAGGAGATTGGCCTCTGGAGGCAATCTTTCCAGAACATGGTAGCAATTTTAGACAGTTAACACCGTATTTTTCTGAATTTCGTACAGATCTCTCTATCAGGATCTCTATAACAGGAGTTTTAAGTGTCGTACCAGGCTAATCTTTCTAAGTATGCAGGACTGGAACGAGAGGAAAATCTGTGCCGAGACTGGTACGTTTGTTTTCACTAACGGCTCGACGATGGCATCGGTAGTCGGAGCAGAGGTTTTCTCTAAATCAGCCAATTTACATATCTACTTTCAAACTGCCGAATACTGCTAGTGCTTTTCAGGCTTCGCGATCCTGCAGGCATGCTGAATGTTTAGGGAACACGTGAGCGAAGGAGATATTCCCATTTTTTTACAATAGTCAAGCTGCGATCAAAGCTGCTGCGCAGATGCCATGGCGCAGATTAAAACTGGTCAACTGATCACAGATCAGATGAAGGTCAATTTCTTCATGTGGTATTTCGAAAACTCTTTGACCGCAGCACAATAGACGTAGAACGCAGAAAATCCTAGGGACTCAATGACACGGAATTTCCAAACTTGTTGCTGTATTTACCAGCCATTGAACGAACGGCACACGCAGAAAAGCAGGGAAAGGCTTACCATTTAATTCCCATTGCAGAAGCTGTATTGAACACTTTCTCTCTAAATATCTGGGTTTTCCAGCTAGACGATTAATGTTACTGGGTGCTCCTTTCTTCGACAGCGTCTTGATGTTGTTCCACAAATGAAAGAACTTACTGCTTCAAGCCGACTCCGAACGGCAGATATTTCTTATGAGCAGCTTTTTCTTGGCAGAAATACACCCGGAGGTTTGCCATCGCCTGCCGAGGGGCGACCGCTATTAGAAAAAACTTTTTCTACACTTTGGTGTTTCACCGCGGTTCGAACCTACGTTCTCTCCGAATTCCGAATGATAGTCACGCACCAACCTATTCGGCCATTGGAGGTCACATAATGATATCAAAGCGACGCCTTTGTGCTCGTACGGAGAGTGCTCGAGTGGTACTTCAACCATTTCACCTACTTACCTGGAAGTATCATATGTACGTACCTATAATGTTTCACAGCTTCCAGAAGGTTATAACATTTTTAAAATTTTTTCATTGCATTTATTTATACTCGTAGTTGTTTTTTGTGTGTCTAAAACTATTAAGGTTCAATTATAGTTTTTTTTGGAATTTTTTTTGTTAATTTTATTTTTTTTTTTGTTTTTTTTTTTTTGTTTTCTTTGATGACCCAGACATTCCAGCGCAAGTTTCTTAGTGGTAACGTTTTTCAAGATCATACACTTGTTTACACAAATCTTATTTCCAAGCAAGTCAGACTTCTAGCTTGTAACTGATTTGCTAAAGTCACATTTAGTGAGCTGGCATCATTCGCCTCCAAATAGACAACATTCGGACAACCATGGGATGTCGTACCGTTATTATTATTATTGTCTGGTTCCAAGTAATCGTTAATGCATTCATGGATTAGGCGAGTGGCAGCGCCGATCGACGTTAAAGCCGAGCGGAACTGCAAGTACAAGCAGCTCACCGCAATATCGACGCGACTATTTAAACTACATTCTGATGATTCTATAGCTGCTGCGAAATTATTGCGATTGTTAATGGTGTCAATGTTGGCCTGGGAAATCTAAAATTCATACAAGTGAATGAAATAGTAAAGTAGTATAGCTGATAATACACTCGTTTCTTATATTTTTGAACATCATTATATATATTCTTTTTTTACAACTGGCTTTGCATTCGGCATTTCATCATTTTGACCCAAAAGTTCAACAATGCCAGGCTTTGGCATACAAAATTGCATGATGAAAATCAGGCGTTATTTCTACTCACCACTGATGTGACGCAAAGTGTATAATTTAACGAGGGATTACTGTGTGATTTTGCGCAATTGTTTAGACTAGTTTTCAGGTTGCTATTGTAGTAGTTATTCAGCTGACTGTAATAAGTATTGGGCGTGCTGACGATGCTGTTCGAGTAGCTGCGTGCGCTGGTGATGCAACTTTCAATATTCGCTTTAATAATATCGGCATATGGAAGCTCTTCACGGTATTGTTGCACGCAATATCTCGTTGGCAAACTGAGCACCTCCAAGGGACGGATCTTTTCGTACGTTTCTTGTATTGTGTTGAGCAAAACCACCTTTTCCTTTTCAATCACCTTCAACTGATCCTCCAGGCTATTCTTCACGCCATTTATTTGGTCCAAATAGCTTTGAAGTGTAGCATTGTATTGACGACGATTCTCAAAGATATAGTCTTCTACGTCTACCCAAATCTCAGTATCGTCATTTAATGTTGCCGGTGATTGGGCCACTGCAATGGCGATCGCTTGCAGGACGATGATAACTTTCTTTGCGAGCATCTTGACAGTCGACTATAACTGCATTTGAAACTCTATGCTTTATATAGCGAAATCTTGAGCTGCTTGCTTATTGATTTTCGAATAATAATGGATGAATTTCGAATAATAGAAAACACTGCTACAATGATAGAGGAAATATAGTCAAATGTTTACATGAACAACATACGTTAAATATTTGCGGGGCATTTTTTATCAAACTAACAGTGGCAAATCCATTTGGATATCTGTTTATTTCGCTATACTTTGCTGCATAATAACTTAGTGTACTTAAGCAGAAACAATGCATAAGAATTTGCTACATAAAGCATTGATAATTCGATAATAATATGTAACATATGGTTAAGGAAACAGCGTAAACAGAACTGGATACCGAGGGTAATGGCTAAAACAGTAATTCAGCGCAAAATTTGCGTCATTAAATATTTTCATACCTAGAGAAATGCATTGTTTTTCAAGCTAGCTAAAAGGGTCAGTGCATGACGGTAGTGCCCAGATTCGAAAATTAGGCATGAAACACCAACTGATAAGACAATTGTTTTCTAATAACGGCAAGTAATGGCCAATCTACGAGTGTATTTCTACCATGAAAAAGATTTTCATAAAAAACCATTAACAAAGTGATACGATGCAAAAACCAAACAATATCTCATAATAGCATAGACAGATGATCGCGTTAGTCAGGATTAACCACTTAATTCGAAAATATCTCAGGAATTAGGTGCAACTAGAGGTGGATTGACAACTAGACTTAATTCTCATAATATAAGCGGATTATCGGATTTTTCGATGGCAACATTGTCGAAAAATGACAGTTAATAGTTACTCTGAATACAAAATAGTAAATTTTTCAAAAACAAGAACAAGAAAAACTGGATGCAATGCTAGTTTGCACTAACACGTTCGAGTTTACATAAACAAATAATTTTTTAATTTTTAATTAATTTTAAGTATCAGTTAGTACTGATCCTATCCAACTATCCAATAAACAAATCAGCTGTTCACTAATCGTCTCTAACATTACAATTTTAATCAGATTAGTTCCACCAGTAATCCGGATTAACGTCGCCATCTGTCAATGCTATAACGCCAGAGTAGACTGCAGATTTGCAGTCGACAAAACTAAGATTCGTGAGCGATTCCATGCCAAGTGGTTCAAGTATTTTGAACATTATCGTCAATTCTTCTAAAAATATCTGTTTTTTGTTGTATGCTTGAATAAAATAAAAAGTAAGTGTTAATACATTTTTGAGATTTTTTCATTGTTGAATGTTCTGGTATAGAATTTTTCGGTTCTTTTTAATATAATTAAAAAAATACTTTTTTCGTTTTGACGTGATAACGTCTTATAATTCGATGTAGCCGGCTGCACGCACCAAAAAATGCGTCGTTATCTTGCTCATGCGTCGTTACCTTCCTTGAACTGCAAGCGAAAGCGCGGAACGAACCACAAAGAGCACAATCGGACCCCGCATTCGGCAACGTTCGACATCTGGCTCTATCCTACTTGAGTGAGCATATATATGTATGTATATGCGCATATGTATATAAATTCACATATTTGCATTTGCATATGCCTTCTTTCTGTGTGCTTGGTAATGAACCATTTCTCTGTGGAGAATAGGACGATGATAGGAAAAGTAGGAAATGAAAGGGAGTGTTTCGAGTGTAAAGTGTCTTGAAAAAGGCAAATCGATGATGGTGCCTCTTAGTGTTGTTGACTTATTAACGTCTGATGCACAATCGAAATTGAACATATCTTTAATGAATCTGATAAATGTTTCGTCATTTTTCACGTTTGTGTAAATGTAACTTGACCTATTCCATTGCAATTCCATTTACCTCCTCCTATATATCCATACAAAATATCTATCAAACAAATAAAATTTTTGTTTTGAAAATTGCAACCATTCCATCAATATTTTCTTATGACGTTGTCACGTTAAACTATCGTCAGTAAACCGACTTTACAGACAACCTCTTTTTTAGAATAAAACAAAACTTAAAAAAAAATATTTTTTTTTTCAATTTTGTTTTTTTAGTAATTTTCTTTATTCATTTTATTTTTAATAAAATTTTTACTCAAAGAATTTTTTTAAATAAATATTTTTTGGAGCGGATATAATATATTTAATTTTTGGTTTTTTCAATATAATTAAGAAAGAATGTTTTCAGTTTTTAATATAGAATAAAGAAAACTTAAAAAAAAAATTATTTGAGGGAAAAAAAATTTTTTTTTTTCAATTTTATTTTTAATAACTTTTTTTAATTTTTTTTTTTAATAATAATTTTTTCTTAAATATTTTTTTTTTAATTCATTTTTTTAACGTATATAATTCTTCTATTTTCGTTTTTTTTTAATATATTATAATTATATTAAAAAAAAATGTTTTCATTTTTTAGAATAAAGCAAAACTTAAAAAAAAATTTAATTAATTTTTGTTTTTAGTTAAATTTGTTTTCAACAATTTTTCGTTAAGTGCATTTTAACATAAAAAGTTAAAAAAATGTAATATACCTAAAAGTTAAAAAGAAGCGAAGATATTTCAGTTCAAAAACTCCACACCATAATTTTCAACATTGCATAAATCTCAAAATTATAAATTTTTTCAATATATTTTCAGTTTACTTCTTATTTTACTCAAGCCTACAATAAATAAATTAAAAAAAAATTAATATTTAATTTTATTATATTTGTTATAATAAATTACAAAATCAAAATCTTAAAACTAAACAGGAGAGCGTTAGCCAAGGCTCTCAGCTCTGAGTAGGAGCTCCTTACGAGATCTGCGGGCTTGATTTATGTAATGAGTTATAAAACGAAAAAAAAAGTTTAAAATTTTCATTTATTTACATTAATTAAATATTTGGCCGATATTTTATTCTATACGTAACTGAGCCATACCAATATTATCATAATAAAGAAAAATGATAATAATTTCATAAAAAAATTGTGTTTTATTCAAAATCAACACCGGCCCTTGAAACTTAACCACCCTTTATAAATTGAATACACAGTTTTTATCAGTCAAGGAACCAACGTCGTCCGTGCGAAATTTCAGTTTTCAGAAGCAATACCATAAAGTTGCGCGTATTAGGTTTGAGTTGCGGAAAAATAACAGTATTTGGGCGCACAAACAGAGCTTCATTTTGATGAGCATGGATGTGTTCCTTCTACATACTCGTATAAGACTAACAAAAAGCAAGCAGTACGCGAGTAGTCAATGAGTAGTCAACGAGTAGTGAACGAGTAGCAAATGAGTAGTCAACGAGTACTCCATCACTTAACGACCACCTGCGGCTGTCATATGCAAAATTGCGCTATGTACGTATGTGTGTGTTGTAGTGATCTGGGTATAATAATAATAAATTTAAACAGGTGATGTGTTAAACAATCAGCAAACATAGAACACCCAGTTGTTTATTCCAAAATTTGTTTTCATAGTAAACAGCTTTGTGACACCTTCTGAATTATCTCAAGAGTGTGTGCTATTATTACAAAGTATAGCTATTAAATAACGAGACTGATGATTTTAAAAATTTTATTTTGATTTCATGCATCTTTATTTATTATGAGCTTCGATAGCAGCGTAGCCCGTTTTTTCATAGCCACACCTCGTATAGTACGTGCATGTGTATGTATATCAAATATACTAAGATCCAAATATAATATAATATATAAGTATATAGGATGTATGGTATACATACATAGATGTTTAAAAATACATTAATGATAAAGTGAAATGCTTTCATTCGATGCACGACCTCCATCCATATCAGCGTGCGAAACAAGCGCGTGAGTTGTATGAAAAAGATTTTTAAATTATATTTGGCTGAATTAGGAAGACTTTGGGGTCTTATTATCTCCACTTCTTTGGCTATGTGTGATTAGCAAAATATTAATAAAACTTGACGGAGGTGGGGTAAAAGTGGTGGCGTACACTGATGATGTGGTGTTAATGGTGTCAGGACTGTGTCCAAATACGATCAGTGGGATCATCCAAAGGGCGTTAGGCGAGCTTAACTCTTGGGCCACAGGATGTGGGCTAAGTTTAAACCCGCGTAAAACAGAACTTATGCTTTTTACCACCAGATACAAGGTACCAACTTTTACTCTACCAAATATCAACGGACAAACTCTGTCTTTATCAACCAGTGCAAAGTACTTAGGGGTAATTTTGGACTCCAAACTTAGCTGGAAGTTAAACGTAGAAGACCGGGTAAGGAAAGCAGAAATTGCTTTATATGCCTGCAAACGTATGCTTGGAAGAAGATGGGGTCTTCAACCTAAGCATACATTATGGCTGTATACGGCGGTTATACGACCCATTTTATCGTATGGTTCAATACCAAATTACTCGGCAGAATACAAAGATTAGCCTGTGCAATAACGGTCGGTGCAATCAGATCATGTCCTAGAGAGGCTCTCAAAGCACTGACACACGTTATTCCAATAGACCTACTTATAAAGAAGACGGCAACCATGAGTGCATTTAGGTTAAATGAAGCGGGTCGCTGGAAGGAAAAAACTTATGATCACGCTAGTCTATTATCGCGACAAACTCAGTTAACCTCGGTGAGGACTGACTACATCGTCCCGATGGTAACATTCAATAGGAATTTTGCCACACTCTTTCCATCTAAAAAATAATGGAATAAGTGATTCTCTCTAAACAACTTCGATACCACAGTCTATACAGATGGCAGTAAAATGGATTGTGGTGTTGGAGCTGGTATATATTCTCATAGACTTGGAATTGAAAAATCTGTGCGTCTCCCTAATACCAGCAGTGTCTTCCAAGCGGAAGTACTAGCAATTGGGGAAGCCTGTAGTTTACTAATCGCAGATTTCTCTTTTAAGGGCAATATCGCTATTCTTTCGGATAGCCAAGCCGCAATCCAGGCGCTGGACGCGACTATAACAACCTCTAAAGTGGTGGAGCAAAGTAGGAATAGCCTCACCAACTAGAGTGAAAACCATAAAGTAACCTTAATTTGGGTCTCGGGACACCAGAACATAGAAGGTAACGAAAAAACTGATGAACTGGCAAGAGGGGGATCTGCCATGAATAGCGCTCTTGCAGTACCAGTATTCACTCCACTAGGTGCGGTCAAGAATGCAATTTCCCTAAAATACCTTCGAGTTGCAGATTGTAGATGGAGAGACCAGACTAAATGCAAAATCAGCAGAACGTTATGGCCCACCTACAACCTCAAGCAATCGTCGACATTAATAAACATGAAACGACGGGACACCTGTAGACGTACGGCAGTCATACCTGGCTTCTGGTCTATCGGAGAACAAGCCGCCAAAATGGGCATCCCTCACAACACATACTGTCATAGTTGTAAACAACCGGAGAAAAAAGAAACAATCTTCCATTTCCTCTGTGAATGCCCTGCCATATGGAAGGACAGAATGTTAACCCTGGGCAAACCGCTGTTCGAGAGTCTCGAACAACTGTCTGGCTTAGACGTTCCTAAACCGCACAGACTGGATATAGTCCTACTGCAAATAACTGTTAAACAATTTGGTAACGAGGATGTGGCAACAAAATGGTGCGGAAGCGCTAGTTGGATTCTGGATGAATCACCACTCTAACCAACCAACCAACCAGGAAGACTTTTGTGAGTGCTTCTGATAATATTTAATATAATATTTTTAATAAAAATATAGATAGATAGATTATTTTCTTTATTATGGAAATATACACAAATATCTTAAAAACTATTAATTAAAAAATATACAACAATCACCCAAATGGTCGCCAGTCGAAAAAACACCATTCAATTGACATTGAAAACAAAATTTGTTGCAAGTAAAATGCGCAAAGCTTCATTGTCGTTTCGTTTACAATTAACTGCCTATATTTTAAAGCACTAGTCATGTAAATCATTCAAACAAATCGAAAAGTTAACGGCGACATTTAACACTCCCTCCTAATGATATCCTAAAAAACATTTCCTCGCAAAAATGCATATATTTTTTTTTCTTCAAATTTTATGGGAATGATTGATGTCAAGTTGTATGTCGATGTTGTCCGCTGTGGAGTAACTGCTTGATATTCTGTGATTACTTTTCTACTTTCTAACCCACGCTGCTGTTCCAAATTAGTCGGTGAATGTAAGACAAAACTGAACAGTGTTGCAAAACACAACAAAGTTAGTCTTATTTGGGTGCCTGGACATTGCGGTGTTACAGGGAAGGAGTTAGCTGATAAACTGGCTAATGAAGGCTCTGCGAGTATGCTACTAGGTTCCGAACCCTTTCTAGGTGTCAATTTTGCATCGATTCGACTATGGATTGACGACTTCATGAGGTGTACCCATAGAGGGCGCTGGTCTGGGTTGAACTCGTGCAGAGTAGCCAAGTGCTTTGTGAAAGAACCGAAGAGGAAAATAGCAATCTTTCTCTTAAAACTCAGCAGGATCAGGATCTGAGAGTACTGGTGGGTGTAATCACAGGGCACAACGCCTGGGATCAGCATATGGCCACCATGGGGGTCGTCGACAGCCCGATATGCCTATCCTGTCTTGAGGATGACAACACGCCAGAGCATTTTCTCTGTAACTGTCTGGCGTTTTCCAGAATCAAACTTAGGATATTGGGTTGCGATATACTGAGTATGGATAAAATTCATACTCTTCCTCTTTCGGATCTCTTAAGATTCATCAATGAATCCAAGAGATTTGTGGAGGAGTGACCTTACACTTATTTTTCCATCTTACCACCCACATTTTATCTTTCCTATCTATCTATTCTTTCTACTGAAATCTATTTGGGTGTAGTTTAATGGACTCCTAACTTAGTGCTTGGACTTGCCCAATCCCCCACAAATTTAATCTAATCTAAACTAACCAATTTGTGAGTCGTTCGTTTAGTATGCCCTTCTTGATTTTGGTTATTCAGTTCCTAAAGATTGAGGAATACGACACTAGTTTTAAAAGCAACATGGGCGCATCCAGATTATATATATTCTAGTGTAGACCTTAGCCAACTCATCGAGAAATTGTATATCTGCATTAATAAAGAATTCGTATGTGGAACTTTTCACGATTTTTTTATACAGCATTTGGAAGATTTCTGTCGCAGGTATCGGCTTATCTAAACTCTCATCTGATATTCGAACTATTCTGAGTTAGTTGAACTAAGAAGCTCCTTAAAATACTCACTGAGTTGTCTGAGCTTGAGCCTCGTATCTCCCTGACTAGGTCTCCCTACTCTGCCCTATCACTTACCTCATTTATACTTCGCTCTAGATCTTCATAATATTCCTTCTTGCTTATTTCGCATTTTTCCTTATATGTTTTTGTTTGCATTAAGATAATTTTATTTGTGTTCTGCATAACTAATTTTTGTTAAATTTCCTTAATAATTTATTAGCAGCCGCCAAGCATTTCCATAATGTTTTTCTCCGAAAACTCCGATTTGGATTTCATTCAAAATGATGCAGGAGCATTATTAGCGTCAATAATAGCTGGACTATGCACGTGGAAGAGAATAAGTTTTAAACCAAATCCCAGAAAGACATTTCCCAAGCGCGGTCGAGGGTTTGCTTTTGCTACATTGCAGAATCGGCTACCACTGGTGGAGCCAAGGATGGTATTATATGAAACTTTTAATGTCGAATTATTAGTACGAAACAGTGCAAAACTACCCACTTTGATAGGCGATTCAGTTTTGTTGAATTCCAGGCCGTTCCCCGTTCTCAGCAGAAATTAAGAGATCTACATATCCTTTCCCACGGCACTCGAGTATACGTCGTGGGAACCAAGGATGATAGATTTATCAGGTTTACTCATTCACTATGGCGAAAAAGAAGATTGTGAGGGGAACTTCGGCTGCCACGTCACTTGGGAGAATCAGCCGAATTCTACACGATCATTTCACACCTATTCACGCACTCGTCCACTCATCCGTGTTGTTCAGATGGCAACGAAGTATCATTGGTTGATTTTTGTGTTGTTATCATCAATAAAATCTTAGTTTTTTTCTAAAGACATCGCAAGTGACGTCAGCCCATCTGCTAACGAGCACACCTCTAAAAATCTTTTCAACATGGCGGGACCGCCGTGCGTTGAATTCGGCAAAGCAACATCACTTCTGCGGCACTCACCGAAACTTATAGGAAATGTTTTATGGTATTGCAACAATAACAACAATAAAAGAGCTTCGCATAATGTCAATTTTGATGCAGCTCGAGATACATTGCTGGATATCTAACTTCTATATAACTGATTTCAGTTATAACGGGGCATTGCCTAATCAGCAGGCACGCCCAGAAGATGGGTGTGCAAACACATGACTTCTGCAGAAGTTCTTTAGATGAGGAAGAGAAAGAGACGATCCCGCACCTTTTGTGTCAGTGTCCTGCTCTATTCAGAAGTAAATTTACCGTTTTAGGTGGACAATTCTTTCATGAATTGGAAGATCGATCTCAGTACCGTAGAAGTCGGGAATTTTCTAAAATGTTTGAGAAGTATACACTGGTTTTAGGAGAGATAAGGGCAAGTTCTCCAACCGCTTCAACCTGATCTAACCTCACTTCTAGTCTTGAAAGCTATTTGTAGGCATTAAAGCAACAATTATGGGTAGTGGGATTGTACTAGGCTCCATGTGAATTTGGTTGACTTGCATATTTCATGGGTACTGTAAATAGTTGAGCTAGCAGTACCCCTTTCACTACAGATATGTGCTCTCGTTGAGCAGATAAATATAACTGTCAATAATTTAAGCAGTTGCTACAGACCAAATACCTGAAAACTTGGTGGCAATGAATTTATAATGTAGTAGTAATATGAGAGCGCTGGTATTCATTGAACGCTACTTCCACCAAAAGTGCCCAGCTCCTTGCATATCTGATGACATCGACATCAGAGGCAACTGAAAGCGAGACTTTGTCGAAGCAGTTACCGCTATCAAAAGAGAGTCAACTAGAGTGGGTCTGGCGGTTAACGAGGGCAAGACGAAGTATATGCTGTCCACTAGAAGAGATACACGGTGTTTTGGATCCAGCATTACACCGCACAACTATACCTTTGAAATGGTCAAGGAATTTATATATCTTGGCACCGCCGTCACAACAACAAACGATATCAGCCTGGAGATAAACCAACGAATCAAGCTAGCTAATAGGCGCTGAAGCAGGGGTTGTGTCGCAGAGTGAAGCAGCCGCTCTTGGCAATCGACTTTCATAAAATTTGGCTCCTTTTGGGACCGGCTAATAAGCTTCCGAGTAGGTTGGATTAAGCAATGCGGTAATAATAATGAACGCAAATTTTTTTATTATTTTTTTTTATTGTAATATCGAAAAACGATTTCTCTAATTGCTTACTTTTTATTGGAAAAATTTCGTAAATTTATAGAAAAACTTTTGATATCTCGTTTTTTAAATACTGATGAAGCGCAAAATATTCCATTTCACTATAGAATGAACTAAAGAAGGGCAATAAAATGATTCCTTCACTGCTTTCCAACGAATTCACATTTTTTTTAAACAAATCTTAATTCCAAGCAGTCTTGGCTCCTAGACAAGCCTTGTATTGGATTTGCTATGGTCTTATTTTGGAAGTCTCCATCCTTCACCTCCATATAGACCACATTCGGACAGCCAGCGTAGACCGTCGTGTTATTAATCTCACATTTTGGTTTGTTTTCTAAATAACCGTTAATGCACTCATCGATTAAGCGCGTTGCTGCACCAATCGACGTCAAGGCTGAATTTACATAGTTGTAGCTACAGCTGACTGCCACATCGATGCGACTATTCAAACTACAGTCCGATGATTGCATAGAAGATGCGAAATTGACACGATTGGTATTAGTATAAGTGTTGGCTTGGGCAATCTAAAATTTATAAAAAAACACATAAAATAGTATTTTTTAACCTTTTAGTACACTCAGATGTTATGCCTGGTTTCCGTTATGCCATTTTTTGTTTTTGTTTTTTGGAAGACCAAATTTTACACGACATACCAATATAATGGCATTTTCACAGCAACGGTCTGCTTTGCCATAAACAAATTATGGCATGACGAAAACCAGGCTTGGCCATAAAGAATGGCATGATGTCATCCAGGCTTTAGTTATACTTACCACCGTTGTGACGCAAAGTGTATAATTTAACGAGGGATTACTGTGTGATTTTGCGCAATTGTTTAGACCAGTTTTCAAGTTGCTATTGTAGTAGCTATTCAGCTGACTGTAATAAGTATTGGGCGTGCTGACGATGCTGTTCGAGTAGCTGCGTGCGCTGGTAATGCAACTTTCAATATTCGCTTTAATAATATCGCCATATGGAAGCTCCGCGCGGTATTGTTGTACGCAATACTTCGAAGGCAGACTGAGCACCTCCAAGGGATCGATCCGCTCATAGGTTTGCTGTATTGTGTTGAGCAAAAGCACCTTTTGTTTGTCAATCACTTTCAATTGATCCTCCAGGCTATTCTTCACGCCATTTATTTGGTCCAAATAGCTTTGAAGTGTAGCATTGTATTGACGACGATTCTCGTTGATGTAGTCCTCTGTCTTCGTGGTTACATTCTGGACGCCGATTTCGGTACTTAAAGTCGCTGGGGATTGTGCCACTGTGGTGGCGATAACTTGAAGTGCGACGAATGCGCTGATAACTTGTCTTACGGACATCTTGCCAACTAACTATCACAATAAATGAATTCGTACACTTTATATAGCGAAAATTTGTTTTTCGTGCTTATCAGGTGGCGAATAAAAACGCGTTAAATTCTGATGATAAAACCCCCTTTTGATGTGATAAAGAAACGTTTGTCGAAAGTTGATATGAAAATCGTTGTGTTTGTAAGGCAGTAACAACAAAGAAGCATCAAGTGGATACCCGGAATTTCTTACAGAATAGCACTGTTGATATGTTCATTCACTTTTCGAGAGGAATTAATTTGATATACTCGTACACGCACAAGTACAAAATTCACTTTTGAGTGGGTCAATATAAGGAACGTTGCCAAAGTTGTGGTCCGGAAGATAAGATAGATAGATAGATATCTTGTGAAGTTTGCACTTCGACCTAATGGTCTTTTGTGCCCTCTACTCATCACAGTACTTCATCTAGACCCTTCCCTTCTAACTATTCCCTTGTTAAACTCATGATAGAGCTGGGTTGGACTGAGCAAATATGCCTTTCTTCTGGCTGCAATCGGCCGAGATATCTCAACCTTCTCCCCGCTAAAGCCCTGCATTTCAGCAGAAGGTGCATTGGAGTCTCCTGAGATTGGTCGCAGAAACGACAGGAGTCCGTAGACCAAATCCCAATCATGTGCAGATGACTACGCAGTATACAGTGGCCTGCGAGAATGCCCGCGATCTTTCTCAGTTTATCTTTGGTTAGGTTATGAGCTTATCAAACCTCTTTTGGTTGTACCCTCCCATTAAGGATTTCACCCGGCGTATCCCCATAGTTTGGTGCCAGCAAATCTCCCTTAGCCTTAGCTCTTTACTCCTAAGTTTCTCCTTGATGGTGTGTTGCCCCATAGGAAGGAAGGGATCGGGTCCTATTGAAGGCGACGCCGCATTCTATCTTGTCAATGCGTTCGCAATTTCGTTCCCAGTTATACCCCTGTGTCAAGAGACTCAAATTAGCCGGCAATAATAATGGCAATTCGCTCATTCCTAAGTTTATCTCTGTACATAGACAGATGGCATACATCTCCGCTTAGACGATTCTTGGAAAACTACCTATCGGTTCATTGCGCTTGGTTCTGGGGCCGTAGATTCCCGCGCCTATACCTTCTAGGGGTCGTCGAACCATCTGTGTACCTGTGCAGGGTACACAAATGCAGGTCTACTCCAGTTTAACTTATTGTTCAGTGGTATCACCTCTGAGAGCTGCATCGGTAGATTTACAATTTTTCCAAATGGCGTCATACGTACATATATCATATTTGACATTTGTGTACTAACCAAGCCAGCAAGAGCTACTTTGGACTGTGAGGCTCTCATCATGCCCGTCCTAACGTATGGTGCAGAAGCTTGGTCGATGATAATATACAATGAGGCCCTTAGAGTGTTTCAGAAAAAGATTCTGCGGAAGATTTTAGGAGCTGCGCACGGTGGTGACTACAGCAGCAATGAAGTTGGGTCATGTCATCCGAATGGAGCTGCGGCTCTAAAAGTATTCGATGTGGTACCAGCTGGTGATAGCAGAGGACACGGAAGGCCTCCTTTGCGTTGGAAAGATCTGGTGGAGGAGGACTTGGCTTCACCTAGTGTATCCAACTGGCGCCGGTTAGCACGAGAGTTACTTACTTACTTACTTCTGGCGCGCTTTGTTAAACTAGACCAAAATCGCGTAAGCCAATAAAGAAGAAGAAGAACTAGACAGACAATGGAGCGCGTAAAGGTTAAAGTAAAAATTTGTATCACACGAAATTATGGGTTTTTATTTAGTAAAAAGTTATTCAAAACCAAAATTGGATGATTATTTTTGTGTCCCCTTATATAAAATAATATGAACGCGAGAAATTCAAAAATTTTAACTAATTTTTTGGATATTTTTTGTTTTTTCAAATTTTTTTTATAAAAGTACAGTGTATTCCTCAACAAATACCATATAACTGAAAGCTTCAAACTTTGTATAAAATTTAGAAACAAACTTCAATATAGCAAAGTAAATAACAAAATATGTAAACAAAGCGCACATTTTTGACATAAGTGCCCAAGGCGAATTCTACTGAAAGCGAATCTATTAAAGGTGGTGTTGGTAAATCAGCTGATTTGTTTTTTTTTCTGTCCAGGATGTTGTCTGCACAGAATAAAACAAGGCGAGTTAATTTTTTCTACTTTTCCAATACTTACAAAACATTGTTGTTGGTCCAGTGCCCTCACCTTTAATATATGCTCCTTTCCTTCTATAGATACGCTTTGGCAAAAACAAAATTTATTTTCTAGGGCAAATGAATTCGCTTTGACAAAAATGAATTATTTTCAGAGCATTTTTGATAATTGGATTGAAAAATACAAACAAAATAGTGATTTTGCCTTACTTGTTCTAACTCAATTTTTTTTTATAATTGCAATTTGATGCAAATATTCGCATTTATGCAGCTTTTATTGGAGCACACCACCATTATTCGCAAAATGGCAGAGAAATACGTCGAGGTATGGGGCTGCATTACGAGATATAGGACCGATTTATATGTCTGGATGGAAAACTATCCACAAAATCGCTTACAAGCGTTTGCTCCATTTTAATTTAATACGCGATGGACGGATTAAACGGAATCAGTTGGGACTAGGAAATGCTCCATTCGGTTCGCAAAACACACTTGCCCATGTTTAAATAATATATGTGACCTGGTCTACGAAAAGGTACCTTACGTGCAAAAACAAGTTTTCGAGAAAACAGCAGTTAAAGTTTAAACTTCTAAAAACCCTTGTAACTTTTTTAAATATTCATAAATATTTTTCCATCGGGTTTGGCTTATTTTCTTCAGCATAGATCACGGTATCAATAAAATCCCAGAAGCAGTGAAAAACATTTTTTTATATATAAATAAATAAGAAAAAGTTAATGCAAATCGCAGAAATCGTTTTAAAAAATAAGTTAGCTTTTCTATTTTCGTATTTGTACTTTTCTTTTTTTTTTTACTTTTAACAAACGTTTAAACAAATTATGACTTTCTGGTTTTCACCATTTTAAAGACCCTTCCACACACTATTAGAATCAACAAAAAAGTGAAAAATGATTTTTTGACACGTAAGATACCTTTTCATAGACCAGGTCACATATATATTTTTTAAAATTATTTTTCACAAAAATATGCCGACATAATTGCACACAATTTTCAAATTAAAATGTCAACAAATATCTCATTTTGACAATCCCCAAGCCAAAATAAATTTGAAAAAATCAAATCAGCTGTTCCATTGAAATCACCATGAATAGATTCGCCTTGTGTCAAACTTTACGATGGTACAAACTAATTAATTTTACATGTTCACACCGGTGTTGCCATATCTCCAAACTTAAGTAGTGTGTGTTACACAAGGCACTTTCTCTTTCTCCCTCTGGATCTCTTAGTGCCTAAAACAATTCATATTACAGTAGGTACTTAGCAGGTTATTATAAAGAACTATTTGTAGCTAAACTCATAAAGCATGAATTATAAAATAAAAGTGCCTCTTCATACTCCCCTTGCCCATGAAACTGCTACGCAATTGAGACAATAAACCATTGGGGGAAGCACCCACTTGGTTTTAATGGGATTGAAGTAGTAAAGCATTGATATCGGCAGGGAAGTAAATTTCAAGAGCTTTTTATATTGAAATTCAGTCAAAATAGTGCACCTATTTATAACTCATGAATGAATGAACGAACACATTTCCTTCGTTCGTCACTACTCTGGAAGCAAGGCAGTGTGAGGGTATTATACAGTGAGTGTTAGTAAAAATCGTACAGGGAGTTTTTGAAGTGAAACTTCTTAGGCGTCGATGGACGAGCGAGAATGGAGAGTAAAACTTTAAGGTCATGCAACGTTTTAAGCACTTCCGTTCCGCGAGAGAGACAAAAGATATAACGTAGAGGAAAAGGAGAGAGAGAGAGCTATATTTTATATATAGCTTAGATACAATTTAGGCTATTTTTTCTGAGTTTTTCCTTGTGGTTGCTAATTTCTAGTGAGAAATAACACTGCCTACTTTTTGGCGCTTGTTTGTTGGTGCAAACTTTAGGAAATATATTTTTCGTGGCTACTTTTTGGCGTTATATTTCCTTGGTGCCTCCTGTTTGAGGCGTTTTTTGGTCCTAATTTTTTTTTCGTTTTTTTTTTTGGCGCCTACTTTTTGGCGCTCATTTCCGTTTTCTGGCTAGTGCTTGTGCGTAATAATAATTGCTATCCATTCCGGAGTAGGATTTATTGGTATTGCCTTGTGGTAATTTGTGCTGTTGCTGCGGTCCTGGAATCGATTCGTTTGTGCTGGTGATTAACGCTCGGAGTAGTGCGCGTTGTTGCCGCGGTTTGTGTCCGGTGTGTACCTACACCGATCGACCCTTCTCCGTTTTTTGTAAATTTTGTCTCTTTGTATTCTCTGCAAATGTTGTGAATTTATTTAGATATTCTTTCTCTCTCTCTCTCTCTCTCTCTCTCTCTCTCTCTCTCTCTCATTCTCTCTCGGGTCACTCCCTCTTTTTTTTCCCGCTTCGAAAGTTTCACTTCTGTTATGTGTACTACTTAGTATGAAATTTTGTTTAATTCTTTAAGTTAGACATTGATTTCTTCTGCTTTTAAGGAAGTTCTAGTGCATTAAGTGCCTATTTGGACTAC
The DNA here is from genome assembly GCF_027943255.1 of Anastrepha obliqua. Taxonomy (NCBI): domain Eukaryota; kingdom Metazoa; phylum Arthropoda; class Insecta; order Diptera; family Tephritidae; genus Anastrepha; species Anastrepha obliqua. The sequence goes on along the minus strand of NC_072892.1, from coordinate 138,264,974 downwards.
AAGTGGTCTGAGTACAAATTCCAGAAAAACTGAACTCTTATTCTTCACTACTAAAACTGAAGTACCAAGCTTCGATTTCCTCAAGCTGAATGGTGTCAGACTGACACTACCAGCACTAACCAAATATCTTGGTGTAATTCTTGACCCCAAATTTAGTTGGAAATCTTATATAGAGCATAGAGCTAAAACCTGCAAACGAGTTCTAGGTAAGAAGTGGAATATCCAACCAAAAATCACACTCTGATCTTACACTGCAATTGTGAGGCCTATTCTTACAAATGGGTCACTCGTATGCTGACTTTTTAAATTTTTTTGAAGTGAAACTTCTTTTGTCTCGAAGGATGAAACGCTGTGAGGAGTAAAACCATAGCGTTTCATCGACATGTGACGCTACGCCAGCGCCATCTGTTAAAAGCGTGGCGTGGATGAAACGCTGTGAGGAGTAAAACTACGCTAAACTACGTAAAACTCACGCTATGCCAGCGCCATCTGTTAAAAGACTGGCGTGGCGTGTCGTCGTGAATGTAATGCGGTCGTTTATTATTGCATTCTTATCGAAATATGGCAACAATGATTGCAATTTGTAAATATGACATTTGATTGACGGCCGCCGTAGCCGAGTGGGTTGGTGCGTGATCACCATTCGGAATTCACAGAGAGGTCGTTGGTTCGAATCTCGGTGAAAGCAAAATTAATGAAAACATTTTTCTAATAGCGGTCGCCCCTCGGCAGGCAATGGCAAACCTCCGAGTGTATTTCTGCCATGAAAAAAATCTGCTCATAAACATATCATAAAACAAAATGAAATAAATGTATAAAAAAAAAAAAAAAAAAAATTTTCTTGTGATTCGAACCAAGGATTTCGGATCGGAAGCCCACATTGCTAGCCGCTGGGCTATCGCGCTGTGCTGTCGCCGCAAAATAATGTATCATAAATCTGTTTACCATACCAAAGACCATACACCTTGCGAACGCATTTCGGTGGAAACAGTTGACAGTTCTCCCAAACACAATATTATTAGTAACGCGAGACGCGTCATAGAGTGTGTGTGTAGTTTTGAGTAAATCTTACAAACATATTTTGTTTTGTTGATTGATTTCTGTTAAATATGGCATCAAATCAACAAAAACGGAAACCGAAAACAGGTGCTGAACGGCAACGTGAGTATTTGGAGCGTAAAAAATTAAGAGCTACTGTTGAACACCGTGACAGTGAATCCTCCGGTTGTACGATAAGTGATAATTTGTCATCTGTGCATCAGGATATCGATGAAGAACATTTCTCCGTAAATCGATCAGTCGATGGACGGTCATTTCATCAGTATCATGGACCTAATTATGTTGTCTGAGTTGCTAGGACAACATGATCATCAAATTCCGATGATTTTAAGTGGCGACTTTAATGCCAATTTTGCAGAAGAGCGATCAAAGACTCTAATAAGTTTCCTCAAAGAAAAATTAAATTTAAATATGGTTAATGATGGTGAAGTACCAACAACAAGATGCGGAACTACCATTGATGCAGTATTTCATCGATACCTTGATAGATTAGAATGTAGATCATTTTTTACGTATTTCAGTTACCATAAAGCCCTTGTTTCATTTTTGGAAAACGAATCCAATAATGATAATGACAATGCCGAGAACCAAATGTAATTGAGTACAATAAATTCATTTCTTTTTATATTAAAATAAATAAATAATTCTGTTTAATAAAATTCCATTCCATGCTGTCCATGACTTCTGCATGCATTATATTGAAATAATAGTTAAATTATTGATTTGTTGATAAAAGAAGTTTCACTTCAATCGTGCGGGTTCCGTGAACTACCACACATTTTCTTTTTTTATAATTGGCGCTTACACCCTTTTTGGATGTTTGGCCGAGCTCCTCCTTCTATTTGTGGCGGGCGTCTAGATGTTGTTCGTCAAATGAAGCGGCCTGACTCCAAACGACAGATATTTTTTATGAGGAGCTTTTTCATGGTGGCTTGCTCTAGCTAAAAGCTACAACTACACCAAACTCGGGAGAATACAAATACTACTGTGGGCAAAAAGTCAGGTGAATTTATTTGTCAAACTTCGCGGGATTAAAATTTCGCTCTAGTTATTTTTTTCATGAGTTGGCAGCACTGTTAATAACATCTGGGCCAACTTTCCTGTGAATCTCATTATCAGTAATATATTTACGCTTGTGTTTACCAAACGACCAAGAGTGCATTTTTCGATTTTTACAATGTCTGATTTGATTGAGCAGAGAAGTGCCATCAAATTTTGTTTGCGGAATGAAATTTCGGCTGCGGAAACGTTTAGCTTGTTGCAGAAGGCATTTGGTGATTCGACCATGTCGCAGAAAAATGTTTATAAGTGGTACAAAGACTTCAAAGAGGGTCGAGAACGTGTTGATGACTTGGAGCGCTCCGGACGACCATCGACGTCAACAGATGACCAACACGTCAATAAAGCGAAGGAGATAGAGCTCAAAAATCGTCGGTTGACTGTTAAAGACCTTACTGATATGATCGGAATATCAGAAGGATCTGTGAAAACCATTTTGAAAGACCTTTTGGGCCTACGAAAAGTCAAATCTCGTTTGGTACCGAAAACTCTCAATTTCTTGGAAAAAAGTCGTCGCGTTGATGTGTGTGAAACAATGCTTTCAGATTATCAAGACAAGCTCAAATGCATCATTACGGGAGATGAGACTTGGATTTATGCTTACGACCCTGAAACAACCGACCAATCAAGCGAATATCGTGTCAAAGGCGAGGCCACACCGAAAAGAGCACGTCAAAGTCGTTCAAAAATAAAGGTCATGATGACAGTTTTTTCGATTGTCGTGGTGTGGTGCACTATGAATTCCTTCCACACTGTTAATAAGGAATATTATTTGAGCGTTATGCGTCGTTTACGTGAAGGAATTCGTCTAAAAAGACCAGAATTATGGGCCAACAACTCTTGGTTTTTGCATCACGATAATGCATCGTCTCACACTGCACTCGTTCTTCGTGACCATTTCGCCAAAAATTCCACGCATATCGTTCCGCAACCACCGTATTCGCTTGATTTGGCTCCGTGTGACTTCTGGCTATTCCCAAAACTCAAGAGACCACTCCGGGGAACGCGTTTCGAGTCGACTGAGGAGATAAAAGGTGAATCGAAGAAGGTGCTGATGGCTATACCGGAAATGGACTATTTGGCATGTTTCGGGGACTGGAAAAATCGTTGGCATAAGTGTATTTCATCGAGAGGGGATTATTTTAAAGGAGATGAAATTGATTTACAAGAATAAATAAAGATTTTTCATTTTACTACCAAATTCACCTTACTTTTTGCCCACAGTAGTATTACCATGTATTTCAGTAACGGGTTCATTTTTTTCGAGTTCTGACAATACACTCAACTCACTCACTCATTTACTACCAATAGATCTACACATCCGTCTCTGCAATTAGTGCATTCAGTTTAAGGGAAATGGAAAACGTATGATCACAGCAAGATCCCTTTGCAAGGACCATCATTTGCTAACATCACCACCGCGTACCTATGTATTACCGAGCTTTCACTTCACAAAACATTTCTCTGTGGTATTTCCATTTAGAGCAGATTGGAAAAGTAGGCGAATCTTTAGAGATTTCAATGCAGAAATCTTCACCGGTGGGTCCAAAATTTACTACAGGCTGCTTACTAAATTGGCCGTAACAACCCACTACCTGCCGAATAATGAAGCGCTAGGTGTCCCTGGCGTCAAATAATCAGATTCAACTACTCTTGGAGTTTTCGAGAGGACAGTACTTCAAAAGATTTTTGGCCTTGCTCCCGTAGGTCATCTACGTATTTCGATGAACTGCATGAACTGTACGGAGATATTGACATAGTCAAACAAGTCACTTGCAGCGACTAAGGTGACTGAGTCATGTTGTCCGTATTGAAGGAATTGCTCCGGCGAAGAAGGTGTTTGAGACGGTAATTGGCGGTGAACCGCGAAGAGGACGTCCCCGTGGAAGGAACAAATTGCCAAGCTGCTACAAAAGCGGTAAATACAATCATCTTACTAATACTTCAAAATTCAGTGTTTAGAGGAACTTAGCTCGCTCAGTCAATGGCTCGATATTACCCTACATTGAATGGATTCCAAACCATAGAAATATCGAAGGTAACCAGAAAATGGATGGATGATAGGCTAGTATCCTCCTTAAGCTCGGCGAGGCAGAAGCAGTAGAAGTCAATACTAGAGTCTCAGTATTACTGCATTGCAAGTAGACGATCAACCTGTGTAATATGCAAAAAGACATGGCCTGTATATAATGCCTAAAAGATTAAACAACTACTTGGGTATGGTGGACCCGATGTTTCAAGACTAACCGTAGTTCTTAATGGACACTGGAAGGTGGGAGAGCTCACGACATAAACGTACCACACAACAATAAAAGCCATAGTTGTGGAGAAGTGGGGAAGAAGGAAACTCATTTTCAGTATCTTTGCAATTTTCCGAATTTCTCCAGAGAGAGACTACCAGCTTTCGGCAAACCATTCGCCAACAGCATTGAATAAATTCCCCAATTGGAATATATATCTATTTTTAGAAATACGAAAACAATGACTTCTGTAGACGCTGCACACTGTGACTTTTTATCGTTTTAGGATGCCAAAATTAAAAAAAAAAGTTCTGCGAAAATGATTTTCTTTCGGTATGTTGTGTAAAAATGACCAAATTTTACGACAGTGTACTCAAAATTTATCAAAACAATAGTTTTAAGAAAGATAACCGTTTACAAACACAAACCGGTGCGTCAATTGAATAATTTTTATTTATTATCCGAACATCGCTGTGAAGTTTGTCAAAAGATATAATACGAATAAGTATCAATTTCATAAAATTGAGTATTTGCTGATTAAATTTCAACAATTTTGTACTTCAGGGGTAAGTAAAAGGATTATAAAGTTTTTATTATCGATACAAATCCGCTCAGTAAAATATCACTAAAACAGCCATAGCTTAATATTATTTTTGATATTTTACTGAGAAAAACTTATATTGGTCCATCGAGTTCCGTCTATTCTTTAACAGCGAAACGACCTTTAGGACTCTGTGTTTCAGATACTGGAAAGAAATTTTGCAACAATTTGCTACCACAGCTTTAAAAGAAGTTTTCATGGCGATTCCTCGGAAAGAACTTTTTGAAATTTGGCTGACGAGCTCAAAAGAAACGCGTCGTGATGCGGTGTTAGAGAAAATTTTTGCGGTGATCGGAAGAGACGTGGATACTAAAAAGCTAGGAGAGCGTATAAAAAAACTGTTTTACCAATTTTCTTCAAAGTGGGAGGGGTCTTGTCGAGTTAAGGCCCGTGTTCTAGCCCGTACTCTAGTTAATGAACGTAGAGTTGTTATATGGAGGAACCCTGTTCCATCATCAACCAGATATTGCCGTCCCATTAAATTTTTGTTTGAAAAAGAAACGCGAGATGCTATTGTGAGAGAAGTAAAGATTGTGGAAGACCAAACTTCTAATCTTCTTCCTACAATAATTAAGATGAAAATTTTAAACTTTAAAGTTACTAGTACACTAATTTTGTGTATGATTGACGGTAAAGTATGTAATGAACTTTCAGCATATACCTCATCTCAAGCGTGTTATAGGTATATGTGGTGCTTCAGCGAAGGATATGAATAATTTTAGCGCTTTGTCGGAAAAACTGAAACAGAGGAAGGAAAGCATTCAAAGCAGATTTAGAAACGAAACTGGGCTTTTAATTGATATGCCAAAAGAGAAATCTTGCAATACAAATGACGGAAACACAGCACGACGTTTTTTTAGGAATGCAGAAGTTACTGCAGACATTACAGGCATTAACTTATGTCTCTTAAAAAGGCTTTTCACCATATTGTCTTGCTTAGGGTGTGAATTTCAGATAAATGCTGAGGCCTTTGAGGTATACGTGAGAGACACACGCGATATTTATTTGAGTGAATATGAGTGGTACCATATGCCAGTCAGTCTGCATAAAATACTGTTCCATTCAAGACATATAATATCGTCATGCATGGTTCCTATTGGTCAGCTTTCCGAAGAAGCGCAAGAATCGAGAAATAAAGATGTCAGAAATTATCGCGAATGGTATACAATGAAAAGTTCACGAACTCAAACCAATGAGGATTTATTGCACAGGCTTCTAATATCATCCGATCCCTACATTTGCAGTATTTAAATTGGCACTGGAAAATGCTTTTAAAGTAGAAAATATGATTATGGGCGTATCACGCCCATTTTTATTCTCAAATCAGGTTTAGGTATCTGCAACCACACTGCAAAATTTGAAATGAATTGCTCCTTTGGTTTGGCTGTTATTAATTTTGGCATCCTAAAAGTGAAAAAAGTCACACTGTGCGCTGTGGAGATGAAGAAGAAATTGAATCGTGAATGTTCTACTCTTCAAAGAAGACGTGCCAAATATCTTGCCGTTTATTTCTTTGAAGACCTGGGAAACTTGCAAAATGTCTCTCAAGTGGTTTAAGCACTTAGTTAGCGGATGGAAATCAAATGCAATCAAATGTACAAGGGCCTTAGGGCCACCGAATGTCTTGTCTTAGACAAGCAACCTGGCTAACCTAACTTAAGCTAGTGATTGGCAGTGAGCTTCACATATTATTATTGGGAAAGCTAGACTCTAAATGCCTGAGTTCAAATTGCACGTTTTTGGAGATCATTGCACTAATCCGAATACAAAAAATCTCATCTTTCGATTTACTATTAAAATCATCGAATTTAAGCATTCAATCGCACAGCTGACAAATTCATTTCGGGGTTCATACCAGAAAGTTCTCTCTTTCCAGAAATAAGTTTACGAACGCATCGTTGCCAGTTTTCGCGACATAACTAAATTTCCGGAACTTAATTTTCACACCTCGCAGTTATTACTACTAATATCCTCCGAAAAACAAAAACAAAATGATATTAAGTTTACGAAAATTCCATATGCACTACCTTAGAACCTCATAGAATAACTTTTATATAATCTAAAGATACTTTTTTTTAATTCTCTTCCCGGTATCATAGATTACCGACTTTTCTCTAAATTATTTATCTTGCAATTCATTTATATTTTGGGTATGAGCGAAATGGTCAATAGATATGCTTTTTAGATTTATCTCAGTTCCAGTCTGATCTGCGCTACGCATTACGGGCACTGCTCCGAAAATTCAAATCCAATAGCAATCGGATGAGTGGCTCAGAAGTGCATACGTGACAATCTTATAGAGAAACCTTAGTAACATTGCAAAAAAAAGGTGTGATCTTAGTAGCACTCACTGTATGTTGATGTACAGATACGGGCCAACGGATAATTTAAAGTTACTGGTGTGGTAGTCTTATCTGTCTATTTATAATGTGAAGATACACACATACATACATATAGACATATATTCGTGTATCTATTTACAATTCAGTTATGATCTTTGTGCGCATAAATCAGCGAACCTTTCGAGTTCAAACGTCTATAAAAGCAGATACACCTTGATTTGATTCCCCGAAATGCTTATACCCAGCGTCCATCAGGTTAGTTTTAAAATTGGTTTGAATAGGATAGATATTATATAACAGATAAGAAGAAGAATCGATTTATTGTGCCAATCTAACTGCCGAAGCTGGGGACAACTCGTTGAAAAATGTATAAGCCAAGACAAAATTGGATAATCATATTACTCCTGGCTGAAGGTTGTTATTTACGTTCAAGACGAATATATTAAAGGTGATATGAGTAGACCAACTGTTTTTTTGTTTGGTCTTTCGCCGTTTCATTCGGAATCCCGAAATAAAATTCGGAAAAAATAAAATAAATAACTTCAAATGCCTGTTGGCTGTTCAACGCAGTTTGTCCTTTTCTTTCTATTTCCTTTTGTAGTGACATCCTAATGAACAAAACGTTGTTGCTGGCCTAATGCCACCACCTTTAGTGAATGGTCTATTGCGATGGTCTATTTATTTTTCACTCCTCCCTGACAACTTTTTTGTAGCAATCAATAGATATAGAATGCTTTGCCGTCTATTGTAATACCACGAGGTTAGAAAGAGTAGAAGAAAAACAAAGGAAAAGAAATAGTGCAGAAGCATTTTGGAAATATTTTTGAACGGCACTCTTGCGTCGCATACAGATCGTAAGGATATTAAATGTTGATCAAATGAGAGCCAAAGCAAAAGAGTTGATGAAAGTATGGTATTATTTCATCTCATACTCATCCACGAAGCCATATCTGTAGAGACTAGAAATGCTGTTGGTCAAGGTTACCATTAAAATGGAGAGTTGCAACTTTGTAAGCTGAAAAAGCTCCCGCCAATAGTTCCCCCTTAAACATAGCACTATGTTCCCATTTCACGTTGAAAAGCTGATGAAATCTATATAAAATTCTTCGCCGTGAAAGATTCAAATCAAAATGCATATCGCGCACTTCGTGAAGAAAATCATCTTCAATGATGAGGCACATTTTCACCTCAGTGGACTCGTCAATAAGCAGAATTGCCGCAATTGGGTGAATGATAATCCAAGAGTGATTGCCGAAAAACCAATGCACCCACAAAGAGTGACTGTTTCGTGCGGTTTATGGACCGGCGGCATCATTGGGCCGTATTTTTTCCAAAATGAGGCCGGTCAGGCAGTTACTGTGAATAGTTTTCGCTATCGTGAGATGATAACGAACTTTTTATGGCCCGAATTGGAAGATATGGATGTGGACGATATGCGGTTTCAACAGGACGGTGCCACTTGTCACACAGCTAACGAAACAATGGCTCTTTTGCGCGAAAAATTTGATGGCTGAATAATTTCACGTCGCGGCGATGTCAATTGGCCGCCAAGATCATGTGATTTGACACCGTTGGACTCTTTTCTTTGGGGTTATTTGAAAGAAAAGGTGTACGTCGATAAGCCAGCAACAATTCAAGAGCTAAAGGATGAGATAATTGGGCACATTAACGGCATAGAACCTCAATTATGCCTCAGGCGTCATCGAAAATTTGGACCATCGGATGGAGGTGTGCCGCCGAGGCCGCGGCGGCCATTTGGCCGATATTTTGTTCTATACGTAATTGAACCATATCAATATTATCATAATAAAGAGAAATGATATTACTTTTCTAACAAAATTGTATTTTATTCAAAATCAACACCGGTCCTTGAAACTTAACCACCCTTTACATTTAGAATTTTCTAAAAATAATTTTTTTTTTTATTTTGCTTCTTAATGTACATATATCAAAGAATACACAAAGAAAATTTAATATCGCTTCGAAGTTACACGCAAATTTGGCGTGCTTGAAAGGCCAAACTTTAAACGCGTTTTTCTCAAAATTGTGTGTTCAAAGTCGGTGACCATCATTACGCGAAAACGGCTTAACCGATTACTCTCAAATTTTAACACGAGCTTCTTAAATATATTTTTTAGTATTTAATCGAAGATTTTTTCTCACTGATAAATCTTTTTTTTATAAACAATTTAAGATCAAAATTTTGGTCAAAAATCGACTTTATTTTTTAGAAAGCGCCATTTTGGCAAAAAAAAATTTTTTACATATTCCTTCGACTAATTACTAGATTTAACATTACTTTAACGAAATCTGTTTGGTTTTTGAATTTCAGAGGATTCAGTTCAGAGATATAGTGGTCACCGCAAAACGTCTTTTTTGAGAGGAGCTCCCGGAGATCAGCTGTAGCTCCTTTCCAAATAAATATTTTTACTAATACTAAGTCTTAAAATACAGTTAAAAGATAGAATAATATGTGTACAAGTTGTTAGATCAATAAATTTAAGAGTTTTCTCAAAAAAAAATTCTGAAAAACTCGCTTTTTTTCGGCCTTCTAACTGTATATAACCCCTTAAACAGCTCGTTTTGGAGATATCCACTTCTGAATGGCAAAATTGCTTTACAATTTGGTTCGTAAATTGATAATAACTATTGACTGTAAATACGGGTTGCCAATATTCGACGGACCCATCTGGCAACCCTGTATCTTTTGACAGACACGTCAGATCGCTTAATGACATACCGCGTTAGAAGCGTCTGTCCAAGCAGATTTTTACCATGGAACAGTACACGCCACGCGAGCGCTCCCAAATTGTTGAAATTTACATTCAACAAAAGAAGTCAATTGTGAAAACTCAACGTGCGTATAAACATTTAAATAATGTGAAAAGTGCACCTTCTAAGAACACCATTAAACGTTTGTACGAAAGGTTTTCGACTGGTGATGCTCTTTCCAATCCAAAGAGGCCAAATCAAAACCGACCAAGGCGTCGCCAAGGACATCCCAAAATCGGCGTTCTCAGCAGTTAGGCATTGCTCGGACCACTTTACAACGAATTATCCGCGTCGATTTGCATTTATTCCCGTATAAGATTCAATTGACGCAAAGATTGTTGCCTGCGGACAAGCTTCGTCGATTGGAATGGGCCCAAAGAGTCATCGAAATCCGTCGGGTCCGTCGAATATGGGCAACCCTGTATATAATAATTAAGTTGGAAAAACTCTAATAATATTTAACTCAAATATGCGCTGGGTATATACTTATGTACATATTGATAGAGTTAAAAATATTTTACTTTAATTCAAGTAGAACAGGTGTTTTTTTTGCTTTATCACCAAACTGAATTGTTTATTTGTAATTTGCTTATCAGCCACTTGATTGGTATTTAAACTTTTTACTATTAGCAAATATTAATGTAGTTTGTAGGTGTGTATATCTATAAATAATCAGTGCCCAGTTAGGCTGGTTATCTTAAACAGATTTCCGCTCTTTTATTTACACTCATATAATTTTCTAAGAATTAATACAATTTATTACGAATGTTGCTTTTTTAACGGAATAGAGGCAAATTTGATAAAAAGGCCAAGTTTCAGAAGCAAATAAACACCATTTGAAATATCATATAATATTTATACATCATTTGTATGGATATTTTTGTTTGTTTATACACTCAGAAGGCCCACATAACGATTGTTTTTTATCAGAGCCCAGCACAATCAAAAGAGATATGGACATTTTTATGGCAACATTTTTAAGAAGACGAAATCAATCAAAGGACGAGCTGCTCTCCCCTAAGCTTATTTAAAGGATATCACAGATGAAAATATATTTGAATTTGCGAAATTTGGCGTAGAAGTGAGATAGGTTTTTATAGAGATTAATGAGGAGATTTGAGTTGTTATAGCCTATTGAAGTGGGGATATGATATTTCTATATATAGGATGCTGATAATGAAAATCTAATAACTTTTTTTCTGAGTGGCTGTTGTTGTCGTTGAAGTGGTTGAATATTTCCACTCGTAATTAGTGACCAGCACCGTTTCACTGTCATGTGTGATGATGTCGTTTGTTTTTTTTTTTTTTGTTTCGAAGTCAGATCCATTTAGTGAGGTCTAAGTATAACAGCAAATCCTTTATCTAGATGTCTGAGATCTCCTTAATTTGGATCTCCTTAAAAGGCTTACCGAAGGAGCGGAGTCGTGCCCTAGCTAGCCTCGGACATGCACATAAATAGTGGAAAAGACTTTCCTTCGCCCCTTCCGCTTGACAGCTTCTGCAGATGGGATTAAAGGGGAGGTTGAGTCTGGCTGCATACTCCCCTACTTTCCAATGACCTGTAAGGGTTGCAGTGATGCGTGAGATGTTTGGCCGAGAACATCTTAATAGGCGGTTCGTCCTTTGGATTTTGTATGACGGCCATGTGTTTTTGGTGTAATACATGTAGTTAGTTGCTTCCATCTTCTTTCGGCTAAAGTATGATAGTGTGAAGCAATGGATGCTATTGAGTGGGGTGGAGACTGCCACCGCTTCTGCTATGTCTAGGGTGCTAGCTCATCCGCCATCTCATTACACCGTATGATCCTATGATCGAGAACCCATATCAGTACACTGTAAGACTAGCTTGGATGAAATGGAGTGGGAGTTTAAGGCCTTGATAGCTGCTTGACTGTCTGAAAAGATGCTACCCTTGCAACAACTTCCTTGTAGAGTTTTAGTGATTTGCATGCTTCTCTGATCCCTAGAAGTTCTGCCTGGAACACGCTGGCATAGTCAGAAAGTCTAATTGACTGAGATAGGTTGAGTAGCTCCGAATGGAAGCCAGCTCCCACACCATAGTTCATCTAGAATCGTCAGTGTATATTTCAATGTCGTATCTACCTATCACCTTCGCTTTGTTCCATTCGGCTCTCGATGGAAGACGTACCGTAAAGGCTTTCTTGATGTTTAGGTCGGGGACTGTGTAGTCTGATCTGTTTTTGAGCAGCGAGGGTGCCTGTAGGAGGATCTTGTTGTCCAGCTTCCTATGTCTCTGAGTCTCACCGCGCTGCAAGTAGCGATTGTTTTTATATGTAAGTCTAATGGTAATAGATGAGTTAGTACATTGAGCGCTTCAGTAGGACTGGTGCTAAGCGCTCCTGTACTTAAGATACACGCTATTCTTTGTATCTTGCTCAGCTTGGTTTGGTTGTATTTCTTTTCTACTGCGGGCCACCAGACTAGTGCTGCATATGTTAGTATTGGCCTAACAATGGCTGTGTAGGACCAATAGGATAGTTTTGGTTGGAGACCCCATTTTTTACCCAACATTCCCTTACACGTGTAAAGCGCTATATTCGCTTTCTTTACTCTGTACTCTACGTTGGAGCTACGTTCCAGCTGAGTTTGGGGTCTAGGATAACACCTAGGTATTTTGCCTGTAGGGTTAGCGTGAGACTGAGTGGTACTAAGTTCAAGAATAATCGAGGTAGGAGACAAAACTAGAGAGAATTCAAAGGTCTGCTCTCATTGGAGTCAGTGGAACGCTGCGAACCACTCTTAACACTTAATGTAATGCTAAATGTGGTACTTGTAGACATCGCAGGAAAACTGACGCTGTACGTGCCGCAATCAGACTGAAGGGCTCGGTCTACAGACTTGACATCACTTGACGGTCACTTGACCTCAAGTATTCTCCGAAGCTGTGGGTTCATCCCACTGGCGACTGATTAATGTACACCCTCGCATAGTCCAAGCGGGACATTCTCCATTCACATTCAATCAAGAGAAGAGTGGGCAGGGTGTGGCATTTCACCAAGCCCGGTGGGGAACCTACCATCTTGCCCCAGAAGTTCCCGGAACAACCGCCAGGTGGCGGATGATTTTGTTTGTTTTGTAGCTAACGATTTGGGTTTGCTCCGTTTTGCTGCAAAGTTGCTCCCAAAGCATCTGAATTTCAAAGGACCAAAGACATTATTTCCATAGCTGAATCCGATCCAACATTCATCAAACGCAAAAATACTGAAGACGAGATGTGGGTTTATGAGTACGACTCGGGATCCAGACAACAGACAAGTGAGTGAAACAAAATACCCCACGAATTTTTTCCAGAAGATCAGACAGTTAATAAGAACTATTATTTGGTCGTTATGAGACGTTTGCGCGTAGCAATTCGCATAAAAAAAGGATTTATGGAGAAACAACTCGTGGATTTCACACCATGAAAACGTCCTTTTGCACAGGGCCATCAATATCCGTGAGTTTTTGACTAAGAACGAAACGAATACCTTCCAACAGCCATCAAATTCACCTAATATGGCTCTCTGTAATTTTTTCTACTTGATCGAGTCAAAAAACCACTAAGAGAAACGCGTTTTAACAGCCGAAAGGAAGTAAGGGAAAAAACGAAGATGTATCTGATATAGAGCTCCACTGGTATACTGAAGAGCTCCAGAAATGTTTTGAGAGCTGGATCAAACGCTGGCATAAATGCGTTGCAGTTGAAGCGGTGTTCTTTGAAGGCGATAATATCACTTTTGAGGAATAAATTTGTATTTTAAATTTTCTGAATATATTTCGGTAACTCTTTGATCAAGGTATTCACGGATGGCTTGAAGTTGGATAGAAGGGGTGACGAATGAGTATTTTGCGAGGAGATCTTCCTCAGAATCAAGTTCAGGTTACCGGGCCACTGCAGTATGTTCCTAGCAGAGATAACTGCAATCGAAGAAGCCGCTCACTTCTGTAATAACTGTCACAGAAGTAAATGTCCACTCCGACAGCCAAGCGGTAATCAGGGCCCTGGGCTTGATGATAGTACACTCGAAACTGGTCGGAGAATGCCTAACTTCACGATCGCATCAAAATTCTTTAATATAAGGATTTGTATACCTGATTTAAGCGAAATCAGGAAACTACAAGGCGGATGAGTTGGCTAGACAGGGGACTGGTGAGGTAGTTTCCCCGAGAAATGAAAGGATTGGAATACCCTTGACTACTTGCGGTCTGCTCCTGGAAGGGTAGGCTTTGCGTCAACTCAGCGTCAATTCACAAGCTTGTAAGGCCACGTATGGATCGGAAGCGCTCGCGGAATCTTCTACGGAATCTAACGTTAACAAAATCTCGTTTCTTGAATTTCGTGGGTACCTTTATGGGGCACTGTCCGCGCGAGGTACACATGCTGTGAGAATCGACGTTACTTCGAGTCTTTTTTGTGTCAGCAAGTCCGTCCTCCTTATTTCCTATGCAATGGAAGGACAACTTGAATTTCTTCGCCATCACTAAGAACGAATTTAATTTCTTCGTCCAAGTGTACCCACCCCGAGTACTGGGCACTCATTTAACCTAACCTAACCTATTGATTCTTAAGCTACTACTCGCTGTCTACACGCAAAAGCTCATCAATTTCATTATGCTTCGAATTTCTATAAGCTTTGAGCTTATATGAACATAACTGCGTCTGGAGTAATCAAATAAAAAAATTTCATAGACACAAAGTTGAGTTCAGTTTGCTCAGTTTGAATTTGAATGCAATACTATTCACACAGTTCGTACAAAGTGACCTGTTTGCTTGATGTTTTTCTATTAAATGTCGCATATTTTCAAACAATGCATTCATATTTGCTTAAAAATAAGAGAACTAGGCATTAGAAACCCACTAAATGAAATGGAAGAAGCGCTTAAATTTGCAAAATTGTCAATGAAAAGGTGATTCTTTTTTGTTAGAAATAGAATAGATGTAGTTTTAGAGTTACAGAGAGTAGCAAGGTGTTATTTTTTTTTTTTTTTTTTTGAAAATTGTCAAATTGTCGTACCAACCAAAACTGTGACTCCGTTGAAAGAGTGATGCTTAAGACTTATTTTTCCCCGAGGACCAAATTCATATATCCTCTGCAAATAAAGCCACACTTTTATATGAACTTTTTTTAATGGCAACCTACATAAATCATGAGTCATCTATAGTGTAGATATATCGTTCAGATTTAGTTAAACGTAAAAATTTACAAACCGATTTTACAAACCGTTTGTTAAGTTCTGAAACGCAATCGATTTCAGATCAGGTATTCGTTTTGAGAAGATATACGATTAGATTTTGAAACCAAAGATAACAAATACTGTGGGTAATATGGAACAAAATGAAAAATCCTGGCAAAATAACTGTGGACCCCCAATTCCTTTCAGTTATACAATTTTTTCTAGATCAAAATAGATTGGATATGAAGAATTTAGATACAAGAATTTTCATGTAGCACTGCATAAAATGCAATATTTTTTGGGTTGCCTCTTTTTTATAATATTAGAAATAAAAACATATTTTTAACAGCTCTGCTGAAAATGTGATCAAATAAAAATATACTTATTTTTTTACGCCTAAAAAATCCCCTAACTTACTTGTTTAGATAGCGACTTGATTGTGACTTGCAGGTATTTTGGCCCGCCCACGGACAATGGCTTTTTTCAGCGTCTAGAGACTGGTGAATCTTTTAGTTCGGACTTTGCTCTTCAAAATGGCCCAAAGAGAATAATCCATCGGAATCACGTCTGGTGAATTTGAAAGCCATTGTGTGAACTTTCTGAAGTTCGGAACCTTGTTTTTTAGACATTCTTGGTTCACTCGAGCTTTGTGAGGCGATGCCAAGTCTTGTGGAAACTTCCATTGTCTGCCACCGAAATGTTTGTCTGCCCACGGCTTCAAAGCAACCTCCAGAATACTTTCCCGATAATATTTCGCATTTACCTTGACGCCAGGCTCGAGGAAAACAATTGGAGAGCGCCCATCTGCGGTTACAGCTATTACATGTAGTGGGTGCTGCCTCCTGGTGGCCAAGCGATTACTCAAATTCTCGTATGAACGGTCGATCAAATAAACCCTATCGTTTTAATAGTTTACGAATCGCTCAATTTGAAAAATTGTCTCGTCAGAAAACACAATGTTCGAAAATTGACCGCTTTCGGTCAAGCGAAGCAAATCCTTCGCTTGCTCAAGTCTGACTTATTACTGATTTGGTGTAAGATCATGCGTCTTTTGGATCTTGTAAGACTTGACTTTGAGATCGTCTTTCAGTATGCGGGCGATGCTACGGTCAGATATTTTTAGTTCTTTCGCCATTTGATTGGCACTTCGTCGAGGATTTCGCTCAAGTCGCTTCTTCATTTTACGCGACGTTGCAGTCTTTTGATGACCACCTCCATGACGTTTCGCGATGCGACCAGTATCATTGTAAGGAGCAATGATGCGATAAAGAAAAACTTTATTTACTTTAAGATGCTCGAGCTCACGAACAATCGCTGGTTGTGATTTTTCAGCAGAATATGATGCAATCAAACTATTGCGTTTGAAATCCATTACTGATTTTCTTTTTTCGCGTTTACTCTCGGTAAAATGCTTCCGCCCGATTCTAAACAATACTCTGAGCTGTCATTTAGCCAACTAACAGACAGCTGATGCTCGTGCATCAGCTGCGCAGCGGTCTGAAGTTGGTTACACTTCGTGCGCCGGACCCTGTACTCAAAGTAAAGAAACAATTGATTTAAGTTTTGTAAGTTGATATTTTTAAGTAAACTTTCTTGTTCCAACAATTTGTGAAATTTTAAAATTCTAGACCGTTTGTCAATTTTAACGAACTGTCAGTTTTCGCTCAATTTTAATGCCATTCTGACGTCAGCTCCTTTCATAATACAAATCAAACAAAAGTAGGAGAAATTATATGTTTGTGAAAATATAGTGAGTGACTTGGTAGTTTTGTTATTTGTGAGATTTAAACTTATCAAACTAATGAAAACGAAGTGGCGTTCTTAAATTGTGAAAGCACAAATTTTAATAAAGCCTTCAAATGCAGTTCGCAGAGAACGTTAAATATAGAGAATTCTCACGAGCTACGAATAGTGTGAATTGTCAAAAATGAAGTGAAACCGCGAACACTATTTCACCTCGCTTAACTCGACAGCGGGGAAGTTCTTAACAGGGCTGATTACAGTGAATTATGTACAAGTACATTGGCTCTGCTCAGTTTTTGGTTTCTGTATGAAATCAAATTGACGAATGCCGACGGCATTTTGCAAGGCATTTGCTTGTGCATTTTTATGTTCCCTTGGTAAACGAAAATTTATTCAATTTGTATTTTCAAACAAAGATGATGAAGAAAAAATGATTGAATTTATTATATGCGCCAAATAAAATCAAAGTAACTTTAATATTTTGATTTAATTTAAAAAAATACATTATAAAACGACCTCTCACATTTTGGTATGTGCGTTTTAGTAAATTTAAAACTAAACAAATTTGATGAAAATTTTTACTAATTTTTTGAGTCGAAATTAATTCATAGCATACAAGTGTTTTGGTATATCGACATATGTATTTACATTTGATTTATTTGTTCCTTTGGCAAACCAAATCTTTTTCGATTTACATTTTATTACAGGGAATAATAATATACATACATTTGTATGTATGCATTTTCTAGATAGTATAAAACTTTAAAATAAATAAAGGAAAACTTCAAAGAAACGTATTTGCATATGTATATGGGACAACTAAATTCAATTGCATCTTTATTAAATATGTATATGTTGCACGCATATGTGTGCACTGAAGCAACATGACCTACCTCACGAGCATCGCCTTATATTTCATGTAAATAACCTAATGATCAAATTCCTGCCTCAAATGCTAAAACAAATTTCTTTTGAATACTCATGTACATATTTGTATGTGCGTATGTACACTTGGTGCCCATATCCCTTCAAACAAATCAAAAAATTCTGTATACAAAACGCTTCATTACCAGGCACACAGAAAGATGGCATATGCAAATATAAATATTGAATTCAAGCAAAACAATGCTTATTAATATACACATATGCATGTACATACAAGCGCACACACAGGGCATTCGCTTTATTCCTCAAAATGCGTATGTCGTTCAAAGCTAAAATTCTATGCCTAGCGACTACAAGAACAAAATGCAGTCATAGACGCAGGCGTAGCGGCCATCATTCTAGTTGCCATAGCGCTGAACAGTCGCGGCGGCGCCGAACAGTTTCAACTATTGTAGTGTGCAACAAAAACTCATCTTCAAAAAATTCATTGATAAATTCGAGCTCATAGTTCTAAGAGCAAGAACTTTCATTCATAAAACGAGCCGCCCATATGCCAATTTTCTCGACAATTCGAAATTAGTCAATATTGGAATATTTCGCGAAGAATTATTTGCCAATATTTGATAAATCTTCAATTTTTGTCAAGTCGAGTGCCCGCGGCATCGTACATATGTATGCACAAATATATGTATGTAAATATGTGTATATGTACAATGCTGTGCTTATGAATGTGCGCAGCGCCTATGAGTGCGCGCTGGATTTCTTGAGAAGTCTACCGTTTTATTTTGAGCTGTCGCTAGTGAGCATACATACACACGCATATACACATGCGCAAATGTATATAAATTCACAAATTTACATTTGCATATGCCATCTTCCTGTGCGCCTAGTAATGAAGCGTTTTCTATAGAGGATTTTGATTCAGTTGGAAGGGATTCAACAAAGTTTTACAGACACCAGACAGACAGACATAACATATGTATATAATTTTGGATGATTTGGAGAAATTCAAATATATACATAGGTCATATTAAAAAGCTACCTAACATTCTTTGCTTCTAATCACCAAGAAATTCTTATCGACTGCTGCTAAATTTACATAATTCAGCCCCTCACTGTTAATTTTTGTTGAAAAATGTGTCAGTGGTGAATTGTCTTCGCGAGACGAGTACCCCTCGAAAATGAACACTTTCCAGTCATTAAGACTTCTCTATTCATTAACGTTCTCTGTCGTAAGAGCCCAAGAATGAACAAGCAAAAGGAAGGAGAATTACTTGTTTGTGAAGAAGAAGAGGAGGCGAAAGCAATGGAAACAACCAAACACAAGAAATTATAAGCACACATACACACTTTCTTGCCACGGCGTCTTCCGCATAAACTGCAAACGAACTGCAGAGAACGTTAATGAATAGAGAAGTCTTAATGACTGGAAAGTGTTCATTTTCGAGGGGTACTCGTCTCGCGAAGACAATTCACCACTGACACATTTTTCAACAAAAATTAACAGTGAGGGGCTGAATTATGTAAATTTAGCAGCAGTCGATAAGAATTTCTTGGTGATTAGAAGCAAAGAATGTTAGGTAGCTTTTTAATATGACCTATGTATATATTTGAATTTCTCCAAATCATCCAAAATTATATACATATGTTATGTCTGTCTGTCTGGTGTCTGTAAAACTTTGTTGAATCCCTTCCAACTGAATCAAAATCCTCTATAGAAAACGCTTCATTACTAGGCGCACAGGAAGATGGCATATGCAAATGTAAATTTGTGAATTTATATACATTTGCGCATGTGTATATGCGTGTGTATGTATGCTCACTAGCGACAGCTCAAAATAAAACGGTAGACTTCTCAAGAAATCCAGCGCGCACTCATAGGCGCTGCGCACATTCATAAGCACAGCATTGTACATATACACATATTTACATACATATATTTGTGCATACATATGTACGATGCCGCGGGCACTCGACTTGACAAAAATTGAAGATTTATCAAATATTGGCAAATAATTCTTCGCGAAATATTCCAATATTGACTAATTTCGAATTGTCGAGAAAATTGGCATATGGGCGGCTCGTTTTATGAATGAAAGTTCTTGCTCTTAGAACTATGAGCTCGAATTTATCAATGAATTTTTTGAAGATGAGTTTTTGTTGCACACTACAATAGTTGAAACTGTTCGGCGCCGCCGCGACTGTTCAGCGCTATGGCAACTAGAATGATGGCCGCTACGCCTGCGTCTATGACTGCATTTTGTTCTTGTAGTCGCTAGGCATAGAATTTTAGCTTTGAACGACATACGCATTTTGAGGAATAAAGCGAATGCCCTGTGTGTGCGCTTGTATGTACATGCATATGTGTATATTAATAAGCATTGTTTTGCTTGAATTCAATATTTATATTTGCATATGCCATCTTTCTGTGTGCCTGGTAATGAAGCGTTTTGTATACAGAATTTTTTGATTTGTTTGAAGGGATATGGGCACCAAGTGTACATACGCACATACAAATATGTACATGAGTATTCAAAAGAAATTTGTTTTAGCATTTGAGGCAGGAATTTGATCATTAGGTTATTTACATGAAATATAAGGCGATGCTCGTGAGGTAGGTCATGTTGCTTCAGTGCACACATATGCGTGCAACATATACATATTTAATAAAGATGCAATTGAATTTAGTTGTCCCATATACATATGCAAATACGTTTCTTTGAAGTTTTCCTTTATTTATTTTAAAGTTTTATACTATCTAGAAAATGCATACATACAAATGTATGTATATTATTATTCCCTGTAATAAAATGTAAATCGAAAAAGATTTGGTTTGCCAAAGGAACAAATAAATCAAATGTAAATACATATGTCGATATACCAAAACACTTGTATGCTATGAATTAATTTCGACTCAAAAAATTAGTAAAAATTTTCATCAAATTTGTTTAGTTTTAAATTTACTAAAACGCACATACCAAAATGTGAGAGGTCGTTTTATAATGTATTTTTTTAAATTAAATCAAAATATTAAAGTTACTTTGATTTTATTTGGCGCATATAATAAATTCAATCATTTTTTCTTCATCATCTTTGTTTGAAAATACAAATTGAATAAATTTTCGTTTACCAAGGGAACATAAAAATGCACAAGCAAATGCCTTGCAAAATGCCGTCGGCATTCGTCAATTTGATTTCATACAGAAACCAAAAACTGAGCAGAGCCAATGTACTTGTACATAATTCACTGTAATCAGCCCTGTTAAGAACTTCCCCGCTGTCGAGTTAAGCGAGGTGAAATAGTGTTCGCGGTTTCACTTCATTTTTGACAATTCACACTATTCGTAGCTCGTGAGAATTCTCTATATTTAACGTTCTCTGCTTACGACACGGCGAATTGGGTGATACGAGTACACACGAAATTTCACGTGAAACGCGAACATAATACTGCCGAAGTGTCAGAAAATAAACAAAAAAGTCTTTACTATTTCCATCTACTATTCCGTCTGGGCTTTACACATCTGGAAAAAAACACGTTTTGCATACACCGTTGGACAAAGTTCGTACATGTTTGCTTAAGAATAAACAACTGTTTCGTAAATGTCATTATTGTGCTCATAATTCTTTTATTTCTTTACAAAACCAACAAAGTGTTACAATAGTACACAATTGCGCTACCAGACAATCAGTGTTGGTATTGCTTGAGGAAATGAAACTTGATTGTTGTGTGAATTACTTTTCAATTGAATTTCTTGCTTTTTTTTATATAAAACTTACTTAAAATATTTTTATGATCATATTGAAAAGTGGTCTTTAAAGGGTTAATTTTGGGAAACAATCACTTAAAAAGTTAAATATTAAAAACTGCCACACATAGCAGGTACTTATAAATACCTAAAGATGGTTCAGTAAAAAGTGTTGACCTTTTTTCACTTCATTTCTACGTGGAAGTTAACATAGGATCATCTGATTTTGTTCGGTTATACCCGGTTGTATCCGATATCATTCGACCAATTTGAAAGCAGTTTTATAATTTCACGGTTGAAGAAATCCTCGTTCCCATTAGTAAAAAGTTTGACCAACTCGTTTTGAGAAGTCTCTCTTGAGGCCAGTTTTTTACCATCAGGAAGATTTTACAAGGTAATAATAGCTTGGTGCCGCGTTAGGAATAATATAATATATCGGATGTGTTTTCAAAACCTGGGAGCTTCTGACAAGTCATGAAAATTGTGTGGAGCAATACCCTTCCTTTTCGTCAACTCTGGTCACATACCTGGTCGATAGGCTGTTTTAATCTGTATTTTAACATATGTCCACTAAGCATTGAGACTAACTTCAGACATATATTTGAGTGCATAAAAACACACAGATGTAGCTCCATGCACTTGTCATGCCCAAGTGTGCTTATGCTTAATTGTCAAACTCATATTACGCGAAAGTTTCCATTCAAAATGCCGTACAAGCTGGATTTACGTAAATGTGTCGCCAATCTGTTTGGACGACTCAGTACAAGTGAAATTCTGAAGGTGTTTGAAGATAAACCAATCTCCCGTCCGACTATTTCTCGAGTTTTGAAAGATTGCCGGAATGGAAAAGAACCGGAAAATAAAGTTATACCGGGTCGCATCCTAAAAGTAAGTGCCGCAACAACGAAAAAACTCTTGAGCTCTTCTATGTTCTTTGGCTTATTAATATAAACCTCTGATTTTAAATATCCCCACAAGATGAAGTCAGGTGGCCTTAAATGGGGCGAACGCGGTGGCCAGTCAAAATCGCCATTTTTCGACATCAAACGACGAGGAAAGAGTTTCTTCGAAAAATCGATTGTGGTGCGAGCTGTGTGTGGTGGAGCGCCGTCTTGTTGAAACCAGAACTGCCTCATACGCTTTCGACGAATAATTGGCATCACAAAAGTGGTTATCATATCGCGATAACGCTCCCGATTCTTCTTCTTCATTTGACTTCTTTTGTTGAATGTAAATTTCAACAATTTGGGAGAGCTCGCGTGACGTGTACTGTTCCATGGTAAAAATCTGCTTGGACTGACGCTTCCAACGCGGTATGTCATTAAGCGATCTGACGTCTCGGTCAAAAGATACAGGGTTGCCAGATGGGTCCGTCGAATATGGGCAACCCTGTGGCAACAAAAGAAATTAAATATACTGGGTGAACGATATGGAATTCTACCTATTCAAAACACCATAACTTTTTTGTGTGAAATTAGTTTTTATTGATTTCAAAGACAAAATTGTTCAAAAAAAAAAGAGGTTGTCTGTAAAGTCGGTTTACTGACGATAGCTTAACGTGATAACGTCATAAGAAAATACTGATTGAATGGTTGCATTTTCAAAAGAAAATTTTAATTTTATTTGTTTGATAGATATTTTGTATGGATATAGAGAATGAGTTAACATTAACATAACATAATATACTTTAACATAACATAACATAACATAACATAACATAACATAACATAACATAACACAACACAACATAACATAACATAACATAACATAACATAACATAACATAACATAACATAACATAACATAACATAACATAACATAACATAACATAACATAACATAACATAACATAACATAACATAACATCACATAACATAACATAAGATAACATAACATAACATAACATAACATAACATAACATAACATAACATAACATAACATAACATAACATAACATAACATAACATAACATAACATAACATAACATAACATAACATAACATAACATAACATAACATAACATAACATAACATAACATAACATAACATAACATAACATAACATAACATAACATAACATAACATAACATAACATAACATAACATAACATACCATAACATAACATAACATTACATTACATTACATAACATAAAAAATTACCCCGTATTAAAGCACTTATCAACAGCTTTCATTTGATACCCATATTGTACATACACAACCAAAGGTTACCCGGGTCCACGTTTTGACCTATATCTCGAGACCCCAGTCACGGAGCGGCATGAAAAATACTCTGTACTAAAGCATTCACCAACAGCTTTCATTTGATACCCATATTGTACATACACGTCCGAAGGTTACCCGGGTCCACGTTTCACCAAACTATACGGAAATCATCTTCAATACCTACTTAACAATGTGTGTAAGTTTGGTTTAATTCGGTTCAAAGACACGGCGGGTCCACGTTTTGGCATATATTTCCAGACCCTACTCATCAATAGGTATGAAAACTACCCCGTATTAAAGCACTTATCAACAGCTTTCATTTGATACCCATATTGTACATACACAACCAAAGGTTACCCGGGTCCACGTTTTGACCTATATCTCGAGACCCCAGTCACGGAGCGGCATGAAAAATACTCTGTACTAAAGCATTCACCAACAGCTTCAATTTGATATCCATATTGTACAAACACATTCTAGGGTCCACGTTTTGGTCTCTATCTCGAGACCCTAGTCACGGAGCAGCATGAAACATACTCTGGACTAAAGCATTCACCAACAGCTTCCATTTGATACCCATATTGTACATACACATCCGAAGGTTACCCGGGTCCACGTTTTGACCTATATCTCGAGCCCTATTTCCAAAATAAAATATAATCCATGTTACTCGTGGATGATGTAGCTTTCGAATGGTGAAAGAATTTTTAAAATCGGTCCAGTAGTTTTGAGCCTATTCATTACAAACAAACAAAGTTTTCCTCTTTATAATATTAGTATAGACAACATATCTTATAAGGTATATGGTAAATATTACCATACATTTTTTCCTTCATATATAATAAAAAAATTAATAATTATAACATTAAAACAACAGGTATTATTAACAAACTTGGTTTTATTTTAAATTCTTCAAGTGAATCAAATTAATAATAATCAATAAGAAGGCATATGCAAATAAAAATACGTGAATTTATATATGTACATTTGCGCATATACATACATACATATATACGCTCACTTAAGTAGGAGAGAGCAAGATATCGAACGTTGCCGTTCGTTTGCTTTGTTTGCTTTGTCGTTCGTTCCGCCCTTTCGCTTGCAGTTCATTCAATGCAATGAGCAAGGTAACGGCAATGAGCAAGGTAACACTAATATGAGCAAGGTAACGGCAATGAGCAAGGTAACACTAATATGAGCAAGGTAACTACATATGAACAGTAATGAGCAAGGTAACTACATATGAACAGTAATGAGCAAGGTAACGACACATTTTTTCGTGCGTGCAGCCTGTTAAATCGAATTATAAGACGTTATCACGTCAATAATTACAATTTTAACATATATTCACTTTAGCTCGATATGACCACCTTTTTTTGCCTTGACTATAGCCTTCAAACGGTCAAAAAATGAGTTGCATGCTGCACGAATGTGATCTTGAGGTATTTTGGCCCATTCTCGTATAATCGCTTTTTTCAGCACATCCATACTGGCATATTTTTTAGTCCTCACCTTGCTCTCCGAAATGGATCAGATGGAATAGTCCATCGGACTTGCATCTGGCGAATTCGAAAGCCATTGTGTGGACGAAATGAAGTGTGGAACATGATTTTGTAACCATTCTTGGTTCACACGAGCTTTATGAGACGGTGCCGAGTCCTGTTGGAACGTCCATGGTCTACGACCGAAATGTTTGCGTGTCCACGGCTCTAAAGCAACTTCTTAAACATTTTCCCGATAATAAGTCGCATTCACTTTGACACCAGGCTCGATAAAAAACGATTGGAGAGCGTCCATCAGTGGTCACTGCGGACCAAACCATTACTTGCGATGGGAAATTGCTTCGAGTGGCCATACGAAGGCTCAAATTCTCGTATGAGCGTTCGGTCAAGTAAACACGATCGTTTTGAGTGTTTATGAACTGGGACATTTTTTTCATCAGAAAACACAATGTTAGAAAATTCGCCACGTTCGTGCAAGCGCAACAACTCCTTTGCTTTTTCACACCGAACTTTTTTTTTGCTGGGGTGCTGTTTGGAACTTGTAAGTCTTGACCTTGAGCTCATTTTTCAATATGCGTGGAATGCTGTCTTGCGATATTTTCAGTTCTTTGGCCATTTTTCTTCCACTTCGACGTGGATTTCGTTCAAGTCGAACCTTCACTTTCCGAACCACTTCTGGCGTTGTTGCGGTTTTTTTTTTGGTCCACCTCCATAGCGTTTGGCAATGCTACCAGTATCATTGTAACGTTTTATACTGCGATACACAAACATTTTATTCACTTTGAGGTGACTGAGCTCACGAACAATGGCTGGTTGTGATTTTCCAGCCAAATATAACGCAATCACACTTTTACGTTTGAATTCCATCACAGAATAAAAAATTTAACAAAACTGAGACGCAAATGCTTTTGATGGCTTATAAACAATATACTGGACTGTGGTTAGAACAGTTTTGACGTTGATGTCATGAGCTGCTTTACAGATACAAGCAGTGTGAAGTTAGTATCACTTCATGTCGTCCTACCTGTGTATTAAAAGTAGACAAGGACGAAAAATTTCAAAAATATATCGCATCACTGGGAGCTGCTAGAGCTACAAACTATACACTATGGAAGGCCTGCAAAAAAATCGACAACGCAGTTATGCACCAACACCCTTTAAAGATAAGAACAAATTCTTGGGCAAAAACACCAAAATAAAAGGGAAAAATACTCGCTGAATATTTAAAAAAAAAAAAAAAAACATTTACAAATCAACATAATAACCAAGGCATTGACAACTCTGAATTTCATCCTCAACTCACGAATAATATAAATATATATATATATATATATATATATATATATATAATTGACGCGTACACCTTTTTTGGGTATTTGGCCGAGCTCCTCCTCCTATTAGAGGTGTGCGTCTTGATGTTTCAAGCCGACTCCGAACGGCAAACATAAATATACCAATTGAGAATATAACTTCGAAAGAAATACGAATAGCAGTTGAGACAAAAATTGACGTAAAAAAATCCCCAGGATATGACGGAATCACAGGAAGGATTCTAAAGGAGTTACCTGACAAAGCCACTTTCTACTTAAGAAATATATTTAACTCAGCATTACGAATGAAGTATTTTCCACTGCCTTGGAAAGTTTTCTGAAATCATTGCAATACAAAACCTCATAAAGACGTCTCTGAAGCTTCTTCATACAGACCAATTAGTTTATTACCATCATTATCCAAACTTTTTGAGAAGCTTATACTTGACCGCCTTGAGCCACACTACAGGCGCGAAACTTATTTCCTTCACACCAATTCGGATTTTGTAGAAAACATTCAACAATAGAACAGGTACATAGAGTAACAAATAAAATATTGTCAGAAATTGATAAAATAAATACATGCGTTGCTGTGTATCTTGATGTAGCGCAAGCTTTCGACAGCGTGTGGCACAAGGGTTTAATATTTAAACTTAAACAGTATTTTCCACTCGACTACTACTTCTTAATGAAAACTATTTAGCAAACAGATACTTTTATGTGAAATATAGAGACAAATACTCTAACATTCAACTCATGGAAGCCGGTGTACCTCAGGGCAATGTACTAGGGCCTGTACTACAGTGTTGGAAAAAATAATAGAAATGACAATCACTCCATATTTCATATAAAATTTTAAGTTTGTAAGTATGTACCTATTTATGCAGATACACACTGTGTAATACTGTTTGATAACGGTACTGTATTTTGTCTTGTTTTTATGTGCATAATCGCAAATATTTAGGCTCAGTATTCTTTTTGGTGCAGAACCGCGTGTTTTAGTTGGAAAAAAAATAGAAACGTTTCGGAAAAATTTGAATAGCTACAGTTAAAATTAATAATATACTGTTATTTTTAAACTGTTTGATATTTTGTTGGAAAAGTATGTAAAAAATTATATTTATTATTGTCTTGTTCATAAAATATTTCTTATCTTATGAATATTGCATTCAGAATGGGACGTGGTAAACACTGTACTGTTAATGAAAGAGAAATTATAAAAAAACTAAAAAGTGATGGCCTTTCTATTTCACGGATTGCCGATTTAATGAAATGCTCAAAAAAAAGGTGTTTTCTGCGATTAATTTTAAAATTACAGAGGAAAAACGAGACGAAAACAAGCGCCAGTAAGCAGTCGAACAATCCGAAATAGATTAATATCTGGGGGATTAAAGGCCTATAGTGCAAGAAAAGTACCATACCTTAGCAAAAAAAACATAACCTGCAGATTATCGTTTGCAAAGAAACATCTACTGCGTGCAAATTGGAAAAACGTATTATGGTCAGATGAAACAAAGATTAATTTGTTTGGGTCTGATGGCAAGGTACATGTAAGACGACCAAAAAACTCTGCATACGATCCAAAGCACACGTTGAAGACCGTGAAGCATGGAGGTGGTAATATACTACTTTGGGGATGTTTTTCGTCGGCAGGAGTTGGTCCTTTATTCTGGATTAAAGATAAGATGTGCGCTGCGGACTACGTAAATATTTTAAATAATGTTTTGCTTCCATATGCCAAAGAAGAAATGCCATTGATTTGGGAGTTTCAACAAGATAACGACCCAAAACACTTCTCTAAACTGGCGAAGAAATGGTTCCAGGATATCAATGTAAAGTTAGTAGAATGGCCTTCACAATCCCCGGACTTGAATCCAATAGAGCACCTTTGGGGCATTCTGAAAAAGAGAATTGCCGCCTATAAGGCAAAAAATAAAGCAGATTTGTGGGAAAAAGTCCAGGCAGAATGGTTTAGTATAAACCCATCAGTTTGTGCCAAGTTAGTGGACTCAATGAGCCGGCGTTGCACCGCAGTCATTAAAGCCCAGGGTGCAACAACCAAATATTCAGTTGTTTACAATTTTAAAAGTTTTGTTTAATTATCTTAAAGAAAAATACTTATGTTTATTAGCTTTAAGGACGTCGTTTCTATTATTTTTTCCAAGGACAATAAAATGAACTTCATGATTTCTTTTTTACAAAAATGTAGCAAGAGTTGAGTACCTCTATTTTTATAAATAAAACTGTTTCTTTATAAAAAGATATGAACTTCAACAGCAAAAATTATTTTGCAAGAAATATACCCAAAAGAAAGAAAAATTCACATCGTTTCTATTATTTTTTCCAACACTGTATATGTGCTGTGCACAGCTGATATTCCCTTACCTGCAAGTATCGAAATGATAGCAACTTTTGCAGATGACACCATCCTATTGGCAACTCATAAAACCTTAGAAGCAGCAACAAACAAGTTACAACAGATTTTGAACAAAACACTAACATGTTTTAATGTTTGGGGTATACAAATCAATAGTGGCAAAACAATTCATGTAGTTTATTCTAACAAGAAAGTAGGACATAAGAATCTGACAATAAACAATTCACAAATCCCGATAGACACTAAAGCAAGATACCTTGGAATGACTATTGACTCCAAACTTCTCTGGAAAGAACATATCACTTTGAAAAAAATGAGATAAAATACAGATTCCGACAACTATATTGGCTACTTGGCAGGCGCTCGAAACTGTCATTGCTGAACAAAAACCCTTTTATACAAAACTGTGAATGTGCCAATATGGGCATACGGCATAGAAATCTGGGGAACTGGAAGTAAAAGTAACATTAACATTATTCAACGACTACAATCAAAAATACTCAGAACTATAACCAGTGCACCTTGGTACGTCGCAAACGAAGATATTCATCGTGACCTCAACATCGATACAGTAGCAGAAATCATCCGCAAACGCAGCACAAATCATATTGTCCGTTTGATGTACCATACGAATACTGACATGCGACAACTCGCATCAGCAGAAACAGCAAACTCCAGACGGCTCAAACGACCAACCCCAACTCAGCTGATAACTAGAATAATTTAAAGCTATGTACATTAGGGTGGTCCAAAAATGCATGGGAAAAAATTTATATTAAAATTTTTATGCTGCCGCCCCCCATAATGGTAAAGAATGAAAAATAAAAAGACCCGTATTTTTTTTTTTAATCAGACCATATTTAATGGTGCCGCCGGGGCTTTGAAATATCCCATGTATTTTGCATGGGAAAAAAATACTTTTTCGTAGATTTCATGTAAAAACCTGGAAAATGAATATATTTTAACCGGATACCTCAGTTTCTCTTCATAATTGGTCAGGGAATAACAACCAATTATGAAATAATTAATTTTTTTGTATTAACTATTTTTTATAGAACCCCAAAAAGCCCCCATAAAACGAAAATCTAAGAAAAAATCGAAAAACAATATTTTATATTACTTTTATGAAAATAGTTAATACAAAAAAAAATTAATTATTTCATAATTGGTTGTTATTCCCTGACCAATTATGAAGAGAAACTGAGTTATCCGGTTAAAATATATTCATTTTCCAGGTTTTTACATGAAATCTACGAAAAAGTATTTTTTCCCATTCAAAATACATGGGATATTTCAAAGCCCCGGCGGCACCATTAAATATGGTCTGATTAAAAAAAAAAAATACGGGTCTTTTTATTTTTCATTCTTTACTATTTTGGGGGGCGGCAGCATACAAATTTTTTTTGGACCACCCTAATGTACATACACTTGTAAACTCACATAAAAACTTAACCAAAAAAATGTAATATTGAATAGAATGTAGTTAATGTTATGAAATCCAAAACACAAAAACACAATGGACTATGAGCCTTAGTGTGTACCACAGGACAACCGCTTCAACCTAACCTAAGGACTGAGTGAATAAAAAAATTTAATATCCTTGACACAACTTTTTTTTTTTTATTAAAAAACAAACATTTTATTAATAATATTTTGCATGTCAGTGCAAAAATCTTGATGATCCAAGGAAATTTATTGCGATATTTAAACTTTAGTGATTAATGGTCACTTATAGTGGCTACAAACTGTTGTATGAGTGCCGACAGAGGCAATAT
This sequence comes from Anastrepha obliqua, assembly GCF_027943255.1. Lineage (NCBI taxonomy): Eukaryota > Metazoa > Arthropoda > Insecta > Diptera > Tephritidae > Anastrepha > Anastrepha obliqua. Next base: position 138,234,171 of record NC_072892.1, on the reverse strand, counting down.
AAACACAATTTATAATTTCACACACAATTTTTGCACCGCAATATGTATGTATTATGTATGAGTAAAACGTAAGTGCACAAAACTTCGCAGTTCAACTAAAAACCGAAAATTGTCGAAATTCACTTTATCAGCCTTCGGCTTCAATCAGCAAGTAAAGAAGGTCTCGTGTGCGAGTGGGCGTGTAGTTGTAGCAATGAATGTGTTAGTAAAACCTAAAACAGTTTTAGCACTGAACTCCGAGAAATCTCGCTATCTCCAATACCCGCAAGCGTACTTTAGCTGACACGCTTGAAACGACTGGCTTCGGCATAGTCACGCGGATCTGAGTGGTTGCGCTCTGGTTTGATGCGTACATCGTTGGGATCGAGCTGAAACTCGCCATTCCATTGTACAGGCAATACTGTGGGCTCCGTATTGTATTGATAGTATTCAGAGTCATCGGAACGATTGCGATCGGGTTGAATAAATGTTTCGCCACTCTTCACAAAATTGCCATCCCAGCTGACGGGCAGAATGATCGGTTCACTGTTGTAGCCATAGAAATTTGAGGTATCGGTGACATTTTGATTGTGACGTCGCACTTTCGAAACATTATTCGTAGAACCGTTATTGTAGACGAATTTGCCATTCCAACCCTCACATTTGATAGGAATATAATCGCTTTTCTTCTTTAGCGGCATCTTAGTGACGTGTAAGTAATTATTATTAATTTGAGTTGTGTCTCCTTTTGCGTAATCCTTTGCACGGGAATATCCTTTGGTTTGTTAATAATTTTTATTATTATATTTATTTCCGTTTCTACGAGCTGTGCGCACTCTGTTTGCGTTCCAAGTTTATACTGGGCAAATCACGCTGTTTACCTATTTTAAAATATGAAATTGTTGCGAAAGTTGTTCGACCAGCTTATGATGATTGTTTGAAAAGATATTATGGCCACGATAAATTTGCCTCGACACTCCGCAAATTGTTATTGCCTTGAGTGCGGCTGCTGCTGTTGTTGGCGCCCACACTAAGCCGTGCTCTGTTTTTCGCTCCATTCGTGTTTTATTTTTTCTCAAACACCCCAGAAAATGATCGAACCAAAGTCATATGCGAATGAGAAGCCAAGCCGTTTCACCATATAAGCTGAAAATCTCGACAATTCGGAGGTGTGCGTGTGTGTGTGTGTGTGTGCGTGTTCGTTAAGCGCAGGGGCGGTTGTTTTGTACGGACTTGTAAATAGTTGTAGTTAATTGGCGCACGAGCTGAGCAGTATAATTATGACGTGCCAAACATGATTCCTCATGCTACAGGTCTACACACACGTGCATACACAGCCAATGGCGTGACAAGCCTGACTCATGAATACGAACACTTACTTGGTTGGCGATAATTTTCGCTTTTGGTCTATTTTTAGCTGTGTTGTCGCGTTTTTCGGCATTTGGCTTGGGCTAAGACTTATTTGCACATCTATTTGCTTTATTAATTCACCTTTTTTCGGTTGTTTACGCGCGATTGCCTCTGCTTCAGTGCGCCTGCGCGTCTGCTGAGCTGTGCAAACTATTTTTATTATTACATTTATGACTACAATTTGTTATTTGTGCTGTCGTCAGTCTGGAACACGTCTAATTTGTTATTTAGCGTAATTTGCATTTGGTATTTGTTGTGAGAATATTTAATTTTTTTCCGCATTTACAATGCCAAAGCTGACTGCATTCAGCGTGGGCGACAATTTCAATTTTGCATTACTGCTCGCATGCGATATATGGCGAATTTCTTGATAAACACTAATTTTTATATAAAGAAAATGTAATTGAACGGTAGCAAGTAATCATAAATGGGCATTTATTAAGTTTATTTATATCTTTCTCTATATAAGGCATTATATGCATCCCTAGCAATGCTACTTCTAAGTGTGAATTTAAAAAAAAAAATACCAGTCTAACGATTAGACGCGATAGAAGTGAAACCTTCCGTAAAACAATCTGAGAGAGAAAGAGGAAAGCAGCATTAGGAGCGGGATAATTATAGGTTCATTATAATATTGCTATAAAGTTCATATTTTATTTTCTTCATTTTATTATTATTCATCCTCAATGTTTTCAATTTCAACAAAAGATACGAGTGGCTTATGACAGCTAAAATATGATACAAATGCTTTGGTTTCGATGTTGTCAACATATCTTTGAAATACCGCGTCAATTGTTGTTTTTGATCGTGTTGTCGATTCAGTGGGATTGTTCAATTGAATGTTGTATTGAGAAAGTCAATTAAAGGAACCGCTGTGTCCAATTCAAAATTTACGTTAAAATCGCCACTTAAAATCATTGGAACTTTATCGTAATCTTTTCTAAGTATCCGCGATACTTCTAGTGTATACTTTATTAAATTTTCGTGAATGAATTCCGTAATGCTATTTATTGATTTTTTTTCTGTCGATATTCGCGACACTTTTCTGCATTATTTTTCGGCATAATTGCGGTAAATATTTAAAAATGAAAATATTTACGAATATAAAAATTCGGACGCAATACAGCACACGCGGTTGCTATTATGAGCGTCGTAACGCGTATATTACACAGATGTACGTTAAAAATTCGTAGGACGCTTGGTCTAAGCAAGTATTAGGTAGTGTAGTATAGGTATACATAATGCCTTCTCGCTCACCGTGGCTCTGTAATACGCAAGCGCGCACACATACGTACTAGCATACATACAAACATACATACGTATGACGCTTGAACTAAACACCAAAGCAAGTAATAGGCAGTGTAGTATACATACTACAATACTCACTATACTAACGTGGCTCAGCAGTACGCAGCCACACACATATACGTATATCAACATATAACGCTTCGTAGCCAAGAGTGTCGCTTTTTCGTTTCATCGAGTCTCAAATCACTCCCAACGATTCTAAAGAAGTTTTCACTTCAAAAATCATTTAAGTGTCTTTGTCGCAACTATACAAACCCAAAATTATCGAGTACATGGAGAACCACGCCACACCATTATTTGAGAGAGGGATCAATTCTGTAAATCAAAGATGGATTAGTGCCAATACCCGTGAAATTGCAAGGCAAACATGGTCAAAGCCAAATTGAAGTCTATGCAAGGATATTATACAATTGAGTAGACCTGAAACTTGGACCTTAGTAGGACCCCTCACAAGGCATTGGTCATAGGAAATCATGCAAGGAGATTAGGCGTTTACATGTGTTATTTCCGTCATAGCTGTAGGTAAGAGGAGGAGCTGGAAACCATTCAACACCTTTTTTGCACATGCCCGGCTAAAAGTGCGATTGCATCATATTTGGCTGGAAAATCGCAATTGCTTATGAGTTCGATCACCTTAAAGTAAATATAGTTTTTGTTTATCGCATCATTACTCGTTACAACGACACTGGTAGCATCGCGAAACGTCATGGAGGTGGTCATCAAAAGACTGCAACGTCACGTGAAATGGTTCAAAAAGTGAAGAAGCGACTTGAGCGAAATTCCCGACGAAGTGCCAATCAAATGGCGAAAGAACTGAAAATACCTGGCCGTAACATCTGCCGCATACTGAACAATGGTCTCAAAATCAGGCCTTACAAGAGCCAAAAGGCGCATGATCTCACATCAAAGCAGCAACAAGTCAGACTTGAGAGAGCGAAGGAGTTGCTTCGCTTGGTCGAAGCGGTCAATTTCCGCACATTGTGTTTTCTGACGAGAAAATGTTTCAAATTAACCAATTCGTAAACTCCCAAAACGATAGGGTCTATTTGACCGACCGTTCCTACGAGAATTTGAGTCATCGATTGGCCACCAGGAGACAGCACCTGTCACAGGTTATGGTTTGCGCCGCTGTAACCGCAGATGGGCGCTCTCCAATCGTTTTCATCGAGCCTGGCGTCAAGGTAAATACGAAATATTATCGGTAAGCTGATCTGTGTGTGAATTGTGGTGTCCACGATGGCACAAAACCCAAAAACTTCGTGTGTCAAATTGTGCGAGACCCTGCAAAATTCATTTGCAATCAATTTCAACCTCCAAACTATTCGGAATACCCTACATAAAGTTGGGTATCATGGCCGAGTTCCTCGACGCAAACTAATCATTTCGAAGGTAAATAAGAAAAAGAGGCTAGAATTTGCTAAACAGCATTTAAATAAGCCCAACGCTTTTTGGAACACCACCACATTTAGTGATGAATCAATTTATTTGGGTCAATTGGAGCATAAAAGATTTGGCGAAAGCCAAATAAAGAGCTTCAAGAGATCAACCTGCTCAAAACAGTTAAACACGGTGGAGGAAATGTGATGGTTTGAGGGTTTTTCACGGCATCTGGTGTCGGAGAGCTCGTGTTCATAGATAAGACAATGGATAAGCATGTGTATCGCGACATTCTAAAAGAAAATTAAGGTCCAAGTGGCGAAAAACTGGACAATAATGGAACAACCTGGCAATTTCAACAAGATAATGACCTAAAACATTCATCTTATCTTGAGTAGGAGTGGTTGATATACCATTGAAAACAGTTTAAAACACTCCCCCCAATCACCGGACTTAAATCCTATTGAGCATGTGTGGCATCTTCTGGAACGGGAGATACGGTCTCACCACATAACGTCAAAGGATACTCTAAAAGAGGCAATAGTTGCTGAATGGAATAAAATAACACCTTCAAATCTGGTAAATAGTATGAAGAGACGTTTGCTGGCCGTTATTCAGTCTAAAGGAGGACACACAAAGTATTAGCGCATTACAGCTGTAATGGAGCAAGCTGATTACGCTACCTTTTTTGATGTGAATTCGTGCCTTATTTTACCTTTCAAGGTTGAGCTTATAAACCTAAGTCGAAACTAATTTTTTTTTGTTCAGATACGTAATAATTAAATATATTTAGAAAATACCGTTTTCTATTTTTTTATACTTTCATCAGAAGAAAAGTTATAGCTCTGAGAACTTTGATTTTCGGAGTGTGCCAATACTTTTTTGGCTCACTGTACCTCTTTAATATCTTTCCAACTAAGAATGATACAATTTATTCAATTCGCCTCGAGTTGGCTCCATACAAATTGTAAGTGCATAAGAAATTTTTAACAGAAAATTGCCGGCGTGCATGAATATTATTCCACATCTCGACACCCAATTGTTCATTTTATAATAGGCCTCTTCTATTCACCACTTCTCGGCTCGACTAACTTGACAACAAATTTGAATGCAAAACCAGCAAGACAAGAGCTTTTCTTTTTGCCATGCGTTAGCCAGTATCGAATAGATGAAGGAACTGGTAGAAATGCACATATATTGGCAACGCGGTAAAAGAGCTGCTTTAAATTACAAGTGTTGGTAAGGCTGTGCGGCATACCGGTCTAATGAGCTATAGCTGTATGGTGCTCACACTCACCAACGTAAACGTACGCCCGTTTCAGCTGCTACGATGAATATAATGAGAGCCCCATATAAAAGAGGTAAAAGAGAGGAGATTGTTTCATCGTGCCAGCTGATGCGGGTGTGTGTGTGTACGTTTACGTTGGCGAGTGTGGGCACCAATACTCGCTTGTGGCGAATCTTGCTTGATAACTTTGTTGTTGCTTTCGCATGTAAATTTTTTCATTAAGCTAATCGAGCATAAAGATAGTGAGCGGGAAAGTGACGAATTGAAGAGGCGTAATATTTCATTACATGAACTGCCAACTTCATTCAATTTGCTGTCTCCCTTGGCACTTTCATTGACATTGAGCATTAAAAACATCAAAAAGGTAGTGTCGAGGCGTTAAGTTAGGCTGTACTGTTACAGAGTGTTTCTATACTACACAACAACAACATTTCCAAAACAATAACAAGAACAAATGCAACAGTTGTTGTGCATACATGTTTATTTTCATGTAAATTTGAATATTCGATTGAATTATTCATCGATATTACCAAATTATTAGCGAAGCCTTTGAATAATCGATATTCAATTTGAATATATCCCAACTTGGTTCAAGCGAAAAGCGCAAATTTAAGTTAATTGTATGCTTTTATTATTTGGTATTATTAATTTGAGATCTAAGAGTTTAAAAAGCAAAAAAAAAAATAATACGATTATTATTGAAAAGTGGCATATTTATTACTACAAACGATAACATCCGCAAATGTTCGTTGAATAACGCGCAACTTGCGAGCAAATGTCACGCCGAAAATCATTGTATAGAGTTGTCGACTTTTAATGCCAGTAAAGCCTGAAAAACTTAAAAAATCAGAACGCCTGAAATGTCTGCTGCGGGATTTAGGTTAAGCGCTTGTTTGCTATTTTTAGACTGTTTTGCCATTTTTTTTTCTGTTTTCTCTTTTAATTCGTTCCCGTTAAATATTATTTCTCTGTTTTCTCTTTTAATTCGTCCCCGTTAAATACAGAAGTGCGCAATATTCCCTCTCATCATATCTTCCCCAAGAGCAATAATCGCTGTATATTCTTCGGTACTTTGTATTAATCGATAAATAATATAATTATTGAATTATTGGTTATTTTTACTTCTCCACCACTGTACAAGTAAAAGCTCAGTATGCTTTATTAAGTTTTTCGGCACGCTTTCAGGCAACCCTGCCGCTAGCACATCCTCCACCCAGTCAGCTGTCAAACATCAAAACAAAATTTGTGGGAACTTGCGAATAACACGAATTTCGTTCCGCTATTTTTTTTGTAGTTTTTGTTATCAATTTCATCAAATTGTATCTGCATTTATATCTTATTGATATGGATTGCAAATGAATTGGAATGATTTGCAATATTTATCATGTGTAGAAAAGTGTGATGATAATCTTAAGCTGAAAGTTTAGTGTTGTATTAGAAGCAGCAGTCCAATAAATTACGGATTGACCACATCACAAAACAACACATACGGCTGGGGCGAGTAGTGGAGAAAACTTTCACAGTTATAACAACAAACAAAAAGGGAATTCACAAAGTTAGTGCAAGGGAATAACGCGTCATTAGAGCGAAGTGTAGTAAATTGCAGCAAATCGTTTACATATACACCCACTCGCCCAATAGCTAAGCAAATATGTCTACAGAGGAGCCAGATTGGCGCCGGTGCATTGCGACACGCTTACGCGAACGATGTCACAATGAGTCGAGGTGCAAGGAAATCATCCTGCAAAGTGAGTTAAGCATAGGTCTGCTGTCAGACAGCTCAAACGAAATTTGTTACTTTCAGTCCCAGGCATTTGTTATTGGACTCTAATAAAGTGATAACAAATTTGAACTCTCTCGCCTTCGCTTTTATCTTAAAAGTGCACGATTTAATTTGATACATCTTATTTGCATTGCAGATAATCGTTTACTTGATCAGCTATCGCAACAAAAGGCGGAGAACTTAAAGATTTCAGTTGAGTATGAGCAATTGCGTGCAGCTCTTTCAACAGGTGGCGGTAAAGACTCATCGGGCGCACACATCGCTATTGCGGCGCTCGAGAAGAAATTGTTGGCGCAGCAGGAAGAGCTGACCGATCTGCATAAGCGCAAAGGCGAGAATTCACAAATGATTGTCGATTTGAATGTGAATCTGGAGAAGCAGAAGAAAAGCATAGCCGAAAAAGACCAAAAGTGCGAATTGCTACTACATTTTTTTTTATAAATATCTATCGATACATTTAGTTACTATGCAAAATGCGAAGCCAATCTTAACTAACTAATGTACAAACGCTTACTTATGCCTCTTTTGCAGAATCACCGAACAACAAATTGCCAACAGTTCATTGCGCGCAGAGGTGGATATGCTGAAATCGAGCTTGGAACAATTGAAGAAACTTAATACGACCTTACTCGATGAACACACTGCATTGCAGTTGGCGTTCAGCTCTTTGGAGGAGAAAATGCGTGGCGTGCAGGTGAGTTAGTTGGCGGCGAATAAAATTGTGGTTGGGTTTTAAGTGGGTGGCGAATTTGAAACGCAGCCGAAATTATTGCATGCATTGGGTGGGGTTGTGTATACAAGAATTGAGTTACCATTTTGGCTTAACGTTTCATTGCCAACTGAAGCAACATGTACAATGGTTATTTAGATTAAATATGAGTTGATGGATGAATTTCGTCTAAAGCCAATTTTCGTATATAAACTAAAAACTTATTTAGTATTAGCGCCTGCAGCATATTATATATTAAACTTTCTGCCATTATAATAAAAATGTGTCTTCCATATCTTCTCGAGAGCACGCCACATCGAGAATCACTTACATGCACGGCTTTGTGGACGAGTTGTAAAATCGACTTTATCTCAACCATCGGCTATACGTTAACGGAACGAACTGGATTTGCAGTCAACCAATTATGCCATTTCCGCAACATTTGCTTCAAAATTTAATCGAAATGATTACGCTGTTACAACAATAACAAACACTGTACTTCGGGCTTGTTCCGATGTTTTCGTAGTATACAGTAACCCGGGAAAATGCCTATAAACATCCTCCTGGTTCAATCAGCACGAAACATCACTTCCATTCCTATGACAGTCGGTTTTTGCGCCGCCGGAAGTATACAAAACCCACATCGCGTTTCGTTTGACTACGTCTTGTTGTTGTTGTTGTTGTTGTTGTTGTTGTAGCAGTATCTTCGCCCTGTCAATGTAGTGTAATTACCGGTCGTCTTCGTCTAGCTCATCTAACTGTAGGCCCAGGAAACTAGCTGTTTTGACGGGTTGGGTCCAGAGGGAGAGAGGTGTTAGTTGAGTGGGTTTGATGGGGCATGTGAAAAGGTGGTTAGTGTCGTGCGGGGTGCCTTCACATGCTCGACATATGCTTAGTATGTCGGGGTCGATTCTGGATAGGTAGGAGTTTAACCTGCTACAGTATCCAGAACACTAGCCCTGTCTAGTGTACCGTATCCTTTGACTACGTCTCGATTATAGTGCTTGAAAGTATGATATTATCGGCCTTAGGGCTGGAATAGTGCTGCTATAGCAAAGCGCTTTATAGTCGATCGCACTAGATCTAGTCATCATAAAGAGATGTTGTTGTTGTAGCAGCAAAAACATTCCCCATACATGCACGGGTGGTGCTGCTGGAGTAACAAGTCTTAGCCGAATATAAATCCGGGTCATTCCGGTTACGTAGATCGGACTGTCGTGACGATCGCTCTCCCTCTTGGCGCACACAACCACAATTGCCACTAAGGTCCAAAATCGCAACAAGTTTCCCAAATCGCTAGCCGGTAGGCACTTGGGGCATAGACAAGGCAATGTTACTGTCGGCATATCTGGCAATCGGCCGATCGGTTCAAAATTATGCTGCATCCGTCTGGTCGTCTACTTGCCTGGTACTAGTGAGTTGCAGTGGACAAAGCTTCAGACTTGTCAGAATACTGTCATCAGAACAGCCAACGGGATGTCTACTGATGTTATCCCTGCAACATCTACACAATGAGTGCTACCGCAGAAATCGCCAATGCAGCCATTTTCTAGAGGCTGAGCCACCTCCCCGGCGAAAGGTGGATACATCTTTTCCTACCCGGACAATTGGTTCTACTAATCGACCAGAGTCGGCTGCAACTACTGGATCGTATATATATTTATATATGATTGGCGCCTACAGCCTTTTTGGGTTTTTGGCCCAGCTCCTCCTCCTATTTGTAACATGTGTCTTGATGTTGTTCCGCAAATAGAGGGACCTACAGTTTCAAGCCAACTCCGAACGGCAGATATTTTTTATGAGGAGCCCTTTCATGTCAGAAATACACTGAGAGGTTTGTCATAGCCTGCTGAGAGGTGACCGCTATTAGAAAAAACTTTTTCTTCATTTTAGTCTTTCACCGAGGTTCGAACCTACGTTCTCTCTGAATTCCGAGTTGTAGTCACGCACCAACCCATTCGGCTACGGCGGTCGCCGTATAGACAGACATTAAACGATATTCATCGGGAGTCTCTTACCACCTTCCTAAACTCCCGATCTCCGAATGCCTCCATCGTAATCCAATCGCGTCCATCGCAGACAAATAACTTCAGCTTCAACTTTGTCTCGATACGTTCTGGATATTGTAACAGAATCGACCGCGACATCCTCTGTATATGTCCGGCATGTGAAGGTACACCGCACGACGCTAACCACCTCGTTCCCACGACAGTTGGCTCTACGTAACCGGATCGACCCGGATCGACCCGGATTTATATCTGGCCAAGGACTGTCACTTCAGCAGCATTCCTCGTTTATGCATGCGGAATGCTTATGCTGCTACAACAACAACACTAATCACCACTGACCTTACACCGCTCTCTCTCTGGACCCAAGCCGCCGAAATAAATTTTTTCCTGAACTTACCGTTAGTTGACATATACGATGCCGATTGGTGACTGCACCACATTGGCAGGGCTTGTTGCACTGCTACAACAACTACAACATAGCAGATGCATAAATGTACCCTACGAACCAAGTTCTAGTTACTTATTCTTATTTGTATTTTAACTCCCTGTTTTGTTTTGATTTAGAAAAATTTATTGAACGTCAGTTTTTTTTCATTATTTTCATATTTATTTACTTGAACTTTTAAATTTTTGTTTTTTTGAGAAATTCTAGTATATTTTGCTTGTATAAAAGACATAAAAGATATTTGGAAAAGTGTGCAAATTCAGTGTCTGTGTGCTTTTTGGTGTAATCTGTTAAATTGGAACCAGTCAAGAACAGTGCGGAACAAACCTGTAATATCGGTAAAAGGGCTATGTCCTTCACAACATTTTAGACCATTCGAATGAATGTCAACCTCCATCTGGAAACGCTGGAGATAATAAGCTCTATGCGTGGTTTAATGCCAGCTGGGTTAAATTAACGTACTCTGTGAATGTTCAAGCGTTAATGCTGAAAAAATATTAATTTTTGATCAAATTAGGTACTGCTTTAGTCGTTAGCCAATGCATATTTGTATTTTTTTATATTTCAACATGCAATTAGAATTTTTATTGTTCGCTTTATTATCGCGCGTCATGATACCCTTCCTCCATAGCATTAAAAGCAATCGAGCCACACAGCTGTTTCTCTAATTGATACTCTGGAGCTTTTCAACAGTTCGCACATCTTAGTTGATAAGATATATGTATGTGCACAAGTGGTCATTAAAATAGGTACCTCCCACGTTCATACGGAAAAAACAGGTCCGGTGACTGCCTGGGCTAACCATAACTTTAACATTACTTTGTAAAACCCATTCACGTACTAACATTGAGCAGCGCTTTGGGTCATTATCTTGCATGAAAAGCCACCGAAGTGGTATATTCTCCTCAGCAAATGGTATCATCACTTCTTGAACTATTTCCTTGCAAATAAATTGGTTGTTGTTGTTGTAGCAGCATAAACATTCCCCATACATATAGGAGGAAGGCTGCTGAAGTGACAGTCCTTGGCCGGATATAAAGCCGGGTCGTTCTGGTTACGTAAAACTGACTGTCGTGGGAACGTAAATAAATTTGTCCATTTTATTGGTTATGAGGTGAATAGGTTCTACTACATACCAAGAGAAGCGCTCCAAATCATTATGTTGCCACCTTTGTTGTTGTTATTGTTTTTTAGAAGCTTACTAAACCCTGTCAGTGCGATGCAGTTACCGGTCGTCCCCGTCTAACTCATCTAACGGTAGGCCTGAGAAACGTGTTGCTTCGACAGGTTGGACCCAGAGGGAGAGGGGTATTAGGTGAGTAGGGTTGATGGGGCATGTGAAAAGCTGTTTAGTATAGTATGGTGTGCCTTCACATGCTGCACTTATGTCGGGGTCGATTGGGGATAGGTTAGTCTGCTACAGTATCCAGAACGCAGTTGGATCAAAGTTACGCGGGTCTCTCGGGGTAGCTGAAGCCCTTCATCTGGTGGAGGTTGGACTCCGATGACGGCCTTCAGAAGTGAGGAGTTTAGGGAGGTGGTAAGCGTTTCCCGACGAATGTCATTTAGCGTCTGTCTATATACTGTCCGGTCCTGTAATTGTAGATTCGTTTTGTCCTGGATCTCGTCAGAATAGTTTAATAGATGCCTCCTGACATGCTTGGAAGTCGACTCAGGTTGTAGCAAGTGTCTGCAGGGGCTAAAACTTCGGTAGCACCCAATCAGAAACAGCTTGCTGAGCATTTTATTGTGCTCCCTGACCGGAAGCATTAATGCCTCATTGTGTAGTTGTTGTGGGGTTGACATCAGGAGACATCCTCTCGTAGCTATCCTGATTGCAGTATTTTGACACGCTTTATCGACTGCGAATCACTAGTGCTAGGCGACCAGACATACGCGATATAATTCAGAATCGCCCTGTTTTCTTTTATTTGTGAACCGCGGTGAGAACTCTTGTCCTTTAGGACGTTTCAAATTTTATACCATTTTTTCATATCCTTTAGTCTATGACTTGCGGTTTTAAGCAAAACTTTTACTCTTCCTTAAATTTGCTTGTTTCAACAGAGGAATTTTACGAGCTATTCTGCCTGCTAGGTTCATGTTGTACAATCGACGCAGTACAGTTGTCGCTGATACCTACTATGTTGTTGATTTCAGCTGCAATGGGCTTTGATAACTTAAATGAACCGTTCTTGGCAAGAGACGCAATTAAATTATCAGTATCTTTATCGTTTTGCCCCCACGTCGTTCTGTGGATTTTTTGGGCTCAAGGGCATTTGCAACAATTTTTGGACCGCCAAGTGACTGCGTTAAATTTCTTAAATTCCTACGATTTTTCGTTTTTGTTTTCGAAGATCGAAAACAGGTCTCCGCTGTGCAATGCTGCGCACGACTCATCTTTGAAAGAAATTTATATTCACTCTCCGTTGGGCACCCGGGTCTGGCCCGATTGGCTTTTTCGACTATGAAAGTGAATTTAATATATTTCTATTATAGCTAACGACTTGAGCTTCCTAAAAATTAACCGTCTCTCGATTTAACCTTTTAAAAAAGATCTTCGAACAGGCGGAAAAAATGCCAGACCCGGGTGCAAAAGCGAAGAAAAGGTGTCCAAAGATGTTATTAAATGAACTATCTAATTCGGTAGAATTCTCTTACGTTACATTCAATATTTTTTACTTAATTAGTTAAAAAGCAAGAGTTATAAGCAAAGTACCTGTTTTTGGACCATTTACTGGCCAAGCAAAATTACACTTAATGAAAATAACCGAACCTGTACAACCAATAACGCAACGAAGCAGTGATGCCATTTGGAAAAAAGCGGAAGTTTAATAAAGCTTTACATTTTTCTGGCCGCCGTAGCCAAATGGGTTGGTACGTGACTAGCATTCGGGAGTGTAAAGCATTCGAATCTCCGTGCATGAACATCCAATAATAGAAACATTTTTTTCTAATAGCGATCGCCCCTCGGCAGGCAATGGCAAACCTCCGAGAGTATTTTTGCCACGAAAAAGCTCCTCAAAAAAACCATGTGCCGTTCGGAGTCAGCTTAAAACTGTATGTCCCTCCATTTTGAGAAACAACATCAAGACGCACACCACAAATGGGACCTTGAGCTTGACCAAACAGAAGTGTTCGCACCAATTATTCATTTTTCTTTTTAACTGACCTATATTAATGACCGTTTGTGTATGATTTGTACATCTATAAGCCAGTATGTACGTTTTGACACTTTCCCTTTTTCGTGCGCTCTTCCTGTATTCTTCGTCGCCAAATGCTGAAGCGTTAAATGCTTCCACTTTGGATACTTGGGCATGCACATTTTTATAATCAATCATATCGAGTCGATAATCTCTGCATATATAATAGTTTGTATATGTATATGCACTTATGCTATAACAACAAATTATTTATGCGAATACATACATACATACGTATCTAGATGGTTGCCTACTTTTGTGGTTAACGGCTTGGCTGCTTGACTAGCTAAATCATGTTTTTGATTAAGTATGCCAATTTTTTTATCTAATAGCCTAGCCCAGTGTGGATGTGATATCTGATATCTGTTGTAGATTTGGCTATCAATGTGTCTGCTAGTGCTACAGTAGCCTTTGTTGCAATTAGGTGGTTTTAAAAATACACTACAATCCATAAACATCGCAAACTGTTCGTGCTCAGTGAATAATAAAAACGGTTTATCAACAAAGAAGAAAAAACAAATTCGGCCTGGTTGAAACGAATTTTAAACAGTAAGTCATTTACAACTTTCAATTTAGATCAGGTCACTACTATAATTGCAGAGAAGATCCATATTTGCATGGCATAAAAAACATTTAAAATTCGTAGTATCGGATGTTTTTTTAGCTGCACGAGAACTATTGTATATCTCTGGTTTGGCAGCTGAGAATGGCACGCAGGTTTGACATTTCTGTTCATTAAGTTGTGTCGAGTTATCATTAATCGTCTAACGCCAGAACAACGCTTCATTCAACGATTCATTGTAGAAATTTGCTACCAAAAAATTTAATTTGTTCGCGGAGTTCATAGAGAACTGGCGGCATCATCGATTTTTATTTCTTTCGAAATGAGGAAGGAGCTGCCGCGACTGTGGCGCGCTTAACAATCGATCTATTGCAATATTCAAGCCACCATTCGTACCATATGGCTAGATTGATTGGAAAGTGTAGTGAAAAATTGGACTGATCGAAGCTGTACAAAAATCCGTACCTTTTTAAACTACATAAATACTTAACTATCCTTAGGCATTGACCTGATTTTTTGAGTTTGCGGAGTGCATAGTTGCTAAGAGTGGCATGTTGTTGTTGTTGTAGCAGCATAAACATTTCCATACATGTGCTGTAGTGACAGTCCTTCGCCGGATGAAAATCCGGGTCGTTCCGGTAACGCAGAACCGACTGTCGTGGGAACTACTCTCTTAAGAGTGGCATAATCTGCTACATTGCATGTCCAATGTGCCTCTCTTCTCCATTTCATACCCACCGTGAGATCCTAATAATTTCCGGAAGATGCTGAAAAGTCCAGCGCGTGATGCCGTATTGGCTAAATCTCTACACCCATTTCGCAGTCTAAAATCAGTCCAGCTATAGAGTCACCTTGACACTAAAACATATTTTCCAGTTTCTAAGATATGCTTCTGGATTTATAATTTTCCATAACTAGCATTGCAAATCTGCACAGTATTGGAATATGCTCCCCTGACCCTTGTCGATATCGCCACCAATCTCCTGAGACTCATATATGCATTTTTTAAAAAAAGTACCGGGTATTGTTCAATAAAACGCAAAATAATTGTATAGTCATCAATATTTATTTTGTCGCCTCCAAAAGAGGCTCCATTCGAAGCAATACACGTATGCCAACGATTAGTCCAGTCATCAAAGCACCTTTTAAACGCGTTTGAAGAGATCTTCAGCTCCTTCAGGCTTCTCTCTTTAATAACCTCTATCGACTCAAAGCGGCGTCCGCGGAGGGGCAATTTAAGTTTTGGGAAAAGGAAAAAGTCACAGGGGGCTAAATGGTTGTTGTTCGATGATATTTGTCGCGTTTTGGGTAAAAAAACTGTTCACAATATAGGCCTTGTGAGACGGTGCGTTGTCATGGTGCAAGATCCATGAGTTTTCTTTCCACATATTGGGCCGTTTCCTAGGCATATTCTCTAGCAAACGTAGCATAACTTCCAAATAATATTCTTTATTTACCGCAGAACCATTTGGAACGAATTTCGCGTGCACAAGACGAGCATAATCAAAGAAAACGAGTAGCATGACTTTCACTTTTGACCGACTTCGACGTGGTTTTTTGGGTTTCGGCTCATGTGGATAGCGCCATTCAGCCATTCAGCCGTCTGTTGACTGGTTTGCATGCCAAACTCATGTAGCCACGTCTCATCAACTGTTATGATGCGCTGGATGATGATGGATAAACGTTGGGTCCGAATTCACATTTCTGCAACATTTTAAACGATTCGACTCACGAAATCCCGTTCAAAATACAAAATTTAAGACAAATTCTTTGTTCGACATTTTTATCCATTATCAAAATCGCAGAGCACACCTGCGGTTGACTGATATAATTAAATGCCAAAAACAAGCAAATTGACAGATCCAGCGAAAACTCTGCGACATTATAGAGGACAGTTGTACCAACACTCCAGCAAAAGAAAAATTAGACATATGACGGAATGTACCTTCTCCTTGAGTGTAGCATTATAACACGGAGAAGATTGAGACATATCGGCCAATTGAAGCCAGAAAAAAGGCACATTCGCTCAATTCAACTCGCCTCTATCTTAAATCTAATGAAACACTATGTTTGGATGATATACTGTGATGAGTAGAGGGCACAAAATACGATGAGGTCGAAGTGCAAACCTCCAATTGAATCTAATCTAATCTAATAACTAGCAAATACAGCATCCATGCACAATTTCCTTGCATGATGACAGCTTTGAATATTTATGTAATTTTTTGTTTGTTTATAATTTAGGTAGCAGTAGACAAAAGGTGATTGAAATCGGCCTCTTCAGATTAAAGTCGACCTAAAGTCATACGCTCTGCAGTTATTATAATAAGTTGTATCGCTGTCTGAAAATGAGCATCGAACCCACATTTATAAGTCGGTTTACTCTTAGATTTAGTAAAAATTTGAACCCATATTTGAATAACAATTTTCGCAATCGTTCCCACGACAGTCGGTTTTACGTAAGCCGAACGACTCGGACTTATACCTGGCCATGGACTGTCATTTCCCGGCTGAACAAACAATAACAATCTACTTTATCGAAACTACTGGGATTTATATCAGGTCAAGATTAAAATATCGCAATTTTTTATAGAGAACATTCTGTGCTTTGTAACAATAAACAACAACACATTCATTTGATTGTTTGGTAAAGATCAGTCAACATCATCATTCGACTCTGTGATTTCGTTCCCACGACAGTCGGTCCTACGTTACTAGAACGACCTGTATTTATGTACAGCCAAGTCTCCTCTTTGAGACACATAATTTTTTAGAAATTTCAAAGATATTGATGTAAAAATTCAAATTCATAATTACAATAATAATCAAATTCTTCCGATGATTTTATCTTTGACGAAAACTGCTCTCCTCGAAGTGATAATTTTACCTTCGGGTACAGCAAAAAGTCCGATATTAAACCGCTGGCTGGCAATTGTTGACATTTTCACCAAAAACTTTTGTGAATTGGCGCCAGAATGTGCCAAAAATTCTTCAGGATTTGTTTTCCGTTCGTCTTTCAAATTTCAGATCCCCCCGGGTATTATTTCAAGGCTCTATTCCAATACTTCGATATTTCCCTGCAGCTGATTTATAGACGAAAATGTATAGCTGTTGTTTATTATTAATTAGAAGACACTTGGCAGCATTTCTGGGGAATACCGTTAGCTCTTAGACGACCATAATTCCCTGTCGTTCCGGTAGTTTAGAATGGATTCTCGTGAAAACGTGCTGCTCGCTTTGGTATGCTGGAGTTGGATCGGAACAATTTTCCAAATCAATATTGCGTTGTGCTTTTATTCCACCAAATGTGCTTCCACTCTTCACACGCATATTCTAATTAACATTTTTTTTCTGAGCCTGAGCCAGTCGCTTAAATTTTAAAAAATAATTTGAATAATTTTTGTTTTAGTTCTAATCCCCATCGTACTATGCATCTGTGCGTGGAGGCGAATCCCGCTGTTGTCTATTAATAAACCAAATAAATTTCGAGCATTTCAATTAAAATAAATTTGAATAATTATTTGTTGCTACTCATCGGAATTGTGACCAATTAGCTCATATGTATGTGTGAATATGTTAATCAGACAATAAAAATTAAACACTTGTTTCCACTTTTGGAAATTCATATACAGGCTACGTGCGATGAAATATAGCCTCACTTAACATACATATGTTTTCATGGATTTCAAAAAATGTAGAGTGGTAGTGTTAGCATTTCTTTGGTGATAGGGACAGCCCAATCGCATAAACCTTGTTTGCTCAGATAGGGAGTACCGCATGAAGGAGAGATTGACAGTTGGGAGAAGAGGTCTTTGTGGATTAGGAACGGTGACTAATTTGCGGCTGTGTTAGCCGCTTTATGCTGTTGATAAAGTTCATCAGATTTTTGATATCAAGGCCTGCTATGTCAGCAGACGTAGGAAAGAGGTGAGAACCAAGATGCTTAAATGTTAGTCCCGCGATAGCGAGACAGCCTAGCAGCAGGTGCTGAGATGATTCCACTTCATCCTCCGTACAGCTGCCACAAAAAGGACTCGAAGTAATACCGAGTCTCACCGCATGTATATCCCGCGCCGATTAGTGCCCCGCGAGGACGTCCACGAAATTTGAGAGCTGAGATTTTGTCGTCCTCAGAATATCCCTCGAACGTCTCCGATCTACGCTTGGTCAGAAGGATTTCGCGACTTTACACGTTTGTGTACTTACTCAACGCTCGCTGAGTTGACGCATAGCCCATCTTTCCAGGAGTTGAGCGCGGGTTGTCAAGGAGATCCCGATTCTCTCCTTTTGCGCTGACACTACCTCACATATCCCTTGTCTGGCCGTAGATTCCCGCAATGCCACTATGACCAGGTACCTAGGTTAGCCTTATGCCAAAGAGTTCGGATGCAGTCGAAAGTGAAACCAGGCATTCCCTGACCAGTTTCAGTGCAGCAGGTCCCTAATTGCCGCTTGGCTATCGGAGTAGATGTTTACCTTCTTAACAGTTATTTCGCAAGTAAGTAGCCAATCGGCAGCTTCTTTGATTGCGACCACCTCTGCTTGGAACACACACACAGTGTTCTAGTAACCTGAATTTGAGTCTGATGGAAAGCTCTTTGCAGAATACTCCCCGTGCAACCCTACCGTCCCACTTAGAGCCATCCGTGAACAGGTTAATCAAGCCCTGTCCCCAAGTGTTGCATCCAATCCACTTCTTCCCTGATGGGATATGAGTGGAGAAAGTTTCGCTTGGACTAAGCGAGGGTACATCCTGGTCCGTTATCGAGTGGTTCAAGCCAAAGTTTCTGAGGATACATGAGTGTCCGTAAGTGAAGTCGCGCCCTAATCCTAAACCTCTCAGCCTGATTGCAGTACGTGCAGCGGCAGTTTTACTCGCGATGTCTACAGCTACCACATTTAACATTACATTAAGCGCTAGAGTAGGAGCAGTTCAAAGCGCCCCACTGATTGCAATGAGTGCAGACTTTCGAACTCTCTGCAGCTTCTTAACCGATGCCATCCTCTCGAGTGTGTTCCACCAGACTATAAACAGGACTGATACTTTCCGAGGAACTTTCTTCCATAATCAGCATTTTTCATGTTGTGGAAGTATCGTCAGTATGGCTGGTATACTGATTTTTGAGAGCTGAAGATGCCGTATTTATCTTTACGAAGAAATCGGCTTGAAAAGTAGCAACTAATTTGCGCTTTTAACTTCTTTTTTCTGGACGTACTTGGTAATTGACGCCATTTTCGAAGTTGTCTTTTGAGAACCTAACTATTGCAGCGGTTTTTTTGCACTTCCGGTGTTAATGAAGTTTTTGTTTCTCATAGTTCTAATATATCAAATTTTATTTTTAGTTAATTAATATACATATATATGACCCAAATCGAACCATAAACATGAACCCAGCACCTTCTAGTAAAGTATTTTTTCCCCAACACAAAGTCCCTAGCGCCACCTAGGCTCGTCGTCCATTCGTTACATGGGGAAAACGTGACACTTTATTGTACTCAAATTTAAGAGGATTCCCCCAAAATTGCGGCGATACCCCATTTTTGTTTTTTAAATTCTGATTAAAACGTTTGAAAATTGTATACTAATTTTTCGAATTTTTATAAATTTTGTATATTACAAAGTTTGAAACTCTGGTTTATATTAAATTTTTTGCAGAATGATCTAAATTTTTATAAAAACTTTATTAAAATTAAGAAAAAGGTAGCCAAACTTAGTACATATATATGTAAATGTCCCCATATTTATGAGACTCTTGCACAATCACTGGATTTGAACGTGAGTATTGTGGCGCATTGAAGTTTTCCGGAGAAACGCTCGGATTGTGCTGCCTTAGCGGAAGAGTGAAATTGGCATTATTGACTCTGTCACCTGAGCCATTGCATTCATTGCTTTGTGGCGAAACACCAGAATCATTTCCTCAGTATTTCTGTAACTTTCTCTCATCGAATGACGAACTTATCAATAAAGTATTCCCTAACATCATTAATAACTACAAAAATAATGAATGGTTGAGTGAGCGAGCAATTTTAGCGGCTAAGAATAAAGATGTAGATGACCTAAACTACATAATTCGAAATGATATCATTGGAACAATGCATTCATTCAAATCCATTGACTGTGTAACAAATGAAGATGAAGCCATCAATTATCCAATTGAATTTTTAAACTCCTTGGATGTGCTTGGCTTACCACCGCACAATTTACGCTTAAAAGTTGGCTCCGTAGTAATCATGCTTCGAAACAAAAGCCCACCAAAACTCTGCAACGGTACGCGATTGGTGGTAAATGAATTGATGAACAATGTGATTTACGCGACGATACTCAAAAGAAAATTCGAAGGTGAAGAAGTTCTCATTCCGAGGATCCCGATGATGCCAACCGATCTTCCGTTTGAGTTTAAAAGACTTCAATTTCCGATTCGTCTTGCATTCGCCATGACCATTAACAAATCACAATGCCAGTCTTTGAAAGTTTGTGGTCTGAATCTAGAAAATCAATGCTTTTCACATGGGCATGTTCACGAATCGGAAAAACCATATGCGTTGTTTGTTCTTGCACCTGATAATAAAACAAAAAATGTCGTGTATTACAAGGTGCTTAACTGAAGAGTGCAATCTATTACAGCTTCATTGAAATACTTGATTAATAAAAAAATTAACTTAATAAAATCAAAAATCTGCTTTTTTATTGCCTCTAGGGCGAAACACAGTTCGCCGGGTCAGCTAGTTAGAAATATATAGTTGCTCTGTTTTAACTGTATTATTTAAGCTGCGACATGAATTCTCCATTTTTTTTGCATTAGAACGAAATGAGCGGACACGTTTTTGTCTTTTATGTTGAGAAACGACTTGACACAAAATAAATAAAAATCTGCATTCTCTGTGTTTCCATTTTCGCCAAATGTTATGAAATATAGAACACTTTACAAAAAAATCGTATCTGTATCAAATAAGGTGTGAGTGACTGTATGCATAAATGCTGCTAAATTTTTTGCGAACCATGCAAATAGTATTAACAGCTGATTTGAACTGATGAATGAACTGATTTTTGTTGTTTTTCTACTGTCTGTTTCATGTTTTCAATGTTCATGCAAAATCACTAACCACCTGTGAATGAAAACATTTTTGTTGTTGTTGTTGAGTTTTACTCACATAAGGCAGGCGCACATGCGTTTCTACATACAACTGATCATTTAAATTCGTAATGAATTTGCGTAATCTAGTGGCAGCAAGCCAATAAGGCGCCACAAGCGCAAATCATACTCGCAAGTACAAATGTACTCTCATTTATATGCGAAATTTAAAAACTTAAAAAGCAAACGTACACACATAATTAGTATTTATGTATACTTACTTACCCTGCAGTAAATCGAACCATCCCCAAATCAACTTAGAACTGGTCCTTTCTGGAGCGACACAGGTCATCATTGTTCAGCAAATGCTTAGGCTCTCTTTTCTCTTAGACTCTCTCGTTTCCACGACAGTCGGTTCTACGTTACCTAAACGACCCGGATTTATATCCGGCCACTGGACTGTCACTCCAGCAGCATTCCCCGTATGTAAATATGTAAACAACACATCTCTTTTTTCCACCTTTTGGGTTGTGGCAGTTGGCATATTCCATACTGCAATGAGGTCTGCACAGTAGAAAAACTTGTGTTCAAGTCCAAATTTATAAGAAAAAAAAAATGGAATTTTGGTAGACTTCACTGGATTCGACACTTTCGCTTTTACCTACTACCGTTATGTGCGTCTGCAACTTTCTTACTTATTTACTTTTCTGCTTTGTGAACTGGCACACTTCACGTTCACTTGTCGTTAGTTTGAAGGCAGTCATTAAACTGAGATTATTGCAGCCTTTACTGTGGGGTAGTTACACACTCGTGTATGCAAAAATTTATTAAGTATTTGAAGGCCTCTTGGGTGTGTACTTATAGATATGTAGATGTACTTATATCGGTTATTGGCCCTTGACTGATGACAATTACCGGATGGCGTGCGCTACTCGTACTAGGCAAGTGCCAATAATTGAACAAATGGGTTTGGCATTCACTTTTTAAATAGAACACGATGGTGTTTTTATTTTGTATTGTTTTTATTTTTTATTTTAATTTTTTTAAGTTTTTTTGTTTAAATAGCAAATGCACTCGTCATTATAAATTCTTTGGCAGACTTGCTGGCCAAGCGGTTGAGCAAAACCGAAGAAAATTTGTTATTATTGGCGAGCAACTGATTATATGGAACGAAAATTGCAAGAGAAAGTCGAGAGAAAGGGGCATAGTTTTGTTTTTGATCTCTACCCAGAGCAATGGATTTATTTAAAGCTAAACATTTAATTACTATACAGCTTGCAGCGCATCTGCTTTCACTAGTCGCCTCCACGTGTCAGATGGCCTACCACATCTCCGACTGCCTTACGGGTCCTAGTCTAGGGCTGCTTTTGTATTTATTTCCTTGTGGTTTTCGCAGTATGTGACCGATCGATTTCCTTCTTCTCCGCCGGATTTCAAGATGAACGGGTATCTGCCTCGTTAATGTCCAAAGGTCGGTGTTAGTGATGGTATCAGGCCGGAAAACGTGCACAATTTTGGGAAGACTGCCATTGATAAAAACCTGGAGAGCTTGTATATCACGCATTGTTGTGTTCCATGTCTCACACCGCTACAGAACAACTAACTTTACATTAGATTCAATGATCCTCAATTTCGTGTGCCTAGATGTAGGTGACACAAATAGGAGGAGGAGCCCGGCCAAACACCCAAAAAAGGGGTGTACGCGACAATTATATATATATATATATATGTAGATGATCTCTACACTTTGTCCAAAAGACCAAACACAGCGCGCCCCTTCGATATTCGACTATGAATGTCGGCTGTTGAGCCGCAATTTTTGTTGATGACGCTTCCGAGATAGCAGAACTTGTCTACTACTTTGAGTTTAGTTCCGTTTATCTGAAATCCTTCTCTTCGCAATGTTTATTTTCAAACCTACTTTCGCCGCACATTCGCTGTGTCTCGTGCTATGTGTAAACGTAATATAACTGGCATATTTCAAAGTGAAAAATTTAAGAAATAATATACAATTTTAATAGTATAATGGCAACATAGTACCAAAATAAATTGCAAATAGAATGGGAATATTATTATTTGCCCAATGAATGGGGTTAGTAATCTCTATTTCGCCTTGTAGAAGAGTGATTAGTTTACGCTAGATTCCAATAGAAACATAACTTTTCGTCGTAAAAAAACTTCTTGGACAGTTTTGTGATTGCTTGATTCTGTATTATTTGAGCGCTTGGCAAAGATGGACACCAGCCCAGAAAAAAACGCAATATTTTCTTTGATAAAGACGGTAGCGCAAGCCAGGCTGCTGAAAATGTCAGTAGTGTTGCGACTCTGAGACTGCAACAGCCAAGCGTGGCATCAATCAATCGCTGATTTCATTAAGTTAATTTTTAAAATTAAAATTTGCACAACGCTCTGAAAACCCAATTATGAAAAAACGTCGACAAATTAATTCGTCTAATTCTATCGCCTTGTAAACATTCGATTGCTCATGAGCTAAACTTTGTACAAAATACCATTTAGAAGCACTTTAAAACGGCTGGATACAAAAGAGACTCGAGGTATGAGAGGCATACGAGTTAATACAAAAAACCTGTATGCGCCAAATTTCCATCTGCAAAGCGCAACAAAATCGTCTCATATCTGAAGCGGGTGATAATTGGTGATGGAAAATGGGTCACTTACGATAGTGTCAATCGGCATCAATAGTCGGGGTCAAATCGCAGTGAACGTTGGCCAAGTCAGAATTGATGATCGGTACGTTTTTGTTGAGGGATTGGTGAGATTGGCAGGGTCATTCTGCTGAGGGCTACTCCTTCCTGGCCAAACTTTTAATTCGGATATGTACTTTTAGCAATTGGCCTTCTGAGAAAACTAACCACTCAGCTGTGGTCAATGCGAGGCGAATTTTTTTCCATCAGCGTTACGCCAGACCGCACAAATTGGTAGTGACTTCCCCGAAGCACCGGGCGCTTGGTTGGGAAATGTTTGCACTCCATTTCATAGTACGGAAATGGTTATCATCTATTTATATCTGTCTGTAGTGAATGGTTTTGCTCAGGCACATTCATTAAATTTGGTGGCACTAGACCAACAATAACGTTTCGTACATTGCAATATTACGACAAAAGAAAGTAGAAAATAAAAGAAACGAACTAAGTTGCATAGCCGACATGAAGTTGGAGCTAGAAGCTTACGACGATAGTGCTAACATTTTATGTTGACAACCGGATGGAACCAGATGCTGGTGAAAAATTCGCTTTAATGTAAGCTTTGAAAATCTATTGTTTCAATTTTTTTGGCATTAGGCACGAGGAATTTTAGGATGAGAGCCATATTGGAATTACCCTTAAAAAGGCAACAAGTTAGCTAAGGAATCGGTGCGCATTTGACTTAAATCGGATCATTTCAAATATGCTAAATAAAGCTTTTAATGTCTAATAAGAAATAATGTACTTCTTTACAACACTGTAAATAAGTGTGTCTCTTATTTGAATTCTCAATAATTTTAGCATACTATATTTACTATTTGACGTCAAATAATAAAATAAGCAATATTTATACCTCCGATATGGTAATTATGAATTTCCTTCATTTCCACATTGTTTCGATCTGCTTTTTTATGTGGGCACGTGCAAATAGTCATCATCGTATATATACATCATCTTCGGAAAATAATCAACAGCCGTTGCGCTCAGACTTACTTTCCATTTCACAACTTTTGCTTCACATTCAAAATTAATGCAACAACTATTTATACACCGACCATACGTTTGCATTAATCAAATTGTTGGCAGCCACATTTGCGATGGAGACTTTTGCAACCCAACAAGCACCAAATATTGCTTTTTCAACTTTTAAGAAATTTTAATTCTCAGGAATGTTTCCTCAAACTCTGGCATTCCAGTTCACTTTAACAGTCGAGAAAAGTATTCTCGTTACTCGTTAAGATAAGGATAAGGATGAGGATAAGAATAAGGATAAGGATAAGGATAAGGATAAGGATAAGGATAAAAATAAAGATAAAGGTAAAGATATATATAGAAATAGAAATAGAGATAGAGGTAGAGATAGCGAAAGGGATAGGGATGGAAATAAGGATATGGATAGGGTCTAGGGATAGGGATAGGGATAAGGATAGGGATAAGGATAGGGATAGGGACAGGGATATGGATAGGGATAGGGATAGGGATAGGGATAGGGATAGGGATAGGGATAGGGATAGGGATAGGGATAGGGATAGGGATAGGGATAGGGATAGGGATAGGGATAGGGATAGGGATAGGGATAGGGATAGGGATAGGGATAGGGATAGGGATAGGGATAGGGATAGGGATAGGGATAGGGATAGGGATAGGGATAGGGATAGGGATAGGGATAGGGATAGGGATAGGGATAGGGATAGGGATAGGGATAGGGATAGGGATAGGGATAGGGATAGGGATAGGGATAGGGATAGGGATAGGGATAGGGATAGGGATAGGGATAGGGATAGGGATAGGGATAGGGATAGGGATAGGGATAGGGATAGGGATAGGGATAGGGATAGGGATAGGGATAGGGATATGGATAGGGATAGGGATAGGGATAGGGATAGGGATAGGGATAGGGATAGGGATAGGGATAGGGATAGGGATAAGGATAGGGATAGAGATAGGGATAGGGATAGAGATAGAAATAGAGATACAGATGTAGAAATAGAAATTAAGATAAATATAAATATAACCATAGAGACGATAACTGGCCGCACATTACGGTATACAAATTTCCAGATTGATCTCCAGTTCAACTGAAACCTAAATGTTTATTGGGATGCTACACCCACTCTGCAGTATATGTACGTAAGTGAATACTCACATGCATACATTTTGACACATATGAAATGATTGCCGCATACAAGAAATACATCTACAATTATTATATACAAGGTGGTCCCAATACAAGCGAATCCCTAAAATTTTATATAAAACTAGCTGTACTCGGCGTGCGTTGCTACGCCAATAACTAAAATAAATTTAAGAAAAATAACTTTAAAGAAAAATCAGTATAAAAATATTCAATTCATTCTAAACCATTTTAAATTGTGACATTACAAAGTTTAGTTTCAATTCGACGTGTATTGAAGTGCTGTGGGATGCACAATATTTCTTGTTTTTCCATCTGGTGCGTAGGCGAAAAAATCAGGTTTTCCAACACGTGAGCACAGTACATAGAGCTGTCCATGTGAGAAGCATGGATTCTCTAAATTTAATCCATGCGCCACCTGGTGGCGTGTGGCATCAATGAGCATATTCTACAAACCTTCGCCGTAGAAAAATACATATATATAGCAATTTTTATAATAATCGGTCCAGTAGTTTTTGAGTTCATTGATGACAGACAAACATTCATTTTTATATATAATATACATATATTTGTGAACAAACAAAATCATTGGTAATAGAACACGATTTTATTGATGTAACTGGCTTGTCTGGTTTCGTAGTTATGCATCCTCTCAATTTAATTTTTTCCTGGACACTTGAAAAATAAGATATAGCGGATTCGAATGGTTCCGTGGCGGCTAAATATATATCTTGGCCCCCTTTCTGATCGCCCAGCGCTTATCTTCAAATTTCAGCCCACAAAAATCCGCTATTTTAGCACTTTAATCGAAATTGTGTTTCTTGCGAAATTTTCCGCAATTTCAGCACGCAAATATATTTCAAAATATTTGTTCCACCCGGTATAGGTACTTAAGTATGTATGTATGTATGTTTTGTAATTTATAGGTATTTTATAGCCAAGATATAAAGTGTAGCACAACGACCAGCTAACGATTCGAAACCCATCAACCCGTCAGCCGCTTGATTTACCAGCTGAAAAGTTTTGGTTTGGTAACCCTGCTTGTGTGTATTATTTTTAAATTCTTCTAGCACACAATATTTTTATTTGGCACAGTACGTAGGTATAATATGAGAATGAATATAGTTGGTTTTTGATGGAATTCCAAGCATCAAAAATCAACTTTAATAAATATTTAGAGAAAATCAATTTTTCATTGCGACATTCTTAATGCGATATTTTGCGGCGAAAATGGGCTATTTTTATGTTTAAAAAATTATATACATAAATGACAGCATTGCCCAGCAAATATTCAAATGGGGTCGGATAAACAGGAAGTCATTTCTGAAACTACAGTTTTGTCTCAATAAATTGATTTTACTATCATCATTGGGGTTATGCATCACAAAAAAATGTGATCAAAATTGGTTCCACTTCTTTTAGATAGGTCTAACAGTTAGTGCTGAATACAGGGTGAAGTCCAAAATAAACAAGCCTCGCGTCATAAAAATGTTTTTGATAGCGCCAGCAATTTAATGAGTTAGTGCTTTGGAAGTTACATCCCCTGCTGACTTCCAGTGAAAGCTTGCTGACACTCGGTTCAATGCAAGCGAAGTTATTGCGTCTAAAGTGTCAGTATGTTTGTGTCATCGGTATAAAAATGAGTTGGAACAAAAAGCTAATATGAAATTTTGTTTTAAAATCGGTAAAACGTTTTTCGAAACATTTGAATTGACGAAAAACGTTTATGGCGATGATTGTCTATCTCGTGCCAGAGTTCATGAGGGGTTTACACGTTTCAGAGATAGTTGTGAGGACATAAATCACAATGAACATACGGGCCGTCCAAAATCAGTAATCACCGAAAACTCCATCGAAATTGTTCGTAAATTTATCAAAAATCAACCGTTATCATCGTTGAAATTCATGGAATCGGAGTTGAATATCTCTAAAACATCGTTGTATCTCATTTTAACTGATCATTTCGGCTTACGAAAGGTCTGTGCATGTTTCATTCCGCAGAGGACCAAAAATTGCTCAGAATTCAACATTCGAAAGACCTCATTAAATAAAGAGGCGAGAAAAGACGAGAACTTCCTTCACAACATTGTAACTGGCGATGAAGTGTGGTGTTTCCAACATGAACCTGAAACCAAGCGTCCAAGTGTCGAATAGAAGGACCCAGACGAGCCAATACCCAAAAAATCGCGTTTGGAGAAGTCAAAAATGAAGTTGATGCTCATTTGTTTTTACGATTCCAAGGGAATTGTCCACAGGAGTTCGTGCCAATGGGCCAAACCGTCACTGCAATTTTCTATCTTGGCGTTTTGAGGCGATTGTTGCATTCGTCGAATTCGCCCTGGATACCGCGAGGGAGGAAGCTGGCGCTTATTGCATGATAATGCACCATCTCATCGATCCACACTTGTGAGTGATTATCTGACTGGAAATCGCATTTTAATCATCACTCACTCACCGTATTCGCCTTATATGGCTCCCTGTGACTTCTATCTATTCGGAAAATTGGATTTGAACATGAAAGAAAAACGTTTTGCGTCCGTAGAGGCCATCCAAACTGCTTGTACCGACGTCCTGAAGGACATTCCGGATTCCGGTCAATGACCTCAAACACTCTTTCGAAAAGTTTTTAGACGGCGCAAAACAGTGTATCGAGGCCAGAGGGACTATTTTGAATAAATAAACTCGAAGTTATCAGAGCAAAGCTCCTGTCGTTTCTATTTTAGCTCAGTCTTGTTTATTTTGGACTTCATCTTTTTGTATTCTAAGTTACCCTGCCATGCAGACGGAAGAGTTGGTGGGGGAGTATACTGCGAGCAGGCACCCACTAAGCTCCAATTTAGGATTCCCCACCTCTGTAGTGTTTTCCAAGCGGAGGTAGTCGCAGTTAAGGAAGCAGTGAATTGGTTGCTTACTTCTGCAACTACTGTAAAGGGCGTAAATAATTACTTCGATGGTCAAGCGGCAATTAGGGCCTTGAGCTCGTTGTTTGTGAGATATGAGACATAAATCGCTGGGTTTATTTTAAAATATTTATTTCAAATTTAAACGAAAAAAGTGTAAGTACCCACCACTCCCATTCGAAGAAATTTACAAAATACTTTATTTTTATAAACCTTTAGGCAACTTTTATAAAGTGTAGAAAAATCCTGAAGATTAAAAAAAGTGTTAGAATTATCGCGCATTGCATATAAAAAAGTTCCGTTTTAACCCGTATTTTTTACTGGCACTTGTTTATTCCTTCTTCTGCACAAGCTTTAGAGCGACTTAAATGGGGTTGAAGACTACGTAAAAAAATCTCATTGTCCAATTGTCTTCCCTTTCGTTGAACACACCTATTTTTACTGCCACTGTACGAGTCCGTGGCGGTATTTATTAATTAAATTGACTTATCAGCCTTTGTTGCGTAGCATGAAATTATTTACACACACGCACATCCACGCCTACAGTGATACAAAGCATAAACTTTGATATACAGTTGCGGACATTGAAATATGGATGCCTAAAAAAGTCTATAAAAAAATCAAAAAAATTATTGCGAGTGATGTTGCGCTGGGGAAATATTACCTGAAATTCTAATTATAGTCTGATTCGACTCAGTTTCAAGCATATTTTAAATAGATGAGAACGAAAACAATATAACAGTAAATGGCGAACGCTATCGTGCCGCACAGTGCGGCCGATTCCCGAAAAGCTGGCAAAAACTCAAAAAATTAAGTAATTGATTCAAAATTTCTTACTCGGGGGTTGTCGGGGTCGCTGATTACGAATTTGATCTTAAAATTTTGAAAATCCACCCCCTTCCACCCCTATTGGCCACCCCCTCACGTGAAATAGCGTATATTCTAGAACATAATCAAGATGCATGTTAATTTATATGTTTTCGGGGTCGCAAGGTAGCAAGTGGTAGCAGCTGAATCTTGTTTTATTCAGTAACCATTACTTTTTTGAGTAACCTTTAATAGGTTTCAAAGCAGCATATGACGGCGTTGTATTACTAATATATACAGTTTGAAAACTCAAATTTTATAAAAAAAATTGCAAAAAATGTATCTACGTATTGCTGGAGCTAAAAATTTTGTGTCCAGGTATTGATATGTACTAAAGATTTCTCGTATTTTACTAACCTTCCGAAGATGATTCCATTTGGTTTTGTTCAATTTACTCCATTACAAAATCTTTCAAATGTGTACAACTTTCACTATTCATCGACAGTAATACGATGCTCAAACGAAGGCCACGTTGCGACTGAAAATACAGAGGATACTTAAGCTACAGGACGTTGCTATGAACGGTTTTCACTGCTCAAGGCATTACTGTAGCCAACCCAAAGACAAAAAAACTCTATCTAGAAACTTTTTTTTCGACTTTTGGTCAGCTTTTTGGGAATCGGCCGCACTGTGTGCCGTCATAAACGACTTTTTGATACCGGAAATTGAAGCCTGTGATCTGCAGAACAATTGGTTCAAACAAGACGGCGCTATTTGCCATACAGACCGTGAAACAATGGATTTATTGCGACGTCGTGGATTGGAACAAACTGCGTGCAAAGACCAAATTAGGATTTCACTGCGCCAGAAGTAAAAGAATAATTTTTTTCCTGCGGAATCTTAGTAAAGTGTGAGACGTCTGTCTACATTTCATTGCCCGTAACTGTGTACAATATATACGATGGCTTTCTCATCTCTGCATATACTCACATACCTGTACATATATCACTTTGATCAAAAAGTTCCCGGAACAATCGCCTGCTGACTGACTGAGTTCAATATTTTTTAGTTAGGTTCCCACATCTGTGATTAACATTTCTACCAAAAAATCGTCATTGCTTGACATTTGTAAAAGTTATGCGCCTCGAAGAAATCTGTTTTTGCACGTGTTTTCCATTTTCATTTGCAACAAATAGTTTGTATAATTTTGCATTAAAAATGAATTCAATGGTGCGAAAACCTTAGAAATGTTGGGCAACTTTTTCGGCAATGACATTCTAAAGAAAGCAGCCATTTACGCTTCAGAAGAGATCGTGAATCCATCGAGGATGATTACGCAGATCGTTCACATCGAAAACTGATAAAAACATCAATAAAGGGAAAGAAAAGTTGATCGATAACCGCAAATTAACCAGCAGAGAGCTGGAGAAGGACTCGAACATTGCTTGTGGATCCTGGATTATGGATATTGCAGCTAATGATTTGAGTTTGCGCAATGTTGCTTCAAAGTTGGTCCCTAACCAAAGTTGGACCTAACTTTCATGCAAAAAAGGGATCGCGTTGATATCACGAAATACCTGATTTCCAAGGCTGAATCCGACCTAACATTCATCAAACGGATCATTACTGGAGACTAGACGAGACGAGAAATGTGTTTATGAGCACGACACACAATCCAGGCATCTGGCGAGTGTGAGGAGAACTCCGAATTAATCAAGACCAAGCAAACATATCGTTTCAGTCAAAAAAGAAAGCGATGCTCACGGTTTTTATGGATTACAACGGTATTATGGTACACCACGAATTTTTGCTAGAAGGTCAGACAATTAATAAAGACTATGTATTGTGCGCTATAAAAAATGTATGTGAGGTAATTCGCCAAAAAAGAAAGGATTTGTGGGAAAAGAACTCGTGGATTTTGCACCATGATAACGCATCGTCGCACAGCTCCAGTAAATGTTTTACCAAGAGCGAAACGAATACCATCCAACTGACATCGAGTTCATTTGATATGGCTCCCTGCGATTTATTTTCTGCTTGATCGAATCAAAAAAAAAAAAACTTAGCAGAACCACTTCGGCGTTCCAGCAGCCGAAAGAAAGTAATGAAAAAATTGAAGACGCCTTCAACGGCTATATCGAAAATAGAGTGCCAGCAATGCTACGCGGGCGGAATCAAACGCTAGCATAAATGAGTTGCAGTTGATGGCAAGTATTTTGATGGCGATAATATCAGTTTTGAGAAATAAATTTGTATTTGGAATTTTCCGAATATATTCCGGGAACTTTTTGACCAAGATGTACTTTCGATCCGGCTGTTAGACTCTTACAGCTGACGAATGGCACATTCGCAAGCAAAATAAACAAACTGTTAACCAACTGACCAGCAACCCACTAACTGACCAAGTCACTAAGTAGTCTCCGCGTCACGTCAACAAGCCAAGCCGTTACATACTCAGCACTTTTCGCTAGATTTTCACTACCACACTCGTAATTGTGTATTGTGTGAGTTTGTATTTTGGCCGTGCCTCTTGACGCTTCCATTTAGTTGTTGGTGGTCGGTCGATGTTGGCCACTTGACGTTGGCTAACAGATAGATTTTCCCCAACAATTCGTTCGTTCGCGCATTTTAGTCGCGTCCAACGCATTTCGTGCGATTTTCACGGAAATTTACAAGACAATTTTGTTTAAATGCTGTATTTTCTGCCTGTTTGCTGCGCCATATATTTGATTTAAAACATTTTAGTGCAAAAAAAAAAAAAAATATTCTTAAAAAATACAAATTGTGATTTTGTGCAAGAACGAATTATAAAATTATTTATTTTTAACCATAAAAGGGGGAAAATTACTAAGTGCCAAGAAAATGCGTAAAGCAATTACTAAACGTCTTTCTATTTCCATGCAGGACGAAAATCGCTGCCTTCTGGACCGTTTCATGCGTTACAAATCGAAGGATGCCGACAAGTTGAACGAAGAGAACGAGAATTTCCTAAGGTGAGTTTGTATGGTGTGTGCCCAGTTGTTATTGTTCTTGTTTTGTTGCTGTTGTTGTTAGTAAAAATAGAAAAAAAAAACAGTTTCTTTGATAAAATGCTAAAATTTAACTTTTGCTTCTTAAATAAAACTTTGTTTTTTCCAATACAAACTGAATATTTACTGATTTAATTAGAATCTTCTACGTTTAGTTTTATTACTCCAAATGGTGTGTTTTTATTTAAATTTAATTCCAATTTTCAATTTTGCATTTTTAATTTTTAATCAAATTTAAGAATTTTTTGAAATACATTTAAAAAAGATAAAAGTTAAACAAAAAATATTAAAAAAAAACAAGGAAAGCACTTTTTGGCTCTTATCATTCGGTAGATGGACACTTTGTTTTTAATCCCCTATCTAAGCACTTGTGGATGCGGGAATACCAAACAAAACAAAAACACAAAAATGCAAACAAAGTCTACACAAAATAACTGTGCTTCCGAAAAAACTAATTGCAATCATTAAAGCAAGCATAAAAAGAAAGAAAACAAAAAAACGAAGATAAAAAACAAACAAAAGTTTAAATCTCACACAAAAAAAAATTGAATAAAATAAAAAAATTTGCTTCGTTATGCGCGCGCCATTGGCAACGTGTGTATTGGGATAAGAACAACAAAAAATAAGAATAAAAATAAAAAATAAAAACAAATACATCATGTGGAATGTAGTCTCATGTGGATTGTGTCTTTTTTTATGATTGCTCGCGCTCTAAGCTCTTTGTTTATCATAGACCTAATTAATGTATGTTCATACCTATAACGGTACGGTATAAGTATCCAAAGTATATTTAGAAATTTTAATATTTTTTTAAGCGCATATTCTTGTTTCTTTTTGGGAAATGCATACATTGTGTCATAAATTGCTTTATGTACATACATATATATACAGTACCTGGCCATTGAATTATGAGCGATGATAAAAATTACATATTTATGGCTTTGAGAGCGAATAAAAAGCAAACGGTTTTAAAGCATTTAAAAAGTTTACATATTTGTTTTTATTAAAAGCTTCTTGACGTTTTTGCATTAAAAATATTTATTTTAAACTAATATTTCGTGGCTCCTCCACTTGCTGTTAAGACGGCCGCAATTCATTGAGGCATACTGGCTATGCACTGTGTTATCTTCGTCTTAAGATTTTGGTCATTATACCACACATCTTCGATGTTTTCCTTAAGCTGTTGTATTGTGGTTTTATTCCGCTGGTATACTGTCGATTCTAGGTGTTTGACCCTTGGAAGTTCGCAATCTTCAGAATATCGGTCTCCGGCTCTTCTGCGAACAAAATTTGCTGTTTTTGTGACCGCTTCCAATCGGCATTCGTCGCTAAAGATGATCTATAAGAAGAAAAACACAACCACAAAAAAGTGTGAATATTTACATCTTCTTACTACTGCTATTTGATAAAGGAAAAACATATTTTTTTATAATTTACTTTTTTCCAATATTCCGCGTCGAAGTCTCTGTGAAGTTGTGCCCAAAGTTTCCGCCGATTTCGCATACACGGTGTCACTTTTGGCTTTATTGCTGGTCGTCTGCAAAAGAGTCCATTTTCGTATAAGCGTCGTCGTACCGTTCTTTCCGAAATATTTACTCCAAATTCCTGAACCTCTCTTAAAATCATCCGACTTGAAGAATTTCTGTTCCAGAGTCCGGTCTCGGTGACAATTTTTGCGATTATTTGAAGTTACCGCTAAAACGTTGTTGGTATTTTTCAACTTTTTGGCAACATTTACCACAGACGCCTTGGATATTCCAACGGTTTTTGCTATGGCTTTCAAAAGAACTGCAATTTGTTGCTTTTGTCTCGATGTCAAATCCGACTTTCGGCCCATTTTCTAAAAAAAACTGGTTAAATTGAAAAACAAGGATAATCCACTTTACAAATTCAAAAGATATGTATATTTTGTACTTACTAAAAAATAAATAAGTAATTGGCGCGTACACTTCAGTTAGGTGTTTGGCCGAACTCCTCCTCCTATTTGTGGTGTGCGTCTTGATGTTGTTTCACAAATGGAGGGACCTACGGTTTCAAGCCGACTCCGAACGGCAGATATTTTTATGAGGAGCTTTTTCATGGCAGAAATGCACTCGGAGGTTTGCCATTGCCTGCCGAGGGGCGACCGCTATTAGAAAAATGTTTTTACTAATTTTGGTTTCACCGAGATTCGAACCAACGTTCTCTCTGTGAATTCCGAATGGTAATCACGCACGAACCCATTCGGCTACGGCGGAACTAATTGTACTTACTGTTGTTTTATTTCAGATATATGAATATTCACTATTCAATTCTTTCACTTTTCAGACGATCTCAATTAGTTTTTTTATGCTCCTCACACAAGATCGAATTAATTCGCACTAACACTTGCACACTTAACTTTTCACTTGTAAGCAAGTAAACTGATCCTTTTCTAATCGTCGCAGGCCAATTGACCGGAAATTCTTAAAAACAGCTAACAACAGGTTAAAAACCCCTTAATATCCTTTTTTACTTGGAAAAGTCCAAATTAGATTGAAAATTTTACCTGATATTTGAAGTTTTCAGAAAAAATGCCATCGGTCATAAATCAGTGGCCAGGTACTGTACACTCCTCTCCCCTCACTGTTCCCATGCATTTGCTAATGAAGCTATTTGTTTACGTAAAAAAAAGAAATAAAAATAAACTTTTATACAAAACTTTTATATACTCTTATAAAAATATGCATGCACGTACAATATGTATTGGTAGCATCTTTGTAGTAATAGCCCCGCGGTAAAAACATGAATTAGTGACGAATTCCTGGCCATTGCACCGTGCGGCAAAATTTAATTTTTTTTCTTATTCGAGAAAGATTTCTTCAAATGCACGTGAAACTACAGATTTTGTATGTGTGGTAATGCTGCATACTCAGTTTTTAATTTGCTCATCAATTTAATTTTTTAATGGCCTCTAAAGTTTGAAAGCGCAGACGTATGCGGAGGTGTCCATTGCGTATACTTAATTTCGTGGGAGGAAAGTTCAATTTTTTTTTTTTTTTACATTTATATAAAACAGCCAGCAGAACGAAAGTGTGAGGTATGTATTAAGTACATATAATATTTAACAATATATTGTGTATTTTGTTCAAAATAAATCATTAGGGTATTTAATGCCACTTTTACCAAAGAAATTATTCTGCTCTATTTGTCCTGTCCTATATTGAGCTGCTGGTTAGCTAGGCAAATTCTCTTTCCCTTGACATCCATACTAATGCCATAGATTGGGTATTAGTATATAAAACTGTTTTTGGAATTATAGTCCTCTGACTCTTTAACGCCATTTAAGAAATTAACTTGATGAGAAAACGAAACAATTCAACATCAGGTATACAGTAATTGAAAAAAAATGTTAATGTAGTTTTTTTCGGAATTCATATTTAACAAAAAAATTAACAAAACTACAAAAAAGCAAATTGACAGAAGTCTATACACAGTTCAATTAGCTTTTGTTTTTTTTTTTTGTTTTATTCCTTGTTCACTCCACTCGGGAGCATAGGGCATCAACAAGACTCATCCATCGTACAAGGATCTGTGCTGTTGTTTTTCCACCATCCCATGAGATGTCGGCATTTGCTAGTTCGCAGCATCGACCTTCTCCAAGTGTTTTTAGGTCGACCGCGACCTCTGCTCCCTTGTGGGTTCCAGTCCAGTGCCATTCTGGAGATGCTATCTGGTGGTTTTCTCAATGTGTGACCTATCCATTGCCACTTTCTCGTTCGTTAATCTTCACAGTGCGCCGTTACTGACGGTGTTTGGCCGGAATATTCTGCAGATAATGGGGAGGCATTTGTCGATGAAGGGTTGTGATGGTGTTCCGCTTCCGTACAACAATACGGACTTCACGCATGAGCCGACTATTCGTAGTTTAGTGCGCCTGGAGATTTGCGAACTCCCGCATACTGTATGCATTCGCCCGAATGCCGCCTTTGCTTTGTTTAGCCTGCAGTTGACATCTTCATCTGCTCCACCATCTGCCGTGATGATACAGCGGAGGTAGTAGTAGCTTTCGACGAATTCCACCACGTATCCGTCAACCAATATCTGCCTTGCGTTATTGTGGTTAACTCTCATGACCTTGGTCTTGGCGATAATGACCTTCAGTCCGACAGTGCGTGCCAGCGCGACTAGTTTGCCCGCCCTCAAAATGTCTGGTGAAACTCCACTGTACTTATATCAAATCTACAGTTTGACGTGCATGTGAAATTTTTCGTCATTAACTTTTATGGTCGCTCGTCGTTTTCGTAAATGAGCGCTACCCTGGAGATGGCAACGTTAATAGTTTACTGGCACCGGCATTCTCACGAATTGGCGTATAAATTAAAATCCAACCAACGCGGGACATTCCCACACATTTCTTTGAGTTGCCTTGTCGTCTTTTAGACCTTCTGTCCCAGTAGATCAATTCAATTTTCTTGAGTTTTATTGAGTCATAGCGCACTGCGATCTCTGATGTGACCTATTGTGCTTCACCGCGAGCCTATAATTGTATATTTCTGATGAATTTGAGCACTTCCTCAGCGTTTTATTCCATAAATACCAATGAATCCAAAGCTACATCACCAGAGGTGACTTCGTCTCGGTAGAGCTGCACATTCACTGCACTCTGGTGTTTTATGATTCAGCTCATGAACACGAAAGACATTTGATTCTACTAATTCTAGTTTGCTGACATGATGGGGAAGACTCTAATGCCTCGAAAATCCATTATTTTCTATTTGGTTTTAAGAGCCTACTTGACGCTCCTCTAAAAGCAAGCATTAATTGTTTTACTTGCCCCTGTCCCGAATTTTCCATTCAGTGTAGTATAAAGTCCGTAGTCTCCCAGTCGTTGACAATTTTCTTTTCGTGGGCTTTGGAAAGCCTGCGGAAGGGTTTCGGGCCATGTAATTTTGATGTAGCGCCAAATTTTGCTAAGCAGTCTGACTCATCCGTGCCGTCATGACCTTCATGTTCTGGTACCGAGCTTAGCAAGATGAGCAAAAAAGTGCTCTGTGGTTTGCGTGAGCTTGCCAATGGCTCCCATGTCTGCGAAAGTCAAAGAAATTTCAAAAGCCTAAAACAATGCAGTATTTTTCGAAACCTACTGTTGAGTGAAAAATTCAACACAATCAAAGGGACGAAAAATCATCTTTATTTTGACTTTATTAACATAATAAACCGATGCCAAACCCCCGAAAATTCTTGGACCCAAATGAAGTTGAGGCTCCACAAAACTGGGTCAAAACTGGGTTCACAGCAGCTCTCTCAACAAATTTAGATAAATTTGGGATTTTTTTTCGAAAGATCAGGACAGAAATCTCGTGGAGGCTATGTGCCGAAGAAGGCAGTCCCTTTTTTTATTTATTTGGTATTAATAAAATAATATTATGAATACTCGATACTTCTTACTTTGTTTCTGCCAGGCTTTTTTTTAGTACAATACTTAGATTAGGTTAGGTTAGACAGGTTGCTTGCCTAAGATAAGATACTGAGAGGCCCTAAGGCACATACCCTAAGTAAGTTGCTTAAAGCACTTAGATCTTTTTTAGTAGGTGACTGATTCCTCCGAGGCTTTGTTATCGCTTTCATTGGAGAAGTATTTTTGCGAGGCGGCCCCGAAACCAACGCGCACAACCAGATATTCTGGAATGTTTTGCCTTCTCACACTGGCGAAGAGAGACTAATTGGGCGGAACTATTTCGTGGTATAACGACCCGGTTTCCCTGCTTTGCGAATAAAGACCACACTGACTTTCCTCCATGAGTTAGGGATATTGACTGCTGTAACATATTTTGTATAATTCCATCCGATCCTCCTGATGTGTAGGGTTGGAGGGAGTTTACCGCCCAGGTTACCTTAGTTTCACAGATAATCTTCCTTGCAAGTTCATCTTTTTGAATTCCAGAAGAGCTCGAACTTTGTGCATTGTTCGTCCATTCTTGGCATCCAGGGAAGTTTGTTTGTATGAGATACTCAAGTGTTCAATACTTAATATCGATAATTTTTAGAGTTGAATTTTTTATGGAAAGGAGATTTCATGAAAAGGAGATTGTCCTGTAAGCGTAGTCGTGGTGGTCATTTGCCTGATGTTATTTTCCACTATTAACTCTCTAGAATGAAATAAAATTGCATTCTCCTTGGAATATCAAAATAACACCTCTTATTGGAAAACCGTATATAATGTTTGCCTCCTTAAAAATGGTAAAATATCTTATTTGATAGCGGTTCCTTAAGCGGCGTGGGTGAAACTCCAACTTTTAACTCTGTTCGTGTCTCATAAATGTTTACTTATAGTCGCTCCATTTGTTCGCTGTGATAGGTTTACCTCCAAAGTAGTTAATATGATATAAGGTGACCTCCTTTCTTATTTATTGTGGTGAAATACTTGTAAAAAGTACTGCGTGTTGTTTCGCTTGATTTTGATGATAAAATTATCGTAGTCAGGATTACCCCATTCATATAAACAATTTCGTGTCTAATCTTCAGATCCTGCACAGTGAATAAGCGCTCACATATTGAGCCGTCCCCACGATTTTTTTAATTTATCAACACTTTCGACGATAGGCCTATCAGAGCGTGCGTCAATTTCGACGCCCATAACTCCAGAATGGAATCATGGCGAACTAAAGAGATTACTTCACCCAGAACTTGTCACCTCACTTCATACAATAATGCCCGAAAAGAGACATCAGGGAAATAATTAGAAATATTTAGAAAACCACATGTATTTGGTTTTTGTAAAATTAAACCATAAAATAAAATTAAAATTAAAAATAAAATAAAAATTAAAAATACATCTTTTTTTCTCTTTGCTATAATTTTTTCCCATATTTCCATCTCTCAGCACTTTTTTTCGCACACTACACGCGAGTATACAAGAAATGCTCGCTAACCACATTTAAGAACCTTTTGAATAAATATTTTTGCACAAGGTGGCCAAAAATTATTCATTCAACTTTGTTTTCAAATTACTTTTTCACTATAAAAAAAAATACTTTGCAATACTTTGCACAATGAAAACCTTATTTTAACCCATTCGCGCTCCATTCATTACTGCAGCTGTCTAGCTCCCAAGTGTCAAATATGATTGAAGTACGCCGCCATTTGCAAAAATTATAAATCTTCCGATAGGCTGATAAATTTTGCACCACCTTGTAAAATACTGAATGTAGGTATGTATTGCGATGCAATTATTTTGCTTCAGCTCGTTAGAGAAGCTCATATTTTTCACTTTTCACGTCCATGTGCACACATACTTGTATATTATTTGCGAGTACATTACAAAAGTATATGAAAAAATATTACACAATTTTGCAATTAAATTTCGAAATTACCAATTAAGAATTTTCATTAAATTTGCGGAATTTTCTTATATATATTTTTTCCATTTTATGATACTTTAAAAGTTTTCAAAATATTTTGGTTCACTATTTTTTTCAAAGTTTTTGGCAAATTCATACATACAGTATTTTCCAAAAGTGTTCACGAAATTCAAAATTTTCATACTACTGCCAGTTGTCCTTTTTTACTGGTTATGGGAACAAGTCTCCGTCCTTTCTTAGCCAAAGTTAAATAAAATATGATATTATGTGAAGTATGTCCAGACAGCATACGGATTCCTCTGTCGAAATATTCGAGTTCCTTTGATTTGATCCATTCATTGAGTCAGTTTGCGATGCTAAGAAGTAAACCGCTTTCTAATAAGGGCTGGCTGCATTGATCGGAATTGATGGTAGTCCGAAGGTGCAATGTCTGGGGAATACGGCGGGTTGGGTAAGATTTCTCAATTCAGTCCCTATAAATATTTCTGGACCGATTTAGCAACGTGTGGCCTGGCGTTTTCATACAACAAAATCAGTTTGTCATGTCTACCGTCTTTCTTGGATAGTTCGATTCAAACGCATTAGCTGCAGTCGGTAACGATCGCCAGTGATGGTTTCAGATGGTTTAAGAAGTAGATGCCACTCTTCCGATCCCCCCAGATGCGCAATACAACCTTTGAAGCATGAATAGTTTTTTTCGCTGTCGATGGAAAATTAAAATATTTAGTTTTTGTGTAAACCGAAGCAAATCGGCGTTTCTTCTAAAACCTCAAGAAGCCGTGCCCAATATTTGTCATTCTAAATTGTATTTCCCATCTGCAAATAAAGGGTTTTCCAATAACAGGTTTATCTATCGCTATCGAGAGATGATTAACGATTTTTTATGGTCGGAGTTGGATGGTGTTGATCTGGTTTATTTTCAACAAGACGGCGCTACGTGCCACACAAGCAACGAAACCATTGATCTTTTACGGGAACAGCTTCCGGACTGTGTTATCTCTCGAAAAGGTGATCACAATTGGCCACCGAGGCCACGTGGCAAGAGAAGTTCTGCGCCAACAGTCCAGGGTCGATTCAAGACATCAAAGATGGAATATTCGTGAGGCTATCGAGGAAATAGGGCATCCTCGTTGCAATTCGGTTATGGAAAATTTCATGAAACGGATATTGTCCTGTAAGCGTGGTCGTTGTGGTCATTTGCCTGATGTTATTTTCCACTATTAACGGCATACCTTCCTCTTTATAATGAAATAAACATTCTATTATAAAATAGAAGTTTTCTTTGAATATCAAAATAACACCTCTTATTGGAAAACCCTTTACTTA
Organism: Anastrepha obliqua; assembly: GCF_027943255.1. Lineage (NCBI taxonomy): Eukaryota > Metazoa > Arthropoda > Insecta > Diptera > Tephritidae > Anastrepha > Anastrepha obliqua. The sequence continues at coordinate 138,192,805 of NC_072892.1, read as the reverse complement.
ATTTTTGTGGAATCCGAGGCAAATCGTCGTTTCTTCTAAAACATGAGGGAGTCATGAGTTGGGGACGATCTTTAGTTGGCCAATATTTGTCATTCTAAATTGGACGAGGCAGGCGGCCGCCGTAGCCGAATGGGTTGGTGCGCGACTACCATTCGGAATTCACAGAGAGAACGTCGGTTCGAATCTCTGTGAAACACCAAAATTAAGAGAAACATTTTTCTAATAGCGGTCGCTCCTCGCAGGCAATGGCAAACCTCCGAGTGTATTTCTGCAATGAAAAAGGTCCTCGTAAAAATATTTGCCGTTCGGAGTCGGTTTGAAACTGTAGGCTCCTCCCTTTGTGGAACAACATCAAGACGCACACCACAAATAGGAGGAGAAGCTCGGCCAAACACCCAAAAAGGGTGTACGCGCCAACTATATAATATATATATATATATAAATTGTACGAGGTGTGTTTAAAAAGTATCGCGAATTTTGTGGTATTTCAAAAATTATTTATTTATTCATTAACATTTATTTTGTCCCCTTCACAGTAATCCCCATGAGATATTAAGCACTTGTGCCAACGTTTTTTTTTCAAGCTTCGAAGCACTTCAAAAAATCATTTTTTTATCTTGTTCAGCTCCTCCTTCGATGCCGTCTTTATCTCGTCAATCGTAGCGCAGCGTCGGCCTTTCATGGGCCTCTTCAGAAAAATTCACAGGGGGTCACATCTGGAGAATACCGTGGCTGTGGCATCATTAACGTGTTGTTTTTGGCCAAAAAGTCGCGCACAACCACGATTTGTGAGCAGGGGCGATATTGTGATGCAAGAGCCAATTTTTTTTCTTCCACAAACCTGGACGTTAATGGCGGATTGCTTCGCGCAAATTGCGCATAACTTGCAGGTAAAATTCCTTATTGACCGTTTTACCCTGTGGCAAGAACTCATATTGCACAACGCCCCTGCAATCGAAGAAAACGGTAAGCAAAACTTTTACATTCGGTCGAACTTGGCGCGCTTTTTTCAATTTGGTTCGTGCGGCAGCTTCTATTGAGATGATTTCCACGTCATAACCATAAACCAACGATTCATCACCAGATATGACCCTCTGGAGCCAATATGGGTCATCGCGGGCATTGTCCAACAATGCATTAGCAATGTTAATGCGATGCTGCTTTGGTTCCAAATTGAGCAGTTTTAGTACGAATTTTGCGACGACCCGTCTCATGCTCAAACTATTGAAAAAAATCGAATGTCACTAGCCAATCGATATGTCTTGGTCCTCAACAACGTCTCTAACGGTGATTCGACGATTGGCCAATACCATTTTCTTCACTTCGTCAATGTTTTCGTCTGTTGTTGAAGTGCTCGGGCGTGCGGCTTTCAGCGACGCTTTTCGTCGTTCATATCTTCTTGGCATTCAGAGAACATTTTTCACCACCGATAAACGTTGTTTGGATCCAAAGTAGCTTTTCCGTATGACGCACTCAACATTCGGAATGCATTCGCGCACTTAATTTCATTGTTCACACAAAATTTGATATAGGTTATTTGATTAACAGCTGTCAACAATTAACTGAACAGTCAAAATGGCCAAACTCGTCGGCATGAGTTGCCTTCATTTTTCATCGCAGAACCTGTATTTTTCGAAAAATCCAAGCTCGGCGAATCTATGTCTTGGGGGAAAAAAGCAGATTTGGTGCCTCTTTTCTACGACTAGCGCGAATGTCGTTTTCAAATTTTCGTGTTCTTTACCTATTTAGACACTTAGCACTTAAAACACGCATTCAAATTGCTGCGATAGCTCGTGCATATGTCTACAGCTTCCTTGCAGCACATTTGAAATTTGGGTATCAGTTTCTTGTTCTATTCTATTCTTCCTGTTTCTAAAAGATTTCTCAAAAAAAAAAAAAAAAATCGGGCGGAGTATTTGTAATTGTGATCGAAGGAATTTACGAATGAAAATTATAGTTGTAGCGTTGCCGTATAGCAAATCCTGCAACAAAGTATCGATATCAAGTGCCGAACTCGAAAAAAGTATCGCGTAAAAAACGGCTTGCTTCAGGAAAAAAGTATTGAGTATTTACTTGCAAGTACAGGCATCGAGGCATAATTACATCTGAGATGGCAATACCCACGTTAGAAGGTTTTTTTCAACCACTCTCGTTCAAATAATTGTGTTCTATCAAACAGGGAGGGTATGAAGAGGAAATGGAATTTGTGGGGTTTGTTGAAAATAAAATCTGATAATTTTGCATGTCTCTACTTATTTTTGCATTTACTTTTAGCAGTCGTTTCATGTATTGCGCTTTGAGGTAGCTAATTGGCTTGTAATTGGTGTTATTTAATTGCATAAATATTTGTATTATATCATTCACTGTACATACATACATATACATATATATATAAGCATGTATGTATGGTATGTATATATCCATGTGTGTATGTATGTGTGCATGGAAGTTAGATCCTAAGCGCGCATCCCGTAAAATTTTCAAATTTTTAGCATACAACTTAGTTCTATATCACTTATGTGCATATGTATGTGTAGTGTATTTGTATCTGTGTTTCCTGCTATTTTATAATTTATTGTATTCTCTTATTTTCATTTGATTTTGAAAACAATGCAATTTAGTAATTTTACTTTTATAAATATCGTTAACATTGTTGTTAGCCATTTGATCGTTTCAAGTCCATTTAACATTGCCATCGAATGCAAGCAGAAATCATCACAAAAAATAACAAAAAAAAAAAAAAAAAATGTTTACTACTCATTGCGGAAAAAAAACATTAAAAGAACTAAAAATTATTTTGCATCAATCTAACCAAATTCGCCTGTGCCATTTTGACATCTGCTCTCGATACTACTCACCATTCGACTCACTCTCATCACCTTCCTGTCACACGTGTACCCAACGCTTAATGGCTTAGCAAAATACTACACTCTTAATTGCAAAATAATCCAAAGCAGAATTTTGAAAAAAAAACAAAAACCAGAAAATCTTAAGTGTAAAAACAACAACACAAGTAACGCTGATGATAGCCATTAAATGCATCAAAACACCACCACCAAAGAAAAAAAAAGCAATTTTTTTTTTCAATAAATTTTTCTTTTGTTGCAAACGTACCGAAAAAACAACTATTTTCCTTCTCTTCTTCTTTTCTTTTTGTTTTCGAAATCATAAACAAATTGTGCACTCCCACTTTTAAATATCTAGAAAAAGACTGCCGTCAATTTTCAGAAAACGTTCGGATAAATTGAAACGCGATCTAGAAGACGCTGTCCGTGAACCAGGCTCACCGCGTCGCGATTCGGCTAGTCCATCGTATTTGGGCGACGACGGTGATAGCATATCGCTGACAGGTGGTGGCAATAACGGTGCAGCAGGCGGTGTTGACTATTTTAATCTCGATGATATGTTGGGACCATTACATGAACTACCTCCCTACAATCCATGTATAATATCTTCCACAACACCAACAACAATATATGTGAATTTCGAAGCGCACGAAAACGAATCACATGCGGTGCGTTGGAGTCCGGTGGAGCGCATGGTGGCAACTGGTGGCGCCGATCGTAAAGTAAAACTGTGGGATGTGGGGAAAGGTAAGCGCGATTGTTGCAATATTATTTCAATTCAATAAATGGATTTATCTTTTTCTGTTTTCTTCACTTACAGTTGTTCAAGATCCGCGTGCGGTTTTGGGTGGCAGTAGTGCCGGCATTAATTCTGTGGATTTCGATTCGACTGGCACGTATATACTGGGCACCTCGAATGATTATGGCGCTCGCGTGTGGACAGTGGCGGATAGTCGTTTAAGGGTAAGTGGAAAAGGTGAAAAAGCGCAGAATGGCAATGCCAATGACAATGACGAGTGTGCCAGTCAAAATGAAAATAATTTAGCGGATATTAAGGCAAATAAGACGTGTGCTGCACGTGGCAACTGTGCAACGGATAGTCTGATGATCAACGCTGATAGTCAGTACTTTAGTAGCGTTTGAATGTGCATACATCGAATGTCAACGGAATAAGAAAAATTAGAAAGTAGTTCTTGGTTAATGAAAACATTTTTTAATTTAAAAAAAAAGAAAACAACTTTCACCACACCCACCACTAAATATTTTATCCGTTCATATTGGCTACTTTTAATTTTAATATGAAAAATATTAATATATTTACAATTTATTGTTCATTCATTTGTTAGTTGGAAAATGAAAATAAAAAATAGTAATTACTATGGGCTGAAAATGTCAAAATCATATGTTAATATTATATAAAAGTAGTTTCGTGCGAATAAATATTTTGTATTAAACATATTTTTGACAGCTAATCGGCTTAAAAAATATTATCGAAGTAGGATGCGTACATTATGTCAATTAATTTTTTGCAAATGCAAACACAACTTGAAGTAAAACTGCAGCCAGCTAACGACACTTTTTTGTTTGAACGCAAATACACGCTGGTTATAATCGTAAGTTTCTGGCACACATTAAGTATGGCTGATGCTTTTAAGAGTGAACATTTTAATCAGTTTAGCAATGCCGGGCAAACGAATTAATCAAAATTTGATTCAGTTAGTTTATTTTAATTATTATAAGGGGAAGTCAGCTAAAGAGTTGCCGGAGAGTTTTTCAATTAAGCTTAGAACTATTTACAATATTATTCAACGCGCATAAAAAGAAAACAGGCTTGAATTAAAGCACTCAAGAGGCAGACCACCAAAGCTCTCTAGACGCGATCATTCAAAAATTTTAAAAAAGTTCAGCTAATCCCCACAAACGAGTCTCAGGCAGTTGGCATTTCATATAAAAATGGATTGCGGAAAACCAGTAAGTCACGAGACTGTCCGGAAAGTTTTGAGACTGCACAAATATTCTTCGATGCTTTCCATTTCAATTCAACCGGGCTATTCGGGTCATGTTCTTCGATTTCGTTGTAACTCAATAATGTTGCTCTCTGGTCAAATAACATTGAAACAATATACCGAAAATCGGCTCCGATTTCGAACTTCGAAGGCCGATTAAAAAAAAATTCGAACTAACATAAAAAAACGGCGCGATACGGGTCTTCTAATTTCGCCTCTATTTTCACCCGCCACTCTCAGAATGGACCTAATTTTTGCTAACCTGAATTTGTTCCACAGTGTAATGAGACACGTATTTTTTTGTTCGCCCGAAAAAAATCTTTTTCAAGAGTTATCGGCAATTTTGTTTTTCGGCTCAAAATCGATTTTTTTTAATTATATAAGAATTTTTTTTTTAAATGCCCATTACATTAAAAAGAAAAAAGTTGAAATTTTTTCGAAATTCAATATTTCAAAAAGTGTATTTGACTCAAACTTCAATTGAGCTTTATGCCCAGTAGCTAAAATGAGTTGTTTTTGAGTAATGAATTTTTTAGTAAAAAACCTGTTTCGCACTTTTTGTTTTTTGGAAAATAATAAATGTTCAACTACTTTTTTGCAATTGTTTCTACATGAAGTCGTTCGTGTAAGTAATAACGATCATTTTGAACCCAGAATCATTAAAATCGGTTAATTTTTGACTAAGTTATAAGCATTAAAAAAAAAATTCTTATATAATAAAAAAAAAAAAAATCGATTTTGAGCCGAGCGGGGCTTTCTCCAACGAGATTTTACTATCTTACTTTCTTTTTTGGTCCAAAATTTGCGCTAGGTCTTATATTATTATTTAATATTATTTTATACAGAATACTAAAATTAAATTTATTCAATTACAGTCAAGTCATCTTCTTCTGGAACATCGACATAAATAAAATTCTGAATTATAATATATATCTTCTTTTCTTTCTTCCAAATCCAACCCGAATCTCTTATCACTTGCAATATAGCTATCGATAAATGAATACTTCTTGTCTAAGTAGCCTGTTCGTAGTGCATTGGAAACACCCCTATCAATCCCTATCCCATGTATTTTTTTCCCAATTTACAACTTCTTGTAAGCTTGGTTTTACAAAATTACCCCGATGATTTCTCGCCATTCTATTTTTAATATTATATATTCATTGATTTCCATCCGCAAATGATCCTTGAATGGCTTGTTCATTGCAATGTCAAGTGTGTGGAGGTAGCCAGTCATTCCTGCCGGAATCTTTATCAGATCAATCTTCTTCTCAGCAAGAAAGTTTTTCATTTCTTTAGCGCGGTGAGTACTGGCTGAATCTCATACTAGTAAACCTCTATTTTCACCCCTCAACAGTGGTGGCAGCATAAAATCAACCCATTTTCTTATAACTGCTTGGGTGCAGTAGGCTTTTTCTCTTTCAATGACATAAATTTCTGAAAGACGTCTGTTTACCTTTAGTGATTAAAAATTGCCTTTTTTACCTTTAGTGATTAAAAATGGCGATACTTTCTTGCCATCTAGACGAATCGCCAAAATACAGGTAACACGTACACTATCGTAACCGGTAGAAGCAAAGAAATAGACGAAGAAGCTTTGTGGTGAACTGTCATTTGAGCACCTTGGCTTCGGATATTTCGAAAAATCGATGCCATCAACAAAAAGCTTAAACGCAAGTGCACGTTTAACAACTTCATTGCTTCCTGCATAAACACTGTTCTGATCTCCTTAGAGACAGTTCATATCGTTTAAAGAAGTTTTCCAAACAGTGCGACGATGCTTTAAGTTCTTCTGTGGATATATCAAATTCAATTGCTGTTTTAAGGGAACATTTTTAAATATCAGCCCTGCGCACAGCCATTGCTCCCCCGCCTATAATCCATTCCAATTCTGCGTTTTTTCTCATTTCCTTTTTCCACCAGTTGACACAGGTAATCGTAGTCTGCACGCCATTTATGAACTATACGGAGATCCAGCATCTTATCTTTACAGAATGCTACTAGATTTACACCCCTGGAGTCTTCCATGATTCCCTCTTTGTACTCGACGGAATAGCTCTTTCTTACTCGTTTTAACTGGGGTTCACAGTTATTCATTTTATTTTTAAATAAAATTACGTATGAGGAAATAATCAGACTTACAAGACTGAAAGGAATAAGCGTTGTATACCTGCACTGTCGCTCAATGTAGACTGCTGCCTTATGTTGTATTTTAAGATAAGGTCCAAGAATTAATTGGAAACGAACTTCATCGAACTTCTCGAACTTCAATTAGTGATTTTATATATATATATATATATATAATTGGCTGGGTCAATTCTCACTGCACTAAACAGGGTATGGGTAGAAAAACCTATCTACCCTTGGATCACGTCCTTGCTGGGTTGTAGGAAAATTAATAATAAATGCTGTGGCAGGTGGGACCAGAATCACTGGGTTCGTACATAGGAGTACACCGCAGGGCGGCTACCTCTCCTCGCCCCTAGCGAGACAAAGCTTTAACTCGTTTAAACAGGGGTCGAGTAAAGGTGGTAGCATATGCTGATGACTTGGTTCTAATGGTTTAAGGGCCCTTCCTATCCTGTCATGGCTAAGATTTTAGAAGGTGCATTAGCTACACTCAGTAGATAGGCTGCCAGTTGCGGTCTCAGAGTCAACTAAGGGTCAACAGAACCGGTTTCAGTTGTTCCCATATCAGACATCGGTGTCCCCTTGACCGTTGTTAAAGGGAAACAGCACAATTTCTTTTAAAAAAAAGCGTAAGATAGATGGGGGTCTGTCATATCGTGTGCTATCTCAAAAACACTATGGCGTAAATACAGCAGAAACAGACGCTTAAGCTGATGGGAATGTCCCGCCATTCAATTTCCAGCGATGTTCGCTGATCACAGGGTGATCGAAACTCATGCGGAGAAGCTTGGACTTCAGTACAACCCCTATTGCAGAAGATGTGGGGATCGTGCAGAGAAATAGACTGTTGGGCACTTTCTTTGCAAATGTCTGGCTCTGGCGGCGAAGCGCTTGAGATTCCTTAGCGTGACCAGCCTAGTTCCCTTTTCTCCCCTTCACTACATCAACAGTACCAGATGGCTGTTGATAGTTTCTCTTCCCTAAACTTTTCGCAGCTAGTGGTCCACATTGAGGTATCATAACGACACGTTAGTGTACCTGCGGTACTCTTCGCATCTAACCTACTTACCTACCTGTATTTTTTACGTTGCACTTTTATGAACATTTTTAAAGCATGATTTCTCCATAGGCCCAATTTTTTATTAGGGTTGTTCACAAGTTAGTGAAAATCCGTGTGGGGGTATTCTGGTATTTACAATTTACAGTGATAATACAACAACAAAATGTGTGTGTTTGTGTTGACGGCTACTCGCACTTAATTCTGGATTGCCCTATTATATTTTTAATTTTTTTTTTAATAAAAATTTAAGAAATAAAACCATTTGAAATTATTTAATTACTATGTCATTTTATTTATTTATTCATTTTATTAAAAAAGAGTACAAAATCATGAATTGTATAAAAAAATTTAAATGATAAAATAAAAAATTTCACACAATTTAAATTAATATTTTTTGTTGCGTACATTTCTGGGTTTAGCACAAAGAGGCGATTTCAGCGTTTTAATCACTTTTTTACGTTTGTGTGAACTAAAAAATATTTTTGCCTATACCAACGGCCTTCATACTGCACCCGTAATTAGTAGTTAGGTTGCATATATGGAAAATACAAACTAAACGTTAACTAGAAGAATAAATTAAAGAGGCAGAATTTTATTCCGAAATCATAATTATTATAAATAATTAAATAAAAAATGCGCTATTAATTATTAATATTGTTTTTTTTTGCTTTGTTATTGCCTGACGTGTTAGAAAAAAGGACAAGTGAAAAGTAGTGGTGGCATACAAAATACGCGTTCAAATTTTAAAACTAAACTAAAAAAAAATTAATAAAATAAGAAAAGAAAAACTGCATAGCTAAATTAAATTATATTGCATTCAATTATGGTTTGCTTAAGCGTTACTAGATTGCTGATTGTGTAAGTGTGTGTGTATGCGTGTGGCTATGTTTTGCATATGGACGTTGTAGGGGTTCCTACTAATACTAAATAGAACCACTGCTCCTATAAAATTCATATTGTATGTCCCAAATCCTGTAGGATATGGTGACAAGGTAGCTCAAAATTAATCGCTCTAACGGAAGATTTATATTTAATTGTTGCAATGTTTGACACTTGTGAACTAGACAACTGCAGTATATAAATAGGCGGACATACCAGCATTGGTCAAGCTCAACGATCTCCATCTTTCGAAATGATTTCAATTGTTTTTTCTTATTTATCGAAAAAGTTATTCAAAGACAAAAAAGTTATTCATTTAAAATCAATTCGAATTTTTTTCTTATTTATCGTAAAAGTTGTTAATTCAAAATAAATTTGAATTTTTTTTTTATTTATCGAAAAAGTTATTCAAAAACAAAAAAGTTATTCATTCAAAAGCAATTCGATTTTTTTCTTATTTATCGAAAAAGTCATTAATTCAAAATCAATTCGAATTATTTTTTTATTTATTGAAAAATTTATTCAAAAACAAAAAAGTTATTCATTCAAAAGCAATTCGATTTTTTTCTTATTTACCGAAAAAACAAAAAAAGTTATTCATTCAAAATCAATTCGAATTTTTTTTTTTCTTATATATCGTAAAAGTTATACAAAAACGAAAAAGTTATTAATTCAAAATCAATTCAAACTTTTTTCTTTCGTATTTATCGAAAAAGTTATTAAAAAAAATAAAAAATCGATGATTAATTTTGCGCCACCTTGTATCTGCGTACAAGGATGAGTGTGCCGGTGACTGTTCTGCTTAGATGTGTGTGCATGTTCCTGTTCGCATGCCTATTATAAATCTAGTATTCTACGAAAATAAAACTATTGCAGTGAATTTTCTATTTTAAATCCGCCATAAATGCAGCTTCTCTAATAGCTAAGTTTTCATGTATGTCACTTTTCCCGCTTCTGAGTGTAACTATGTGTCAAATGCATGTAAGTATACTCTTACATACATACATACATATGTATGTGTGCTGCACTCGCATGTATAAAATCTACTTAAGTCTACGTTTTGCTTGCAGCTCAACTACGCCATAGTTTGCTAACCGATTTTGTGTCGTATTAATTTTCTTTGACGCGCTGCATTTTCAATTTTGCAATTTTTCCAAAGAAAAATAATACAAACTTCAATAACCATCAGTCGTCCTTTTTTCTCAATATTCTCGCATTTTCACTATTTCCTATGTTTTTTTTATATGAAATGTCTTATTGCGTTCGTTCGATCGATTACCGATTACTTAGTATTTGTTGAAGGGTAATTAAATATTTTGTTTTCTTGCATAACTTAAAAAACTAGTATTTTAGACTATTTAATTCCCAACATTTTGCTGGCATCCAAATGCGCTTTTGCTTCTTTGCGTTCTTCGTTACAGAACGGCTATAAGAATTTTATGTTTTTTTTTTAATTTTTTTGTTTTTTTATCTACCCTCGATAATAATAATAATAATAATAATGTACCTACTATTAAATATGTAATTACTTTAATCAATATTATCAATATCGTTAATATTGCCCACGAGTTTCACTATCCGGCACCATGTAAGTTTCATCTGCTGCGCGCACCTCAATTAAAACTTCTTCGCAGTAACTTTTTCTACTCCTACCTAAGCTCACTTTGTTTTCGTTACTCTGTTTAATGGCGTCATCGTTATGCATTTTTTTTTAGTTTTATTTCTAATTTTTTGTTTGCTTGTTTTGATCATTGCTTCAGCTGAGGCTGTAATAAGTTGTTACTCCTCTTGTGGCAAGAAGTCTCGCATTTTTCTACCCCCAAACCAATCAGCTAACACTTGCATCATTTCAATAAATCCTTTCGAGGTGGTTTATCGTTTGTTCTCTACGTTAAGCCGTCGTCGTTTTCATGTCGTTTTTTTGTGTGTTTCCTTTATTATCCCCTCGCTTCTAAAATTGACGTCCATGCCGTCCAGCGAAACCAGTGTCATATAGTTTGCACAACGATTCGGATCGCGCATTTGGCACACTGGTCACCATTGTCGAGCCATTTACCGAACTGCCATTGTGTGAGCCATAACTGGAGCCGCTGCTGAGCACATCGTTGCTGTAGGGTTGTTGCTTTCGGCGTCGTTGATGCAGATAAGTCCAGATGGCAATAACGGCCAGTTGTGCTAGCAGGAATACTGTGACAGCCACAATGAGCCCTGGAAAATGAAAGGGAAAAAATTAAGTTTTCTAAAAGGTGTTTTTTGGTGGCGCAGTCGGTGTTTGTTCGTCTGGTTAAGATCGCCTTTGACTGTGCGGAAAAATGCTGATTATTGTCGTGAAAACTTTTAGTCTTGATTCTGTCTAGATGGCTTTGTGTATACTCGTACACATACATATGTACAAGGTACAGAATGCCCAGTACTTTTTATAAAGCGCAATGCGTTTCCATTATGTAGCAATACGTCGAGATCGTGATTGTATCTTATACGATATGTTGCGTCATCTCGCAGCATCTTTCTTTCAAACCTCAGTATTGGTCGATGTCACGTTGCTGCTGTATCTTAGTATGGGTCTTCCAAGCGTTTTATACATTGCCATCTTTCGAGCTCTTAATAGCAATCGAAACTTTAATAATTTTATGTGTGCAAAGAATGCTTTAATTGCCGCGCTTACTCGGTAATTTATTGCCACGGGAATGTCATAAATACTGCTCATACAGAGACCTAAGTATTTGAATTTGTAGACTCTGTAAGCATTCACCCTATCGGAAGATTTATAATTTTTGCAAATGGGGTGCATGTCAATCATATTTCATACTTGTGAACAGACAATCAATGGGGCGCGTGAAGGTCAAATAAAGGATTCCATCGCAATAAACATTTTTTTATATTAACTAAAACAGTTTTTTAAAATAAACGCCAACTTGCGTATAGTCAGTGACGGAAAAATCAATGCAGCAAAGGATCCGTTATGCTGGTGGCTTGAGACTATCATCACTCTGTTAAAAGTGCCGTAGATATGCCCAAGCATAGGCCCGGCCACCGATATAACAATAAAATTGGTCAAAAAGTCTATTAAAGGCCAAAATATTTCCGTCATATATTTTAGCGAGCTGGCTGGAGGGACAGCTCTCCACTATTTATAAATTAGAGTTTTTAAGACGACATGAACTCTAGACTCTCTGGAGAACGAGAACGGTATATCGCGAGTTTTGAGAAGAAACCATACTCTCCATTTATATTTTTTGTAATGCTTTTTCTTGGCGGCCGTTATAGCCGAATGGATTGGTGTCTGCGTACTATTTGGAAGTGCCCGGAGCAGAAACTCCTGTCCTAAGCCATGATTGATAGACACATTTTTCTAACACCTTGTCAAAACTGGATCCCAGACAGGAAGAGTGCTGCTGAAAAATATTTCTCACCTCGAAAAGCTAATAACGAAAAGAACAGTTGAACCTCGATTGGCGGATGCAGGGCCGCACGGTCGACTGGCGCGGAACAAGCCATTGGTAACAGCATCGCAACGACAACACCGAATTTAGTTTGTTCCGAGAGCTCATATTCTGGACTCAAAATCAGTTGGATTTTATTATATTTAGCGGTGAAACAAAAATAATAGAGTTCATTCAGATGGTAGGAAATACCTGCGGTGGCTGAAAACGCGCAACATTCGACCCGAAGTTGATCTCACCAATCATAAAGCACCGGAGAGACTCAATAATGGTGTGGGGCTGCTTTTCGTGGCACGGAAATGGTCGGGGCCAATTCATCGTAACGCAGGTAATATGGATGGGGTCAAGTACGACCGTTCAGATACTTCAAAATGTAATGCTACCTTATGCGGAAGAGAATTTGCCGGTGATTTGGAAAAGTCAACAAGACAATGATCCGAGGCACACTTCTCGTATGGCAAACACGTTATTCGAAGACAATTTGTTCATTATGTTGGATTGGGCATCATCGAGTGCCGCCTTAAATCCAATAGAAGATCTTTGAAACGACGTAAAAAGTGCGCGCAGTACGCAAAATATCACAGATTTGGATGAGTTGTTTGAAAAGGCCAAAACAGTATTGGAATCTACGCCTGTTGAACGTTGTCGAGGTTTAATAATGTCAATGCAAAGGCGCTGTGGTCGGCGTAGGGTTGGTGCGTGACTACCATTCGGGAGTGCGTAGGTTGGAATCTGAACGTGCATGAACATTAAATAATAGAACAACTTTCGTCTAATAGCGGTTGCCCCTCGACGTATCTTATGCCTTTACTTTTACTTTGGGAGGTATGGAAGGTAGGTAGGTAGGTAGGTAGAAGAGGCAGTTGGTCGCTGAAGTAACTTACTTAGACCGTTGCCGATCAAATATGATATGACAACAACTACTAATCGTTAAACCATTTGGTTTGAAGTGCAAACCCATGGATTTGGCTGACTCTTATGTATATCTTTAAGGTCATCAGCATCATTCAAGAGCGCTGAGCCAAAATGTCTAAACTTAGACATGTCTGACAGACTCTTCCTCATTCTTACAGCTTCTGCAATAGTCGCAATGAGGTATGTGATCAAAGCAACTAACAAAAAGACGTTTTTTCCTTGACCGATTAAATAGCGCTTTTGAGTATCTCACGTCCAATTCTGGCCAAAATTTTTTTTGTAGCATTACATATCCGACTATCAACCCATCTCGTGTTGACTGAAGTGGTAATACTATTTGTATCACGCCGTTTGAGTGGGGTATGCCTACAATCTCTATACTAAGAGGGAGGTAAGTGGTAGTGCCCTCTTTCGCTAACTGGGAGGCACAGGTAGGCAGGGAGGTAGGATGGCAAGAGTACCCTAGGTACACTACAAGTAGCACTTACGTGCCGTTTTGATACCATAATGTGGACCAATACCTGTGGAAGGATTTAGAGAGGAGAGAAAACCGTCTACAGCCATCCAGTGCTGTTGATGTAGCGGAGGAGAGAAAAGGGATCTAGGCTGGAGAATTTCATCAAGTCATCCTCAAAGGGCACGCTAAGGAATCTCAAGCGCCTAGCCGCCAGAGCCGGACATTTGCAGAGAAAGTGTTCCACAGTCTCTTTCTCTATAGGATCCCCACAGCTTCCGCAATAGGGGTTGTACAGAATTTCAAGCTTCTCCGCATGGGTGCCGATCACCCAGTGATCACCGCAATGAATTTGGAAATTGAATGGCGGGGGATTCTCATCACCTTCAGCGTTCTGTTTCTATCGTATTGAGGCCATAGTGCTTTTGAAATAGCACACGATGAGACAGACCTCCATCTGTCTTGCGCTTTTTTTAGAAAGAAATTGTGTAGTTTCCCTTTAACGACGGCCAAGGGAGACCGATGTCTGAGAAGGAACCGGTTCTGCCGCCCCCTTCCTGACAAGGTCATCGGCAATTTCATTTCCCTCTATGTTCCTGTGCCCACGAACCCAGATGAGGGAAATGTTTCCTGCACGTTCGAGACGTTTGAGTTCCTCCTTACAGGAGTTCACAAGAAGAGAGCTGCAATACGGCGACGACAGTGCCTTGATTCAGCTTGGCTATCGGAAAAAATATTAATGTCTCTCTTCCAACAGCGATCCCGAAGCATTTTGCATGCCTGCAGGATCGCGAAGACTCTGCTTGAAAGACGCTGCTTGTCTCCGGCAATTTAAAGGAGACGAAATGCTGGCTGATTTAGAGTAAAGCCCCGCTCCCACTCCAGACTCCATTTTGGATCCGTCAGTGAAAACAGAGGCATCTATATCCGGCATAGTAAATTGAAAACTTTCAGACCGTTTTTCTCGATTATTTTTAATTTTTGATTTATGACGTTCTTCCAGCAGACTGGCGATATATACCCACATCTCTTAATGTAATGCAAGTATTTTTGTCTCTTCGTATCTCGCAAACATTTCAAATGTTCGGTTTTTGTTTTCTAGCTTGCCACACCTTGCTGCTGATAAAACGCATCCAATTCAAAATGTCAGTTTTCTATTGTTGTAGTGGCGCCAACGACACTATCAGCTACAGCCACCAATTTCCCATTACGACGCTTATCACATATCATTTATGTAGAAGCATTTTTCCCGCAAAACCAAACCATCAGCCTTGAACGACGCCACTCTCTCTATCTTGCCTACATACATACATACATGCAACTATTCTGCGCTAATCTGTGAAAACAGACACTTGAGCTCTCGCCCATTATCGCATTGGCGCTATCTGTTAGCAACAATGTTTGCCGTATATTTGTTGTTTGCATTAACAATCGCCGATTGAACAATATCCAACATGTATTATACGTATGTGTGTGTGTACAGTGACGGTAAGAGATATCACAAGCAATTACGTCAACGCTTAACGCCTGATTGCGCTCGCTGTGACTACTCCGTGTACAAATATATGTAGGCACTGGACAGACGCAACTCCAATCTAAGAGTCTCTGAGTACTACATACTAACTACCGACTACAAAGTTAGTTGCTTTTGTCTCGGTTGATCATGTTCAGCAATAGTTTATAAATGTACCTTCATACACAAGATTAACACACCTTTGCAAAGGTTGGTGTTGTTGCTTTTGTTGTTGTTGTTGTTGTGTTGATCGTCTTGATTGTCTCGACGATCGCCGTTAGTGTGATGATCGTCTGCCCTACCACGATCATCAGTTGCGCTTGTCGTCTGCACGTCTGCACTGTACGACCAACTTAGAACTGTGTATGAGTATGTGTATGGGTGTATGTATGTGTATGGGTGTGTGCAGTATTTGTCTGCATGCAGTACTACTGTCTATTGTCTGTCCGGCCTTACTTACCGATCGCATTAACACAGTATCCTTGTCCTGCTTCGCCGTTAATGAAAATCATCTCATTGCCATCGTACGCTGTTGACTTGGGCTGTTGTTGTTGCTGTTGCTTATCGAAGCCAAATTTGTCAGTGATCTGAATTGATTGTACCAAAAGCATATCCTCTTGACTAGGTTTGCTGCTCGTCGAGGCGGCTGTCTCACGTCTGGTGCGCAGGCGCAATTGCTGTTGTTTACTATGCAGGCGCTGTTGTTGCTCCACCTGTTGTTGTTGTTGCACGTGGCTGCTCTGCACAGTGCCGGCAAAAGTTTCTACATGTTTACCGGCATAGCAAGGGGCAGGAGGCGATGTCAAATAATGAAAAGAAAAATGAGAATAAAAATGAAAATATAAGAAAAAAATGTAATCAGTGAGACAGATACAATTTTTCATTTGCTACCATTTTTTTTAGAACCTTTGTTTTTACTCTTATTTTATACATTTGTTTGGCGTTTTTTTTGTGACTATTTACTTGTTGTTGTAACAGTTTATTGCAACAACAGGTGATAGCATAAATTTACGTTTCGTACAGAATGAAGCCATAAAAAATGAAATGCCGTCATTAAATTGAGTTCCACTCGTACAACATAGAATTGCTTGCCTTAACCCTTGTAAATTATTTGCTATTTATTCTTTTTTGTTTCTAATGCGAATTGTTTTTATTTTATTCCGGCGAAAGCTAAAATGAGGTGGTGATTCCATGTATTATTCTGGAGAAAGGTTGGGTACTGTATAGAAAAGGATGTGCGAACTGTTACTGTCTGTAATTGCTTTTGAGTCAAACTACGTAGTTTTGCACTTTTAAATTTAAAAACTTATCGGCAATAATCTTCTCTAATCGAAAGCACTTGATCTTTAACTTCTTGCTTCGGCAGATCTTTTACTGCGCGAGCAAAAGGCGTTGGCAAAGATTTTCGCAAACTATTGAAATTATTTCATTTATGCGAAAGTTCGTTTAGCTGTTTACTTTTCATATCAAATTAATGCCAGTTAAGAGACGTTGCTTTCTGGACAAAAAATCTTCTTGGCTGTATATATTTTCTGTAAAAATTCGCAATGCAGTGGAGTGGAGTAGGCGAGAAGGTAATCGAATACAAATACAGATACAGACTGTGCCATTAGTCCATGATTTTGAGAATCTTAGCTTGTGTTACTACTGATCGCTCTCTTCCACCAGAAAGTTCCAGAAGTCCAAGAAACAAACTTCCAAGGAACCTCTTTGCGCTTGTGTTTCGCAAAGAGAGCCTTTGTTGATAATATTTTTTTGGCGTAAATGATGCTTTCACACTGATTGCTGTTCTTCAGACTGGCTGCTAGTGAAGCAAACCTACCCCATCAACACATGAAGCTTACCAACGAGAAGCTCGAGCGAAGCGAACATAGACTGGCCATAGAACTCAGCAACTCAAGAGAAGTATTTTACATAAACCTCTTATAGCCAGCGACAGACCGTGGCGTTAATTGGGATTAACGACTTAATTCGAAATTATCTCAGGAATTAAGTTCAACGAATGCGGATTGACAACTAGACTTAATTTTCATAATTTAAGCGGATTAGGGGTATTTTCGATGGTGACAGTTAATATCTGCTGTGAATGAAAAATAATGAAGCTTTTAAAGAGAAGAACAAGAAAGACTGAATGTAACGCTAGTTTGCACTAACACGTTCGAAATTACATATTTTTGATGCTTCGGAGCACTTTGAGAAATTGGAAGTAAAAGATGCGTTTATGTAAATAATTATTTCTTAGTATCAGGGCAGCTAATACCCGTATTTGTTGTCTGCGGCCCTTCCGTTACTGACAAAACTACCCAATAAACAAATCAGCTGTTCACTAATCTGTGCAATAACCGTCTGTTACACTACAATTTTATTTAGATTAACTGCCCAGGTAATCCGTATTAACGCCACCGTCTGTCTAGGCTGTTAGATAATTTTTTTGTAAGATCCAACTGACTGAGGAATTAAAAGCAAACGATCTTCTCAGATTGGTTCTTACGTGTAGAGTTGTATAACGAATCGAGTTGTATAACGAATTGATCGGAAAATCATTTATGACAGAAAAAAATTTCACATTACTAGTGAACAATGCCATAACTGGCCGATATTGCAGATATATGTTGGCTTGGATGGTCAATGATCTGAACAGGTGGCGCGACATGTCATTCTGTTAAAAAATAATCGATTTTTCTGTCTGAAATGAAGTTTTAACTATTTAGCTGGTATTTTTTTACTGCTTCCGAGCTGCGATTGGACTCGGCTAGAACATATTTTTCGTTGGGTGTGTTGACAGAACGATGTCATGTCTACAAACTAGAAATTATTTAGGTACTGAATGCTAAGATTCTCCATATCGATCGCTAGATGAAGTTAGAATTAGCCAAAATAGTCTTAGCAAACTGTGCTCAACGATTTTTCCGCGAAACATGCCTAGACTTTCTTATTGTCTCGGTTTTAAGAATGATGGTCCGGCTTTGAACACTGCAGAACTGCAAAGTGTTTTGTGACTTGTCCTAACAGAAAACTGTCGAAATGTCTTCTAAAACTTAGAAGAAAAGACATTCGGTTGATCTGAGGGGTCATTGAAATCATTGAGGACCCGATTTGCCTGTCTTGCTTAGAGGAGGCGGATATCACTAAACATTTTTCCTGACTTTGCTATAAATTTTGGGTACCGATGTCATGAGAATTAGCATTATTCCTAATCTCAAACCGGAGGATATTTTCAGATTTCCCAAAGAATCTGGAACATTTTCACAGGACATGCTATCTGTTTCTGTCTCTATTATATCATATCTCATTCTCCCTCTCTCTCTTTCTCCCTCTCTTTCACCCTCTCTCTCTCTCTCGCTCTCTCCTTTCCTCCTTCACTATCTATTCGCTTACGGGGCTTACGCTAATGGGCTTTTTGATCTGAGTGTTTGAGGAGCTACCATTTTTCAATGCTTCTTGGCTCCCCTTCTTCAAATTCCATTTCAAATAATGTCCTGTTAGAGCAAAATATGCGTCCTCATTTTGAAGAGAGCCCATTGCTGTGAGAGTTTCCGTCGAGGCAGCTTGCTTAACAGCAAATTTCCTCAGTAGTGGTCTGAGAGTAGAATACAGCATCTTTTCCACGACCATCTGTTATGTCGTAGCTTACCCGACAAGTTCAACTAACCTTTAGTTTCTCTCAGTATGCCCATGACTTAAGCTTAGTCCAGCTTTTTGAGAGTTCGGAGACAGTATAAAACGAGTTTAGAACTAGACGTGGATATGCTCAGAGCTCTGGAAAACGTTACAGTGATCGGTGAACCGAAAAGCTGACGGTGGACACCATCTTTTTGCTCGTCCATGAACTAATATACCAATTGGAATATAGGAATGAGCTCTCTTGCAACTCTTCTGTGAAGTCCAGTAATCGAACTTGTTTTTAACTGAACTTTTACTTACTACTCTTCAATCAACTACCAAGCGGAGTATAGTAAATACTTCGGTTAATTCGGGGTAATTAGATCGGACTTGTTTTACTTTACTTCGGTGTCAGGTCACACGATTGCGTGTGGAAAAGCAGCATTTGACGACACTGTCTGTTCGGCAAAAGAAGATAATCGTTAGATTTTTCTCGTACTTTTCTCGTCAAACAAAAATATGACGAAGTTATAGTGTTTTTAGAATTTTTGTTATATATGATGAACGAGCGGTCACATAAACGCTTATTAAAAAAAGCTTCTGAGGTTCTGATTAGTGAGAGGTGAGAAACTTTGCTTAGTTGCATAGGAACGGAGAAGCTTACCAAGCTTTTTTGAGGTATCACCTTAATTTTGCTCGATTGGGTACGAAGACATGGAAAACTGCTGGGCGGACATTCCGTATATTTTCTCAGTGATTTCAAAAAGGGTTAAATAATTTTCCATGGCTTGCAAATTGTACGAATATTCTCTCAAACAAATCGCACCAAATTTAATTTGACTACGGGATTCACGGCTTAAGGTATCACATTTTTTTTAAGTATACATATATTTACAGTTTGCAATTTCCTACCTATACTCGACGAAACCTCGATAAAACTTTCCAATCGTACTCACCTGTCACATTCAGTGAACGCCTCCTGCGTCCATATGAAATCAATGACTTGAATTCACCACCGATATCTTCTTGATCGCATTGCACCGGCTCGCATGTTGGCATACAGGGCGTGACGAGTGCACGGAACTGTACAACTTCTGATGAGGGGAATTTGAATGCATCAAAGTGTGAGAGTAGAATTTTACCAGATAAGGAGCTCTTGTAGATCGGTCCCATGATGAAGTGGTCCGTAGGACAACCATTCGAATCGATGAGCGTAATTTCTGCATTATCACTACCATCCATAGCAACCAATTCGCGTACAAATATCTCGTAGGGACTGTGTTCATCAAGTATTTCGAATTTGAGCGCCAACGGATCACCAACTTCAGCCGAGCGCATCACATCGGAACCATCGCGTGAGGTGATCTTCATAATCACATTCGGTGAATCGACAATTACCTCCTCACTAAGAGCTGGTTCAATGTCACCCTTCACGCCAAGATCAACTTCATTCGATACCGATTTGTTAGTTAAGTCATATTGACAAGTGACAGCCAAACCCAAATCTGAGGAGGTGACAATGGTATCATGATGTTGTATCACTACATCGTTCATGTAACGTCCAGAGCCGCTTTGACGTACATTACATTCAAGATCCTGATACCCCATGCGCAGTTCAAAGTCTAGCGAGTTCTTTACATCGACAGCGCACGATTTGGGTGAACCCTTAGCGTAAACTTTGCCGTCAAAGAGTTTTGAGGTACGTATGCGTGCAATCATATCGCCAGCGCCGCATTCGATCGTCACATTGTAGCAAGACGAGAGTTCGTAAGTGGCTGCTTCGGGTACTTCCAGGTAAGGATCTTGAACATCGGAGAGAGTAGCGCGGCTGTGATGCGAAAGGCGGCAAACCATGTCGCCGGTGTCACCATAGTCGTAGGAGTGGCATCTGGGGTAAAGAGAAAGAAAAAAATATGTAGAAAAAAGGAATAAATACAGAAATTATTGATCGAGCTTAGTCGACTTATGGTTGTCTGCTGGTGCCTCTTGTGCCTGAATAAGCACACTATGAGCCTGATAATTCGAAGCTAGGCTCATTTGCGTTTAACACGTTGAGTGCCACCATACAACAAAAAAAATGGGGTTCGTCCGGCCACGATTTTTTTTTTACATAATACAATAGAATATTTGAATTTTTGAATAGGCCATATGATGCCACATTGGTCTCATACCCATAGGCCAAGCAGCATAAACAATGCAATGGCTCTAGTATGGCGTGAATACACTACTACTAATAGCCTCTATGAAGCAGCTGATGCACAAACCGAAATCTCACACATTATACCGCGAGACCAAGTGTCACCACGAGGCCTGAAAGTCTCTTCGCACTGTGAGACCAACCTGGACTCACATGGCATTCAACGTGTTAAGCTTGAGAGAGCTAGCAAAAGTACCCAAAACCGCCTGTTAAAAACCTACTGTGCTAATTTGATGAAAGTTTTGTTGCACGGAAGGAAACAGAACCTTCAAGCTTCACAGTCCTCGAAAATTGGCTGGAAGGGCTACAAAAATAAATTTGAGTAGAGTAGCTCAGGACTTTCGTTGTCGCACAGTTAACTGATTCTCTTTTGTATTTACTCAACCGGAGCCCTCAATTAACTTCGAAATGCCATTCACTCCGCAATGACGGTTTCTAGCCAAGTGTTGGATCATCCGTCTTATTTGACAGCTTTTAAACCTTACAATTTCCATCTGCTTCCTCAGGTGAAACAGTATTGAGAGCGTTTGAGTTATAATTTCTCCTGCAGCTGACAGAAGAATACGTCTAAAAATGTTTTGAGTATTGGAAGATTTGCATGGAGTGTCTTAGAGATAGAGAAGGGGTTTGTTTGGAATCAAAGTAAACATTTTTTTGCGTCAGTATCGTTTTTACATCATCTCCTGCGATGGTTGCTATTTATATTTCTGGCCTGGGAAATGAACATTGGTGGTAGAAAAATGTTTTTCAAAATATTATCCGTGATGATTAATACACTTTTGCATTCTTGGACCAATTTTCGAAACACCTTGTCTAGTCGCGTTTTCAGGACGAGGATTTTTAAATTGTTCGAGATTCAACGCGATGGGCTGGAGGAATCATAGGCCCATATTTCTTCAAAGGCAAGGCTGGCGCCAATGTAACATTGAGTGGCGAACGCTATCGCTTTTTGATGCCGGAAATTGAAGCCAGTGATCTCCACGCCTCTGACCAGTAGATTAGCCACCAAGATCGTGTGATGTCACACCTTTGGGTGGGAAATGCCTTGTGGGGGTAAACCTGCTTCGATTGAGGCATTGTAAGCCCGCAATTCTAAAGCTATTCCAGAGATATCGACCGAAATCCTCCAGCTAGTCGTTCAAAATTGGTGCTTACGGATGGCCGAATTGCGGCGCAGTTGCGACCAACATTTGCAAGGGATTAGAGATATATATAATTGGCGCGTACATCCTTTTTGCGTGCTTGGCCGAGCTCCTCCTCCTATTTGTGGTGTGCGTCTTGATGTTGTTCCACAAATGAAGGGACCTACAGTTTTAAGCCGACTCAGAACGGTAGATATTTTTATGAGGAGCTTTATCATGGCAGAAGTACACTCGGAGGTTCGCCATTGCCTGCCGAGGGGCGAGCGCTATTAGAAAAATGTTTTTCTTAATTTTGGTGGTGTTTTACGGAGATTCGCTCTCGCTGTGAATTCCGAATGGTAGTCACGCACCAACCCATTCGGCTACGACGGCCGCAAGGGATTATCTTCAAAAAATAAACGTCATGAATGTTTCTACACAAAAAAAAAAAAAAGAATACGCAATCAATTTGAATTTTCGTTGTCCGATACTTCTAAATTGATTAGCCTTTACTTGTAACTATTTTTTTCATTTATTTTATTTCAGTTCTTAAAAACCGCTCAACTATTTCCATCTTTCTCACAGCGAACTCAAAATGTGATTACCGCCAACGAATTACACAAAAATTCCAATCTTATCGGTAAGCAGCTGTCCTCCACTGAATCCCAGTTGGCCAACTCTGTGAGTGACAGCAACATTTGCTCTCATTGATTAGATCGGCTGCCTGCATTGTGCTGCCAATAACTACTATGCGGTAATAAGTGACAACGAAACTTTGACATACTGCATGCACGCATACACACATACATGAAAAACTAGCAGAGTTGCACTTTTTGTGTTTTGGCATTTAATCTAATCGTACATCTTGAGTTCTAATCAAATTCAAATTTTCCATGTCAGCTAAGCGCATAAAAGTGGCTGGGAGCACATTTGCACCCACTGCAACACAAAATAACGGTATACCTAAAATACTTGTTATTGCAATTGCGATGGCATTAATTTGCACAAAATCGCAATTCCATTGAAATTTCCCAGCAAGAGACAGTGGATTAGCTGCGCGACTTCTTTTTTCGCATCACATCGCGTTAGCATCAACTGATTAAGCAACACAGCAACACTGCAATACTGAAACACTTGTAGCAACATGTTGCGGATACAAGCAACATGCATTCGTGTTATGGCAATTGTCATGCTGTTGCCGCATCAAATGTTGACATGCTAATGCATTGGCATTGGCATTGGCATTGTCCGAATGCAGCGACTGCAGTCGATGATTATATTGGCCATTTGCGGAGAAGCATCTTTGTGGCCGTAAAAGATATGACCAGTTTTTGGCTATAATTTGTTGGCGCTGAGTGGCCGCCTACTGAATGCACAACTGACTTGACCGCATTTGGTGGCAGCCAACGGCTTTTTGTTGCTGTTGTTACGTGCAGCAATATTTAATGGCAGTGTATTGTTAGCCATTCTTCTATTAGTTGTCAGTTTTTTATATCTACATATAAATTTCTTGTATTTTGTTTTTGGGGGGGATTTGGTTTTCATTGTCCTGCCACTGCCACTGCCACAGCGGCTGTCTGTCGCACTTACCTGTACGGCGAATTCAAACATAAATCACGACACTCATCAATGCTGCCAACATCCTGATACACCGAATCCACCGTCTTCAATATGCGGCCGGACAAGCGTTTGAACTCGCACAATTTATTTGGCTCATCGGCGCAGTTATTCTCCAGATAATCGACAGCATCGTGCGGCTGGAATGCGCCTGTGCCGGCCAGCGTAATGCGATCCATTTCCGAGAGCTCACAAGTGTTTGTATTGCGATAGTAGTTGGCCGATCTGTAAGAAAAAAGAAAAACAAGTTGGGGGATTAGCGAAAAGTGCTGCATAAGAAAAAATGAAATACAAATGCAGTGAGTTATGAAAACAAAAACAATCGTTAACAAACTAAAGCAAACAAGCTTGACTTGACCGACCGAGCGGTTAGATATGCCCATTTTGTTCTATTTGTTAGCCAACTACCATCACCAGCTTAGCTGTATCCTTTTTTGTGCTGTGCAATTTATCGCACATTAATCTGCCACCACTGACGTTGTTGCACAGTTTACGCGCAGTCCAATTTTGCTATTTATGGCATTAACACGACCGTTGACTTGACTGTGCATTCAGTGAGTGAGTGAGTGAATGAGTGAGCGTGCAAATGAATGGTGTCTGCTTGAAGTTTATGATCGCTCATTGTTGGCAGTTTTTTTTTTGCGGCCAAAGCAAAGAAGTTTGTGTTAAAAAGCGATTTACTCTATGTTTGGGCGGACGTGTTGTTGTGTTTTTGCAGCAGGTGCAATATGAAATACGCCCCAATAAATAAGCGCAATAAATAAATCTGGAGAATAAGTGGCGATTAATTCGTCGTTAAGCGGTTAAGTGCAGAAGGTTAATAGATTTAATTTTTGCTATTGCAGATAGTTTCGTGTGATGGTTTGAGATTGTTTTTATTTAAGATCTCATTTAAAGGTGAGATTGTTCAGTAAAAAAATACTTTTATTAATTTAGCTGATGCACACTCCGCAGTTCATCAATGTTTTGAAAATATGTGATTGTTTTCCGATTTTTTTGCAAGTTCATTATTTTTTTTTAGAAAAGGGAAATAATAGAAATAGAAAAAAAAGTTCATTGACTAACTAAAACCATGTAAATCCAATTTTCAAATTTTTTACTAAAATTTGAAAAATTCCACAAACTTGTTATCAAAATTCTCCGGTTTTCAATAAGAATTTCCCGAAAGATTTTTGGTATGCAGTTTTATATATTAGTTAATCAAATCTTAAATTTATTAAAGTGCAAGTTCGAGGTTGCTGAAAAACCCCGTGGATTTAATTTAATTTTTTTCTTTGACTATTAATACGCATTGTCGTTCGTTTTTTATATTTAAATCCAGTACTCGGGTTCTATTCGACCTGTTCCTACTCATTAACGCGTTGGGTAGTTATTTAGTTATGCTTGTATTATAGTGCAAGACTTTTGCGAAGAAATATTAACGCAGACAATAATACGGGACTTGAAATCCAATGAAGAATATATCTTCTTTTGGAATGATAAGACTGATTAGAGAATTGGGCAGTCTCTCGATGAGCAAAACCCCTTATCTTACCCGACATTGTAGGTAGGTAGGTTAAATGGTTGAAGTCCCACTCTGGCGCTCCCCAAGTAGTACTAAACCGCCGTTTTGATACCTTGAGATCTCCAACAGGCAGATATATACAGCCAACCAGAGCTGTTGATATAACAGGGAAGGTTGATGGTGTTTAGGTTGGAGCACTGCCCGAGGCTGTCGAGCAAAGGAGCACCCAGTGACCTTAATAGTTTGGCTGCCAAACCTGGACATTTACGGAGAAAGTAAAGTAAGTCTCCTTCTCTGAAAGGTCTCCACAGCTGCTGCAAGGGCGATTAAATGGTATGCCTTCTTCTGCATTTCTAAGTGAGCGCCGATCGCCCAATGGCCGGTAAACACAGCTACGAGTTTGGAAATTGAATGGCGGGGAGTCCCCAAGACTATTTGCGTTTTGTGTCTACTGTACTGGGGCTAAAGGTTTCTCGTAATAGCACACGAAGCAATGGAGCTTCATCTGTTCTGCGCTTTTCTGGGAAATAAGTTTTGCAATTCCCCTTTAACAACAGTCAGCGAAGTGCCGATGATAGAGCGGAAGACTTCTGAGACCGATTCAGTCGACCAATTCCTGGCAAACTCATCACCAATTTTCCTCGTATGTTCCTATGTCCTGGGGCCCAGATCAGAGAAATGTTACTACGCACCCGAAATATGTGATCTTCTCCTTACAGGAGTTGACCAGCTTGGATCTGCACCACTTGGCTCGACATTTATTTATTAAGAATTATCGATATCATTGAAAAATTTCAAATCTCGTAAATTAGATATATCTCGAAAAACGATATTCAAAAGTTTGAAATTCGTTTAATCAACGTAAGTTAGATACTTGTATGTATATATGGAGAACTATTGATGTGCGTATATCGGGAGTTTAAGGTTATCGGTTTCCGCAGAGTTATCGAATAATCGATCGATACCTCAAAAATAACGGTTGTATCGAAAATTATGTTTTTCTTTTAGCCGTTAGTTAAAACATTGAAATTATTGAAAGTTATCGATTGCGATTAAGTTACATATGCTTTGAAAGTGTGCAAATTATTGTTGCTTTAGTTTAATAAGATTTCTCAATGAGTTATAGAAAATTGCAGATTTTGCAAATTATAGATTTCTTAAAAATTATTGATTTTGTAAAAGTTAAATTATCGATTTGTTAAAATAATCGATTTTTTGTGGTATCGATTTTTAAAATAATCGATATTTTTAAATGATCGATCACTTGAATAATAAATTTTTTGAAACAATCAATTTTTTAAATTTCGTTATAATTTCGATCGATTTTTTTAAATATCAATTTCTTAAAATAATTGATTTGTTAAATTACTGATTTTTTAACATAATATATTTCTGAAATGATCGATTTCTTAAAAATTATCGACCGTTTAACACACAATTTACTACAAGAATGCCTCTAATCTCGATAATTTCCGAAAAAAAATATAAAAATCGTGACAAATCGAAATTTCAGACATAAGACTATTTTTCCGAAGTAAATGTCTTGGACAAGGTTCTTCGAATAACTAAATTTAAAGGGTTTTAAAACGTTAGTATGTTCAAGGTTGGTTACATTTGGATTCTATTTAGATCAAAATTCTAAAACAGCAGTGATAAATGAAATATAAGAACTCTCTCTCACCAAATTGTTCAAAAAATGCAAAAATGCTTACTGAACAACTTTCCAAAAATGATCCTCATCTGCCCATTTGCGACATTTCTGTGGTAATTTTTTTTTCTATTTAAGTGGAATTTGGACGCTTTGAGTTTATGAAAATTCTACAAAGGAGTGCTGGTCAGAGACTAACCAAAGTTCGCTTAGTGTGGTTGGTAACATGCGGTTGGTTGTAGTTGATCAGGAAACCATATTTGTAATGTTTCACTAAAGCTTCACTCCTGTCCGGTAGACATGGTTCAATTCAAACGGGCGTCTACTGGGAAGGAGTTGGCAGTAATTCCAACGCCATCAATAGGAATAGATTTAGTTTGCCATTCTTTATGGATTTCGGTGCAATCTCAGGTCTCTTTAAATATTTAATGAGCGTCAAGTTGCTCTTCTGAAGAATTTTAGACTAACGATCAAACCTTTAACCAAAAAGTCGTTGTCTAGATTGAATGAGAGCATGTCATTATTGTATTGCGAAAATGCGGGGTTTCTCTTGGTTATGCAAAGAAATCAGTAAGATAGGCTCTCTGAATTAGAACTGATGCTCAAAAAAGGGAGCTTTGGCATTTTTCCACTATTTTGTGCAAAAATTGAGAAATTTAGTGTCCAACAGTTTCAAAATAATTGTAACAAAAGCTTGCTGCTTAAAATGTTAGTCATAAACTAGAGAACAGTCATTGATTTGGAACTAATAAGCCGCTAGTTCATCCATTTGTAACTAAGCACGGAAGTAAGCGGCAAAAATAGTGATGAAATTTGGCGTCAGGCGGCAACAATTTTAGTTGTTTTTACGCTGAATATTGAACAGATGGCAGCTACTGAATGGTATACCGAAATCTGCTTACCACAAGTATTCAAAAACTTGCTTTTGGAGGCCAGCAAAATATTATATATACTAAGTTGCTGTATCCAGATTTCTAATAACACCTCAGGTCAAAGCTGCTGCAAAAATATACAACTTTATTGCGCTCCAAGGAATTACGAAATCCATCCATCTCCTGCACCCAGCGGATACTGCAAACCTAAAAAAAAAACGATTTTTCGAAGTTGTTCCGTTTGCTTTGCAATGATGAGAGATTACCATGTTTATGCATGCGCTATGGTGAATAACAAAATTGTGGGAGTAACAGAATTCTGCTCGCTCATTTCACACGTACATATTCACACACTCGTCCAAAAGCAGTTGCTCTTCCGATGGCAAAGAAGTAACATAAGGAGAGACTACGTTGATTTTTTTTGTATATTAACAACACAATCTCAGGTTTTTCGTAAAAAAAAAACACTGTCATCACCCGGGTTACGTCAGCCAATCAGCTGTTTGCTTCAAAATTGCTTAGACCCGGTTGACGATCTGATGTTGATCGCACTTTTGAATTTCTTTCATTATGTGGGCTTTGAAAATCTATCGAAATCCATGACAATTAAGCAACTCGAAAAATTTGAACCTGATAAATTTTCAAATTGTGAATTTAAAATTATTTGTGGAGAACTTTAGTTAGTCCCCTTGTAAATATATTACACATATATACACACACGCACACACACAGTGCCAACATTTGCAAATGCAGTGAAAGGTAAAGCACCACTATTACTACCCCACACACCACACCGCGTCTGTGTCGAGTGTTAGTGTGATTTAATCAACAGTTTGGCTGGCAAACAAACGACCAACCAAATGCAAATACTAGAAATGAAATAAAAAAGAAAAGAAAGAACGTTGGACCACACGCAATGTTACTTTGCCACCAGTTCAAAGTGCCACTTCAGTAGCCAGCCACCGTAATGATACACATTTCAAGTTGCACGAAAGAGACCAGCTTCATTTAACAAGCTGACATTGCGGCCACTGCAACATTGGCACATCTAACAATCCAATTCAACTCAACAACAACAAACACACGAATACCATAGCAAAGTAAAGGATTTGTTGCAAATATTTTGTATCTATTTTTTTATTTTCATTTTTTGTTTTTGTGTTAAAATGCAAAAGTTCAACTTTAATTGACATAAATAAATGTTGTTGTCAGTTTGTCTATTTAAGGTAAGCGAGTACGGCGCACTTGTAGTAGTCATGAAGGTGAACGTCCTTGTCATCACTACTATAGAGCACCTCTGCATTTAGTTTTTTTTTTTTGATGTATTTGAGTGTGCGTTTATGTGTGGTGATATGTTGCGCTGCTGCGCGATTTCCTGGAAGCATTCAGCGGTGCTGATAAGCTCAGATGACCACGAGTGAATAGGTTTGCCTGGATATAATCATGTGGGTATGTATGTGTGTGTGTAGGTAACCAGCAATGTCTAACGCTACTTATTGCCTAACAGGTAGTGTGGTGGGCAAAACAGTCTGCTAGAAGATTATTGATAGCAGTCAAAAAGGATAGTATATAAATATTTAATTTTTTTTCTGTATAAAACCTGCTGCAGTCAAATATTGAAGAGGAAGAACAGAGATTTTTGAATTTTTTAAGCTGTACTTGTATATTTATGGTACATTAGGGCGGGTTAAATTGCTTATCTACCTTGTTTCGGTGACTGAAGTATTCTATGGGCAATTCTGAACAGAAAAGCCCGTGAAAGCGTAGCTCTAAAATGGATTTCGAGACCTCTTATTTTTAATTTTCTTTATCGATTATTAATTTTTTTTTTATTTTTACTTAATTTTTTTGGAAGAAAATGTATGTACAAATTTAGTCTTTGGGAGTGAGCGATTCATTTCTGATTTTTATTTTGTTTAAAACCCGCCGCTAGAGAGCGTAGGATTGCGAGTCAATTAAAAATTTGGTGTACTTATGTAGTTTTTTCTACTTAATTTAGTCTGAGAAAAAGGAAAAAGTTCCAGTGGTATCACAACGGACCTACGACAGGTCTACCTAAGTCTGAGAAAAAGTCTATTTAAATTTTTTTTCCCCGCACAGTGTAATATAGAGTGAATAATGTTGTGTTGATGCATTCTATTGCTAGCGTGTTTTTATAATCTTTATTATTTAAATATATTTTTTAATGATTTTCAATAAAATAATGGTAATATATATGTTTTTCGTCAACAGTTAAGGGTTTTTAGTATGAACAGAAAAAATTGAATCTCTCGTACCCAAAAACCACATACAACCGTTTTCTTCCACCAAATTTAAACTAAAAAAAAAAAATAAATTTAAAAAAAATGTATTTGAGATTAATAACAAAAATTAAAAATTAAAGAGGCTGAATATCCATTTTAAACCATTCGCTACGGTGCACCTCTACCATACTTTGCCACTTCCCAATTCTGTGTTGCCTTAATTCGCATCCAAAACTCTTAAAAATGCTATATTTCTCTAACAAATTCTGCCGCTGTCACTGCAAACCGTTAGGTGACTACCGTATCTGGATGGCGTCAGCCGCTGTAAAGTAATAAATTACTGCCGTGTACAAGCGACGTCAGTCTCTGTGGACCAAAAAGTGATTGCCGTATATAGACGGCATTCGTCGCGAAAGGTTTATTGCAATGCTTCTTTTAACTTTTTTGCTTCAAATTGCAGGCAGAATACTTCAGGTACCCAAACAAATTCGGTTTAATTTGCCAAAAATAGATTAACCCGCCCTAATCTACAAACCTATATAAAAAAGTGTATTCATTTTACGCAACTATAATTTACGTGCGAGAAGAGAATTGAACTATCACTTTTTTAACCTAATTTTGTCAGTTGATGATCCACCAGCAAAAGAAAAAGTATTTTTGTATATCATTCCCGACTGCCAAACCGAGTGAAGTACGGCACTTCTACTTCTACTTCATCTACTGTCTAGATAAAATATCAAATCGAAAAAAACAAAACCTTTTCTATGCTTGATTTGCTCCCCTTGGATCTTAAGATACAACAGAAAGCAATAAAAGCAATGTGTAGACTCCATAAATATAGTTTCTGGCACGAAGACGGAACTGCGGGACACAGAGCAATCTTTAAGTTGCTATCTGAGCGGTATCCACTGTTTTTGGCACCTAAAGACGACTTGATACCAACAGTTTCATTTGGCAGGAAATTTGATGTCAGATTTCCTTTGCCTGATAGAAATTTTTATTTTGACCTTTAAGAACTCCGTTGCTTGTCTGTTTGCATTCTGCAGCTGTCTAGTCCACAAGTGTCAAATATGAGTAACGTACGACGCCATTTGCAAAAACTAATAATCTTCCGGTAGGGGGATGCGCCAGCTTGTACTTCGCCGAAAGCTGATTCGAGTACAATGGTCTATATTCGTATGGTATCAATACAGCGCGTCAAAAGTGGCACCTCTGTAGGTTACTTTTTCGTTTTTTCCATTGGGCACAAACAAATTACTACGCAGATAAAAAAAAGTTCCTGGTGTGCCGAAAAATGCTCATATCGAGAAGCTTACTTGTCACTAAATAGTTGGACTGTTTCGAATACAAATATAATTTATTACCCTATGATCAGAAAGTACCGGAACTGTTTAATTTAAACGAACCGCGCACGTGGGAACCGGTCCATATTTTTTTCTTATGTTGGTAGGACTGTAAGACACACATCTGTCACTTTTTAGCGCCATCGGATCATTAGTGTCTGCCAGCCGGCCGGCAATGTGGGCAAACAATTCTTGGATGTTGCATGATGATAACGCACCATCGCACCGAACCCAAATTGTGCTGGATTATTTGACCAAACACCAAGTAAATACCATCGTACAAGAAACGTATTCGCCTGATATGGCCCCGTGCGACTTCTTTTTGTTTCCCCAAGTTAAAGTTACCACTTCGTGGAAGGAGATTTCAGTCGATAGAGGAGATCAAAGAAAATACGACGAAGGAGCTGAAAGCCATCCCTTCGTCGGCGTACCAGGTCATATTTTGAAGAAGACACAATAAATTTGCCTGAAATTTAACCCTGTTTTGTTTTGTTTAAACATTCCCGGTACTTTTAGATCATAGGGTAAACCTCTACGGTTGTAAGTATTCAGCATTCTGAAACCATATCAACAAAAAGCAAAAATAAAAAATGAAAATCTCTTGAAAAACCACATAACATAGAAATCGAAGAGCAGGAAATAAAATCGTACAATACAAACAGTTATGAAAAATTCTAAATTGTAGTGGCCACCAGAATTTGCGTGAGTACAACTTATTTTGCTAGCTAAGTGTTGGCAGGCAGGTCGACTGACTGGCTGGTGGCTGGCTGGTTGTCTGAGTGGGTTGGGGTGATCGGCTCGGATAATTGACTATCAGTTCACACGTAAACGTAAACAACTACAAATAACAGTAATAAAAACATTGTGCGCACAACAACTTTTGAGTTAATTATAAATCAATGTTGCAGAAACCGTTGCTCTGTTGTTTGCCTGCCACTGCTGCAAGTGTAAGCGCAAATGCAAACGCAAATGTAGTAGCTGCGCATGTGGACGCTGTCGTTGGAGTGAACCGACGCAGTTCGCAAAGCGCAAACACCTTCTCATTTGATGTAGGAAAAAGAAAAAGGGGTAATATAAAAAACAAAAACCAAAAACAACAAACAAGAAATAAAAATTGGATTACAACCCACGATACAAATTACCATTGATGATCACTGGTTGTGGCCGGTGCTGCTGCTGCTGGTGCTGAACAGGAGCATCCATGTAAATGTATGTGTGCAACATGAAAGTAACGGATGCGCGCACCATCACCAATAGCACACACACGCATGCGCATGCTCACATTTAAAAAATTACAGCATTGCAACTGATTAAGTGGTGCACATGCGCAACAAATCAAATGCACGCGGTGCACGCAATCACAACAACATATTATAAAAAAAAAAAAAAAAATATGAAGTAAAGATAGTCAAAGATTTTGCCACTGCCAACGCCACCGCCACCACTACCGCGACTACCAACAACATCATTAGCGCTGCTGCAACGCATGCATATAATGCAACGCATAATAATTTTTTGTACAACGGCGCGGCGCATCAACACATCAAGAAGAGCAGCGCGCATGCGTACTGCCGATAAGGCCGTTAAACGGCCGGCGAGTTGGTGAACTCGATTGGCGGTGGCAGCAGCAGCAGCAGCAGTCACATCGATCTATTTGAAACTTACAACAACCGGCCAGTTAGTCAGTCATTCATTTGGCGTTCAAGTGCGCTATCGGCGTCTCAAGCCGAGTAATCGTACGTACATCAATTGGCTCAAACGTGATTTGTAATCCTTGTGAAGAAATGTTGTTGGCGTTCGCATGCAATCTAATTGGATTAGATGTGCGGTTTTTACGTAGCAGCGTTTGAAGGAAGGCGTTGCCATTTCTTGGCGCAAAACATTTCCGCTTTTTCCGTACTGCATGCCTTTTCAACACGCATTTTTAGCATTACATAAATAATAAGTTTCTTGCACTGGCATGAATTATGAATCCGAATACAGATTTTGCGTTTGATATTTGTTGCAGGAAGATCTTATCTTTGGCATTCATGCTTTACTTGTTACGTGATTAGGTGGCAAAGCCAATGATTTCCATAATAAGTCTAAGAGAAATATTAAAATCGATTGAATTTAATGGGTGGTGGTGAGCACATTATGTGCGGTTGGTACAAAGCGTCTACAAAGTCTGAAAGTTACATTTTGTGTAGGGAAAAGTGCAGACTTTTGTGGCCAGACTTTTGCGACTTTGAACGTGAATTTAACAAATTTCTGATATAGCTAATAACTTGAGCTTTCAGGTGGCATTCTAAAACTTAATTTTCTATCGATTTATGGATATAACCTTTTAAAAAGGATCCTCGAACAGGACGCAAAAAAAGCCAGACCCGGGTGCCCAACGGCGTTTTTAAAAAAGGTGTTCAACGGAGTGTTAACCGACTTGAAAAACCTCCAAAAATACAGAAATATCACGGCAGGTTAAATTCTTGTTAATAAGCCATTGGATGGAGCTCCATTTCATCGTGCGCTATTTCGAAAACCCCTCGGACCCAGCACAATAGACGCAGGACGCAGATAGTTCTGTGGACTCCACACCATTCAATTTCCAAACTTCTAGCTTTGCTTCTTACTGGTTATTGGACATTCTGTTGCTATTTATGAAAAAAAAAAATATTTTTTTGCTAATTAAAGTTCAACCAAAGTTGTTTCAACAGCGTTGCTTTCCTCAAAAGTGAGATTTTTGTGACGAAAATTTTGTTAATTATACCGATGTACTGAAATTACACTACAAAATCCCCCGATTTAAATCGATTAATTCCGGTAGTTGCAAAACGTAAAATAGGCAATGCTCTCGGAATTTTGAGATTGGCATCCGTATTAATATTATGCAAGCGCGACCCCGGACCCTGGCGACTGGCGCTGATCTTTCCTCGTAGCCGGCTCCGGTCCATGGGGAGCGGTGTTATACTTTTTGTGAGACCGACGGTATTTAAGTTAAAAGATAAACGTAACCCGAATGTAGTCAAATGTTCTTTTAATGAGCTTTTTTGAAGCATTCTAAGCAAAAGTGTGGCTGGGACTTACACCTGCAACAAAATATAACTTTTTTTTTGTTAAAT
Source organism: Anastrepha obliqua (assembly GCF_027943255.1). NCBI lineage: Eukaryota > Metazoa > Arthropoda > Insecta > Diptera > Tephritidae > Anastrepha > Anastrepha obliqua. Next base: position 138,158,316 of record NC_072892.1, on the reverse strand, counting down.
TTTTGGCTTTCGCAGACCCAAATAAACTTGAATTTTCGTCATAACAACAGTATTTCCGAACTTTATGGACGTCTCCTTCCTTTTTCTGTAAATTGTGAACAATTTTTCCTTGCCGAAGTGGGATTTGTTCATCTACTCGCCGTGTCAGTCCATTTACCAATTGCCTCCGAAATTCTGTAACTGATATTGTTTCTCCGGTTCCCTCTTGAAAGAGGAACAGGGAATTGTATTTTTTAGTATTTTTCGCTAATTTAATTTTACAGCTCATTATCGGAATCTACCTGTAACTCTTTCAGAGCCTTTATTGGTATGCTTGAAATTCAACAAATCTGAGATATTCTAAGTTACAAGGCATGGTGGGATCTTGTAACTGTCTTTGGTTATTCAACATCCGCAAGCCAACTGCTGAGCTCAGATTTCGATAGTATTATTTCTTTGGTTACTAATTTCTTCGGCAGAAATAACAAATGGACGCTATGTCGGAGGTAGTCTTTATTTAATGTATAGGTAAAAAAAAGAAACTTAATTCTAATAGTTTGATAATTTTTTTTTGATATTATGGGCAAATTTAAACTTTAAAATATGTTACTTTTGTTGTGTGTTATTTTCGTGAAAAAATGCACTGTGCCAAAACTTTTTTGGCTCACTGTATGCATATTGAAAATGAAAATAAATTCATACTCCTATCTTGATACCAAACTTAGTCTACTTCTGGTCTACGGGTTCTATTAGAAACATATCTGCATAGAAAGATGTATGGCTGCTTAGCCGCACTGCTAACTTTTCTTCCAAGTGCGTGATTGCCAATTAGCCGAAGTTACTTTTTTATAGTGTGCCACAATACTAAAAATACTAAAAAACTAAGTGTGCTTGCCACCACACTTTTGGCTGCTCACACATATTGCAACTGGTCATATTTCTTCTAATACCAACATAAGTCCGCTCTTGTGTCCAAATTTGCAGATAATCATCAAAAATCACGCCAAGATGCTGAAGCGCTTGCGGCGCGCGATCACTGATGATAAATTATAAACGCTTGCAGAGCACTTCATAAAAGACGCGATGTCAATAAGTACATAGTTCAATTAAACAAGACAAAAAAATTTTTTATGCTGTTGTAAATAGAGCTTAAGACAGTCACGAAAGAGGCGCAAGATTGTGAGGCGCGTAAGACACTTCAGAACTAAGGCTTAGAAAATATGTTTTAAAGCTCACTTGAATGGTTTGGTGCGTGACTACCATTCGGGAGTGCGTAGGTTCGAATGTTCGTGCATGAAGTTCAAATAATAGAAACAGTTTTTTTTAATAGTGGTCGCCCCTCCCAGTGTATTCCTGCCATGGAAAAGCTCTTCATAAAAACCATTTGCCGTTCGGAATCGGCTTGAAACTGCAGGGTCCCTCCATTTGTGGAGCAACATCAAGACACACGCACGTCACAAATAGAAGGAGGAGCTTGGCCAAACACCTAACAGAAGTGTACATGCCAATTATTTATTTATTTTGTTTTAGAATTTATTTGTTTTGCTTACAAATAAAATTTTTTACGTGCGAAAAATTCATTGCTGCTGCTGAACAAAATTATTCGAGTTTAAGCTAAAAGTTTTCAGATTTTTATTGCGCAAGTACCTTTTTTGGATGGTAACTAATTTTAGTTTGTTTCATTTTTGAATATTCAGCCAGTTAGACCGCTTAGATCTCTCAGTAACTAAGATAAGACAAAAAGAACACAAACCAAAACTCCTTTACAACATCATTATTCCTAGCGATGAAAAGTGGTGTTTGCAAGGTGCCGAACAGAAGGGAAAGTGAAAAGTGCAGGCAATGTTGATTTATTTTTACGATGTCAAGCGGACTTCATGAAAAATTAGTAACTTAATTCATAATTCTGTGAACATAAAATATTCACGTTGCGAAGCATTTTGAGTCTGGCATTCAGCCATTAGTCATATGGTGCAGAAGAATTCAGACTTGTGCTCTTCAAATTTTGCCCACCAAACGCTGAAATGTTACGCCGTGTGCAACCTGTGTTCCAAACTGTATGGTGCTCGAGTTCCAATATTTATTTTTGCTACAGCTTGGAATCACATAGCGCAGCGCCAGCCTTGATAGCCTTCCTAGAATCACAGCCCACATTTCCGCTGCAGACAAACTTGTACCTAATATCAGATCGAGTAGATTTGATACTTCAGAAAAGGGCCCAGTTCATTTTGAACTTTGAGTGGTATTGGTGCACTCCATATTGTGAATAATAAAATAAATAAATAAAAAAATTAAAAATTGAATGAGAATAAATTATAAAATAAATTAAATCAAAAAATTTAACAAAAACAAAAAAATCAACAACAAAAATTTTATAAAAAAAAACTTTTATTAAAAAAAATTTATAAAAAAAAGTTTATAAAAAATTTAATAAAAAATTTAATAAAAAAAATGTATAACAAAAGTGTTATATAACAAAAAAAATTTAATAACAAAAATTGAATGGCATAAAATTTAATAGCATAGAATTTAATAACTCTCGAACCTGAAAATCGAATCTCTCATCAGATTCTCGAAACGAATTAATATCTTTGACCAAAATCTACAATAAAAATCTCGGTTAGGTGGGGAAATCATATAACATAATGAGCTCTAGGGCAACACAACGGACCCAACTTGCGGTCTATGTGGCACTCCGATGCGGGGTCACCCTTAAACCAACCAACCAACCATAGAATTTAATAACAAAAACTACTGATGAAAAGAAAAAAATAAAAAAAAAACATAAAAAAATACTGTAAAAAGAATAAAAAAATAATAATTGAAAAAAAAGAATATAAAAAACAATAAAAAAATAAATAATTGAAAAAAGAATAAAAAAATAAAATAAAAATATGTGAAAAAATAAAGAAATAAATAATTGAAAAAAGAATAAAAAACAAATAACTGAAAAAGAATAAAAAAATCTTATATATAAAAATGGAGACGTTTTTTTGTGTTCGTTAGTCGCCGATTCACGCCTAAACGCATCCACCGATTTCAATCAAACTTTCACAGATCATTGGTATTGGTCCATAGATGGTTTATGTGAAGTTTTAAAGAAATCGGTAAAAGTATGCGTGCGTTGTGTAAGTGTGAAAAATGCAATATTTGCGTGTTTCCCTTATACGGACATTAGGTATACGGAATGAGAATACACGCGAATGAATATAATATACACAGACATGAATAACATTGCTTCGATGTCGAGTGACGTATGGGACTGTATTATTCGTAACGCAATAGTTGTCCTCTCTTTTGTTTCCCTTTTATGCATGCCTGACACGGCATCAAAGCACATTGCTTTTTTTTAAACTGGAAAAATATTTTGAGCTTCATTTGAACGTTTTATGATTTAGATAAAATAAAAATTCGTTAAATATATTTGATTCCATTAATAACCATAAGACTGTATTTTTCGAAGTTCAAAGCCGACGAGCAAAATGTAAAAAATAAATCCTCCTGTATGTATATATACTCGAAAAAGTTATGCTAACACTTTTTTCATGCATTTAGGTAGTCAATTTTATATGGGCAAACGTACGTTTACGAGATAAAGGCGCTGAAGACAAATGCTCAGGATATAGTACAAAAATGCATATTTCACATAGTAATATTATCATTGTTAAAAGAGAACAAGTTTGTATTAGGTAATAATTAAATAATGCAACCTTATGTTCTGCTTTGACGAGTGGAAAAACCAAAATAAATAATTATATTTGTATGTGTGTTTAAAAGAGTTGGATTATTTTGTGAGTGTAAGCGGTTTCAAAGCCAAAGAATAGTTGCAACATTAAAAAATTGCTGAAACACATTTTCATTTAACAACTAAAATAACAAATATGAGCAAAATATGTACTTTCTTCAATTTTCTTCTGTTGCCAACTTTCTGAAAAACGTGAATTCACCGCGATGCGATACAGAAACAAAAAGACAGCGACAGCGCGCAGAGGGTTTAGAGCAATAATATAAATTTGTATCAAACAACGCATTAAATAGTCATTTTAGTATACTTTTGGTGTTTACTTATTCAACTAAATGCATGTATTAGTTTTTTTTAAAGAAATTAATCTAAAATTTGCAACTTTTTTTTATGATTTCTAAAGATTACTTTATTTTTGCCCAAGAGCAACCTTGCGTACAGAAAATTTTGTTGTACCTAAAACTTCACCACTATAAACTTGGTCCTTATAAAGGACTTTCACCACAGTTTGTTTACTGGATATACTGAGGTCAAAATAATCAGCTGTATCAAAACCATTTGATGAGTGGTCAACAATTTTAAAGTGCGTTTTTCATTGTTGTTTTTTTTTTTTTTTGGGAAAAAATGTATAAAAATAAAATATATTGTGCGTAAAATTTTAATAATCAGTGAAAATAAAAACACGGTGGTTTCGTTGTTGTTGTTAGCGATTGTAATGCACATTGTGAGTTTTTCATGTTTTTTTGATTAAATTCAAATCCGAATAAATGATATCGGTCGTCGGTCGCCTAGAACGCAAAATAGATCAAATGAAAGGCAAAATCAATCACAAGAAGAGCGAGAAATTAAAAACCAAAATCAAAGGGAACGTATGGCCAGATCACTTTCAGGCCATTCACCTGAAGAACGTATACAACGTAATGAGCAAGATAGATTAAAACAAACACAATAAACAAAGCACAAGGACAATCGCTAGAATTATGCGGAATGGACTTAGAATATCCATGCTTCTCCCACGGACAATTATATGTATCATGTTCACGTGTAGGAAAACCATCAGTTCTGTTTATTTATACCACAACTCAGGGCAAAACAAAAAATGTAGTTTACGAAAAGGCTTTGCGTTTGTTTAAGTTTAAAATTAACATTAATTTTATATTCTAAAAAAAGAATAAATACACATAGAGTGAATTTAAATCGAGTGTTCATTATTCATTCTTAATTTTGATATGCCTAGCGAAGCAGGCGGAGGGTCCGCTAGTAAAAATATAATAATTAAAAAAATAATAAAAAAGTGTAGCAAATTTTTAAATAAATCGAAGTGAAATTTAAATTAAAACAAAGGTAAAACTAAACTAAGAAGCACAAAAATTGTATTAAAAAAGGAAAAAAAGAAAAAAAAATTAAAAAATAAATAAAATAAAAACTGTAGCATATAAAAATTGTATAAAAAATGGGATATAGGTATATATTTTGTTTGATAATAGCACATTTTTCCGTCAATTATTAATCCTTTCTTTACGTGCGCAAGAACAAAAATTCTCAACCTCGGCGTCATTTATTTGGCGGTCTATTTTTTGCAAGCGTATGTCTTCTAATGTAAGTAGCCCATATACAAACAATTTTAAAGTCAATCTGTGAATACAATTTTTAGAAATATCTCTATCTACATACCTATTTAGCTATAGGTTAAGAATCATCCAGTCGACTCCATGACTTCATCAAAGTCGGTTGCGTCGTTTAGGAGCAAAATTTATGACTAACACACGCGCAACGAAATTTTAAATTAAAGGTCTGTTTTATTATAAATATAATATTTTTATTATACATTTTTTTTTGACTCTTGGTGTTTTTTCGTTAAATTTTGAGAATCAAAAGCGTTTCTTTAAACAAAAAAAAAAAAGGTTCGAAAAATTTAAGGGTAGAAAACACACATTTTGCTATTAGTGAACGAAAATGTAGTTATCTACATAAAATTCGAAATCAAATCACGCTTGCTATTGAAACTAGATAAAATTTGATGATCTTCTCCATACAACGGTAATTTTCGAAAAGCATAAAAATTGCGTTATTACAATAGATAAAAAAGGAAATTAGCTTGAATGTCGTGTTAGAAATGAATTCTGACAAAGAAATGGGATTTCATACGAATAAAAGTCTTCAAAATTATGTAACAAAATGTCAGTTTTTTTATAAATTTTTTTTTTTATTTTTTTTATTTATTTTTTTTTATTTATTTTTGTTTTATTTATTTTATTTTTGCTATGAATCGATTTTGTGTTTTGTGTTTTGTGTTTTTGTAATAAAATCGATTTTAAATTATTTAATTTTTTTATTTGTTATTTATTTTTATTTATTTCTTTTTGGTTTTTTTATTTATTTTTTTTTATTTATTGATCTTTTATTTTTTTATATATATTTTTTTTATTTAATTTTTTTTTGTTATGAATCGATTTTTTTTTTGTTTTTTGTAATGAAATCGATTTTTAATTTTGCGGGTTCAACGTTTTTAGTACAATTTTTTCCAGGTAAAAATTAATTCGTTTGGTGAGCCAGAAGCTATCCATCCATCTTGCACACGCATTTTGGCGGACATTCCGGCTGACAAGCTAAAACACTGGATTTAGTCACTGCCTATCACTGTATTTAGTCAGAAAGGGGCGTACTTTGAATAAAATATGTTAGTTTTACAAAAAGAAACTTTTTTCTCACTTTGGGTTTCTTTACTTTGGAACATCCTTCAATTCGTTTCAACTTAATTTCACTTAATACTTTTATTTTTAAAAGATTCCTGCCTATCTCTAGTACTCGAAATGTCAAAATATGGCACCGCCCTACTACATTCTTGCATTGTTTTTCTTTTATGCCTACTTTTTTTTTGTTACTTTCTTTACCACAGTTTTCATTATAGTCCAAATGTAATGATTTTCGCAAATTGCATGTCATTTTTTCAAACACACGGGGACAGCATTTGTACTTTGTGTGACGGCGAGCTAAACAAACAAAAAATAATAATAATAAAAAAAAGCAAAAAAAAAATTTGGTGAAAAAGCGTGTTGTGCATGCGCCTAAGCCGTTTGTTATCCGTTCTTTGTGGTTTGGCCCGTCGTCGAATAGCGTCGAAGAAGTAAAAATATTTGTATAAAAACAATAACAAAGGAGTCATCGCCCGCAGTTGAGAATAATTGCGCTGCTAGCTGAGGTGTGAAGTTGCAATAATTTATTTGCAATTCAAAAGGCAGCTGGGCGGCTTTTCTGTGCGTTTATTTGCCAAAGCGCAACTGTTTAACATTTTTCTTTGCCAACTATTTCTTTCTATAACTTTTTCTTCGCATTTTTTTTTTTTTAATTTTTTATGGTTTTCTTTATTTTTTATGGTTTTTTTTTATTTTTTATTTTATTATTTTATACTTTTTTTATATTTTTTGTTTTAATTTTTTTTTCTATTTTTTTTAATCTTTTTTGTTCAAGTTTTTTTTTCTTTTTTTCTCTGAAAATTTTTTTCATCCTAACTTTTTTGACCATCACATCCGCCTCTTCATAACTCTACCGCTGCCAAACAGAGCGCAATTATCATTAAGCCCAGCACTATTTCGCATTTATAACAGCCTCGCAGCCAATTACATTTTGACACATGCTATATGCCGCATTGTTGTCTACCGTATGCCGGTATGTGGCAGCATGTTTGTTGCATGCAACACGCGCACAACATAGAAACATTGCTAGTTTCCTTAAAGTGAATTCAATTCTATTGCATTGTATGTATGTGTATGTGTGTGTGTATGTGTAGCCGCGTGCGCCAGTTGAAATGGCATGCCCGGCAGGTCAGCGCGCTCAAAATGTCTCAGTTAATCATTATGTGCATATAAAATAGTGGCACACAACAACAGCACATTGCAAAATCAGCCTCCTTCTTCTAAGCGTGTATTTGTATGTTTGTATGTATGTAGTTACCGTGTTTTGTTGGCGCACTAACAGCTTGCAACACGATATAATTTATTGATTTGGTTTAATAACGAGTGTTTGAGCAGCTGTGTGTGTGCCCAAATATACGTTTGTGTGTATGTGCTTCCGTGCGTGTGTATTGTTGTTGTTCAATCTGCCGAGCGCACCCGTTGCTTTGGCGCTCCTTCACATCCTCGTTTCTTCTGCGTCCCATTGGCAAGTCGTGCAACAAGTGTTGTGATCAATTGCTTTACAACACCACGTATGCGGCTGCAACAACAACTGCTATATACAAAAACATCAGCAAACCGCTTGACAACTGCAATAAAATATTAGTTGAGCGAAAAAAAGCCAACACTCAGGCGGGCCTAAGCCGCTAAGCTTGTTAAGCCGGCGCTGGCGGTGGCGGAGCCGTTGCAAATAGAAATATCGCCGCACTGCATGCGAATGTATGTATGTATGTGTGCACATCTATTTAAAGCCATCCGTTGTCTTGCTACTTTGCTTGTTGTATGCGCTGCAGCAGCAGGTGTGTTCGCACTTTGCGCCTGCGCCACTGCCTTTTGCTTCCGCTTCCTTCTACCTTATTGGCACGCAATGTGCGGCAGGTGAGATTTATGTGTTGCAACACACTTTGAACAAAAACAAAAAAAAAATTGGAAATCTAAGCAATAAAATAAGAAATAATATAATAATCAATCTGGCGATACAGCAAAGGTGTGGATACAGTTGCCAGTCGTTGCATCCATGCGGCAGCCCTGCGCTGTTCACAGATTTTATGAATGAAATGTGCCCGGTGTGCGCCAGATCTTTTATAGAAAGTGAGCTGCAGTTTTATGCTGCTCGTCGGGAAGCTTTCTGATTGCAGGGGAGCTCTTACAGGTACGGCTGGTAGTTAATGCAGTTGTCGAATTTTATGCATTACTTTAGGGGTTTCTTTTATGAAGCGTTAGTGTTGGTGTATTTTGGTGTAATCTGCCAAATCTATTGTTTATTATACACAGTCACTGATGTCAAATCATCCTAGGCAGTTATACGATGGAGCAGCGAAGGTGATTTGAATTGGCCGCCAAGATTGCGGTACTTGACTACGCAAGGCTTCTCTTCATGGGTTGTGGAGTTCTCTAAAGTTGCAGGTCTATGCAAATAAGCCGCATGCGGTCCATTGCCCGCGCAGTCAATATAACTCAGGCCATTGCATTGGGGTAATCGAGCGTGCAACTGTAGATTAATTCATACGTAAATTTAAAAAAATTGCTTTTGTTAGATTTGTATAACTAGCACCAAATTTATTTCCGATTCGGTTTCAATAACAAATTCTGTTCAGAAGCGATAGGTTGTTAGTCTAGGGTCCTATCCGCACGTTTGGCCTGTCATCTTAGATTTACCTGATGGGAGCAGCATTACCATTACGTGGTTTAGCCACTTGCTACAAGGCAGATGCTCTTTTCGGCTAAATGCTTACTGAAAGGCGGCACTTCCAATGGATTTAACCCTGCAGTTTTTATAAGATTGTACAGAGCCCACTGCACAACCTCATAAGTTCGTAAACAAAACTCGCTGCGTGAATGAAACTTTTTATTTGTTAGGAAAAACTTTTTCGCAGCTAACCTCCATATTTGAAAGTATTTCTCTATCCGCAATCTGTGACCCGTTCGATAGCCAGTATGTCGGCAGCTAACATCAAATACAGTAAAAGTAAAAACGAATCCACAAATAGTTTAGGGGGAAATTTTGTTTATTGAGGTTTTTAAAGTATTAAGAAAAAGCGAGAAAAGGGAGCGGTCGCTCCTGGCAGACAATGGCAAACCTCTAAGTGAATTCCTGCCTTGAAAAAACTCCTCATAAACAACTGTCTGTCATTCGGAGGCGGCATAAGACTGTCGGTCTTCTCATTTGTGGGAAACAACAACAGGCAAGCCACAAATAGGATATTTCACCTAATTCCAAGTTCTAAACTCCAAAAGAAAAAAAAAGCTTGGCAACTAAAACATCGGCTCAAATGTCCTGGGCCTAACACAAATGGCACTAGTTTTATTGTATTCACCTCTTTTTCAGTTAGTATAGGGTTTTTCAGTAAGAGCGCTTCAACTTTTGAACTTTTTTGAATAAAACACAAACGGTTTGACTTTTTTAACTAATTTTTTTTTTTATTATCGAGTTTGAACATATACATTTAAGTATGACCGCGTGCACGTTTTACGAAGTCCAATCGTTGAACCCAATTTTCGACCACTCTTTTGCTTAAATCGGCCGAAATTCCAGCAATTTCGCGTTCAATATTGGCTCTGAGCTCACAAATCGTCGCCGGCTTATTACTGTAGACCAATGACTTCACATAACCCCAAAACGGGGCGGCTTGTTAAATGGACCGTAAAATGGCCGTAATGCTCTTAAAGTAGCAGCAACAGAACGATTATTTTCATAAAAAATTTGCACGATTTCCAATCGTTGCTCAAGTGTGTAGCGTTCCATGATGAAATGTATACTAATGAAGTTTACAAATAACAATCGAAAAATAAAAAATATTGCGTCGTTCGCCCTCTCTATCGGAAAAAAGTTGAAGCGCATCTATTGAATAACCCTATACTAGCCTTAAAAACGACGGCTGCTAAAATTTCATTATATTCTATTCATTAGTTCGTGAGTTGTGACGCTACTTTTGTTATTTTGAAACAATGGATCAGAAAGAGTTTCGCGTTTTAATTTTACACTGCTTTTGCGAAAAAATATCGCTCAAGCGAAGCAATGGCTTGAAAAGTGTCATGGGGACTTCAAACGTGATCGTAGAGACAGCGATGGTGCACAACGCACAATGATCGAAAAGTGCAGTTGCGTGAGTTAGCTGCCACCGTAAAGATATCAGAAGAATGTGTTGGCTTTATATTGCATTTGACTATGAGAAAGCTCTGTTCAAAGTACGTGGCGCGTTTGTTCATCATTTTGATTCATCAAGGCAACCTACCGTGTCACAAGTCCATTAAAACAATAACAAAACTAAATGAATCGCACTTCGAAATGCTCCCACATCCACCGTATTCGTGAGATTTCGCTTCCACCTCCTCCTCGCAGACTTAAAAAAATTCTCCTGGCTAGAAATTTCGCTCGAATAAAGAGGTTATCGCTGAAACTGAGGTCTATTTTGGGGCAACAGATAAATTGTTCTACACAAGAGGTATTGATATATTAGCGCTGCGCTGGAATGTTTGCTTTGTTCCTTATGGAAATTATGTTGAAAAAGAAAGAATGTGCTTTCTTTGTTTGGCTCGGGACTTTTCAGCACATATGTTAATTGTAAAAATATAAGCTTTTCTAATATCGTCGTCATCTTCGCTTTCGTCATTCTGATCATTATCATTTCAATCAACATGTTCATCACCCCTATAATTCTCCATAATTATCAACTGTAGAGCTTCTCATACTTGTTATAATAGAGCCGAAGTCGTCAGGTGTCCATTGCCTATATTCGTCTTCTTTCTGCTGTACTTGCGAGAAAAATGTTCCCTGCAGCTCTTAAAATCTGTGTTTCCTGCTAACAGAGCTTTTGACAATTTCTCGTCATGATTGAGTTCTTAACTCTCTCCAATAGAATATCGTTTGTAGAAACTGATTACAGTAAATTCTATACTTTTGTAGCCTCCTCCTTGAGCTCCACAGGATCACGCAATTCTATTCTTGATCCTATTTTACCGTCCCCATTTTTATTGACACATGATTTAAAGCTGTTTAGAACATACAGTTTTTGGTCTGCACGCTATTTGTCTTTTTCTAGTCTCGACAGAGCCATTGAAATTTTTGCGCCAACCGCTAAATTGTTGACGCATTCAGATGATTATTTCTACAAAAAAAAAAAAAAATCACGAATTTTGCGATATGTTGTGCTTAGAGATCGACCATTTTCATAATAAGTTCCAATAATTTTAACGCGTTGCTCTATCGTGTAAAACTGTTAATCTTTCTACTTGGCAAATGTCAGAGATGGCATAAAAAAGGTAGCGTCTCGAAGTTGTTCACTACTGACATTTTATTTTAAAGTATGCTTTGCTTTCATTAAAGACTATTAAGTCGAACACAGTAACTTGTTGCTGGTTTTGTTTTTCTTTTTAATTTTTTTCAATGGCGTCTTGCACAGTAGAGAATCAGTTCTGAATTTATCTTAAGTGCAATTTTTTTTTAAATCAAAAATGTGTTTACGATATTCTCTGCCTTCAGTATTTCATACACCTCCTTGGAATGTGGGAATACTTCTTTTCACAGTTTCTTTGCAATAACCAATTTCAGTACAATACACAAACTCACACCCTTTTATGTCTTTATCATAAAGGAGTTTGTAACGTATGTATGCATGTGTGTATGAAGTTATGCGTGCTCCTGTGTAATTGCCGAAAATGCTTTTTGACCGCCCTTTTACCATTCCCGGCAATTATGTGCTCTTGTGCTTGGTTCTTACTGCCCAAAAACGCCGAATTGCCTTTCTAATGACATAAATTAACCAAGAAATTTCTTGTTCTCCTTTAAAATTAAAGTCTCTTTAATGCCCGCTGTTGCTCTTCATGTCACGTCTGCCTTTGCTGTTTCGTTCTTAATTTTGCGCGAAAATTCCTTTCTTGATTTTCGGGGAATTTTTGATTTCTTTGGGCGTTTATAATTGACTGCGAAGAATTCTTTGTAATAATCTTTTTTCGGATGGCGATTACTGAAATTATTTTGCTTCTGCGTTTTTTCAGGTTGTCAAAGGACAAAAAATGTGTAAAAAATCAATGCTTGAATTCAATTTTATATGTATGCACATTAGGGCACACTAATTTCGTACTGAATTGATGGTAATAATAAAAGCCATGGCACTGATACAGTCTGATGCGAAACTTCGAGATGATATCTACATTTTCACTTCACTGATAGCCAGACGGCGATAAAATTCCTCGCTAAGCCTCTGGATAACCTCTAAGTCAGCCATGAAATACCGCACATCTCTTAATGGGATAGCTGGGTCATTTATCCTAAAGGATTGCTGAACTAACTAGCGATATTTGGCACTGCAGACAATGGCATATACACCGACTTATTTTGAAGAAATTATTAGAGCAAGCGAATGAAAGATGGCGTAATGCAACCACTTGTAGAATCGCCCGACAATTGTCGCCCGACTCTCGAAGCTAAACGCATAGAATTTCTGCTAAGGCAAAATAAGCCTAATCTCAGCGCACTGATTTTCGTTATAAAGGGGCACTGCCTATTTAAGGGGGGACCCTCATTTAGACGGTCGAAAAATGCATCATTTTTGGGAATTTTTTTCTCAGGTAAAATAACTTCAAACGTTTTGTAATTCATAAAGTACTTTAATAAATGTCTTGACTGTCTACAAAAATTTTCGGAGAAGAAAAAAAAACATTTTAAGTATGGAAATATACACCTCGTCCATGGCACCTCATTCTATCTGTGTACATTCTAGCGCTCTGAATTTTTTTCTGAAATAAAAAAACCAAATTTTTTTTAAAACTTTAGGATAATACCTTCGATGTGACATTTTGATTTAAAAAAAAAATGTCGAAATTGATATTTTTTACCCAGTTTTATGTTAAAAGTGATTTTTCATGCATAAAAATTGACTTTAAAATTACAAAAAAATATGAAAATCTTTTTTTTTTAAAAAACACTTAATGTCACATTGAAAACAATTTAATTATCTTTAAAATGAGCTATTATAAAGCCTGATTGGTTCAATACAGCGTTCTCAATTGTGTACACAAAATCGAAAAATGATGTTTCGAGAAAAACGCGTTTAAAGTTTTGGATACAGGCGATCAGGCCACCCGTCGCGTCCTGTTAAAAATTTTGTCACTCCTTCAAAAATACAGATATCGACTTGAAATTTTGAAAGTATATTCTTAAATAGTTGTAGAATAGATTAAAATTATTTCCAAAAAATCGATTTTTTTGACCCGATAAATGAGGGTCCCCCCTTAATAGGCAGACACTCGCAGAGGATGGGCAGGCAAACACCTTCGCACCTTCTATGCCATTGTCCTGCTCTATCCAGATGTAGATTCCCCACTTTAGGTAGACATTTTTGTAATGAGTTGAAAGATCTTAGTACTACGAAAATCTTGAGAAAATTAATTTTCGAAAATTTTCGAAAAGTTCACACTGGTTTGAGGGGGACAAGTTCCCTCTGCGTCATCCCACTGTGCTATGAGCCTGAGTTTGTCCCATAGTCGTCGACCGTTCGCTACAACCTTGCGAGAAAGTTAGGCATACGGGAAAATTTCCGGTTCTATCAGAAAAAGGAAAGCAGGCAGAAATCGGCGATTACACAAAATTGGCCCATTTGAATTGTGATCCTATCTAGAAAAAAATATTATACAATATATATCGCGTATAAGGTTGTAGCGAGCGTGTTGTGTGAAAGGCTGAAGCCCACCATCAACCAACGGTTTGGAACTTATTAGTGTGGCTTGAGATCTGGAAAATCTATAATCGACCAGATATTCACCGAACTGGCCAAATCTTGGAAAAGGCCCATGAAAGGAGTATCGACACATACCATCTTTTTGTCGATTTTAAAGCTACATTCGACAGCACGAAAAGGATGCGTCTATAGACGTTGCTCAATACCAGGAGTACCCGTCAGAATTGGGAAGGATGTCTCCGATCCGTTTGATACCCAACGAGGTTTCAGACTAAGATCCACGTTGTCGGGTGACTTCTTTAACCTAATGTTGGAAACTATCGTGCACGTCGCAGAACCTAATCGCTCAGGTACAATTGCAGACGTATGCCGATGATATTAGCGTCATCCGCCTTAATAACCGAGCTGTTAGTTTTGCCTTTTCCAAACTAGAAAAGAAGCGAATGGGTCTGGTGGTGAAGGAAGAAAAAACGAAGGACCTTCTGTCATCAAACAAACAGTCGGCGCACTCGCGTATCAGCACCCAACTCATTGCTGACAAATATGATTTCGTGGTTGTAAGAAACTTCGTTTATTTAGGAACCAGCATTAACACCGATAACAATGTCTGCCTGGAAATCCAGCGTAGAATTTCTCTTGACAGCAAGTGCTACTTTGGATTCTCGACCCCTCTGTCGACGAACAAAACTAACACTCTATAAAGCTCTCATCATGCCCGTGCTAACATCTGGCGCAGAAGCTTGGATGATGACAATTTCCGATGGGGCGTCGCTTGGAGTGTTTTGAGAGAAAGATTCTGCGGAAGGTTTTTGTACCTTTGCAAGTTGGCAACGGCGAATATCGCAGGTGATGGAACGATGAGCTGTATGAGCTTTACTACGATATAGACTTAGCGCAACGAATAAAGATCCAGTGGCACCACTGGCTGGGTCATGTCGTCCAAATAGATGCAAAAGCTCCGGCTCTGAAAGTATCACTTGAGCTGCTATCCCGCTAATCAAGAAGAAGAATCTCAATTTTTGATTTCAAAAATTTACTGCATCATTTTAGCTGTGAGTCACTTTAGACCCACCTCTGTTCCTATAACGCGCCATGTAAACCTGCGATTCTTCGAGACAAGACTCTCTATACTCTAAAGACATTCAGTACTTTTTACTTCACCTAATACTTTTCTTCTTTTTATTTCAATGCGCAAAAAATTTTCATACTAATTGCCCAGACACGCGCCAAACAATCCACTTGAGTAGATGGATAGTAGAAACAAAAGTCGTACAAATTTGTAGAACGTAAAAACATTTCAAATAATTGCAACTAATGGATTTTCATGGCTGATCAGTAATTTTCATGGTTATCAAATTATATTTGTTCAAAACAAAGAAAAAAAAAGGTAATGATTTTATGTAATACTCAGCCAACTTTTCTTCTACACAATAAGATCTCTATTTGGTTTGGCCTGTTGCTAATAAAAGCAATTTAAAATAGTGCAGCAGTTGCAGCATCGCCATTAAGCACACTTCTGCTGCACCACGCCAACGAACGTGACTTTCACCAAAGCTGGAAATTTGTTGTAACACCAAAAATAATGTTGAAAAATTGCAATAAAGCAACTGGAAATTTTTGGTTGCAAATAGCAACACAGCAGCAGCAGCGGTAATTTGCGGCAGCATGCTAGTGCTGTGGCTGTTTCTACTTCGGCTACTTGCCACTAAAATACACACAAATGAGAAATTTCCAATTTGGCGCACAATTTTTTTGGTTGGGTTTTATTTTATTTTTATTTTGCTATTTTATTTGCCAATAGACACACACATACATACAGATATGTATATGGGTGTACTTTTGGCTTTTTCTGTGTTTGTTTGTTTTTGTTAAGTTGTGTTTTTGTCTCTCTTCGGTTAACGAACGAAAGGTGGCTCTAGTTGGGATAATGATCAAATATTATTCGCTATGCTTTTTCAGCAAATCAGTTTGGCTCTTTCTTATTGTTTGTTTTTCTATTTGTTTGTCGATTATTGTTAAACTTTGTTACTGGCATTGTTATCGTTGTTATTAAGTACGTTATGCAACAGTTATGTTGTAATTTTTTGTGGCAAGATGTTTTTTTTTTCTATTTTTTTTTCAAATTTCTTTCTTTACGAGGTTGCAAATTGTGGGTGGCTCAATTGCTTTTTTATCGCAAAATTTCAATTAAAATTCATTGGCGTGGGCGCAGAGTGCAATAAAGGGCATGTGGCGTGGCTGTTCGATTAGTCGTTTGCTTAGTTGGTTGATTGGTTAGTTGGTTGGTTGGTTGGTTAGCTGCTGCTGCTGCCTTTTGACCGCAGCGCTTGTTGGTCGATTGCGATTTGGCGATTGTAAGATGAGATATAACAGGCGAATACTTATTTGTGGTTTTTACTGCTTGAAAATTAGTTTTGAGTTAATTTTTGTTGCATGCAATACATTGCTTTCGTAATTGCGTTAACTGTTGCACAAATCGGTGGAGAATTTGGTGAAAAATAGCAATGTTTTTTTTGGTGAAACAAAACTTATTGCAGTAATGAATAATGGCAAAGGAATTTGAAGATACAGGCGCGTGATTTTCTACTATATAGTGAAAAGTATTCAGGAAGGAAATAAAAAATATATAATAAACATGCGAAAAATAGTATAGCATAATTTCGGTAAATGCTTGGGAGTTTATGAGTGTAACGAAGCTCTTGGCTGGAGTTATTCAAGCAAAATTTTCATATCCGATATGACGCCTGAGATGAGGTTCAACGACGTCCAGATACTTTGTCTAAAACGTGAGTTATGGCTCAATAAACGCATCTAAGGAAAAATGCTCAGAACTTTTTGTTCCACTTAGTAATAATTTGAGCCATTCGTTGATTTGAGAATCCTTTTTCTTAGCTTTTTGGGCGGGTTACTAGCAAACTTGGAAAATTACAGTTGCTGGATGTGGCCTTTCGCAAGGTCGTACTATTAGATTCGTAGAGAAATGCATGGAAGTTTATTCAGAGAATTACATATCAATTATTTGTTGTTGCGAAAATTGGATTTTCATAAGTTTAAGTCGACAAGAGTTCGCTCTCCATATGGAGCTGAAGATGCATTACTACTTCCTTTAACCACTGGGAATTCGTACCCGCGCGATTTATTCTCATATACACCCTACAAAATTAAAAACTCGCCACAATTTTTTTATGAAAATATAGTTCATACTACCAAAAACCCATGTAACATTTCAAACGTTGTGCAAAGATTTTTGAAGTTCCATCAAAATTTCCCGCTTTATACGCAGAATTTATTATCATTATTATTATCAGAATTATTAGAATTTTATTCAGGGTATTCAGTTTTATAGCCCATTGCATTTTGGTATAACAAAGTGCAAGTTTCACGTAACTACAAAATACCGTTGATTTTTGACAATTTTTTGGGGGTGTCACGACTTTTCTTCTAGCAAAGTAGATGACGTTTTATATCGAAGAAAATTGTCAAAGCGATTACATTGTCTACTCACACATACGCCTAGAGTTACATACAAGGTGGCGCAAAATTAAGCGTCCTATTTTGCTTTTGAATCACTTTACTAAATAAAGAAATGATTTTACGAATTACGTGCAATTTCGGTTTCGTCAATTCCGATCAGCTATTTTTGACGTTAAAGAAATATATACATTTTCTAATCGCAGAAATTTTCGAAGTTGACCGGCATATGCTGGTAGTCGTAGCATAGCCAAGGAGCTAAAGATCGACCATAAAATAGTTTTAAACCATTTGCGCAAAAATGTTTTGCCAAAAAAATGGATTTCGTTTTCCACAATATAATATTCAATTTGTTTCTTTCCTTCATTCATTATTTATTTTTTATTTAATTGATTATTATTCCATCGATCCACATTTCCAAACATTCATTGGAGAGCTACTGTCGTAAGGCACAAACGTCAGTATAAGTTTTTTATTTGAAGCGTAAACAACAATATTTTTACCACACTTGAAAATGTCGAATTTCGTGCCAAATAATGTGTTTTTGCGGGGAATTCTTCTTCATTATTTTAATATGAAGAAAAAAGCAGCCGAAAGTCATCGTATCTTGGTGGAAGTTTATGGTGAGCATGCTCTAGCTGAGCGAACGTGCCAGAAGTGGTTTGCACGCTTTAAAAGTGGTGATTTTGGCCGCGCCGCCAAAGTTCATGGATACCGAATTGGAGGAATTGCTCGATCAAGATCCGGCTCAAACGCAAGAAGAGGTTGCAAAAACTTTGGGAGTTGATCAATCAACCATTTCCAAACGTTTAAAAGCCATGGGAATGATCCGAAATTCAAACTTCGAAAAAAAAACCGCACGAACTTATTCATAGACCTATTAGTTCTTTCATTTTTTTATTCACTTATTATTAATATTTAAAAAAAAAAAATTTTAATTTTTTTATTTTATCTTTTATTCACTTAATTAATTAATCTATATATATAAAAAGAAGTTACATTTCCTTGGTAATCTTATAACTCAAGAACCGCCAAACCGATTGACACAAAAATTTTAGAGTTCTTTTCTATCTTTGAGGAGGTGGTTTGTGTGAAGTTTGATTGAAATCGGTGCAGCCGTTCCTGAGTTATGACATTTTATGTGAAATGCCTGTATGGGAAAAACAACAACAAACACACAGCCGCTTATGAGCGTTTCTGTTGTACTGTTGTGGTTGTAAGTGTATTATGTTAATATTAATTTTGGACGAAAATATAATAAAAACTGGAGCATTCAAGGAACTGGAAAAACATTTTTAACTTTATTTATTTTAGCATAATTTATTTAGTGTAAAAAATTGAAATGGAAATTAAAGAATCAAAGTTTAATTACAAGTTTTTATCGGCTCTTTCACCTTACCTGTATATAGGTGACCACCACAATCAAATTTTAAAAAAGTACAGAAAAGGCTATTGTGACATCTTTAGAAAGTATGTTGAATGAAAAAAATCAACTAATTCAACTGTTTAAACATTTTACGAGTTCTATAAAGAAAACTTAATATGAAAAATTTCTTGCGATATAAAAAAAACATTTTATGTATGGTGGTGCGAAGCCCACTGGGAAATGCTAGTCTTATATATAAAATAAAGTCAACTTTTTGTGTGTGTTCGCTAACCGGCCGTGTCTTTGCACCGAATTAAACCAAACTTACACACATTGTTAAGAAGGTATTGAAGATGGTTTCCGTATAGTTTGGATACCTATTGGTGGATAGGGTTCGAGATATTGGTCAAAACGTGGACCCGGGTAACCTTTGGATGTGTATGTACAATATGGGTATCAAGTGGAATGTTGATGAATGCTTTAGTTCAGAGTATTTTTCATGCCGCTCCGTGACTAGGGTCTCGAGATAGAGACCAAAACGTGGACCCGGGTAACCCTAGAATGTGTTTGTACAATATGGATATCAAATTGAAGCTGTTGGTGAATGCTTTAGTACAGAGTATTTTTCATGCCGCTCCGTGACTGGGGTCTCGAAATATATGCCAAAACGTGGACCCGCCGTGTCTTTGCCCAGCGAAGCGGGCCGGGTTTGCTAGTATTATTATAATTTTTTTATATTGTCTTTTTATTTACATTTTTTTTATAATTTTCTTATATTTTTATTTAATTTTATAAATTTTTGTTTTTTTATTTTTTATGTTTTTATTTATTTCTCAATTTATTTGTAATTTTTTTTTAGTTGTTATTATTATTTTTCTTTGTTTCTAATTGTTTTAATTTTTTTATCTTTTCATATATTAAAATTTTTTTATTATTTTTTGTAATTTTTTTTTTTATTTTTTTTTAATTTTTTTATTTTTTTTTTTATATTTTTAAATTGATATTTTGTGTCTTTATTTTTTACTTTTTTTATTTATTTTTCTTTATTTGTTTCTCAATTTATTTGTTATTTTTTTATTTTTTTTAGTTGTTATTATTTTTCATTGTTTTTTAATTGTTTTAATGTTTTTATCTTTTTATATTTTTTAATGTTTTAATTTTTTTTAAGTTTTTTTTATTTATTATTTATATTTTTAAATTGATATTTTGTGTCTTTATTTTTTAATTTCTTTTTAAAATATTTTTTTATTTGTTTATTTGTTATTTTTTTATTGTTTTTGTTTAATTGTTTTAATTTTTTTATACATAAAATTATTTTTTTATTTATATATTTTCTAATATTTTTTTTATATTTATTTTTTATATTTTTAAATTGTTATTATGTTTCTTTTATATTTTACTGTTTTTAATTATTTTTCTTTATTTCTTTCTTAATTTATTTGATTTTGTAATTATTATTACTGGTTTTTTTATTTTTTTATATATTTTTAAATCTATGTGTTTTTTTTTTTTTGTTTTTTTTTTTTGGGGGTTTAGTTATTATTATTTCTCATCGTTTTTTTAATTGGTTTAATTTTTAAAATTTTTTTTTAATTTTTTTTTAATTTTTTTTTAATTTTTATTTTTTTTTTAATTTTTTTTTAATTTTTGTTTTTTAATTTAAACATTTTTTTTTTTAATTTTAAAATTTTTTTTTTTAATTTTTAAATTTTTTTTGTATAATATTTGTGTTTTACTTTTAATTTTTATTTTATAGTTATTTCGTTAAACTTTTTTTTGTAGTTGCGCTTACATATGTTTTTAATATTTGTTTTGTAAACTCAGTGTTTTGTTTTCGTGCACTTCAAGTTAATCTAAAGTCGGGAACAACTTCTGCATTAAAGAAAAAACGAAAAGCAAGAATCTTATCCTTTCCCATACACAGCCGCCACAAGTCTTAAACTATCCAGATGCGTGTCAATATTTTAAGTACACTGTCAGTGCTTTATCACATTCTTATGACGTGCAAAGCCTGCAATGCATCCACTACGACCATCTTTTGTGCCGGACCACATATCGTTTAGATCTGCAGTGCATTACACTAACGACACTTTGATTATAAATATAGCCAATAGCAATCGCAACCAGATTGTAGTGTATGGACAGCGTAGCGCAGTTAATTTGCGATACTTGGAACAACAACAAAAATCTATAGAAAGGAACCAAGACCAATCACTTCTACGCAGCACAGCGGCGGTGCAGAGGATGCTCGTATGAAGTGAGTGAAGTAGCAGCCAGCTGAGGAAATGCTTTAATCCGTGACAGCATCTATGCTGGCATTAAACTAATGCCACCTTTCAAATGCTAACTACCTTATAATTTCTCGACAATATTTTTGCATTTATGTCACAATTGCGAACATCAACACGAAGGGCGAACGGACGGCGGGACGGCAAACGAATGAGGTGCGTTTCGAAAGGAAGGGATAAAGACGCCTGCACTTGGTGGTAGCTAGGCGCTGGAAGCTGTGTTGCACAACGCTCGATTACAACGTTTCCGAGAAGTAGTTGCCGCATATGCATGGATGTGTGTTTGTGTGTACATGTGTAATAAACTACACAGCTGTCATTCCCATCATAAAAACGTCACACAGCGTTGAAAGTTGCTGGATGGTGGATGGCGGCACATGCGGCTAGGCGAAAAGCAGCTTGAAGGTGGAAAGGTGGATTTGTTGATAGGCTTATCGAGCCAATAAGATTGCAATGTGTGCAATAAAGAGTGTAGAAAATTGTGGCACCAACAGCAATGGATGTTATGGATGCTGCAGATGATGGCATTTAAGCGATTAACATGCCACATGAATACATACACACAGACGCGCGCGCGCACACACACTTACACACCGGAACGTGCTTGTCTGCGCGTATGAGCGTGTCCAAAGCTGAAATGCTAACCTGCTACATAATACAGTTAATTAATTTCTATCCAACAGCCATCGAGCTGCGCGCTCGACTAGGCGCACGAAAGCTGATATTCCTGGCGTCACCATCGCCGCCACCACCACCGTCACCGTCCATCGCCACCTTTTCGCTTGTCGTGCTGTGTCGACGGCGACGACTGCGCCATTTCCGACTTGCAGCTGACGTCTAACGTGCGCCAAATCACTATAAAGAGCACAATAACAAAAACAACAGCAGCAACAACAAAAACAACGGCCACCAATATGCATGCAGAAACAAGAAGAACAACTCGTTTAGCAGCAATGCTGTCAAAGACAGGTCCAACAGCCGCAACAGGCTATCCCAGTATAGCAGCGCAAATAAATCAAGGCAGAGCAATAATTATTTTTAAATAACGTCGCTGGTCGCTGGTCGCCGCTTGACTAGCTTGTTTACCTTGCAGCAGTGCCGGCGGAGGCGGAAGGTTGTTGTCAGGCTTTGTGGCTTCTATCGCCACGCTGCTCTCGCCAACTACGCATATTCCATGTGTTGCTGTTGTTGTTGCGCTTATGTATTTGCAACATGCCAATGTAGCTGTTGTTGCTACTGCTGGTTCGATTGTTTTTGCTGTTGTTCCATTACACTCAGCGGCGTAAGTTGCAGCTTCTTGCATAAATTTTTCATTGGGTTGCCTGTGTTAACGAGGAACATTTTCATCTTGTTACTGTTTTTGCTGTAGTTGTTGTTGTTGCTGTGGCATTGTAACATTATAATGTTGATAGATTTAATGGTAATGAAGCTGAAGGGCATTGTTGGCTTGACAATAAATTTGCTTAGACACATGTTGCCCACTTGCAGGGAGACTGCGGGCGTTGTTTTTGTAGCTTTTGTTTTCCACACCCACTGGCAGTCATGTCAAGTTACACCATAATCGCCATGAATATATTTCGCCTATTTATGTTCATTGCGGATGCGTGTGTGCATGATTGCCTGCTGGAGTAAATCCGCACTCGTAAATCGTTTTTGGAATTTAAATTTTTTATATTAATAGCTGCGTCTGCTTTGCTTGTGGTCGTCCCTCTCTAGTGCGTATAACGCATGCGCTGTAAAGGATCACACGTACTCGGGTAGGTGACATTCATGGGAGTTGGTATTTATTGAACGGATCTAAAGATGCGGGGATAATAGATCTTCCGCAAGGTTTGAGCGAGGAAAGGATAAAGGAAGCTTGTAATACTCTCTTTAACTGTAAGAAAACATATGGCAAAAAATGGGGGTGCAATATAAATCACTGGGTGTACAATACGATAATTAGATCCATTTTGCCTTATGGAGCTTCCATGTGGTAGGAGGCGGTGCAGACAAAATCCTACCTAAATAATCCCTTAAAAGTCCAATCAAAAACGGACTATCTGGTTTCCAAGATTAGAGCTGAACAAAAACTATAAAATACGAATACCCGACAAAAAAGATTGACAGACAAGAGTCATATCAAATGATAGTTGTCACCATATTTATACTGACGGCTCAAAGATGGACAACGGCGCTGGGTCGGGAGTGTACTTAGAACAATTCTCCTTAAATTGCTCTTAAACCGGTGTAGCGTCTTCCAAGCTGAGATCTACGCGATAGGCAATGCAGCAAAAACGATAAGACTAATGGTAAGTCCAAACACTCCGGCAAACTTCACCATTTTTGTTGATAGTCAAGCAGCGACCAAGGCACTGACCTCAGCGCGCATCCATTCAAGAGGTGCTAAAGAATGCAGGAAGTCGCTTTCACTTATCCAGCAACTCAACACAACACTTCGCCACTCTTGAGTGGCGGGAGAAATGAAAGAGTGAAAGAAGAAAGGCTCTGAGCTTGACCTTCAGTGAGTGGTAGAGGGCATTAGCATTCCTCTTAGCGAACTGTGTGTTGCGATTGTCTTGAGCGTAATAGCGGAAACCAATAAAAGTAGGTCTCTGACTACTAACGGCAGGCTCTCCAAAATGCGCTGGTCTGGCCAACACTAAATCTTAAAAGAACAAAATGTCTGGTTGCATTCAACAGATCAACTACCAGCGTCCTCGCAGGTGTTATAACGGGCCAATGGAGCACTATTGGCACCCTAGGCAGTAGAATGGGTGTACCTCACAACGACTTCTGCAGGAGTTGTGGAGATGAAGAAGAAATTGAGTCGGTACAACAGAGGAGGTCCTCTGTGAATGTCCTGCACTTCAAAGAAAACGTGTGAAATATCTTGGCAAATTTGTGTTTTATATTATACAAGTAGTAAAAGTTAGCACTTAAAAAAATTCCTTTCACAGGAATTACAAATAAAAAATGTTTATTTTTCATTCAAAAAATTCCGGTTTCATAGGTATATCTCCGTATATGCTGCCATTTTTTAGCTATCCACATTAGTTCACTGCCTCAAAAAAGTAATCATTTTACGAACTTGCGATGCATACGTTAGCCGCTAGAAAATGTTTAGTACATACTTTACAGCTCACATCTTTCACCACTAAGTGCAGCTCGTTTATGGCTTCTATTTTGCTTTCGGGCAGGATACGCAGCTGTGGTTGCAACACTTGGTGGCTAGTGGTGGAAAATTAAGCTTTCATGTTTTAACTACAAGTTAAGTTAAGTAGCTAAGTTAAAGTCAAAACAAAAGAAAAAATAATAATAAAAAAATAAAAAGAAATTCTCGAAAGGAATGTATAAAAAAAATCTCAATATCCCAATTAATTGCAATTAGTTTTTTATAGAAATATAGTTCACCAATGCAAAGGATGCCTTCCTCTACCTCTGCTACCACCAGCTGGTACCGCATCGCATACTTTCAGAGCCAGAGCGTGTGTATCCATTCGGACGACATGACCCAGCCAACCTAGCCGCTGGATCTTTATTCGCTGCGCTATGTCTATGTCGTCGTAAAGCTCATACAGCTCATCGTTCCATCGTCTGCGATATTCGCCGTTGCCAACGTGCAAAGGTCCAATTTTTTCTCTCAAACACTCCAAGTGATGCTTATCGAGAGAGGACTTTTCTGCTCAGTTGCCTATTTTGTCCAAAGTAGCACTTGTTGGCAAGTGAGATTCTACGTTGGATTTCAAGGCTGACATTGTTATCGGTGTTAATGCTGGTTCCTAAATAAACGAAGTCTTTTACAACCTCGAAATTATAACTGTCTAGAGTGACGTGGGTGCCGATACGCGAGTTTGTTTGATTTCAGGAGGTACTTCGTTCACCACCAGACCCATTCGCTTTGCTTCTTTATCCAGTCCAGAATGTCAGTATCATCGGCATACGCCAAGAACTGTACGCTCTCATAAAATATTGTACCTGAGAGATTAAGTTCCGTGGCTCGTACGATACTCTCCAACATCAGCTTAAAGAAGGCACACGGCAGCGAGTCACCCTGTCTGAAACCTCGTTTGGTATCAAACGGCTCTGAGAGGCCCTTCCAAATTCTGACGGCGCTGCTGGTGTTGAGCAACGTCATCTTGCAAGGCCGTACTCGTTTTGTGGGTATGCCAAATTCAGACATCGCGGCATACAGGAAACTCCTTTTCGTATGGACGAATTCAGCTTTGAAGTCCCCGAAAAGATTGTGTGTGTCGATTTTCCTTTCATGGGTCTTTTCCAAGACGTGGCGTATTGAAATATTTGGTCGATGGCAGACTCTCCAGGTCTAAAGCAAAACTGATAAGGTCTAATCAGTTGGTTGATGGTGGGCTTCAGCCTTTCGCAGAATACGCTCGCTAGTACCTTATAGGCGATATATAGAAGACTAATCCCGCGGTAATTGGCACAGATTGCATTATCACTCTTCTTATGGATTGGGCAGAGAACACTTAAATTCCAATCGGCAGGCATGCTTTCATCCTTTCTTTTGCATAGAAGCCGATGTATGCATCTTACCAGCTCCTCGCTGCCATGTTTGAATAGCTCAGCCGGCAGTCCGTCGGAGCCCCCAAAGAAACAAAAGTGTTTTAATTTACTCGAATGCAAAGCTTTTAATTATCTCCTAACAAAAAATATATGGGCTCCTTGTTTAAAACTCAAGGTGACTATGGATTTGATGTGCTATGTATATTTGATTTTCGAAGGTTTTTTTTTGTTATCTGCGCCGGCATAAGTGGATTATATCTGAATTCACAATAGTCAATAGTTAATCGAAGAGTCAGTAAACTAAAGTTTTTTTGTGAAAACTAAAAAATCACCTTTTTTGAACAAACCTGGTATGTAGATT
The DNA here is from genome assembly GCF_027943255.1 of Anastrepha obliqua. NCBI lineage: Eukaryota > Metazoa > Arthropoda > Insecta > Diptera > Tephritidae > Anastrepha > Anastrepha obliqua. The sequence continues at coordinate 138,132,249 of NC_072892.1, read as the reverse complement.
CAGCAAAAGGTTTGTGTAACGAAAGCTTCTTACTAAAATAAAAATCTCAAAAATCTTTAATCCGATATACTCATCCCGCTGCTATTTGGTGAATGCGCAATTCGTGAATTTCTCAGATAGTTCCTAAAATAGTTGCATTCCACTTTTTTGTACCTTTCCATTTCAGACTTTTCGTACATCAACATTTGTATTTCTATCTACTATTGCATCACCCATCGCAACCTTTAACTTACGGTACATTGTGGCATATAAGCAGTGCAGTAGTTGCAGTTTTTGCCGCTATTGCTGTTGTTTGCATACTACAGTTGCTGTTACTCGTAACAGATCTGCAATAAACCGACCGAGAGAGTTGTAAACAACACTAAGATTTTATTGCGCAGATTGGTTTGTTAGTAACTGCGTGTGTATGTGTATTTGTGGGTTTTGTTGTTTCATACGAAGTTACTGACCGCTGTCTAACTGCAAAGCATCTTAGTCGAAATTGCTCAGCGCATAAAATTGATCATATTGCGTTGGGTGGAGCCAAATGTACTTATGACATATATGTACATATATACACATATGCTGAACATATTTGCATTCGGATATTCGTCATTCCTGGTGGGAAAAAGTGCTGAGGAAAAAGTGCAGATTTGGCTGCTTAATTTCTTAAATTTCTTCGCAACAACAGCGTCACTGGAGAACAAAGTGATACAGTGTATGAACGGATAACAAAGGCCAATCAATATTTCATTCGCACAAGGGTTAGCTTATGTGCCTTCCCTATTCAACAGTTTTCCACACTGCTCTGCACACATTTGCATAAAAATATGGCTACTTAGATAAACGGAGTTTTTATGCCCGGAAATTTGGCTTTTTGCAGTTAGTAATTTAATTATTATGTATTGAGTTGTCAGTCACTCAGTCAGTCAGTCACTTATTGGAATACTAGTCAACCAACAAGTCAATTCCGATCGATTATTTTTCAAGTTCGTGTCTTAAGTCTTTTGTTTTTTCACAAATTGCGAGTATTAAAATTAACAAAATTATGCCAAAATTGATTATGGAGTATCAGCCTCTTTTTATGATTTGAATTTCATTCATGTGCCTTTCAATTCAATTTTCGCAGACCTTCATGCTCGTTCCTAGCTTCATGCCACAAATGACTTTTACGATATGCGCCTTAATAGGCGCCAGGTTCGATCTTACACATACTTTAAGAGCTCAAATTGTAAAAGAAGCAGCATCTTCTGCCAGTATCTGCCATAAAAAATGTTTCAAAATGCAGCTCGCTTTTCGCTCCCAGACAAAGACAAATGCAGAAGCGAGGCACGTGTTTTTAAACTATACAGAAACAATTTGGCGGTAGAGAGAAATAGGCTGAACGGAACGCTTTAACGACATCTGCACAGGGACGCCCATATGCTTCTGGTTCAGTGGCTGAAATTACGCTCAATAAGTATATAGTTTCTGTTTGGTTGCCTTAACTTGTCACCCAACAGGCACTCAATAGAAGCCGACCCGTCTGTCTTGACATAACAAAAGTAATTTCTTTAAAGTTAAGATCGCGCTTCAGTAACAAGTACACCAGCTGCTGTACGCAACGGACTATAGCTTCGAACGAAATTGCAAGATAAATATTTAACATCTTTACAGTCTCTCGTCGCATGAATAAATGCCGTAATCGGATAGCAGCCACAAAGCAATACAGAAAGATGTGGGATTGGCTTATGCGGCAAGTCTTAGGCTCGTATTAATATGTTTTAGATGTTTTAGTGGGTTAAACGCTAACTTATCCTTTATAGATTCTTGAATATAAAACTTATAGCTGAAGCTGGAGAGGTCTTGCTTAGTATCAATCACCTTTTCAAATGAAACCACTCTTCTAAATCCCCTTTCTCTTAAGTTCAACCTCGAACTCGCATGCTTCCTGGGGCCTCCATTAGGTGATTGGTGGAACACCCAAATAAGGCGGAGCTCAATGGGGCTGGTTGGTTGGTTGAAGTGGTGATTCTCCGAAAATCCAACTGGTGTTTCCACACCATTTGTACGGGTTATATCTAGCGATTGCGAAACCGAATAAGGTTGCTAACGTTTATACCAGCCAGCTCTGGAGGGTTTCAAAAAGCTGTTTAACGAGGGTTATCATCCTCACCTTTAATAGGACAGCGCATTAACAGAGGAAGTTGAATGTAGTTTCCTTTTTCTCCCATTAATTACAACTATGCCAGTTTATATTGTAAAGGATACCCATTTTCGCCGCTTGCCCTCCCATAGATTAGATGGCTGTAGAGCAGGATTCTTACATCTTAATAGTGGCTTAAGTTACACTTTTCAATGATCGATGATGAGTGCTGTAGCCTAATGTAGCTGTGGACATGAAACACTAAAATGATTAAAAAAAAAATGTTCAATAGCAGTTGCCCCTCGGTAGGCAATGACAAACCTCCGTGAAAAAGCTCTTCATAAAGGACCATCTACTGTATGGAGACGGCATAAAACTGTACGTCTGTAAGGTGTTGTTTTATCAATGGTCCCATATACGAATTAAGATGCTAATAAGCAAGACCATCAGCTCACTTTGGTGCAAAAATAAATTGCAGCATTTATAAATATGTAAAATTTTTTATATATAAAAGGCACTTAAACCCTTTTTGGGTATTAGGCCGAGCACCTGCTCCTATCTGTGGTGGGCGTGTTGATGTTGAGGAGAGAGGATATTCAGTATTTAGCTCAAAGATTTAATCGATAGCAATTAAGTAATATTAGCGTGATCATGGGAGACGGATTGCATAGGCAATGTCAGAATAGCTTCTGGAATGCCCACACAGACAAGGGTACGACTGCTCTCTCCTAAGAGGCAAACTACGATTTTGAGTGTAGAGTTTGACCAGGCAAGGATTTTTTATTTATTTCTATTCCTTTATTATGCTATTAACTGCTGTTCTCTTTGCGACATCCCACGTCTAAATCTCGAAGGTTAGAACGCCTACATGTATTTCGTGGACGACTGGGTCGTCTGTGTTCCTGAGGGTCTCATTCCAACGCTGTTCTGCTTACGCTTTCTCTGTCCTTTCTGAAAGTGTGCCTGTTTCATCATCCTTTATGGCCGCTTTTGATCTTTTGGATTGGTTATTGTTCGGTGATCTCTCGCAAGTCCGCATTTCGCATAGTCTTTCGTCAAAAAAAAAAGTCTTCGGCATAATTCATTCTAAAAAGATCAGAGTTATTTACTTACTTCTCTAAGTGTTCCCATGGTTATCTATGCAAGCCGGGAGGCCATGCAAGGGTTGACGCTACGCTTCATGTGCAATAGAGTTCAGCGCCAAGGCAAGAGCTAGTCAAAATTGTTCAGCTGAGCCTGCACCACCAACTTAATGGTGACGTGTAAGGAACGTAGCCGGCTTGCCGGAGTTTTAAAGGGACAGAGGCGATTAAAATATTAGCCTATCAGTCAGTGAGGTGTCACCGTCCTGTGCTGAGGTGACAGAATACTACTTCCACCAGCCCATAGACTGTCTAATATGAAATATTTACCAGTATAAATCAGGATCTTTCTGTTGTCGTTGCTGATGAGCTCTACAACCCTGCCGCTGGAGGTTTTCGCGGTGTATGAGACCTTTCGAGCCGAGCCCGTTCCTCTCCTGCCAGATTTTAGTCGCCGCTTACGACAGGCATGCCTTACCGCGAATGTATTATTTTCCCCGACCCGACTGTAGTTCTTGGAGACCAACCGCTACTTATGAAGCAGAACGAAGAGCTGAGGCTACTACGGGTAACCTGCTGCATACAATATAATACAATAGCGTAGCAATAACCAAAACCACTTAAGCATATTCGCAGGCATAAACATCATCCTCATCATCAACTACAGTTACTTCAATCATCGTGCACTTCGTGAATTGTCTATGGCGACATGCAGCTTTTGTTATTATAATCCTCTTAGCTGCATACTGCATTTGCACTGTTAGAGTTTATTTACTTAGCAACCATAAACAGCATCATGCACTTAAGATGAAATGTGAGACATATGCACGAGCTTGAATTTTTCCTGCTGTCATAATTACTCATTCCAGTCCAACCGCCAACAATCAACCTGCATGTAATGCAACTCAACTCCGACTGCCAAGCGGAATGCGAAGACTTGCTCAGGCTGTCAAATACCTGTATTAGATCTGCCGCCAGCACACCTGGGCATCTCTTGCTTGTTTCTATTTTTAAAGCTAAGCCAGAGTTTAGGCAAAATTGTCTGTATTGGCTGGCCACTGATAATCATTTGCATAGCCGCATTTCGTTTAATTTTGATTTATGATTTTTACAACCATCACCAACGTCAGCTGGTGTAGGTGTCTGTTATATGCACAGATGGTTTTGTGCATTTGGCTGGGTGTTATTTTTAACAGACAGACCCTCCCTTACGTGGTTCTTTAATTAATTCGTCTGACATGCAGTTCGTTTTCAATTAATATTTGGCAATATGTCACGACTTGTGGCCAAAGTGCAGTTGTCCAGTTGCCCAGTTGTTCAGCTTCCGGCTACAGTTATGCAGGCGCATATTGATATGTACGTGGTTACATACTTAGCGTGTAATTGTTATCAGATTTTTGATAAATTGTTTATTTCTAGCGAAATTAATGATGCACCGTAAATTGAGCGTGACACTTCGGAGTTGTTCAGAAAATAAGAAAATTAATAACAATCCATATATCCATTTTATTTTTTTATAGAGCTACAGATAAATGATAGTAAACTGCAAATGTTGGTCTGACTAGAGAAGAGAGAGCAAATCAAGGTTGTGCCTATCGACTTGTTTATTTGAGCATGTTTATTGAGCATCGTCATCATTAAGTAGCGGTTACAGCTCAGGGTGAGCTCTAGCCTCTTCCAATTTGCACGGTTCATACCAATAGATTTCCAACTCCTTACTCATAGCTTTTTCAGGTCGGCTATGATCTGGTTAAGTCACTCATAGTGCCCGGCTCGTTAGAGAGTTTGTTGTTAAAAAGGATTTTTGAGGGCGGCTGTCCCCGTTTTAGCATTTGGTAACTAAAGGATGTACCTTTTTTAAACGCAACGCTAGTCTTGCGGGTCTGTCGACTACGCGTTGCTACCACAGCCTTTTCTGAAGTTCTGGTAGATACTAAAAACAAGAGAAGCCACGTTACTGTTGGCAGTTCTAATTTTGAAGTTGTGAGGTACTGCTGGTGAACATAGTCAAACGCATTAATATTCAGCGCTTGCGTTGGCTGGGCCACGTCGAGCGTATGGCTGCAAGCAGTTCTAGCATAGAAAGTGTTTGGATGGCAAGTTAGAGGACACCGACCATGCCTCCGATGGAAGGACCAAGTTGAGGGAACCCTATCAGTGCTTGGTGTAACAAATTAGAGAAGGCGCGCGCAAAGCAGAGACGCCTGGCGAGACTTGTTACAGTCGTGCTTAATCCGGCAACAAGTTGTGATCCTTGATCAGGCCATATAGTAAGTAAGTAAGTAAGATACTGCTTTTTATTTTGCATTAACTTAGTCACCCCATCGGAAAATGTATAATTGTTGCCATTGGCGTCATACGTGAAACTTATTTTATGCTTGTAAGCTAGACACTTCCGTATATAAACCGCCAAGATATAGAGCTCGTAATGGCCAAAATAAAAGATTTCTGTCACTCAAAATATTTTTTTTTTTTGAATGAATGAAATTGAGGATTCCTCTTCGACCTCATGGTCTTTTATGGTCTCTACTCATCATAGTACCTCATCCAAACCCAGGTCGCTTAATAAGCCTAAGTTGGAGTTGAGTGGGCTGAGCGTACATGCCTTTCTTCCGGCCTCATCCGGACGAGGTGTCTCAGCTTTCTTCACGTTATAGCATCATATTCGAGAAGAAGTTGGGCTGTAGTCTCCGGCGACTGGTCGCAGAAACGACAAGAGTCAGTGAACCATCTCACAATCCTGTGCAGATGACTACTCAATTTGCAGTGACCTGTGACAATGTCCGGGAGTGCGCTCAGGTTATCCTTAGGGAGGGCTAGGAGTTGCCTCATTCTAACCCTCCCTCCCACCAGTATTTTGACTTATTTAGTAAACATTGAACAATTTCAAGAACAAATTTTGCGCCTCATTCATATACCACATTGATCAAAAAGCTCCTGCGATAACCGGTTGATATTTGTGAAGGTTATGACGTCTTGAGTAAATTTACCTTTGCGCGTGTTTTCTATTTTGTACAATTTTTTTTTGAATTCGTAATAACTATTAAATTAAATAAATTAAGTTACTATTAAATTTTGTGGTAAAAATGGATTCAATGGTGCGAAAACCTTAGAAATTTTGGGAAACTGTTTCGGCATGTTAGGTTAGGTTATGGTGGTACATAGTCGGTTTGTACGACCAACTCACTTAGACCTTACAGGTCCGTTGTGATGCTACTGTCCTGCACGGGAACCTCATCTACTTTCCCTTGTGGAACCATTTTGTAGCTCTTATGAAACACAGAATTGGTCCCCACGTCACACAGCTCTGTAAGAGAATTGAAAAAGTATTTACCTAGACAATCTGATCTGATTTTAGCTAGGGCTGAACAATTTCGAAGGAAGTGCTCAACTGTTTCTTCCTCTTCCTCATCTCTACAACATCTACCATATTCATGGGCGAAAACTCCTAGACTCAAGGAATGCTTACAAAATAGCCAACGACCGATTATACGAGCCGCGACCTTCGTGATATCTTCTTTTGAGACGCTAAGCAATTCCTGTTCGGTAATGAAACTCTACAGAAAACAGCCGTTTACGGGTGACATGAACGCCAAAGAACAAATCGCGAGTTCATAGAGAATGACGAACGGCCTGCATATTGGCATTCCGTCGATATCGAATACTGATGAAAACTTCAATAAAGTGAAAGAAAAGTTTATCAATAACCGCAAACCATCAGAGAGCTCGCAGGGGTCTTGAACTTATGCTTATGAACCCATTAAGGGTATTAGAGTTAATGATTTGTTGGTCCCAAAAGACCTGAACTTCATCCAAAAAGGAGACCGCGTTAATATCGCCAAATACATGATTTTCAGAGCTAAATCCGATCCAACATACATCAAACACATAATGAATGGAGACGAGTCATGGGCTTAAGAATACGACACGCAATCCAGGCATCACGCGAGTGAGTGGAGAGCTCCGAATAATAGGATGAAAACAGGCGTCGCTTTCAGTCAAGGAAAGAGATGAAAGGAGTCAAAAGAGCGCGATGCGCACAGTTTTTATAGATTTCAACGGTTTTATGGATTTCATTTTATTTTAATATAACTCTTCACATTTAAGTTAGTTTGCGGTATTTTATACAAATCATTAATTTTCAGTTCGTGAGAGAGATACATAAAATTACAAAAAAAAAAAAGAAAAATTTGAATAAAAAAACAGATTTCGATTAACATTAATCTCACTTGTAACCTGAGCTGCATTCGCATTTCTGTTTTAATGAAATTTTCATTTATTTCCATGCAAAAAGCGTTAAAAAGGCCAATAGCTGTATAATGAATGAGGTATGCAACAGCTTGCATAGTGGCCATGACCGCTGAGAATTAGCAGCTGAGAAAGATTTTGCAACAAAAAACGTGCGGGAACAAACATGTACTTGCGCGCACACACTCACACACAAACACAGTAAGCTTTGCAAACTAATTACATAAATTTGCAGCGCCAACGCGAACTCTACATAGTTTCATGCCACACCAAATGTGGTAAGGCAGCCACTAGATGCACATACATACACACATATGTAAAAAGTTGTCAGTTGCCGGTGCTGCGAGTGGCGTTTGCATGTGTGTTTGTTTTTGTTTTGCTGCGTTTGTATGCGCGCATTTCGCATTTCGCGTTTTTTTTCTTTTCATAAAAACTGCATTGTTTTTGCTCCCATTTATTTATTTTTATTTCTTTAATCTATTTATTTCCCTGTTGTTGCTACTTGCTTTGCTCTGTTGTTACGTCGTGCAATTTTCAAATGCGCCAATTTGCTGCATTCTTGCATAATATCACACGCCAAACGTTCAAGCTGCTACCAAGCCGCTGATTGGCTGGCAACAACAACAACAACAACAATAACAATAACAATAATAAGAATAAGAGCAGCGCCACCACCGTCACCATCACCATCACCGCTACTGTGAAGGCGAATTTAATTTAGAACGCAATTGCTGCGCAGGCGCAAATATTGCCACCACTGGCAATAATGCACTTACATACATATGTAAGCGTGTGTGTGTGTGTGATTTGCTTGTGCTTAACACAGTAGGCAGCAGACAAAAGCATCTAATTAGATTTTTATTTGTAGGTGCTGGCTGGCTGGCTGCCACTGTGTCGGCTGATTGTTGTCCGGCAGTTGCATGGAGGTGCTGCTGTTGCCTGAATGCGGCGTTGGCTGCAATGCGCGCTTCTAATTAATTTTAGCGGTAAATGGCCCTCGCCGTTGCACGTTTGCCTGCAACATTCCATTGTAGGCTCATATAGCCGTTTTTTTCGCGTTGCGTATGCGACGACATTCGTTGCACGACTGTAGTCAATAGTCAGTGACCAATTGGCAGCCTGTTGCTTGACTCATTCTGTCGCGCTTCTTGTGTGCTTCTATTTGTTTTTTTCTTCTCATTTTTGCCATTTGCTTGGTTTTTTGTTTTCTTTTATTGCCGTTTGTCCATTTCTGTTTGCTGTCCACTTTTTTCGTAATATTCTTTTTTTTTTTCATAGCTGCTACTGCAAGCGTCTAATTTGGAGAAACACTTTTCGTATTAGCTTAAGGCGCGCCAAACTACTTAGTCATATGGTCATTAACGTAGCCACCAGTGCAGTAGTTCTGTCCAATACGGACATGTTGATACTGATTGGCCGTTATGTGCGAGCTCTGGTTGTTTTGCCAGCTCTTGCGGCCAACTTATTGCAAGACAATCGTAAGTAGAGTAGACCAGCAGGAAATTCCATGCTTCCATTGGGAGGATGTTGGAAAAGTATGTTTCATACTTCTAACGCTTTTGGTGGATTATCATATTGGATTATTTTATATTGGTGGAAAAACTCAGAAAAATTTAGACCGAAAATGTGTGTTCTTGTTTTCTTGCACGCGAAGTTCGAAGTCCACTTTGGTTGTGATTCATGAGCGAGCTGAGAGTACAGAAAAATTATGTACGAGTATATCGCTGCTCATAGTTCTGATATATTCAAATAAATAGCAGAGCATCTTTACTTTAAATCTCAGCTTAGTTACCAACGCAATTTCGTGTGATTTGAAAATGTGCTCTAACAGATTTTTTCAAGTGCGTTTAAACTTTTTACCGCCTAGTCAAGTCCAACTCACTCAAGAATTCCCTCACTTCTTGTACTAACACCGATAGACGCCGAATCAAACACTTGCCATGAATACTGAGGCATAAATATATGGGTAGATAGATTTAATTAGGAGAGATTATTAATGATGGCTCATGCGCTCAGCCATGGATGCTTATTGTACAGATAGGAAAAACAGGAGGAAAGGGAGATATTCCATGATTAATTACTTACTAAATTTTCCAAACACTTTGAAAAAAAGAAAGAGAAAAGAGAGAGTACACTGAATTGTGATTGCCCTCTTGACAGGAGTCACATTTTGGCTTGTCGCTGACGGGTAATGGGCGTTTTTTTTTTTTTTTCATTCAATCAATGAGCAATCGTAGGTCTTTACTTCTCAGCTTGAAGAGCAATTCCCTTACCGCCATTCTCGGATTTTCTGTGAATCCTTTACTTGCTGCGTAGTAGTTGAGGCTGAACTAGCGGTGCTTGTTTCTTTGGACAAGACAATCCGCATCTAAACAACGATTCCTGCAAAAGTTAACCACAACTGGCTCTTGTTTTATTAAATGAGCCACAGTTTGGCAGCTCTTCAGCTAATTTAATACCCTGAAATCAGTACTCTGGGACTCAAATATTCGCGACTGTATTTAGCTTTCGTTGATATTTAATCAGGCAACCCGATGAACGAAGCTTAAGAACCCTCGAAGAGCTTACCACTGAGTACTTATTCAGCCTTTTCGCGCTCCCACTCTTAAATATTTATGTATGTATAATCATAAATGAAATAAGCATGCTGCTCTATCGACAGGTGTTGGTGAAAGCTCTCAGCTCGAGATATTTTTGAGTATCTCCTTCCTCACGTTATACACATCATTTAAATTCTTGCTTATGAAATCCCTGCACATCTTCACAAAATCAAGTGTCAAAAGAAGCCTCAGTAGGATATATAAATACCTAAGATATACAGGTTGCTCCCAAAATGAGTTCAGTCGTTGGTTACGAGGACTCATTGCTCAGTCTGTGAAACATTTTTTCGTACTGATCTTTATATGCTTTTAAATCATTGGGATCTTTTGACAAATGCGATCGGCACCTCCCCCTAGATTGGGTCTGCACTGTCCACGTACTCGAAGAAGTGGCTTCCCAGAACACTGAAGTGTATTCCTCGCTGAGCGAGGCATTCGCGCACAAAGTGCGAAGAGACCGAGCTTCTACAGAAATCGTTATGCCGAGAAGAATGCTTGGGCGCAGAAATGAATTGAATGGAATGGAAAAAAACTAGGTTTTACTAGAATATTTTGGTTCCGACATCATTGGAAGATGTCTCACTACAGGTTATTGCATTGATAGTTTCTTTTCTTTTATGGATCTCCTTTTACACTTTTGATTTATGCAAAAAATGGCACGCCCTTGATTATCAATTTCACTTGGCTTAGCCCCATGGTTTGATCCCAGCTCACACACGCACTTAGCTTTAACTCTTCACTCCTAAGTTTCTCCTTGATGGTGTGTTGTCCCATAGCAAGGAAGAGCTCGGGTTCTATTAATGATGAGACCGTAGCTTCTTTACTTCGTTCTCAGTTGTACCCCTGTGTCCTGGGACCCAAATCAGCCGGATGCGATTGTGCGTTCCTAACAGATTCAGTTTCTCGATACACTCAAGAACCAGTTGGGACTTAATCTCACGGGATGATAGAGGCTTCAGAGCTGCCTGACTGACGCACAGAATGGTCATTCTCCTATTCCAGAAGTTCCGGTCTAATCTGATCTTTGCACATAGACAGATGGCATACACCTCCGCATGGAAGATGCTTGGAGAACTACCCATCGGCACTGGTTCTGGGGTTATATATTCCAGCGCCTATGCCTGCTGGTGTCTTCGAGCCATCTGTGTACCATTGCAGGGTACACTTCTGTAGTTTTCTATCAAGTGCAGGTGTATTTCAGCTTCCTTGTCGTCCAGTTCTGTTCTGAACTTCTTTTCGTATTTGCTGACTTTAGTTATATCTTTACTGGGTAACGGGGTAAGTTGGAGCTGCGGACTTAGCATAGATCCTTAGTTCTTGCATGAAATAGTTCTGTCATATGCGCCCAGTGGTTTTTGTTTTTCCCCTCTACAATTCCATCCTTTTACATTTCCTACTGTGCCGCTTTCAAGAGCTTTTACGCTGCCGGCGAAGAAAAGTACTGCACAATTGCCGCAGTTATTGCCTTCGTAGCCGTTTTAGCTTTTGCGTCATTAATTTGACCATTTTACCGTGAAGTAGTGTTTCGTTAGATGACTTCCTTATGTGTTTTGCGATATGCAACCACGGTGAAATGTTTAATATATGCGAAAGTCAAACAATTAGTTTAAATGATAAGAACCATTGCAGAAAAATTGGCTTTGATGCTTCGCTGGGCGACTGAGCGCAAGCCTGTAGTTAATTTAGCTCCCAGCAGATGTAAGCTAAAATATTTTAATGAAATGCCATTTAATGCGCGCTCTTAGGTATTTATGTGTGTGTGTGTTAGGAAGGTCTCTGCTAACCGGAGCAGAGCCTGATTGTGTATGGGTGTGTGTGGTCATACCTGCAGTGAGGACTTGAATTACATCAAAGGCACTTTTAATATTAGTATGCATATGATAACTGGCAGTTAACTGAAAATTGCCCAGCACTGCTGATCATGGCGTCATATCGTGGATACTCCTTAGCCTGTGAAACTACAACACCTACTAATTGGCGTTGCGCAGGACTATGTTTTATCCTCTTTTTTTTTTTTTTTTTTTTTTTTTTAATTATAAACAAATCAGTATTTAGTGCTATACAAATTTCTCTCAACTAAAGCCGGCCGTCAATAAATCCTTCTATTTTACACTTAAGCGATTCATCCACTAGCTGGTTTCACTATGCCCCGTAGTTGCATGCAACTTTTGTCAAGCTATTAAAATACCAAACATATTGCTGCTGCTGGTTTGACAAGCGGAAGTGCGCAAATTAGTAAAGAAATTTCTTTGAAGACAAATAATTACTCATAGAACGCAGAGTGATTGCTGGTGAAAAATTCCATTTCTATCTGAGACCTGCTACGCCACTTTCTGTGCGTCATTCAATGCGCTCTGCCGCTTTGTTATTGTTCGTCGCTTGTACTGCTACGATTTTTATCCGTTCAATAAATTTGCTATTAATAATTTAATTACACATTTCCGCCATTTGCGTGCGAAAGTGTTGTTTGAATGCCACTGCAGGCTATTAAGAATAACAAAAGACTTAAGCGATAAACTTGAAATCCTGTTGTTTTCAGTTTCGCTCATAAACATGCGTTCGCGTAGTTTCATGGGGAGAATTCATTGCTAACATCAAACATAAATTTCACAATAACAACAATATTAAAAGAAAAAGTCTTGGCAGCGCATATGCGTCTGAAGTTTCACTATTAAAAACTAAGCACATTGCGCTCATGTATGGAGTGCATTCGTCTAGCAAATTGGAAGAAAATTTGCTGGATTTTGCGATAAGTGGCAGCGCTAGTGTCGAGATGTTTTTAAAAATCGTATTTATAATCTGATCTGGCTCAAATTTGAGACGTAGTTAGCGATACGAAGGCAAATATTTTGATCATAGATTGACTCGATAGGTGGCGCTGGTGTGGAGATATCTCCGAAAGTCGTATTTATGGTCCGATTTGGCTCAAATTCGATACATGTTTTAAGTACAAGAAGAGAAAAATTTTACTTCACAATTGGCTCGATAAGCGGCGCTGGGGTCGAAATATCTGTAAAAGTCGTATTTATTGTTCGATTTGGCCGAAAATCAAGACAAATCGAACTACAAGAAGAAAAATATTTTGTTTAAAAAGTGATTTGATAGGTTTCGCTGGGAGATATCGCTATAAATCGTGTTTAATATCAAAATAACTCCCATTTAAGTCAGTTCTATGTTACCTGAGCGACCTGAATTTTATCAGGCTAAGAATTATCAAATCTGCAGCATTTTTCATGATTATGGGAACTATTTTATGCTGCTACAACAGCAACAACAACATTCAATTAAACGCTATGCTTTTCTTCATACTATCAAGTCAGTCCATAAGTTCGTGCGTATTTTACCCATAACTTCACTTTTGTATGATTTTTGCATACAAAAAATTATTAGCGAAATATAAGGGAAGGGTGTTTTTTTAGAGGTTAGGTTTTCAAGTTGGCACTACTTTTTTCGTAGATGGTCTTTTTGACAGCTGTCACTTGATTTATGCTCAGTTTGGTTTGCCATTTCATAATGAATAGACTTACACCTGAACAACGTTTGCAAATCGTGCAAATTTATTACGAAAATAATGGTTCGGTTCGCGCGACGCATCGAAGAAAATTTTGTTCAGCGATGAAGCTCACTTTTGGTTAAATGGGTATGTCAATAAGCAAAATTGTTGCATTTGGAGTGAACATAATCCACAAGCCATTGCTGAGACGCCGTTACATCCTCAAAAAGTCACTGTTTGGTGTGCTCTTTGGGCAGAGGGAATCATTGGTCCATATTTCTTTAAAAATGAAGCCGGCCATAATGTTACAGTCAATGGAGAGCGCTATAGAGCCATGATTAATGACTTTTTCGTGCCTGAATTGGAAGATGTTGATGTGGACGACCTTTGGTTCCAACAAGACGGCGCTACATGCCATACAGCCAACGCAACAATCGATTTATTGAAGGAAACTTTTGGTGAGCGCATTATCTCGCGCCGTGGACCTGTGGCGTGGCCTCCAAGATCGTGCGATATAACACCGCTGGACTATTTCTTGTGGGGATATGTGAAGTCGCTTGTCTACGCAGATAAGCCCGAGACGATTGACGTCTTGGAAGAGAATATTCGGCGCGTTATTGCTGACATACGGCCCCAATTGCTGCAAAAAGTGGTCGAAAATTGGGCCTCTCGGCTGGAATTTATTCGAGCCAGCCGCGGCGGCCACTTGCCCGAAATCATTTATTAAACATAATGGCAAACCCTTATCTTTATAATAAAGCTAAATTCTTGGCCATAACATTAAATTATATACTTTCTATTTCATCTTGAAAACCTAACCTCTAAAGAAACACCCTTTATTTATATTTTCTTTGATATATTGTGCATTCAACAAGTGATTTTAATCGCGGATAGAAGCACATGTTGTTAAAAAAAAAAATGGAATCTTCGAACGCGTATAAGAGGCATATTTTGTATTTTTTTTATAAAAGTGCTAAATATGCAATAACTGCTGCTGCAGAAACAAACACTGTTCACGGAGAGGATACCGTGAGTGTAAGGAGTGCGCAAAAGTGGTTTTCAAAATTCCGAAGTGGTGACTGCGACGTGGAAGATGCCCCGCGCGCTGGTCGCCCTGAAGTCTTTAACTCCGACGCCTTGCTCGAACTCGTGGAAGTTGAGCCAAATTTGACAGTCGATATGATAGCTCAGAGGTTAAATTCATCGCATGGAACAGTTCACAGGCACCTGGTTCAGTTGGGAAAGGTTTCAAAGCTGAGAAAACGGATTCCGTATAGACTTTCCGTCGCCAACCTTCAGCAGAGAGTGAATGTGTGTTCTCAGCTGCTGTAACGGGTTGAAAATGACAGTTTATTGGGTCCTTTACAATAATCCTGTTCGCAAACGCCAATGGTTAGATAAAGATGAAACACCAGAACCGAGCCCTAGAGATGGCCTTCACCCCAAGAAGATTCTCCTGTCTATTTGGTGGGATATGACCGGTATTGTTTATTATGAACTTCTGGAATCAAACCAGACGATAACTGCTGATTATTATTCCCATCAGCTATCAAACCTGAATGAGGCACTTAACAAAAATCGACCGTCTTTAGTGAATAGACGCAAAGTTTTGTTTCACCACGACAACGCAAGACCTCATACCGCAAGGCAAGCTGAACGAGCTCGGATGGGAGCTAATGCCGCATCCATCAAACTCTCCGGATATTGCACGTTGTGATTATCACCTTTTCCGTGGACTTCAATTCCATTTGAGTAACAAGAACTACTCCTCAAAAGAAGCTATAAAAAGGGATATCGAAGCGTATATTGGCTCCAAGGACAAACAAGTTTTTGAGCAGGGAATTAAAAATTTGCCTAAACGTTGTGAAGACATTGTAAATAATGAAGGAAAATATATTTTTGATTAATAAATACTTTAAAAATCTTTTTTATTAATTTTAAAACCAGATTTAAAAAACGCACGAACTTATGGACTGACTTGATATACAATCTGTTCCAAAATCATTTATGAAAATTAAAAAAAAATTTAAAATTGGTCGAATAATCCCCACTGTACAAAGGTACTACAACGACTATAGGACAGTTTAAATTGGCTTAATTAAATTTCGTTGAAATTGTTTTATATGTCTCTTTTTTCGTTGTTTTTTCTATTTTTACCTTAATTCGATTACGTTGTTGTGCCCCCAATAATTTTTTTTCGTGCGGTTTCTTTTATTGTAATTGATTTAGTTTATTTAAATTATGTTAAACATTATTTTATTGTCTTAAGTTCACTCGTTTTTAATTTAGTATTATTTCCTTTCAATTTGAAATATTTCGCGTTACAGTTTTTTTTAATTCTTAGTCTGTTATCAGAATATTTTCTTTTTTTTTTAAATTTTTGACAGTTTCTGCACGTAATTTTGACATCTTCCTAAGTTACTTCCTGTTGCAAACGTTCACACGCGAAGTGTTGTAATGACATGCTTTGCTGCTGTTTGTCGTGTCAAGCATGCAGGCACGATCGATGCTGCCGATTTCAAGCGCCGCATGTAGCAGA
The DNA here is from genome assembly GCF_027943255.1 of Anastrepha obliqua. Taxonomy (NCBI): domain Eukaryota; kingdom Metazoa; phylum Arthropoda; class Insecta; order Diptera; family Tephritidae; genus Anastrepha; species Anastrepha obliqua. Next base: position 138,116,183 of record NC_072892.1, on the reverse strand, counting down.
AAATGAGATTATTGGAAGTGAGGGAAAATACAAGTAAATGTTTGAGGTTCTCACAATTTGTTTTTATTTGCTTGAATTTTTCTTGGTACTCATAGGGTATGTTACCATTTTTTTGTTTTAAAGGAAAAGAAGGGAAACTGTTTTCCAGCGAAAAAAGCAGAGATATTTAATTACAACAAAAACTGTTAAAACTCTGCACATTCATTTTTCGAGTGGCTGAACTTTTAGGCAGTAGAAGTAGAAACAAAATTGAACGTTTAAAAATGCTTTTATATCCCGGGCTTGAAAAGGAAAAGTAGTCTAAATGTTATTTTAGAAAAAAGCTAACTACGAGTTACTAGAAAAATGTTTTGCTGATATTTTTTAATGAAATTGATTCCAAAATCTGCTCATACTTCATACTAACATGTATAGCTATGACTACAAGAACACTATCCTCACATAGAAAACCTAAAGGTGAGAGTGCTTTACAAATTTAAATACTTTTTGTATATTTTTTATTTGGGGAATATTCCCTCCGTCCGCTATAGTTGGCTGGTAATTTTTTTCATACGTTGTTTATGCTTTGAAAATTTGAATATGCATATGCAAACTACGTTTACTCACCTGCACGTGAATTCGTTTTCGCCCAAACACAATTCCAGGCAATCACGTCGCGATATCACCGGTATCGTGCGCTTCGCATAGCCATTCAGCTTGTAGCTCTGCACGCGATCGACACACCAGGCACGTGCGCACGGCCGTATGCCGAGACATGATTTTTGTGCATAAATTGTGAAGACAGGGAATTGCGATTTGGTGAGAGCGCCTGGTGGGGAAAACGAAGAAAAAATAAAATTAAATTAAATTAAAAATCAAATAATTATTTTAAGGGAATAAATGCAAATAAATAAAAAGGTGCTTCTAAAATATAATTCTCACAAAATATTTAATAATAACTAGAAAATATTCATTTATTTATTGAAATGAAATAAAATTACAAATAATTGCATTATAAGAGTAAGGCAACTAGTTGCTGGGGCTAACGGCCTAAACTAAAATATAATTCACTATAATTTGACTATACAAACTAAACTGAAGAATGAAATTAAATATTAAGAATATCGAATACTTATTTAAACTTTTTGAAATACGAAATGCACGAAGTATCTTCTTCAAAGAAATGCTACCCTGATTGAAAAATAAAATTAAATAAATAATAAAAAAAAAAAACTAAAAATTTGTTTTTCGTTGTTGTATTTCAAAAAAAAATCCGAGGTATCGGATCAGTATCACCCTTTATATGCCTTGTAGTTTAGTTCTCTGCGTTGCTGAATTTATCGATTTCACTCAAATGAATTCCCTATTAGGAGTGCAACTAAGTTCTCGCTGTTTTTTCGATGAAAATACAACTTTATTCTGAATCATTGAAAGTATTGCCCATCGCTGGCTACTACTTTTTCCCATCTTTCTGGTGGATCTCGTATATCGTCGCGGCAAAACTGTTCATCTTTCGAGGCTATCTACGGATCAAACCATTTTTTGATGTCTTCGTATGAATGGTTCTGCTGGTGAGCTAGACCATGTGCCATCGATCGGAACAGGTGATAATCGGACGGCGCAATATCTGGAGAATATTGCGGGTGGGGTAGGATTTCCCATTTCAGTGCTACTTTATCCAGTTAGGTTTTAACGGATTTGGCAACGTGAGGCCGAGCGTTGTCAGGCTGTAGAATCCCTTTTCCATGCCTCTTCGCGTATTGCGGCCGCTTCAATCGCATCAATTGAAGTCGATACCGATCCCCAGTGATGGTTTCGCTTGGTTTTAACATTTCATAATAAATAACACCAACTTCGTCCCACCACATACAAAGCGACGACATAGAAGCATGACCTGGCTGTCCCCAAGTCTTTCTTTTTTTTTGGATTTCTGTAATGGATCCATTTTTCATCACCCGTCACGATGCGATGAAGAAAACTCTTCTTTTTTTTGCCGCCGGAGCAGTTGTTCATAGACGAAAAAACGACGTTCAACTTCCCTTGGTTTTAACTCACAAGGAACCCAAGTCCCCTGAATCATTCCCAAAGCATGCCATCGTTTGGAAATGGATTGGAGGGTAACTCCTAATACTGAAGTAAGCTCTTCTTGCATTTTACACCGATCCTCATTGAGCAATGCCTCCAATTCAGCGTCTTCGAAGGTGTTTGGCCTTCCTTCTCGCGGACGGTCGCCAACATTGAAATCACCGTCTTTGTAGCGACGGAACCAATCTCGGCACGTTGTTTCACTTAAAACAGCATCTCCATAAACTTTTTGTAGCTCTCGATGCGCTTCAGCCGCCGTTGTTTTTGAATGAAACTAGCAAACACTGCTGGCGGCATCTATTGACAAACAGCGGAAACTTAGTTGCGCACCTAATAGTTTACTTGAGTTATATTTAACAGCTACAGTACAACAAATCCTCAAAATAAATTACTAATTTAATATTTTTATTTTAAAATCCTTAAGGGGTTATATACCTTGTGTTTTTCAAAAAAATCAAATTAAATTTTATTTCTTTATCGTAAAGTACAATCCCTTGAGAACATTTTCCAAAAATTTCATAGAGATCTGAGCAATAGATCGAAAGTTACAGCGTTTTAAATTGTGCGTCGTCACGTTCTGAGCGTACGGCCTCATGCGGCGCTTGAAACTTTAAACGCGATTATCTCAAAAACGTGTTTTTCCAAAAATGCTTTTGCGGTGGACGCGATTGCAAAAAAAGTATTCAATCGATTTTTATAATTTTTTTTTTAAATTGTTCGTAATTGATGTCGCCTCTTAGTGAACGATCAACTTTTTATGTATAAATTTTATTTTGCAGATATGAATTTTTTAATGCCAATTTTAGGACTGTAGAAGTGGAGTTTTTTAAAAACATGTTCCTATTTTCACAAAAATCAAAATATTTAATATATTGATCGTTCACTAAGAAGATATAACCCTATACTAATGAAATCTTTTCGATTTTTTGATTTCAGTTGACTTGGTGGACTTGAATCGCGTCCACCGCAAGCCTCTTCCAAAAAAAGGGTCTTGGGGGAAAACGCCATAACTCCGCCATTTTTAAATATTTTTACACAAACAAAGCCTTTTTTTTTCTTTAAACATTGTAATATCCAATAATAAAAACTTTTATACAATAAAATTATTGCTACATATCTTTAAAAAAAACCCAACTTTCGCTAATTTCACCGGACCACAAGGTATATAACCCCTTAAGTCACATTTCTTTTACCGCTCAAACATCTACAGATGTAAAAGTTGTCATTCCTGATTTCACGTCATACATCGGCCTTACATTTCTTGAAACCAATCTTGCAAATATTAAAGTGAGAATAACTTATCACTCTGCACCAAGAAACACTGCAACCATTTAACGTGCAGTCGTTGCTACTGAATTACGTAAATGGGGCATTACCACACCAACTCACTGAAGAGTGTTCGAATGCGTAAATTACCCTTCTTTAGGCTTTACCTCAAGCAAATTTGCGTAATTTGTACGATCTGCGTAAGATTGTAACAGCGCAGTAGCTGAGCACAACGCTGTAGTAGCTTGGCAGCACTGGACTGAAAAGTTGTTAGTGCTCTAAAATTATTACAACTACAACTTTTAACCGAGTGCGACTGGAGCTTAAAGCAGAGGTAAACGATTTTGTTTTCGTTTTGTTTTTTAAAACTGGTGAGAAAGGCAATGATAATGGTTGGTAACATTAATAATAATAATGATAATAATAATAATAAAGACAACAATAAGAATAGTTACTATAAAGCGCCTAAACAAGCGTGTAGCTTAGCCTGGCATTTATTATAAATATTTTTTGTCTGTTTGGCTTGAGCACTTTGCGCCTTATTCCTAGTTCCTTCTCTTCTTGCTAGGCGCGATAACCACTTAAGCGGCTCCTTGCTGTCATATAAATATAATACCTCAATGCACATGCTCAGCTCGTATCATTACGCAGCATGTAGCCGTATCATGTCGCTACATTGTTGTTGATTCTGTTCTTTTCACAGCTCGCTTTTTTTGCACGATATTCTTAAATTTATTTATTTTTTTGCTATTTTTAAATCTGATTAATTTTTTAGGTTGCCTTTTAAGATGATTCTCGTTTCCTTCTTTGTTTGCAGTGTTTTGATTTCTCACTTTTTTCTCATGAATTTTTCCATAGCGCCAAAAAATGGCTCAATTATTTTCGCGTCTCTTCCCACCATTTCTGCAACTGATACATACTTTTGGAGAAGACAAAAAAATATAAATCTCAGCTCACTGTTTATGTTTTGCTTGTTAGCTTTTGTTCATTTGCACTGCTCATGATTCGCGGTTTATGTTTTTTAAAGTTGAAATATTTTGCTGCTTTGTGTTTGTTAAGCTTCTTGAGGCTCATAACCTTTAGGATTTGTTTGGTTTTTGTAGAGGTAGAAGTCGTGTGACGATGTCTTTCATGGATTGTAGCAAAACTTTTAAGCCACATTGAAGCGACTCTTAAGCAGGGGTTCGCAACTTTATTCGGGACTGAAATAATTGTTTCCAGGCTCGTAAGCAGTGCTTCCCAATTTTTTTTTTTGGTACTGAATTAATGTGTTTCTGATGGGTATCTGATACTGGCACCTTCCATAGCAAACATCAAAGCGACTTTATTTCTTATTTAAAGGGATCTCTGGGCTGAAGAACTTTTATTATAATTATTAGATAATATTTAATATTTTTTTTGTTAAGCAATTAATGCTCTGCTCTGAAAAATTTCTCCAGTCAGGGCTTAAGTTTTGATATAGTTTCTCTTATTTTTTTCCATAAATTGCATTGCGACCTGCGTTCCGATTTCATTATAGCAACTGCAGTAAAACAGATTCTACAAACGGTAAAATAATATTGACAGAGAGGGGGTCGTGTTTTCTCAAACATGTTGTTCTTAAGACCACCAGAAATAAGAAAACCATGACTAGGTAGTTCTAATTTTTGCGCTGTGTGTGCATGTACAAAATTTACTAAAATTTTTGAAATTTCAAAAAAACAAAAACCTCAAAATTTTAAAATTTTTATTCAGAATATTTAGAAACATTCAGGAAAAAAACCCATAAAAATTAAAAAAAAATGCGTCAACATTTTTTCTTTTTATTCACAATAATTCGGAAAAAGTATATCAAAATCTCGCAACAAAACACAACAATTGTAATAATTCAACCAGAATATTTTATTCACAATATTTAAAAAAATCCCAGAAAATTAAAAAAAAATTATAACAATTTCAAAAAAAAAAATTAAAATGTCCTACTTTTTATTCAGAATATTTAGAAAAATACGGGGAAATTAAAAAAAAATACGTTGTAAAAATAAAAAATACGTCTAAAATTATACAACAAAAAATAATATATCCAGAAACAAACCATAAAAATTTTAAAACTAAAAAAAAAAAAATGCATCGAAATGTCTTATTTTTTATTCACAATACTTAGTTTCGGAAAATTACCAAAAAATAAGTACATTAAAATTTCTCAAAAAACACAATAATTATAATAATGCATTCAGAATATTAAAAAAAATCCCGGAAAATTAAAAAAAACAAAATTAATCAAAATTTAAAAAAAAAATACATAAAATTGCTTACTGTTTATTCAGAATAGTTAGACAAGTAGCGGGAAATAAAAGAAAATACCTTATAATTTTACAAAAAAAAAAAACTACATCCAAAACAAAAAATTGATTGAACCTGCTTATTTTTTCAGAATATTTAGAAAAATTCTGGAAAATAAAAAAACCAAAGTCCATAAAAATTTCAAAAAAGAAAATCGAAATTTCTTATGTTTATTCAATATATTGTAGATAAATACGCCAGATTCGTACTAGAAAATACGCCCTGTCTAGAAAAGAAAGCAGAACTATCGTAGGTATACTAACAGGCCACAATTTGTTAGCGGCATACACATACAAGATGGGAATTACAAATGATGATAGCTGCAGATTTTGCAATGAGTTAGAAGAGAGAGAAACTCAAGAGCATCTTCTATGTTCTTGCCCTCCATTAGCTAGCACCCGAATGATAAGTTTAGGAGCTCTATAATATGAGAGGCTAGAAGGTCTCTCGGGGTTAGAGCTTCAGAGCTTACTTAGATTCGCAAAATACGCAGGCTCACTACAAGAGGCCTTCTTCAAGGAAAGGTAAGGGTCAAGCTCCGTCTGGTATCATCAAGGACCAATAGGTCTATATGATGGCTTTCAGCCAGCCTAACCTAACCTATTCAAAATATTCAAAATTTCCTAAAATTAAAAAAAACATGCATTAAAATTTCAAAGAACACATTTACATATAATACATCCAGATTATTTTATTCAGTATATTTAGAAAAATTCTGGAAAATTAAAAAAAAATTCATCGAAATTTCAAAAAATCAAAATTTCCTACTTTTTGATCGGAATATCTAGAACAACTCCGGCAAAATTTAAAAAAAAATATTCATCAAAATTTCCTACCCTTTTTTCGTAATATAAGGTTGTCAAAAAAGTCTTGCGGTATTTCCGCAAGCTTGTCTTTGCAAGCGCATAGCTCTAGTTGTATTCGTCGCATCGGTTCACGCTAGAGCTTTTTGGAAAGCTCTTTTCACGTGCTAACACGTGTTTGATTAATTGTTGTTTGCTTTTAGTCGTTCGTGAGTTATAGCGTCGCAAACATGGAGCAAAATAAAGAGAAAATACGGCATATTTTACAGTACTACTACGATAAAGGCAAAAATGCATCTCAAGCTGCCAATAAAATTTGTGCAGTTTATGGACCCGATACAGTTTCCATTTCCACCGCCCAACGATGGTTTCAACGTTTTCGTTCTGGTGCAGAGGTGATCGAAGATGCGCCACGGTCCGGAAGGCCTGTCGTCGAAAATAGCGATAAAATCGCTGAATTGATCCAAAGAGACCGGCATAGTAGCAGCCGTAGCATCGGCCAAGAGCTGGGTATGAGTCATCAAACCGTTATAAACCATTTGAAGAAGCTTGGATTCAAAAAGAAGCTCGATGTATGGGTGCCACACGACTTGATGCAAAAAAACATTTTTGCCCGTATGGATGCATGCGAATCGCTTCTGAATCGCAACAAAATCGACCCGTTTTTGATGCGGATGGTGACTGGCGATGAAAAGTGGGTCACTTACGACAACGTGAAGCGCAAACGGTCGTGGTCGAAAAGCGGTGAAGCTGCCCAGACGGTGGCCAAGCCTGGATTGACGGCCAGGAAGGTTCTTCTGTGTGTTTGGTGGGATTGGCAGGGAATCATCCACTATGAGCTGCTCTCCTATGGCCAAACGCTCAATTCGGACCTGTACTGCCAACAACTGGACCGCATGAATGCAGCACTCATGCAGAAGAGGTCATCTTTGATCAACAGAGGCCGAATTGTTTTCCATCAGGACAACGCCAGGCCACACACATCTTTGGTGACGCGCCAGAAGATCCGGGAGCTCGGATGGGAGGTTCTTTTGCATCCACCGTATAGTCCGGATCTCGCACCAAGTGATTACCATCTATTTCTGTCCATAGCGAACGAGCTTGGTAGTCCGAAGTTGTCCACAAGAGAGTCCTGTGAAAATTGGCTCTCCGAGTTTTTTGACAATAGGGAAGCGAGCATCTATAAGAGGGGCGTTATGAAGTTGGCATCTCGTTGGGAACTCGTCATCGAACAAAACGGCGCATATTTGACTTAAATCGCATTATTATAACCAATTTTATGAACAATTGAAAATTCAATAAAAATACCGCAAGACTTTTTTGACAACCTTATATAATATTTTCAAAATTTTAGGAAAATTAAAAAAGAAAAATTTAAATTTATAAAACAAAAAAGCATGAAAGTTTCCTACTTCTTATTCAGAATCTATAGAAAAATTCCGAGTATGCAGTTTGATAGCCCATTCAGTATTAGTAGATTATAATTATTAATTGCTTTCGCGCCGGCTTGTGCGCATAGTGCCGCATATAAGTAATAGGTAGGTAGGTAGGTAAAATGATTGAAGTGCACCTGCCACCCCTCAAGTAGCACTAAAGCGCCGTTTTGATACCATTATGAGAACTCTAACAGGCAGATATCTACAGCCAACCAGAAAATGTTAGTATCTCCCTCGTTCCCGCGTTCCCTAATCATTTTATATGCGTGCAGGATCCCAAAGACTTCTGCTTGAAAAACACTAGCAGTGTTGGGCAGTTTAATGGAGATAGATAAATTGGTTGATTTAGAGAAAACCCCTGCTCCGACTCCCGATTCCATCTTGAAACCGTATATTAGTAATAACGAAAGGCAAAATTCAACTGGCTCAAAATTCGCGTCGATTTTGGAGAAGTCTTTTTTTCGTTGAGCAATTTCTTTTATAACATTGACTTCCGAACATGCGCTTTATATCCAAAACAAATTCTCAACATTATTCGTACAAAATTGTTAAAAATTAACAAGATTTTCGAGCGACTTAAAGCATGCATCTTCTGCTATTTTACTCTTTCTACGCCAACCATGTTTTGGCTTGAAAATTTTAATTGCGAAATCTCTTCAAAATTTGCTATGTAATTAATCCATGCACAGTTTATTTATGCTTCTATCTACAATTTAATTTTTAACTTTTTAATTTTTTTTTATTATTTTGCAGCAATGATTAGGTAGTCGATGAAAACAGTGAAAAATTTTATGCTAATTATTATGTTGGATTTTTTTTTAATACAAATTTGTGAAACGCCTTTTTAAAACACTAAATTTATTTCATTTATAAAAACTGTATCATGTCAATATAAGTTTATTTAGTTTTGAAAATGATGAGAAAACAAAATAAGACGAGCTGAATTTTAAATCACTTCTATAACAAAACCAAAAACTTCGAAAATATACCGAAAATCACAAATATCGAATTTTGAAAAGCAACATTAAGTGCACTACCCAAGGAAAAAAGTAACATTTGATTCGTTGAAAGCCCTGTACAGCAAAAAATAAAATTAAAGGTTTTGAAAATGGATTCTGCAAGAGAGGGCAACAAAAATATACGAAAAGTGTACATTGAATTTTTTTAAGGATTTAAGGGAGATGAGGAGGGCATATTTTCCACCACGTGGACAACGAATTGTGGTAGGGAGGAAAAATTCTTTTTGTTAATTGAAAATATTGTGACTATTACTATGAAGGAATGTAGTACTGCGATCTGAAAGATCTATTGTACTCCCTTCAGAGATTCCGAGTATTTCTCTAGGCTCAGTTACCTCAATAAATTTTAATTTTTTCTTACTTTATTGAGTTTCATATTACCCTTTGTTAAAATATGTTTATCGAAATGTTTGTACTGCTTATGCATCAGTGCTGTGTTGATGCCAGCAAATGTGCTAAACATTATCAAATTTCATATTTCTATGTTCGATGTACGCAGTTTCCGCTTTGATTTATTTCTGGTGTTTAAGTTGAATTTTGGGCTTTGGTGTATTAAGAGATTTATAGCAAAATTGTATGGCAAACATTTCTGTAGTACATTTTAATGCGTTACATCCCTCTGTTATGCCTATTTTTGGCACATTCTCACACATGAGACAGAAAATACGACTCTATTGCGGAGTTAAAGGGCTAAAATGCTCCACAAAAATGTTCTTTGCTTCTTTTTACACAGAAATGCTGAACGGCTTATATATCTATATCTATGTAAGAATCCCATATCCACCAATTTGTATATATAAAAGGTGGCGCAAATTAATCACTATCCGCAGATATATAATTTTTGCAAATGGACGTCAGTCACATTTGACACTTGTGAACTAGGCAGCTACAGTAAACAAACAGGCAAGAAATGGCGCTCGTAAAGGAAAAAATAAAGATTTTCATCACCCAAAAAAAAAATCTTGTTCTTTTAGTAAAAAAGCTGCTTATTTCGTGCTTGTTCCCTTTTCTAGAATACATTGTGCGAATCGTGTTATTTAGAAAAAGAAAAAAATACACACTCAATGAATACTCACATACGTGACATAAACAGTTAAAGGGTTAATAGCATTCGTTTTTTTTCTTCATTTTTTCCTAACACTTCTGATTTTTTTCGCCGATTTTCTCACGTATGAAGATGATTAATGCCTTATTGCTTTATTGCTGTAAGTCCATCAGTGACAATCAATTTGATTTTTGTTGTTTATATTGAAGTAGTGCCAAAAATGACTAATGGTTTTTGGTGTGAGCACAAAGTCAAGGTCAATGGCTAAAATAGATTTCATGCTTGTTGAGAAACAAAATTTACACAAAAAAATAAAATAAAATAAAAAATTGTATTTAATAATGAACCAGCTCGCGGTAGTTAACTATGAAGCCACTGTTGATGGTGGTTGCCTTTAATTATTGATTTTTATCTTATTCATTCCTAACTTCTACAACGCTCGTTAGGGTCACAGTTTTTCTAATTATGTTTTAAACATTTTTTCTATTAAATTAATTTGGCCAATTACTTCTAAGATGATTCGTTGTGTTTTTTCTGTTAATATTATATATTTTTTTTGTAATTTTTTTTTGTTTGAATTGCTCACAAAACCTTCGGCTAGCACAGAATTTTTCCTTATATAGCATTAATACTTGAACGAGTAATAATATTATAGTTTTTTCTGTAAATGTGTCTACTTACCAGGCAATTTATCTGCATTGGCCGAGAAGAGTACACACAACCCGGTCTCATAGTTCACTGCACGACAGGCCTCATTCGTTTGACACGCTTCCAAGCAATCGGTTAGCATTAATGTGCCAGGCAGTGAGTTCAATAATTTTCCGGGAGCAGAGAAAACATAGCTGTGAGATAGATAAAAAATAAAAAAATTTAATTAAATAAAAAACATAAAATTAAAGGGCTTTCGCTTAAAATAATTGATTTTTTTGTATAAGAATTAGATGTATTGAAAAAAAAAATTCTAGTTTTAAAAACTATTAGCTTATCAAGGGTAATTTTTTTCCATTATCAAGAGCTTCTTCTGTGTTTGCAATATTTCACTTTGAAACAACTTTTACTTAAATTTAGATATGAATCAAAAATCTAAAATTTAACGTATTGGAATTCGTTCTGCAACTTACTTCTCAAACAAAAAAATAAAAATTAAAAGAGGAAAAGAATAAAATAATATAAAACAAAATAAAACAAATAAAATTAGAATCAAAAAATTAAAAAAAGTATAAAATAATAATAATAATAAATGAATAAAAATTTATAATAATAAATGAATAAATAAAAAATTAAAAGTTATAAATGAATAAAAATAAAAGAATAAAAAATGAATAAAAAATTAAAAATAAAATAATAAGAAATGAATAAAAAATTAAAAATAAAATAATAATAAATGAACAAAAAATTAGAAATAATGAATGAATAAAAAATGAATAAAAAATAAAAAAATAATAAACGAATAAAAAATTAAAAATAATAAATGAATAAAAAATTAAAAATAATAAATGAATAAAAAATTGAAAATAATAAATGAATAAAAAATTGAAAATAATAAATGAATTAAAAATTAAAAATAATAAATGAATAAAAAGTTAAAAAAAAGAAAATTAATAAAAAAATAAAAATTTTAAATGAATAAAAAAATTAAAAATAATAAATAAATAAAAAAATTAAAAATTTTAAATGAATAAAAAAGTAAAAATTAAAAAATTAACACATTTTCTCTCTTTCGTTGGACGAGACAAGAAGATAACACCACAACGACATAGCCCAGTTTTTTGCATTTTTAACAAATAACCTAATAACTGATTATCCAATCTCAATTTAGTTGTATGTATTTCTATCCCTAGAATCGATTAATTACTGTAACCGATTAATACTAAATCTGGTAATAAATTAAAGAATCGATTATTCAAAATTATTTTTGTTCCACTATGAACATTAGAAACGATTTTTAGTAATCGGCTCTTTTTGTACCTTATCTCACTCTCCTGAAGAATGAAGAAACGCTCTGCTAGCTTAACTTAGAAGCACGATAAGAGGGTCTTGCCGCAACTTTTTGTCAGCCAGCAGACAGAGTTCAGCAGACAAATCAAGAAAGAAAGCATACAATGTGTGACAACAGGAAAAGTGGCCAGGAAATTGCGCAAGAAAGATCTGCGAATTGCACAATTTGTCAAGATCGATGCAAGTTTGTGTTGACTAGTTATGCATCTTTTTTATTGTACGGGATGATTTCTGTTAGCAATGGCAACAATTACAATTACGAATGATGGGAACAAACTAATCAAAAGTATTGTTCGAATTAATCGAAAAGGCTCAATATAAGTGAACTCACTCAAAATTTTCGAGTAATGATCATTGAACAGGTATGCGAGCATTCGTTGCTCATTTGCCCGGACGGTTCGAAAATATGCGCACAAAACCGAGAGCTTTAGTATTTACCTCCTATAATTAAACGAATTGTGGTAGGGGATCACTTATGCTTAGGAAATAATGACTGTCTGTGAATTTATGTATGTATGTGTGGGGGTTGGGGCTGATAAAAGTCAAAGACGCGGGTATCAAGCAAATGTTTTATTCGACTCATAACAATTCCGCCGCATGGAAGATTTTTCATTGCAAATACTCGTACGACCATGGTTAGAAAGGTGTTAGGTCCGATTCGGAGATTGTTGTAATTTTTTGTTTAATAGTTCGCTGAAAGGTGTATAAATGTATGAATGTACATAGAAGTGGTATTCAAGGTGTTCGCCACCATAGACACATTTTTCAAACGAGAACTTCTATCTGACATTAGCTGTGTCATCAGAGAAGATTCTAATGCTTGAGCCCTTCAAGTGTTTTGTTGGTTTGTTCTGTTGTGTAAATACCAATTGGAGAAGGATGTGACGTAGTAGGCCTAATTAAGGCCAAGAAGAAGGCCATGATTTATCGGGCATGAAATAAATAGAACTCACTTGTCTGAGAGTGTAATTAACAACTACCTAATTACTTTTCCACATATCTACTAAATTTTAGTACCTTCCCTTCTAATACGTGATCAGCCCCTCCCCGCTGCGTCTGCTGATGAGAAATATACCAACTACACCAATATTTTATCTGTGTAATCTGTCATATTTGTGACTCGCATGATTGTTTCGTGTCATTCACAAAAAGGGCGGTGACGATGAATGCCATTTACTTTTCTCTTTGCTTGGAAAACTAGTTAGCTATGCATATGTATGGACGTGTGCTTCTGTGCTTTGAAGACAGTCATCGTGCAACCTATATATTTTTTGCATGTAACAACTGCTTTGTGTGTGTGTAGGTATTCAAAAATGAGATATCTATGAGTGATGGTGGAACATACTCCTTACTGCTTGTATGAATACTTATCATATGCAGAAAATGTATGGCTATCTACTTACACTAAGCGTCAGTTGAAAGTTTACGGCAAAATGTTTTAGATCAAATTGAACATATTGCGAAAAGTTCGCGGTCTTTTTTATTAATGGTTTTGACAGAGTCAACGCAAGAAGCATAACAAAAGAATGTCAGAGAATTTATGCTTTAATATTTGTGGATTGGATAAAAAAATTAAAGTATAGGCTGGTATATTAAGGCAGACAAGGAAAAGAAAAAGCAAAAACTAAAAAAAGGTGTATCTTTCGTACATTTTCTTCACGTTACAATATTCGACGTTTACGTGATGCCCCAAGTAAACACTTGCTTAGATTATGGGTGCAAAGGTACTGAGCAACAAGTTCGGTGGCAAACAGCCCACGGCCGAGCATCGAGAACAAAAGAAAATATTGAACCCATTGCTACAAGTTTGCACGATAATTCACGTCAGTTCGGGCGTAAGAGAGCGACTGCCTGCTGTACTGGAACTTCCAAATGCAATTTTTGTATTGAGGCAGGGTTGAAGCTACACTTCACCGCTTCAAAATTTAAATCGTACAAGCCCACAAGCCTAACAATTTGCGTTAAAATTTCTGCGAGATATTGGTGGAGCGATTTTGTATGGTAACCATCACGTTTTGGGGTGATGATGCCCATTTTCATTTAAATGAAAGTGTAAATAAGGAAAATTGCCGTAACTGGTCACCTAAAACATCAACATCCACTTCACAGAGGCAAAAGTGACGATTTTATGTGCATCGTCAAATAGTGGAATAATCGGACCAACTTTTTTGAAACTCGTCTAAGGCAAGAAATTACTGTGGACGCTGTCTCTTATCGGCGAATGCTGAACCATTATTTTCTGCCAATAACGGGAGAACATTCATCCTTCAGTACACGCAAATGATTTCATGATGCTATCCCGCACACGACCAGAGTGATCATTGTTATACCCTCGTAATTTCTTCCTTAACAATTTGATAAGCCGTTCCTGGTCGCCTAATCTTATGGATTGTTTTTGCTGGAGTTGCCTCAAACGTGAAGTCTAAGAAACAAATGCAGCGACCATTTAAAAAAAAAATATCGTTCGCGAAATTAATCGCATTCCAACATCAGTTCTCCAGCGAGTGGCACGGAAATATACTTTCGTTATTTAATTTAGCTTCTAAATCCTAATTCTGCCATCGGACATTCAGGGTTGACAGAATAGTTTTAAAACTGACCCAGCATATCTAATGGATTTGTAGTACTATTGACTGTTCCGAACCATATCTAAAGGTTGGGTTCAAGCGGTTGCCTTGTGGGTCACACTCAGGCTCATAGCCCATTGGGATGCCGTGTGGGGAGCTTGTCCCTATATCTTCTAAAACCAGTGTGTACTTTTCAAAAATTTTAGAAATAGCCTAGAATAGTAAATCTCCGTCTGGATAGAACACGACAATGGCACAGAAGGTGCAAGATTGTCTCTTCCTCTTCTTCATCAAGACAACCTCTACAGAAGTCATGTGCTTGCACACATATTCTTTGTGCCTACCTATTAGGCAGTGCCCCGTTATGACTGAAATCAGTGTGCTTAAACTGTGTTTATTTTGGCTTAGCGGAGATTCTGTGTGTTTAGCATTGAGAGACGGCCACAGTTGACGGGCGATTTTGCAGATTTTGCAAAAGCATCATTTGACATCACAATTGCCCAAATTCACTGTGATCTGCAAGTTGCCACAATAGCTGAAGAAATGAAAAGGCATGTCTCGTTACACAATATAAGACTTCAATTGCACACAAACCCCTTAATTACAGAAATTACCACCAATCCCATTTCCTTTAACAGATTGAAGGGAATCACCAACAGATCTCATATGCGTTGAAGCAAAAATTGAGGAATGGTTGCACCACTGAGTGCCTTCCATGCGTGTCTCGTAGAGTATTTTAGTTTTAAGTATAAATCTTGTTAAATGTAATTAAACAGATCGCAATACATAAATAAATGGATAATTAAAAGAGAAAAAAAAACTTTTGCTCGTTCTAAACTTTTTGTCCATATCAGACTACAAACTTCTATTTCGGTCCTCACAGTTCATTATATTGTGACTTCTCTTCATTTCCTTGCTATTTCTTACCGTCACAATTTAAAGACCTGGACATCCTGAGTAAACTGATAACTCACTTCAAATGCGGACACAATTTTTATTTTTATTTATTTCTGCTAGTAAGAGTTTATTTTATACAAATAATTTTTTACTTTCGACATTCTAACTTACATGACTAATATTTACACAACTCTATGAACGCCGGCATTCATTTGTAGACTCTCCAAAAACAATTTTTGTTTTCCTCTCGGAAAGACAAGACAATACTCTTCAATCGTACACGGTTCTATGCTGTTGTTTTCGCACCGTCCCATGAGATGTCGGCATCTGCTAGTTTGCGCAACTTCGACCTTCTCCAAGTGTTTTTTGGTCGACTGCGACCTCTGCTCCCTAGCGGGTTCCAGTCCGGTGCTATTCTCGTGATGCTATCTGGTGGTTTTCTCAATATGTGACCTTTAACCGCCACTTGAATGCCCAAACAAAAGTTCCTTGCATAGAATCGTAGACTTTCAATTATCCTCTACTGTATAATATATTTTTATGTTTATTTTATGTGTTGAACGAAGAAGATTTATGTTGCACTTAAAATTTTCCTATGCTGATTCTTCTTTTTTGAAATAACAAATCACAAATGTGATATGATAGGTGTTGCCCTGTCTCTGTTCTGCATTTCCACGAGTACTGCTGCTGCTGATGCTGGCCTGGTTATGGCAAATTAGTGGCTGACATCAGTTTGGCTGACATTTTGACTGATGATTTGTTGGGTTGTTGCACGATGTTGAGTGTGTGAGCATGTGTGTGTGTGTGTGTGTGTGACAGGTTGTAGAAATCAGAAGCCGAGCACAGTATGAAGTAAGTAATAATATTTACAGCTTGTAGAATAGAGTAGGCGAGAAGGAGAAGGGGGGAAGTTAAAGAGGTGGAAGAAGTAATGCAACTTGTTGCTGTAAAGTGAGTGCTGCTGTCATGTAATTGGATGATTTGAAAGTAATTAAATACTAGCATAGGGGAATGAGACGGCACAGCAGCTGCACTGCGCTGGCGTTGGTACGATTGCCGCCCCAACTACTAGTCGAGTAATTTCATTTTCTGTTCTTATTTTACGTACAACTGTGCTCACAATAATAGCAGCACGATATATTGCAAAGCCTATTGATTTTTTTTTTTAATATTTTATAAAAAATATACTTCTTCTTCCGGTTCTGAAACCCTCGTGGACAAAGAGTATCAAAAATCTCACTCTCTGGGGTTTAAATCATACTCTCTGCTTCCCGAAGCAGGCGTAGCGCGAGTTAACCATGGGCAATACAGCGGGCGATGAACGAAGATTGTATTCCGCAATAGCATGAGAGCAGTGTGGGTAATAGCAGTAATCTAAGATATCTGTTGCATGATCTCTGTGACCATTAGTCAGCATTAGCTCAGAGAGCAAAAACGTTAATTGGAGGCTGATGAGAACCAGCTTTCTTTTTTGTATGTTCTGAGCTTCTTTAACTTATGTGAAGTCGTGATTAGGATAGGCGCTAAGGGCTACACCAGGGCCTTTGGTCATGTGGAAAGGGCGGCTTATGAGCCCCTTGCGGGTCAACTGTGGCGTTACAAGCCCCAGAAGCCGGTTACTTATAAACAAGGCTGTTTGTAGTCAATAAGGAGGACAAGATCTGCCACCAGAATCGAATTAAATAGGCAGGCGTCCTATGTTTCGCAAAATTTTTGCGCCAACGAAACATATACAGTGTATCCTGTCCTAACGGATACCTCCCTTGCGTGGACATTTTTTTTCTATACCAAATCTTATATGTGTCGGAGGAAGTTACCTGCGTTTGAATGGACACCTTGAAATTGGAATTTAAAAAAAGTAGTGCCAAGAAGCAACTAAACATTTGGTAACTCCTAAGCACTCAAGCTAAAAAGCCCATTGCATTTAAAGTTCTGGAAAATAAAAGGGTAGCTTGTGAAGGAGGAAAGAAGATAAGTAAAAGAACGGAAGAGATAGGATAGAAAAGAGACATAAAGATAGCTAGACCTGTGAGAATTTTCCATATTCTTTGTCAAATCTTCAAATATTCTCGCGTTTGAGAGAACGAATGTGACACATTCTCAAGACACCGGAACCCAAATTTGCAGCCTGGCTCTAGTTAAGCGAAAATGCTCAGTGGTATTCGCCTCCTCTGAGCAAGGCAAGCAAATTTGGGTTCTCAATGATTCCAATGGTGGTCACATGAACACCTTACTGGGCAGAACAAATGCTGACTAAGGGTTACTGTCCGCCCGAGGGAGGATTCACTGTAACTCATAGTTTGAAATTGAAAAAAAATTTTAAAATTTAAAAATTAAAATAAAAAAATCTTGAAAAAGTGTTCTTAAAAATTTCTAACTTTTTCTTCAGAATTCATAAAAAATTCTGAGTATGCAGTTTTGTAGTCCATTAAATTTTGATATAAAGCATTGTAAGTTTGAAGTGACTAACAAATCTGGTTAATTTTGAAAATTTTTTTTCCTGCCGATTTTGGGTGTTTTCTGCCATATAAAAAATATCGAGCATGCGTTGCATGGAGAAACTACACAACATCATCACTAAAAACAAAAACTAAAAATGTTTAAAAACCAACGTTTTGTTTTGTTTTAGCTGAAATTAACCAAATTAAAAAAAAAAAATAGAAGTATGTATTACAATTTTCAAACATTTCATTCAGAATTCATACAAAAATTCAGAATTTGACTGAATTAATGAGGGTTGCACTTCGACCTAATGGTCTTTTGTGCCCTAATTCAGAATTTATACAAAAATTTAGAATTTATACGAAAATTTAGAATTCATACTAAAATTCAGAATTTATACAAAAATTTTAGAATTCATACTAAAATTCAGAAATTATACAAAAATTAAGAATTCATACTACAATAAAATACAGAATTTATACAAAAACTTAGAATTCATACTAAAATTCAGAAATTATACAAAAATTTAGAATTCATACTAAAATACAGAATTTATACAAACATTTTAGAATTCATACTAAAATTCAGAATTTGTACAAAAATTTAAAATTCAGAATTTATACAAAAATTTAAAATTCATATTAAAATTCAGAATTTATACAAAAATTTTAGAATTCCTACTAAAATTCAGAATTTGTTTAAAAATTTGAAATTCATACTAAAATTCAGAATTTGTTCAAAAATTTAGAATTCATACTAAAATTCAGAATTTATACAAAAATTCTGGTTACGCATTTGTCGCCCATTCAATTTTTGTATATGCCTGACTAAATTGGCTCAAAATTTGCATTGGTTTTTATAGTTTTGTTTTAATGATGTTGTTTTCCATGTAACGAATGCTCAATTTTTTTTAATAGGAGTATAGCGAAAATGCACAAGACTCCCATCAAACAAAAAAAAAAAAACAAAAAAAAAAATTAAGTAATCTCGAGTTTGAGCTACTTCAAACTTGCGTTTAATACCCCAAAATTCAATGTACCATCCATTGAATACCCAATTTTTTTGAGTTCTGATTAAAAAGTTTGAAATTTTGGTGAACTTTTTTTAATAAAAATTTTTTGTAATTAAATTTTTTTTTTTTAATTTTATAAAAGTTTGAAACTTTAAGTTATTAGGTTTCTGTTCTAGTTGAAACTGTATTAAAAACAAAATTTTTTAAAAATATTTAACCAAAAATTGCTGCTATTATTGTGAACACAAAACTGCTATTATTGTGAACACAAGTTCACTTATCTACATATGCATATATGTGTGTGTGCATACAATATTTCTAATTTTTAAATCCACTATATTCGCATGAATTTGTTTTTGTTTTCGTGCGCAACTTATTTCTCCTGCATTTATTACCCAACTTTTCTTTAATCGGCATGTTGGGCAATCTTAATTGAAAATTTTCGCCTGCCAGCCTGTGCCAAAAATAAATGGAGAAAAAAAACAAGAATGTTGAAAATTGCTGGCATTTTTTGCATTGCTTGCTGTACATCTGTTTGCGCAAATCATTAACTTTTATTGCATAATTTTCACACAGCTCAGATGTCAGTGGCAAAAAGTGTAAAAAACGCGCATACCAGTCTTGCAACATCTCGCGGAACATGGCATGTAACATGATCAGTGTCAGAAAAGGTTATCGAATTGGCAAATCAATATCAATGCCATAAAATCAAAATAACATTTGAAAATTGCTGCGGGGTCAGCGCTAGCGTTGCCGTTTTTTGTTAGTTTTTGCTGTTTTTATTTTTATTTTTATTTGTTCTTTTTTTTATTTCTTTATGTTGCATAAACATCAAAGGCAAGTTTTATTTATGCCTTTGCCTTGGCTGATGATGACTAGCCGCTTGTCGGCCTGCGCCTGCTTGGCACAATCAGCAATGAATATGAATTGTCTGCCTACTTGTGCGCTCTTCTTACACCACCCGCCTGCTTCCAATTTACATCCTCCCCCTGCCACTTACATGAAAGTAGTTGTCCTTAGATTACGCTCTTGTGCTCTTGCCAACCAACATCCACCACCGCCAATGCGCCAATTCGCCTGAGGCCAATGACAAAATGCGCTTTAACTTAATAACAAATTACGTTTGGCTTTCAACGTAGGCATTTGTTGCATTTGCTATGGCCCACAAAACGAAATTGTAGCCAGCCATTTGCCACATTTGCTCGTTGATTGTCTTACTACTGAATGTGGCAACTGTAATGTTTCAACATGAAAACGAAGCAGCAAAAATAAAAATTTTAAAACTAAGCAGAAAAAAAGAAATAGAAAAAAAACAATCACACAAATCGAGATGAAATCAGCACAGCAGCAATAAATACAATAACTGTAATAAAAAAACGCCGATACCGCTATGATTACGCCACGAATTTATTGAATTCACGGCCTATAATTGCGACAACAAGAAAAACAATAAAAGTTGTCTGAAATCTTTGCCACAGATTCTAACAGATCCCACAAGATGCTCGTATCTTTATATGTACTGTGTGTGTGTATGTATGTATGCATGTATGTATATGCGTTTATGTATCGGGTGTTTGTTTTGTTTTGACTGCATGAGAACTATTGAACCACAGTTATCGATGGTTTGACAGCTGAGAAAGGGAAACTGTATTGGCATTTCTGTTCAGTAAGGTTTTTCAAGAGGCTTGGAAACAAACGTTCCGGTATTCGATGCGGCAGAGAAAGAGGAAGGTCCCCTCTGCGTTGGAAATATCAGGTGGAGAAGAACTTGACTTCACTTGGAGTGCCCAACTGGTGCCGGTTAGCACGAGAAAGATACGACTAGTGCGCTTTGTTAAACGCGGCCAAAATCGCGCAAGCGGTTGACGCACCAATCAAGAAGAGCAAGAAGAAGAAGAATTCTGCCAAGCCGCCATGAATCGTTTAACGCCAGAACAACGTTTCCAAATTGTGAAATTTACTTAAAATTTCTTCATGAAGTTCATAGAGCACTGGCGGAGGGCATTTCTGGCGAAGTTCATTTCTTTCGAAATGAAGAAGGAGTTGGCATTACGGTGATTGGCGAGAGCCATGCTTACTGGCTTTTTGTTTCCAAAAATTAATCAACTAAACATCGACGACATTTGGCTCCAACAAGACGGCGCAACTTGCCGCTTAACAATCGATTTATTGCAATATCCAATCCAGCATTGACGCCAGATTTATTGGAAAAAGTAGTCGAAAATTGGGCCGATCGAATGGTCCCTATAACTTGTATCTGTGGCAAACTCCACCAAAATAAATGCCATGAAATTATCCACCAGATTGTAATAACAATATGTCTTCCAACAATATATATGTTTTGTCTTGTTATTTTCAAGCCTTTTTTGTCTTATTATATTCATGCTCTTAAAAAATCACCCGATATATATGCGCGATCGGACACAGTTGCAAACGTGGCACCGCGCAATAATCGCACATTGATTGCTACAATCAAAGGAGTAGTAAATACAATTACAAAAACAATAAAAATTCCTCCAATAACAATAATTCGTTCTAACTCTTTTGTGTTTTTTTTCTTTTTCTTGTCTTTGCAGGTGAGTTATTGCATTTTTTCGCGTACTGGGTCTCTTCTGGTCATTCCTCTAAAGTGTTGGCAGCTTTAAGGTAGTGACATATGCACGCGCTCCTATTTACTGCTACAACAACATGCCACATAACTAAGCAACATACTAAAAATGCCGTTTGAAAGTGGTGGTCACCTCACGTACCGTTCTAGCGGTCGCTGCCCACTGCTCACTGCGATTACCACGACGCTCCGTGATGCAGCGAAAATCACTCGTGCGCACACAACACATACACACATATATATATATATATATAGCAACACTGTCATTATGGTTGCTGCTGCTTGTCAGTGGCATACTGTTGCTGCTTGTAGGCTGGTGTTGCCAATATTCTAATGGCTTTTTGCCATGTATTTCTTAAGCGTGGCCCTCCGTTAGGGGCTCGGTCATTTGCATTCGTCATTTCAGTTTTATTTGGTAAAAGATAGTGAAAGTGCTGTATGTAGTTTTTATAGCCCACACTAATTGCGGCTATTGGCATTCGAAGAGTTTTAGGTTTTAGTGGCGTAAGCAACAAATGGTCCCATATGCAGCTAAGTGCGACGAAATATTATTGGTGTTTATGTAGCGTAACTCACAGTAACCGCAGAACTGTTCCTATGAAATACTCAGTTTATGGTGTGTTAGAACAACGACGCCGATTCACGCATATTTAGGCTGTGCTTTTCCAAAGGTGTGGATTTGGTCATTTGCCCGATGGTTGTATTAAGTTCCCTTAGGTGAAATACAAAAACGTTAAAAGCTACTCGGTGCGATATCATCACAGAAATGTTAAGCGGTTTTAGTAGCGCAACTACTACCTATGCAAAGGGTTAAGGAAAGTTTCTTTTAATTAGTCGCAAAAAGAAACTCAATACAACTCAGTAAAATCGTTTCATTAACTGCGGAGGTATCGCAAGATAAAAAAAATTAATTGGTAAAAAGCCGCCAGTTCTGGTGCTATGTACAAATTCCTCATCCAGCACTCAAGACCACAACACATCGAATTGGTAGATTTGCAATCTATTTACGGGTGCTCGAGCTCAGCAAAAACAATGATTTGTAATTGCGATAGTCTACACAAGCAAGGTGGAAAGTCTATTATTAAGATTATTACCATAGAAAATGATTGCGGTGACGTTCTCATTGTTGAGAATTCGAATAAGTTAATGTTTACTCTGTTTAAACTCACTTAAACTTTTTGTTTATCATTTAATTCGCCGTGCAGATCGCTGCATCTCGCAAAGGGCTTATGAAATAATAAACTTAGAGCGCGCACTGCATTCATATGACAAGCATAACGAATGCGTCAACACGCTGCATCAACAAGCTGTTCCAATACAGAGCCCCTCCACGAGGCACAAAGCTCACTGCATTTATGCGAAGGTGTGATGTGGTACGACTCCTCCACTCTCCTTGAGCTAATCCCTTAAGATTTTTATTAAATTAAAAAATTAAAAAAAAGGAGCATGAGAAGAAAAATTACTAATGACACTGAATTAAAATTGACCATTTTCACCTCTTCTCTCAACGAGTGAATATCCCAATTTATGAGTGTCTCATCACAAGTTTCTAAGGGGCATGAACGATCTCCGGATTAGGTGAGTTGGTGCGTACAAAAATTCTGAGTAATGAAATCTGAATGAGTGAAACAAGGTGAGCGCTATCTCGTAAGTACTTAAGAGGAAATATTTATGTCCGTACAAGGTGGCGCAAAATTAATCACCGCATTGGAAGATTTATAATTTTTGCAAATGACGTCGAACGTAAATCATATTTGACACTTGTAAACTAGACAGCTGCATCTTACAAATAGACGAAGTGGACAAAGCTCCAGATTTGCCAAAAACACTGCTATTCGGACAGCGACGGGTTGCTTCCTGATGTCTCCTCTTCAACACCTTCACGACGACACACAGTAAAGGAGCACAATAACTACTCAGCAAACAGTTTCTGCTTGGGTGCTACCGCAGGTTTCACCCTTGCATACACCTGCTTCAGCCAGAGCCGCTTCCCAGCCACGTCAGGAGACACCACCTCAATTATGCCGACGAGATCCAGGACAAAACGAACAGAAATCTACTGTACCAGACAGACAATAAACGATATTCATCGGCAAACCATCACCACCTTCTTAAGCTCCCGACCACCGAATGCCGTACTCGTAGTCCAACCACCACCTACAGCAGATGAACGGCTCCAGTTTCTCCATGAGACCCGCTTAACGCTGGCACAATTACGTTCTGTTAGGTTAAACTCCTACTTGTCCGGAATTGACCCCTACATACCAAACATATCTCCGGCATGTGAAGGCACTCCGCACGACACTAACCACCTTTCCACATGCCCCTCTAAATCCACCCATCTAACACCCCTCTCCCTCTGGACCCAACCTTTCGAAACAGGGCTTAGTATTACCTAGTATTGCACTACACTGACAGGGCTTAATATTGCTGCTACAACAACAACAAACCAGTTGCAACTCCAGCCCAACGAACAGATAAGCGATGGAGCGCGCCAAGGTCAAAATAAAGATTTCCATCACTCAAAATCATTTTTTTATTTAGTATAAATGTTATTTAAAAACAAATTGGATGATAAATGAGAGCGTTTTCTTCTGAGCTTGCAATGAGCCTGCCAATCAGGTAGTAACACTGTGCTAGGATTTCCAACTTTTTTTTTTTGCAAACGTTTTATAGGTGACCCCACTTAAATGACCTTTCTAAAATCAATGGCGGCTCTCGTTGTGCCAGATTGTGTCCAATTTTCGAGATGAATTTGCTTAAATATTTTATTTCTGTATATTTTGAAGAAGCGGCAAAAGTTGAAAACTTGTTTAAAGAAATTTACTGACCCTCAGAATGTAATTTTTCCGGTATTCGATTTTTGTATTGATTGATAATGTATTTTTTAGTTCATGTATCAACCCTCGTTAAACCTCTTTATTTTAAGCGCAAGCTCATTGATGTGGCCATCAATATCATTCAAGAACGATGAGCCGAAGTATTTAAACCTAGTAGCCGTGCCGCGCGGGACAGTGACAAAGAAGATGTCTGATAGACCCTTCCTCTTCCTCATTCTTGCAGCTTCTGCAATAATCGAATTGACGTACGTTCAGTCTTTGAGCATGTTGACCTAGGAGACGGTGGCCTGTGATCAAAACAACTAATATGGATACCTTTTTTCTTGGCCGATTAAGTAGCACCTTTGACCGCCTGAGCGCCCATTTTGGCCAAATTCTTTTTGTGGCGTTACATGTCAGACTGCCAATCTATCTTTTGTCGGCTGAAGTGAATTGTACTACTTGTACTCAGCAGTTTTTAGGTTGAGAGAGGTATGCCTACAATCTCCATACTAAAAGGGATACGAGTGGTAGTGCTCTCTTACGCTAATTTGTATGTCACTGTGCCCAGTCACCCATATCGAACGGATGCGGAAATACCCTCCATCTCGTTAAGAGATGTCCGGCATTTGCGAACAATGATGAAATTAGTGACAACCCCACCAATAGATTTAATGGACGCTCAGCAATCGGAGTAAATAGGCATCTCTAAACATCACATTTGTGCTTGTTCATTGTGCTATTTCATTAATGGCTGGGATTTCATCCTCAAATACGCTACAAAGATTACGAAGACGAGCCGAAATGCTTACTTTTGGCTTCATAGCGTAGACGCCAAAGCTGAGTAGTAAAGTTCTCTCTCAACGAACAAAACTAAGATTATAGGGCTCTCTTCACGCCCGTCCTAACGTATGACGCAGAAGGGTGGACGATGACAACATCCGATGAAGCGACGCTTGGAGTGTTTGAGAGAAAGATTCTGCGCAAGATTTTTGGACCTTTGCACGTTGACAGCGGCGAATATCGCAGGCGATGGAACGATGAGACATAGAGCAGCGTGAGACTTACGACGACATAGACATAGCGCAGCGAATAAAGATCCAGCGGCTACGTTGGCTGGGTCATGTCGTCCGAATGGATACAAACTCTCCGGCTCTGAAAGTATTCGATGCGGTACCAGCTGGTGGTAGCAGAAGAAGGGAAGACCTCCACTGCGTTAGAAGGATCTGGTGGGGAAGGACTTCGCTACAATTGGTGTGCCCAATTGGTGCTAGTTAGTACGAGAAAAAAACGAATGACGCGCTTTGTTAAATTGGGCCAAAATCGCGGTTACCGCGCTAATTAAGAAGAAGAAGAAAGCAGTTTTTCCGACCAGTTTTCCCGACCATGTTAACTCTTTCACGTCTAGCTGGCATTGATCCAGCCTTATTGTAATCCAATTTAACATACAAAAGCTCAAATTATTAATTGCCAATTGACAATAAATCTCTCCCAGATTCTCCATGCGACCTTGTGAAGTCTACTTAATGAGAAGAGCAAAGCGTCTGTACAGTGAAAAAACGAACCGCCATGCATATGAAGCGACATTGAAATCAAACAGAGAAAAATCAAAACCACGAATTTTCAATGAAATTATGTTGTAGTAATCAATTTCTTTTGAAAATGATTCTCTTTATGAAAGCAAAACCCCGAAAGTGTGTTTTTTGATTTTTAGTGGGTGAGGAAGGGTTCAAAATGTCTCCGCACTTACAGCGACCGTCGTCTACTGCGTTGAGTGGTGTGCCCAGTGAACCAATCCCTCTTTTTTTTCTGGGGAGACTCACGTCCGGGACTACTTTCGACATTACTTCGGTAAGGCCCAGAACGGCATCCATTAAGTAGGCAGCTTCCTTAGGCTCGTCTTTTTCTGTCTATCTGTTCCCCGTTTGTGTCTATTGACCACAATTAGTTCTTGCGTGGCGAGCCCTCTCTTTTTGGCGTATGGAGCTTTCAAAAGGAACATCGGAAGAATGCGATATCAGATTTGTCAGTATCGGGACTGATATAGGGTCGATATAGCCGTGAGTCAGGTGTTCGTGAGTGTCGTACGTCAGTCAAACAGTTAGTGCCTCCTTTGCAGTCGCTGTTCTCGACTTATGGGCAGAGCGTGTGGAGAAGCTCGGTAGGTTGAGGAAGAACGCAGACGTCCAACAAAAAAAAAAAAAGGAAAAGGAAGCCGTGTCTATAGTAAAGCATAGGTTATTGTTGTTGGCTGCGGCAACCACCTTTGAGTTGCGTTTTGTTTCTAAAGCAGTAAGGAGCTAAAAGCTGCCTCCTTTCAGCTC
This sequence comes from Anastrepha obliqua, assembly GCF_027943255.1. Taxonomy (NCBI): domain Eukaryota; kingdom Metazoa; phylum Arthropoda; class Insecta; order Diptera; family Tephritidae; genus Anastrepha; species Anastrepha obliqua. The sequence goes on along the minus strand of NC_072892.1, from coordinate 138,089,561 downwards.
TCAAACACTTAACTAAATGGTGCAATTTCAAGCTTAAATCGCTCAGCTAATAGGACTGTTTGACTGTCTTCATCTGATAAGAAAAGCTTTAGGTGACTTAATTTAAGTCAAAAATGAATTAAATTTTTTTGTGACAATTTTTTTTCAGCAGATTTTATTATTCTGTTTCGAGAGCAACCAACTTCGAAATGCTGCAGCGGCTAAGGAGATGCTTCGAATCGTTAATTTGTTTTAAAGATCTTCATTAATTTTGTTAATTGCAAAGTGCGAAGTGAATTCCAAATATAAAAAATCTGAAAGAATTCAGTCGAGATGATCAGCTAGGCTGTCATCACTAAACACTTTATTAAATTTCAAAAAATATTATTCCCGCAGCTAATTGAAAAATTGCTGCTTCTCCGATCTAAATTCGAGCACCTGCTCTTTAGAATTTTCCCAACCTTTCATAATTGCTTTTAAATATGGCAAAACCAGCAATGAACAGCTGTTCAGCTACAGAGAATCCATGAGAAAATAATTGATTGGTTATTTATTAACTCAATTAAATTTGCGCTTGTAATGTTGCAATAAAAATTCTTAAAAATGTTTGCTGATGGCTGCGCATATCTCCCGGCAAGCATAAATAAACGCATCTTTATTTAGTATGCATGTATGTATGTATGTATGCATGTGTATACATATGTATGTACGTATGCATGCAAGTTCATCAATGCGTTCGCTTGTAAGCATGCAGAAAATGCCGAACGACAAGCGCTTGCAGAAAGTATGACCGCTGATCTGATCCATTGCTAATGTTTATGACATGCGGAGCATTCATAGCAAGCCGCAGCCCACAAATGCCGCAACAAAAACAACAACATCAGCAAGAACAGTAATACGTAATAACAGCACGTTAAGATATTTATGTAAAAATATTTTGTAATATGTTGCTATTATTATGTATGATGCCCTCCCCTGGTCGGCCCCTCATTTGCACAACACACAATGGCACTTGGAACAATTGCAGCAAATAACCGTAGCGACGACAAACAACAGCTTCCGGCTATGCGTTGCTGCATCATTGGCAACATGGCAATAACAGCAATTGTTACAATTGCCATTTGCTGTTGGCTGTTGGCCATTGGCTGTCGCCTGCCGCTCGTTCGTCGCTTAAGCTATTGCAGCCTTGGCGTTGTGGCAGGCGTAGTGACAGTTGTCGCTGCACTACCTTGACTCTAATGAAAAATGTCCTACCTTAACTTGAGCTGCAATTTCAAAATTGTTGGCGATTTTTTTTCTCCATTCCCCTCCCCGCCGACACTCGTTTGCTATGATTTTGTTGGCTACCAGTCATGCGCAGACAATTCGATGCGCTCCCCAGCACACCCTCAGCAATGTGATTTAGCCAACTTCAATGGTGCATGAGTTGCTTTGTTCCCTGCATTGGCAAAAATACTTCGACTGGCTGTGGCGGAGGAGCTCACCAAAGGCTGGGATAACGAACTGCATGAACTGAATGAACGTTCCCTTTTGAGTCATTCGTGCGGCTCTAAATGTATGTGTGCCATTTGTTTGTGGTTTTTGTTGTGCCGGCAATTTATTGAATTGCGCTTTCTAATGTAATTGTTGTTGTTGTTGTTATTATTGCTTGCAGTGCTCGTTTTATTGCGATTCGTAGCCAGTCACTTTTATAATGCGAACGAAATTCCTCCCGACTTGTCGCGGTAATTGTTTATGTTCGTTGCAGATATCTTAAATTTCCTTTTTAAGTTATTCAATTGCCACTGCAACTACAACAATTGCTGCTCGATTTGGCTAAGCACTTTGCGGTCACCGGCACGTCGCTCCTTCTTGATGCCAAGCACCAAGCACCAAGCTGCGATTCTAAGTATTGTATGCGTTGACCGTTTTTGGTCTTATTGAATGTATTTATATAAATTTTTTTCGATTTTTTGTTTGCACTGCAGGATTTTTCACGCCTTTTTGGCCGACACGCAATGAGGTGTTACGGACATGTGTACGTATAAATATGTGAAAAAAAACTTAGCACTGGGATTGATAAATGTGTGTGGAAATGTGTTAAATATATGATTGCCTGCGTGACAGGTGGCTTTGGGAAATGCCAAGTAGCAAAAGGTGGGAAAATTTATGAGCTGCCGGAAGCAAAAAAAAAAAAAAATAGAATGAAAAAAAAGTCAAATGTGATGCTGTTTGGAAAAAATCGTATATAATATAGCTTTTATAGCACCAGTTTTCGGAGTAATACAAAAGTACGTACAAATGACTGTGTGTATTCCACAAAAATTCTACTAATATTCTAAACGTTAACGCAAAAGTTTGCCTACTTAGATACTTGGATGTTATGTTTGATAGTTAAGTTGGACTTGCGTGAAATTCTGCGCATAGACGGACCATGAACTGGAAAAAGTTACCGGTCTTTTGAGATATATTTCTTGTGTTTATAAAGAGTGATATGATTGGAAATTGGAGATTTTTCCAATAGGTAAACGTGACCGATGTCGCGTGACTACTGTTAAACTAAATAATTATTATAATTTGTTTCAGTATTCATTGAGATTTCATCATGGAAATGCTTATGCCTCAACAACGTTTACAAATCGTATGATTGTTGTACGAAAATCGACGCTTAGTGAAAAGTGCTCATAGCGCGCTCAGGTCAACTTATGGTGTACATAACCGCCCTACCGAACGAACTAATTGGTAAAATTGAAAATAATTTTACACTATTGGATGATACTCGACCGACCAGACCACGAACAGCCCGAAGTGAAGAGAATATTGAGGCTGGAATTGAGAGTTTTGCTGAAGACCCAGAAGAATCGATTCGGCGCCGATCTCAACAACTTGGCCTATCTTATGGCACTACTTGGGCGATTTTACGCAAAGATTTTGGTTAGAAAACGTATAAATATAGCTAGTCCAAGATTTGCAGCCAGCAAACCTTCTAAATCGTTTTAATTTCAGTTGTTGGGCTCTTGAAAAACTCGCCATGGATCCGCATTTTGAGACCCTGATTTTGCTCAGTGATAAGGCCCATTTTTAGCTTAATATTATTATTATTAGTGTTATTACTGTTATGAGGCGATTTAGCGCTGTTGTATATCCTCCTCTGATAAAATATGTTTATCCAAGTGTTTGTACCGCTCAGTTATTAAATTTTCAATATTCACCACGCGACATTAACTGTCACTAGCACTAGACATCATTCCAGTCTTTGCTCGAACTGAACCGCCGTATCCGAACGAGTTGGCGCGACAGTACCATTCGGTAGTGCCGAGGTGCGAAACACCGGGCATGAACCAATAAATGATAGTAGTTTTTTTCAAAAAGCGGTCGTCCTTCGGCAAACCTTCAAGTATATTTTTGCCTTGGAAAGACTGCTCATAACCACGCATCCGCTGTAGGTATCTCCATTTGTGGAAAAATATCAAGACGCACGTCACAAATATGAGGACATCTATACATATACCCTATGATCAGAAGGTATCGGGAATGTTTAAATAAAACAAAACAGAGTTAAATTTTTGGCAAATTTATTTTATCTCCTTCCAAATGTGGCCCGTCTGAAGCAACACTCATCTACTAACGTTTAATCCAGTCCTCCATGCACCCAGGTAAACCGACGAAGGGATGGCCTTCAGCTCCTTCCGGCCATTTGCGACGTACAGAATCTCGCAAACGCTTCAAACGGATAAATAATAGCATTTATTGACTGTCTGGTGCGATGGAAGGTACTCATGGCTACTACGCGCCAATAGAATTTTTCAAATATTTCAACCTGATCTAAAGGATACCAGTAATAATATTTTTCGAAATATCTCGATCCGAGTCAATGTTTTTGCACACTTATTTGGTATTACCTAGGCAGTATAATTAAAAAAAAAAATGAGCCGTATCGGATCAAAAATAGTAGTTTTAGAATTATTTCGCTGGCAGCGCCACCTGGAGTGTAAAAACTCCAGAATGAAAAACAGTATGTTGCCCACTCAAAATACTTCTCAATCAGCGGAGTTTAGTTTAGAATTATTTTGACTACGCGGTTTAAAGCTCTTTTAATAAAAAGCAGAGGTCCTCTGTTGGGAGGGAGACATTAATATTGCTTCTGGTAAACTCCTGTAAGGAGGAACTTAAACGTCTGGAGCGTGCAGAAAACATTTCCCTTATCCGGGTTCCTGGCCACAGGAATATATAGGGAAAGGAAACTGCCGTTGAGCTTTCCAGCAAGGGGTCTATAGAACCGACTTCAGTTGTCCCCTACGCAGACATTGGTGTACCTTGGCCGTCGTTAAAGGGAAACTACACAATTTCTTTTTAGAAAAGGCGCAAGACAGGAAGTCTGTCTCATCGTGTGCTATTTCGAAAACATTATTGCCTCAATACGATATAAACAGAACAGACTTAAGGTGATGGGAGTCCCCGCCATTCAATTTCCAAAGTCATTGCGGTGTTCACCGGTCACTGGGTGATCGGAACTCATGCGGAGAAGCTTGGAATTCCGTACAACCTCTATTGCAGAAGCTGTGTTGAACGTGCAGATTAATAGGTTGTTGAGCAGTTTCTTTGCTAGCGTCCGGCTCTGGCGGCTAAGCGCCTGAGATTCCTTAGCGTGCCCTTTGGGGATGGCTTGAAGAAATTCTCCAGCCTAGATCCCTTTTCTCTCTTCCACTACATCAATAGCACTGGATGGCTGTAGACGGTCTTCTGTTCCCTAAATTTTTTCGCAAGAAGTGGTCCACATTATGGTATTAAAACGGCAAATAAGAGTTACTTGTAGTGTACCTGTGGTACTCTTGCCCTCTCACCTACCTACCTATGCATGTTGAGCTTCTCCATTTTCTTATTTCCTCTAAGATTTAGTTTGTTTGTAAAAAGTTTTTATTTTATACTTCCATTTGTGATTTAAAGCTCCATCCTTGCATCACATCAACGTCATACATTTCACAGATCTTTCTGGCTGTCAATGTGATTTCAATGGTTGAATTGTTAGGAGATTGTAATTATTCTTTAATATTTCTGCTCCTTCATTTGAGCGCACTGCTATTTTCCAAAAAAGGACAAGAGCTTAGCAAGAATTTTATGCTTCAAAAAAAAGTCAGCTAACTTGTCATCTGTACTACCATAAAGAGTCGATAATTGTGGCATTCCTGGCGAAGGGGCAATCAAAAAGTGTCAAATATAAGTCACCAGTCATTAAATGAGTTTGTTTGCCTGTTTCTAAAAAAAGTGAAAAAACAAAAAAATAAAAACGATCGGTGGAAGGAAGCAAGAAACTGCTTACATAATGGGTCCTATTATGCGAAGATTATTAGAAGATTACAACACAATTATTAGCTTCTATGTAATATGAATACAAAACTTGATCTCTGCAATGTTTCGCTGACGGCAAATATACTCTAGAAGATGAATACAGTGTTTTAATCAGCAGAGTGCCAACTAGTCCTGTTTTGTTTTGCAAGAAACACAAACTACCCAGAGGTTTGGGATTCGAAACAGGAAGTGAGAAAACTGAACGTATTTGGCTCTTATATGTCACAAGTTAATTAAAAGTTATGTCCGATCTTCAGGCTGGTAAACCTACTGTGTAGGCGCTCTAAGCCACACCCCATGGTGCATTTGGTATTTAACAAATCAGTTCGAAAACTTTGAAAGATATGGCTACGCTAACTTAGACAAGATGCGCTCACAAGTATTTGGATGAGCTGTAAGAACAGCTTTTCCCCTGACGTGCTCCTTCTTATACTTAAATCATCCTGGCGACTCTATTTGTTATTTTCAACGAAAAATCTCTTCCTCGAAAAGCTGGTGCTTCAGAAACCTAAAGCGCGTTCTTCGGACAGCTAAAGATACGTGAAATGTTGACTAAACTGCACCGCTTTCTCATCTCAATAGCTCCTAAAGAAGCTGTGTGAAGCTCCAACCGTGTGCCATGAGTTCTTCCGTATGTTCTCTTTTGAAAACTTCATAAAATTGCATCTTCTTCGTTCATCGTGTGCCGGCGCAAGTACTTCTGATGCTCCTCTCGCGGTGTCTAGGTGAATCTTCCTGCTCTTAACAACAATCCTAGCCTCTCCTTCGCTAGGAAACCTTAGGCAAAAGTGTTGCAAGTTTATGTTTGATCCATCAAACCCTGAACACCATTACGTTTCGAGGCCGAGTACGAGTACAGATTTATGTGATAAAGTTAAAGAAGCTTTAGACAAGTCGAGGTCATACTGTGTTGGACACAAGATGGGTAGAATCGATTTTAAAAAATATGCACATAGTTTATAGGAGCAGTGGTGTCTAGTAGTTTGAGTTCCTTGCTCATAGTCTTGGCTCGAATAGTAGAGAAGCTTCCAAGCCCAAACTGGATAACTCGAGAAGCTTCGTAAATACTTCTGATACGGAAATAAATTATAAAAAATCGCAGCCATATTGAATTAAAGTGAGAAGGTCAACAGCCGAATTTGAAAACTCTAAACTCGCTTTGAACGACGAGATTTCGAGATTGAAAACCTCTTAACTTTTGCAATTCCAAAATCAACTCAGAAGAATGAGTCGCAAATCTCACAAACTTATTCTGGTATCCAGCTGTTTTATAATCTTCAGCGTATTATCGATACCCTTAAAATGTTTTTAGATTTTCTCAAAATTCATACAGCCTTGGGATTTATTGCAGCTATCGAATCATCAAATGATAGGAAAAATTTGTCTTTTAGCGGCCCCTCGTAGAAAATTCTGCCATGCACACAGTTTCTCATAAGCTCAACTTCTCAGGTTCTAACATACATTATTTCAAAGCTGTGCCAAATCAAATGTAAATGAGAATTTCAGTTCTTAGTTTAAAATTGGTGTTATATTCCGGCCCTTTATTTCTCAGCTTTCAGACCTCTTACCCCTATTCCCATTATTATTTTCTATACTATTCATTTTTATGATTTTCCAAAGTGCCCAGCCTCCCCTGCGTCTACTCACCCCGTTACAATTTCGAAGCCAATCAACTCCGGATCGCATTCCTCAACAGTGTTGCCATGTCCGCCGCTAGCTGTCCCAACGCTACTGCCACTGCCCAGCAAGTCAACGTCCTCATCGCCAATCTCTGTCGGCAATTCTTTCTGTTCCTTTGGTAATTGATCCTCCTCTTCATTGGCATTGTGGAGTTCAGATGCAGCCAACTTTTCAGCGGATGCTACTGCAGCACTGGTTGTCGAATCGTATGCCGCAGGTGGTGCAACGGCCGCCACCGCTGCTGCCGCCGTATCTGCTGCTGTTCCACCTACTGCCGCCGCTGCCGAGTTTGCTGCATCTAGTTCTTCACTTTCTGCATCGCTGACTGCTGAGTTGTCAATGGCATGTTTTGCCTCGGAGCTGCCCCCCAAATCGGTAGCAACAGCTGGCTGTTTGTTGTTGACTAAAACCTCTGATTGACGCTTTACATCATCGTTGGTTGCTGCATCAGCGGCAGTGGTGGCTCCTGCTGTACCTATGTTGAGTGAAACTGGTGCCGCCACAGGTGCTGCCGCTGCTGCTGCTGCATCGACGAATGTTGCTGTTGCAGTTTGTTGCTCTGCAATAGGTAAATTGCTGTCCTTAGTTGTGGTGGAGGAGACTGCCGCAGCGGCAGCGGCTGGAGCTACAGGTTGTGCGCTCGCAGCTAAATCCAGACGCGAACGTCTGGCTGCCATGGTGATGGCAGGTGAGGCTATTAGCAGACATAGCAGCAAAAGCCATGTTGTGTTGTTGTTATTTTCGTTATTCAGCGTTCGTTTACTGTGCCGCATTTTTGCGTGGTTGCTGTTGTTGTTGTTGCAATTTGTGCCCGACAGCTGGAAAACAAGAGAAAACAAATGTGTGGGGAATAAGTAAATGCGAAACAAATGAGCAGCAAATAATCGAAATTGTTGTAGTAAATGGTAGGGAGAAAATTTACAAAAGTGTTGCAAATGCGATTGACATGCTGCCGGCTGTGGTGTTGCTGCTACCGCACACATATGTATGTGTGTACATGTACAGCAGCTAGACAGCGTGAAGGCGTTGCGAACTAACTGCCAACAGCCGCGCACTTGAGAACTCAATTTACACGGTATGTGCGATCACTGCCCTCCTCCAGTTGGTGCGCCACCATCGCCTTTGCGTTTGCCTTCGCCCTCGGCTATATGGCAGCGCATTTAATTTGAAGTTATGTCTGGCCAGTGGCTCTGAAGTCGGGCTCGCCTAATGAGCTTCTTGCTTACAACTAATTTATGGTTCCATTAACTTTTCATATTTCTGTATTCACCGCATTGATATCGACGGCTGCACACAGCTTTTATTCTTTGTTTTGCGGCAAATAGAAATTAACTTAATATATTTCATTCCAACTTTAATAATAAAAACTCTACTCTATTATTATGGCTCGGAGGTTCTGTTGGAATTTTGCTTGCTTTACTCAGCTGAGCATCTTTGATTTCCGCCCTTGCGCCTTTTGTTTCGCCCCTTTACTTGTTTTTATAACCTTTTTCCCGTTTTGCATCAATGTTCTCCGTATATTCGCTTCCTTCTTAGCTCGCGGCCTTCGCATTCGTTTCATTTCACATTTCCGCTTGTTGGCTTAAGCAGAAGCTTTAATTTGAATCAATTAACCGCGCACGATTGCTTTGACGGCAGATAAATTCGCAAAAAATTACACCTTTTGTAATGGTAATGGAAATAAATTGTTTTTTAAATGCCTTATGGTATCGCTGAGCAATAATTGAGTTTGGATTTGGATGAAAAGGGCAATGATAAAAATAATAAAATAAGCGATATTTTGCAAATAACTTATGAACTGTTGAATAGGATTCTCATTGATGTTTATTTTAATTGTAATTTAGCAAATTATTATCAGTTTTTTTTTTTTATTAACGAGACTTATTAATGTTTTAGAAACATTGTGCAATTCCAGCTGGTATATGTAAGAGATCTCCTCTATATGGCTCCCAGGTGGAACATAGGGCTAAGGATACTAATAAACAATTATCATTTGATCATTTTACTTCATTTAAGAAGCAATTTACAATTTAATTGCTATTCGCTCTCCATAAGATGCGCTACTGTTGTGCGGTTTAAAAGTCTTCGAGAAGAATGCAATCAAAGTAGGCTGGATGCTGCATCGTTGCCTAATTTCATGTTAAACAAATCGTGAGCAATGCAAAGTTTATAGAAGTGTATGCCATGCAAGTTCTGCACACATAACTGTGGTAATAAGAATTACAATGGAACCATTCTTTTTGGGTCCCTACTATGGACGTAAAAGATCAAAATTGCAGGAAAAAAATATTTTTCTAGTTACAGTTACAACTCCCCTTGATTGGTTGTGTTCCATTGGTGATTTCTGATAAGGTGAAGTACATAGGTTTAATCCTTGACAGTAAGCTAACGTGGAAACCCAACATTGAGGAGAGGATAAGGAAAGCAACAAAAGCCTTGTAAGGATGCAAAGGCGGTGAACTCTCGCTTAAAGTTGTTTTTTGGCTCTATAATACCATTATAAAGCCAATTCTGTAGTATGGAGTCGTAGTCTTGTGAAACTCACTGGAAAAGATGGAATCGGTGAAGAAGCTGGATAGAACCCAAAGGCCTGCCTTCATTAGAATCAGTGCGGCGCTTCGAACTACTCCTACTCTAGCGCTTAATGCAATGATAAATGTGGAAGCTGTAGACATTGCAGGCAAAGCTGCGGCTACACGTGCCGTAGCCAGACTAAGTGGCTCACGCTACAAGTTTGACCGCAATCACGGACATTCAAGTATCCGTAGGAATTTTGGGTTCATCAGTTTCGCGACTGATCAATGCGCGAGTGGACATGTGCTGTATTTGGAGGCACGGATGGCTCAAAATTAGATGAAAGGGTTGGCGAAGGAGTATTCTGTAAGGAGCTCCCCAGCAGACTCAAGTTCAGGTTACCGAAGCACTGCAGTGTATTTCAAGCACGGGTAGCGGCAATTAAAGAAGCAGTTGATTGGATGCTTAATTGTGTAATAACTCTCACGGAGGTTAATATCTACTCCGACAGCCAAGCGGCAATAGCGGCCCTGGGCTCGATGACGGTGCACCTAATAGGGGTTGAGGACTGCCGGATTTCACTTTTGATTGCATCTGAATGCTTCAATATAAAGTTCATCTGGGTTCCTGGTCATAGCGACATCACAGGAAACTGCGAGACAGATACGCTGGATAAACAAGGAGCACCGACTTAGTTACCGCGCAAAACGAGAGGATTGACATCCCGTTGAATACCTGCGGTCTGCTCCTGGAGAGGTGGACTTCACGTGAACTCAGCGAGCATTGGTCAATTACATAAAGTTGTAAGGTTGCGAAATCTTTCTGGCCACAAGTGGATCGGAGGCGCTCGTGCGATCTCCTGCGGTTAACAAAATCTGAGCCCTCGAATTTCGTGTCCTTATAGGACATTGGCCGCGTGGTATACATTCTGTGAGATTCGGCATTATCTGGAGTTCTTTTTGTGTCAGTTGCATGGAGGATCACGAGGTAGAATCATCTCAGCACATTCTCCTCAACTACTCTGCTTTCGCAGGGCTAAGATTTAAGTATATTGCCACGTTTACTGATATGGCACGCATTGATCTTAAAAACCTGATGAATTTCATCAGTAGTATAAAGATGCTAACACTACCGTAAATCAGTCATCGCTCGGTTGTCTTCAACAAGTACGATTGTATGATTTTCGTCCAAGTGTGCCCTCTCTATGTGCAACCATTTCAACCTAACCTAACAGTTACCCTTCGACAGTCTATGGAAAGCCACTGACTCTGTTTCTGTCATGGAAAAGTATATTTAAAACCATCTTTTATGCGGAGGAATCGTAAAATAAAATAGTTTTCCTAATAGTTTTTTACTTATACTTATACTTAGACTAATACTCATAAGTATATGGTATATATTTTTTATACTAACTAAAATCTGTACTATTGGATAGAAAGTGATTACTTGATTACTTGGGTGGAAAAAATCTGTTCCAGCCCTACTGCATTATTCTGAAATTCAATGCGCCAAAAATTTTCATCCCCAGATGTCTTAAAAATGCGCATTACAGCTGCGAAATGCCATAGGGAGAGAATATCGGCAAATGCTGTTGCAGTACATGTTTAGTAACTTACAAAAATTTACACCGCGAATATCAAAATCTCACTCCAGAAAATATGTCAGCACTCCTATATCATTCATTAATAGCATATTTTCCAGATTTTCAGATTTTCATTGAAAATCATGTGTTTATATATAACTTTATTTTTCTCTTCATTTTCTTGACCCAACAACTTCTGTAGAAAAAAAACCTAAAAATGAAATAATTTATGAGAAATATTTGCGGCGCTTAATTTCATTAAAAATTCAATGCAGCGCATCCTTCACCGTGCATTTGCTGCAACATTGTTTTTCCCACACAAAATTTCCATACTATTGCACGTGCCTGCCTACATTACAGCGCATTGCCATGTTTGAATGCATCCATCCACCCACAGGCAGACTGATGCAAAAACAAAACAGCGAATCCGCCAAGCAGCTGAAACAGGCAACAGGCGACATCACGGCAAAGTTACTTGCAAGGAAGCTCGAAAATTTTTAAAACAAAACGAAACATGGAAAATTGTTGCGCTAAGTATGGTGCAACAAGCAGCGTGGCAAAATACGTTTGTGACGACAGCAGAAACTACTTAACTTGCCACTTGCAACATCAGTGATAGATATTGCCGCCCTTGCTGTTGCTGCTCGCGCTGCTGCTGTCGCGTCAACGTGCGTAGGCTGTGCCGCACTGTGTTGCACTTACTCGTACACAAAAATATAATTATATATGCAACGCTGGCACCCAGCAGCCAACTAGCAGCGCCCACAGACAGTTAGCGTTCGCAACGGCAAAGGCAACAGCAGCAGTCGGTATTGTCAATACATAACTGCTGTTGACTGCCTGAAAAAATGCTATATATTAGACAGTGGCGTGTGTTGAGAGCGAGGCAAGAAATTGGATGAGATAAAATATGGCATAACTAGTGCAGGTTGCAGTTGTGTTCCCCTTTTTCAACGTACTTTATTTTATTGTATTTCTTTGTGGTTACAACGTCTGTGCACTTTTCTTGCACTGTTTGTTGTTGTTAGTGAAATATCATATTATAATAAATTTCTTGTGTAATAAAAAAAATTTAATAAAAGAATTGGAATTAGAAGAGATATTTTTCATTTTATTTTTTGCTCATTCTTGAAAGGGAGAAAAAAAGATTTGCCTTTTGTTTTCGGCCTTTAAATGTTATGATATTTGTAGACCAATTAACGTTTGCATTGCAGTACAGAAGATTTAAGAATTGCGCGCCATGCACATCGATCCACCCTAATACTCATAAGTGCAAGTAGTAGGCATTAGCTTAATCTAAACTTTCTTACGCACTTAACGTGCACGAGTTTTTCATCTTAGGGACCTCTAGTAAAATTGTCTGTTTAAAATTTTCTTAGAACACTTCAACCCTCTAATTGCTTTTTTTTTTTAATTCGGTACAGCAGTTCTGAAAACGGTTCAGAAATTCACATTTAAGTAGAAGTTAGAGGGCCAAACTCTGCCACAAAAATTTCTCTAAATTCTATTTTAGAAGTCTGAGTATAGAAATTGTATTTGATTTCATTTTAGACATAATATTTTCGTGAGTTAATTGTACTTTTGATCAAAATGTTAAAATCCGACGGGGTTAACCCCCCTGAAAAAGAATCCCACCCCCTGAACTAGTACTATGAGATGTCCCTCTCGGTCTGGGAGATGTCCTTTTTCATAATTATTAGCGTTGGTTCGTGTTGAGTAACCGCTTTTAGACGGTGTAATTAAGTAAGAAAATTAGCTGTAATAGAATAAAAGAACAGCATAAGCAGTCTGATGTGTGCCCACAATAGCCGCTTAACCCCAACGTTTTTCGCTTTTCAACCTCTTTATTTAAGTGAAAGAACTCCTAACGTTTAAGAGCTCGACTAAATGTTCCAATATCTCTCTCGGTAGAGTCTGACATTTTAATAAGATTCACAGACATCGTTCTCAAGTAAGAGTCGACAATCTTCTATCTCAGTAAACAGGCCGCAGGCTGCAACGAAAGTTGTTTCTCCGTAACCTAAGCGAACCGGATTTAAAACCGACCAAAGACTGTCACTTTTGGTCAAAAATGTATGCGGAATATTTAAATTGTTATAACACACAGATCGATTGTAAGTGGTTAGTTAACATAGGGTAAGCTACCTCTTAACAGCTCTGTCTAACAGCCTAATACTCTTTACAGAATGGTTCCGATCTCATAAAGAAGTTTGCCGAAGCTGCTCTTGCTAGCTCGTCGGTGAACTTATGGCCTTCAAACGCAACCTGGCTACCTGGTCAGCAGAACATTCCTATGCTTTTTGCTAGCGGAAGCGAAAGAGGAATATCAGACTATCCTCTCGAGCTCGCAAACGACCACTTTACAATAAATTTGTTTACACTGCTCTGATACTCCGTGTCCCAGGAGTCGGGAATATGTATGGAAATAAACCACAATGTCTGCATGATAACGAGATCGAAAGCTATTATACAAAACTATGGTAATAAGAATTATACTGGATCTATTCGCTCTTGACCCCTACTATGAACGTAAAATATCAAAATTGCAAGAAGCAATTTGTTTTTCTAGTAACAGTTACCCTTCGACAGGCAATCGAAAACCTTTAGCTGATCTCTTAACTTTCCGGCCTTCCGCCGGTCGTATGCTACGTATGACCAAATTCAGCTAAAACGCTCACTCTTTCTTTCTGCTTTATTTAACTCTATACCCTTTTTCCATATTTTTTTCTCCAACATCACAGTTTTTCTTCTATAACGCCATACACGTCGAAACGCTTGACCACTTCACCCCTACATTCACATACTCGTACAGTAACGCACACTCTTGTGTGTGTGTGTAGCTTGAGGTGTGCTCTTGCGTTGTTGCGCATGATAGATCTGCCACAACCAACCCACTTTATTTTTCATATCTCTACACCACGTGCACGAGACCTTCCGCCATATGCCCGTTTTTCTATGAATAGATAATCAAAGGAAGTAAGTGGCTTCGCTTCTCGCGATGGGAAAGCTTTTGTTTGCATATATTTTACAATATTCCTTTAAGTATGCACTCAAGTGATCTTGAAAGTAAATCAGCTCACCCACTGTGTGGTTAAGGGAACAATTTGCCCGGCGGCATAAACAGTTTTTGAGAATTTGCAAACAAGCCTCGGACAGCATGAATTTGGCTTTGTTTGTACTGAAAGGTCTGGTTGGTTGGGCATTGCCATGCATTGCATTACCTTGTATTGTATTTACTTTTGGTCAGATTTTGTTGTTTCGTTTTTCTTTGCAACTTACTGATTTACTTCAGCTAGTATTGTTTGCATTCGCTTGGGCAGGTTGAGTGAATTAATGCCACATATCAATGCAATCTATCAGTTTATTAACTAAATGCTGGCCGAAAGCATGCTGGAGTCCTTGCGAAATACATACATACTATACATACATAAACATTAACTGACTAGCGGATTAACTGGCAGGATGAGCGGCTAGTTAGTGGAGTTGGATGTGACTGTAGGCATTTTTCGGCATGTTATTACTCTGTAATCGGTGTGTTGGTGATTTAAAATAATTCAACGAAATGTTGGCAAAAAAATAGAGAAAAGCGATGAGTTTATCCCTTGGGAAAAAACAAATAAAAATAATTTTAATATTATCTTTTCTAAATTAGCAGTAAGCAAGTAACATCTGCTTTTGAAGGAAGAAAAGGAAAGAAACTTCACTCTTCATAAAAACTTCTGGACTGTTCCAGAAAAAAAAAAACCTGGTAAATTTTTTGACTGATAGGAAAAAAAAGGTCCTCTACCACACTTCAGTTGCCCATGAAATGTGGTGTTTGACGAAGTAGAGCTTGAGATAAAGAAATGTTGGTTAAGCTGATTTGACGTGAAAGGTGCAAAGGCTGTTAGTGCCACGTGTGGTTCCTTCGTAATCGAGATACACAGTGGCGAAATATATAATTGATGGCTTTTTTTTTTGATAGTTATTATGTTTTTTGGTGTAAACACTTGTTTTCGGGCACGCAGTAACGTGGCTTACAGTTTTATGAAATAAGTGTGTGTGTTTTTTTTAATAATTTTGTTTTCGGTGACTGTTTTTTCTTTATTCCATGAAAAAGTTAATTTCTTGTAGAAGAAACTCCGGAAGACTGTCTAAAAAAATTAAAAAGAATCCACTTGAGTTTTTCTTCCATGAATTAGACATGAATTTTCATTTATGGAACATCAAGACGCTCGCAAAAAAAGAAAACTTTTTAAAAATCAACGCCATTGCTTAGCCGCTTGCATTTTATCACACCGAAATTCAATAAGCTACAAGTCTGCATACTCGAAATTTTCCTAAAATTACAGATTATATATATATATAATTGGCGCGTACACCCTTTGTGGGTGTTTGGCCGAGCTCCTCCTCGTATTTGTGGTGTGCGCCTTGATTGTTCCACAAATGGAGGGACCTACAGTTTCAAGCCGACTCCGAACGGCAGATATTTTTATGAGGAGCTTTTTCATGGCAGAAATACACTCGGAGGTTTTCCATTGCCTGCCGAGGGGCGAGCGCTATTAGAATTTTCACCGAGATTCGAACCGACGTTCTCTCTGTGAATTCCGAATGGTAGTCGCGCACCAACCCATTCTACTACGGCGGTCGCCTGATTAAAAAGTTCGGCTACAGATGAAAAAGTTCAAAAGTTAAATGGAATTTGTGGAGTTTTTTAAAATTTTGTATAAAGTGTGATTTATGTGGTTTCGAAAAAAATATAACACGAAAAAATGTGAATATTAAAAAAAGTCTTCATGTTCTCAGTTATGCTCGCCACTGCATGAAACTTATCGGTATTAATTTTGAATAGGTAGAAGTTTCATTTTGCTATTTTCAGAAGCCAAAAATGAAATGCTGTGCCACAATTCAAGTGCCACCTTAACCTCTGTAGACTGCTGTGCTATGAGGTCCTCTCTCGGCGAACAAACACTGCTCTTTGTACGTAACTATCTCTCTCTCTCTCTCTCACTATTCCTATCTCTATCTATATCCTTCTCTTTCGATCTATCTCACTCTCTCTATCTCTCTCCCTCTCTATCTATCTATCTATCTATCACTCCCTCCGATGGGAGCCAGCTACTCTTGGCGAATTCGAAAAAAATAATCTGCTATAGGTAAACTGTACAGATCCTAAAATTCCTGTGTTATCGTTGGCTAGAACAATATAGTACTTGCTGCTGGTGGAGGAGAAAGATGTATTCTGCTTATGTTGGGAATCAAATACAGAAGGACTCAGCTTCATTTGCTGTTTGTAGAAATAAGAAATGGCTTTTGGATGTCTTTATTGAACTCGGCCAGATTCTACCACTTCTTTCTTACTTTTCAATAAATAGCTTGGTTTCTGGCCTGCCTGTGCGACCTTTGCTCCAGCATTTTATCATTTTTCTTTAGCTTAAATTGAGTGCCACCTTGGACAAGTCGCAGTAAACTGTTCGCCACTTGCACGAATGTTTTCAATCGGTTTGGTTTCCTGTAGGAAATTCTCAACTGTATTGAGTGGTTTAATAACAATTCCTCTAAATTCGTTACTGACACTTGACACTTGTGAGCTAGTCAGCTTCAGTAAATGAGCAGTGGAGCTCGTAAAAATCAAAATAAATATTTCCACCATTCAAAATCATACTTTTTTGTTTTAATTTTAGTGAAATGATTATTCAAAACCAAAATTAATTTTGATTCATCATTAGCGTTTGGCGTGACCGCTTCTTGTGAGCTTTGGTCGGCTGAATAGCCTATGCTGTTCTATCTGTGCCGCTTCTTTCCAGTTCTTTAGATTAAGCTGTTGCAGGTCTTCTTTCATTTCATCTATCTATCTCGATCTTGGTCTTCCTCTTGCTCTACTTGTGTATGCATCCGCCTCCAAATTTTCTTTTAGGCTTTTGAACTGCCCATTCGCATAATGTGACGTAGTTTTGATTGCTCTTATTAATTTTGCGCCCTGTTGTATTTACTCGCTGAAAATGGTATTTAAGTGCTAAAAAATTTCGTCTTATAAAACAGGAAAATGTAAAATGGTCCGAATGTTTTCCTATGTTAAATATCCATCTGGAAATTCTACATTCTTCTTCTTAAAAATCTTCATATAAGAAATTTCCATTTGGCTTAATAAATGTTTTTTTTTTGTAGTAAAGCACTATTTTTTAAATTATTAATGGAAAAGTAATCATATCTTTCGGCTTGAAATATCACTACCCCAGCGCCACCTGCTGGTTCTTCAAATACGATTTTTAGAACCATCAGCGCCCCTTGGCTGAGAAGAAAAAATTTACTAATATTCACGAGCATACCACAAAAATTCATCATTTTCATCAAAATCCGTTCAGCGGTTTTGGTGTGTATACGAATCATACACAATTACATCGATCCAGGTTTATATATACAGTTAAGGAAAAAACTCTACATACACCCCCTTAGTTTGTATTTCTAAGATATTCGTAAGGTAAATTAATAAAGCGTTTGCTTTAATATTTAAAGGACCAAAAACAAAGTTTATTTACATAACAAAATGCTAATTCAAAAGCATAACAATAACAGAAATAACAAAAACAATAAAAATTCATGAGAAAAAAGTCTACATACAGTGTTAAAAATCGAATAGAATATTTGATTTCTTTTAAATAAATAAAAGGAAACAATATATATTATTTTAATATTTTGTAGGACCACCCTGGGCTCCAATAACCGCCTGAAGAAGACGTGGCATAGACATCACCAAATTCTCCGTAATACTGGGCGCAATTTCCGACCACGCCCGAGTTAGGGCAGTTTTCAGTGTTTCACGACTTCTGATATCATATTTGCGAGCAGATTTTTCCAAAACGTCCCAAATATGCTCAATTGGGTTAAGGTCTGGTGACTGGGGAAGTGTCTTAAGCTGTCTTGGTGCATGATAAAGAAGCCAATCTCGAACAATATGCGCAGTATGCTTGGGGTCGTTGTATTGTTGGAAAATCCATTGGTTTCCCAGGCCCAAGCTTTCCACAGATGGCTTCAGATTTTGTTCCAATATTGTCTTATACTGATATCTATCCATAACGCCTTTAACAAAAACCAATCGACCAGCTCCAGATGCCGCCATAGCTCACACTACAGTAATATTCGAACATCTTGCAAGGTATTCGGCTAGTTTTGGGGCACTTATTTTTGGATATTTGTGGACTTCTTTAAGGACACTACTGACATCGCGTCTTGAAAGCTTCTCGGCCTTCCAGATCTTGGCTTGTTTTCGGTACTGTTGGTTTTTTTTATAGTTTTTGACAATAGTTTGCACTGTAGAGCGACTTAATTTTACTATTTCAGCAATTTCCCCGTAAGATTTGTTTTCTTTTCGAAGAATAACCACCAAATTTCGAACTGATTGCTGAATTTCTTTTCTATTTGCCATTTGTAAAGTTAAAACGTGTTTTACGAATCGCTTTCTGAATTTAGATAATTGTAATGTTTGACAGATAAAGCAAATCAAGAAAACTAACGGGTTTTTCCCTTTAAGTTCTTCATTTTCCAATGTATTTTAAGAGTTGCCCAAGCTGTATGTAGACTTTTTTCCCACCGATTTCTATGTTTTTCGCCAATAGTTTATAAGTTACCAATACAGGGTAGGCCATTTAAAGCGGGCCCATTTGTTTCTGAAAAAAAACATTGAAAAAAACATTTTTTTTTGTGTTGATATAAAAAATCATTTATTTTGATTCAAGGAGATTTGTTCCAGCTAGTTTTTGAAAATGATATTCTTCAAATGTTTGCCTCTGGCCTTGATGGCCAAATGTGTCCTTTTTTCGGCGTTTTCCATCGTTTTGGCCAATATTTCGGCCGGTATGGCGGCGATTTCGCGTCGGATATTGTTTTTAAGTTGAGTTAGAGTCCTTGGCTTGTTGATGTATACCTTGGATTTCAGATAACCCCACAAATAAAAGTCCGGTGGCGTCAAATCTGGTGATCTCGGTGGCCACGGAAAATCACCATTTTTCGAAATCAACCTTCCAGGGAACAATGGCTTCAAAAAATCGATTGTAGCGCGTGAATTTGAATTTTGTACGGAAACATTTTCAAATCGATGCGAATTATGCGCCTGAGTGTTGTCCTGGCGATGCCTAATTCCTGAGAACGACGATAACTCGATGTTCGCGGAGCCTCCTCAACACTGGCTCGTACAGCCTCGATATTTTCAGCAGAACGTCGTGTACGTTGTCTGGATGCGTGGCTGGTATTGCTGAGACTACCGTGGTTAATAAATTTTGCGTATAAACGCTGTAAAGTGCTTTTGGATGGCGCACTTTTAACTTTATTTTTTTTTTTAAACGCACGTTGAGTTTTCACAATTGAGAAGTTATTTTGGATGTAAAGCTGAATTATTTCAGCGCGTTCTTTTGGAGTGTACTGCTCCATGGTAAAAATTGTCTTGGACTGACGCTTCCAACGCGCTATGTCATTAGTCGATCTGACGTTCCTGTCAAAAGTTATAGGGTTGCCCGATGGGCCCGCTTTAAATGGCCTACCCTGTATTTTCAAACTTTTTTTTTCTTCCAACATTCTTAACTATTAATGTCGTAAACATTCACATCAAAATTATGTTGAATATTATCACTAGTTCTCTAGAAGTTGAAAATAGTCGGGTGTATGTAGAGTTTTTTCCTTAACTGTATATATACATTTGGGTACTATGTAGATACTGATACTTTTATTGAAAATATATGAAAACAAAGTTCATAGATTCATTTCTATACCAGCGTCATTGCCATTCACACACTCATATTCATTTATGACGCTCACAAATTGCGCATCGCACAGAATCTGAAAATGCTAGAAAGGAGTTAAATTGGTTCATTAGATTTTATTGAATCTTCTAAATCTCCACTTGGCTTCAAAGGGTTTGGCCAAACGTTATTCTGTCATGCCAGAGTAGTCATAATTTCTTGAATATTCCTCAATGGCCTTTTACAGGCAAGTGTACGACAAAGCATTACAACTGCATTTGCCATTTGCTGCTCAAAAATGTGCAAGTAAACAGAAAGAAAAGAATAATAAAAACGACGCTGAAACAAAAACTAAAACAAGCCACGCCAGTGAGTCATAAATTTAAATGTTTATTGTTTGTTGCATGCAATTTGCCAAAGCAAACACACTCATGTGGCAAACATGGTGCTGTGGTGTTGTGCAACACAAACTAAAAACAATAACAACAACAGAATTAAAATAATACCATTGCGCAGTGTTGTCTTCTCAAGGCTCAACTGACCGACCGGCCGTCTGCAAATCGCTGGGCATTCGCAATTGTTCTACTAGACAATGGTCATTCAGCATTTCTGCACTCACTATTCAAAATTTTTCTCTTTTTTTTGCGTTTCTAGCTAACTTTACACTCGCATATTTGCATTTTCATTGTTTGTTTTGATTTCGTTCGTTTTTTGTTTTTGCTTTTCAGTTTTATTTTTTGTTTGTTTGCTTGGTATTCTGTTTTCTTTTTGCTTTCGCCAAAGCGCTGACGCTTTATTAGCTGCACTCGACTGCAATGATTGGCAATAAATTGGTAAGTGCAGCTGTTGTGGAGAGAATTTTCTTGTTGTTGTTTTGCATTTTGCTGTCACTGCTGCTGTGGCCGCGTTTATTGCAGCATTCAATCAACTTTCTTGATCTCGCATTGTACATTGTATTACTTCGTTATTTTTTATTGAAATTTTATTCATATCAAATGGCTGGCGGAAGGGCTGACTGACTGTACATGGAGTGGGTACTGGCATTTGAGAAATCAGATACAAAAATACGGATTTTACAAATCATACATTATTTCTTATAAAGTACAAGTATTATGAGACAAGCTGTCATCCGCAGAAATTGCATAAAAGCAAGCTGAAGTGTAGAAAAATACCAATTACATGGCTGAGTTGTAAGTAAAACAAAAGACTTAAGCAACAAACTTTTTGTACTCTAGAACGCTGCTCTTTTTGGGCTGGACTTTATATTCAAAAATTGTTGGTTGAGCGTTTAAAAATTCATATCTGCAATAAATGTGAAGGGGGAAGGAGTGAAGTGCGGAAGAATAGAAATTTTTAAAAAGCATTTTAAGTTGAAATTTGTGATTATGGAAGTGACGTACCATTTTTCTGAATTACGAAACTAACCGAAATTATTGGCAGTGCTAATTATACCATAGCGCTTTGCGACCTCTGATGTGGCCTATTGTGTTTGAACGTGAGGCTGTAATTGGGGGCTTCTAATGAGTTTGTGCACTTCCTCATACAATGGATTTGGAGTCACTCCACCTAGGTGAGAGGGTTGTGGTCTAGAGAACAGAAAAGATGCTCTGGCGTTTCTTCGCCCAGTTCGAAAAAATGTATAAATGCTGGTTTCTACTAATCCTAGTTTCCTAAAATTTGAATGATTGTTCTAATTTGCAGCTCTATTATTATTTCCTGTAGAAATTTTCGAATATGTTGAACTTAATGAGTGCTGATTTACTGTAAAAATTTTTGGCTTACAAAATATTTATACATTGTGACAGAAGCGAAAATGTGCATTTTCACATAAGTTTGCCATTCGTAGGCCAACAACTTGAGTTTAATAAATCGTGAAGGAACCGTCAACGAACCGGAAGTCGAAAGGAAAGTAACTACCTGGACAAGCAGAAAAATCTTCGACTTTGCAACAGATTTGATGAAAAAAGAACACATTTGTAATTATAAGTCGTATTGCTAACAAAGGTTAATATGTCGGGATACCAAAGAGAGATATGCGAAAAAAACTAGAATAAAAAAACAAGGATGCTAGATTACAAGGATGAGCCATTAGCAGCAAAACTGTTAGATCAACTTCAGCTGTTAGGTCATTGGGGATTCGGCAGCAAGATTATGTCCGCAAATACGTATTCTTACGCTCGTCTATTCAGTCGTTTTTCCGATGGCAATAAAGCAATATGAGTAGTAGCTGCGTTAATTTTTTCCTTTATCATAAACGTAATCTCAGTTTGATCGTAAACAAACCGCTGTCCCATGTGACATCAGAAAATCAGTTGATTCCTTCAAATTCTCTGGGTGCCGATTAATGGTGTGATTTTCGCCACACCTTCAGAATTCTTTTCATCCTGATAACAAAATGTATAGAGAGAGAATACAATTCATATCTAAAGACATCCACAAACTAAATTTTAGTCCACAACGATGGTGTTAGCTGCGACTGCAGACGACATATATCTGTTGATTAGCACTCTCGGGCAAAAAGAAGTGTTCGGATTGTGGTCGTTATGGGGCCGCCCAAAAACTTTTCGATATAAATGAGAAATCGTGCAATCGATTAAGTAAAAAAATGGTGTAGTGTAATACTTGAAGGGACGATATTTTATACGGGTGTACCTTACAAGTCTGGCAAAGACGTCATTTATATGAATTGCATTTAAATAACCATTCGCACCTGGAATTCATTTATACACACTTTTGACTTGGAAGAGTTTGTTATGTGAATTCATGTATTTTTTGCATTTCAGCTCCATTTAATAATATACCTACATGTATACAAGGTGGCGCAAAATTAATCATCCAATTTTGCTTTTGAGCTTCTTTTTTCCTAAAAGAAAAAAATGATTTTGATTGATAGAAATCCTTAATCCAGTGCTTGTCAGTTAGTGTAGCTGCCTAGTTAACAAGTGTAAAATATGATTGGGTGATTAATTTTGCGCCACCATGTATAATGTAAAATTTTTTAATATAATAAAAATAAAAAGTTGAAATATGTATTGATCAAGCAGCACCTCCAATCGAAATTTTAACGTGAGATATTCTTAAGCGATGGAACATCAATTGCGAATTGATCTAGAGCTACAAAGAGGCTCTACCTTACCCTAGCCCATCTCAGATCTACCCGCTTAAAGCTTGTCTAGGACCTGTCAGGGTATGTTTTTATTTACCTTAGATCTAGAGATCATGGTTGTTTTTAGGTTCCCGAAATTCGGGATCTCGAAAAATTATTTTAAAAATATTCCGAAATCCCGGAATCAAAATTTTTCGCTAATATTGTCGTCCCTATTACCCATCATGCAACAGCAGCCCCTTAGACTCGACCTAAGAAAATGTGTTTGAAAGAGTTCCGCATCAGTCAGTTTTATGTGACCGAAACGACCCAAACTTATATCCATTGCAAAATCCTTTGAACGATGTAAGCCGGTGGGCTGCATCGAGTGCTCTTGAGATAAATCCCAACAAAACAGAACTAATCATGTTCACCAAAAAATACAGGATACCTGCTCTAAACCCCCTTACCCTTGAGGGAATCACACTGTCAATTAGAGAAGAGGCAAGCTACCTAGGACTAGTATTAGATAGGAAGCTCTTATGGAAACATACGATTAATGATAGAGTTAAAAAAGCAGCCACAGCACTCTATACATGCAAAAGAATTGTGGGGGGAAAATGGGGCCTAACCTCAAAAAATAGTTCACTGGCTATATACAGCAGTGGTAAGGCCTATCATGACATACAGTGTCTTAGTCTGGTGGCCAACACTCGAGAAAAGAACAACAGTAAAATGCCTAGAAAATATTCAAAAGGGTGCTAGTCTCTGCATAAGCGGGGCAGCAAAGACTACGCCCACGGCAGCAATCAATGTCATGCTGCACTTATTACCGATTGAGGCCTACGACAAACAGCTGACGGCGAAATCGGCACTTAGGTTAAGAAATACCCAAGTGGAGTTGCATTTAAACACATCCTTTACCACAACTTTCCCAACGAGAGAAGATTGGGATAATGAGGTAATGGGCAATAAAAGCGGAATCAGCATCTATACTGATGGTTCCAAGCTAAATGATCAAGTGGGCGAAGGCCTTCATTCTGAAGGAATGAATGCCAACATCTCATTCCGGTTACAGGATCACTGCAGCGTATTTCAAGCTGAAATATTGGCTATCAGAGAAGGCCTGCTAGTCCTAAATAAAAGTGTCCTCACAACAAGAGATATAAACATATATTGAGATAGTCAATCGGCCCAGAAAGCTTTAAAATCGCCTAAGATTAACTTGAAGACAGTAAAATAATGTATCGACGTTTTGATAGAACTATCACAGTACTTTGTAATAAACCTGCTCTGGGTGCCGGGTCATAGAGACATACGAGTAGAAGGCAACTGCAAAGCAGATGAACTGGCGAGATTGGGTACCACATTACCGATCCAACCAGACAAAGCGAACATACCTATACCTTTAGTAACTTGCAAGATGCTTATAGATAAACACACTAACAGTGCTGCCAACAGGCTATAGTCTCACCCCTGACCTGTGTAACTAGTAGAATTACGTGGCCGGAATGGAACATGGACCGCACAAACCGACTGTTGAAACTAAACAGGAAGAACATGAGAAATCTTCTCGGTTTCCTAACAGGGCATTGCAGAAGCAGTAACGACATTGAAGAAGAAGAGACTATAGAACACTTTCTTTGCGGGTACATGGCTCTGGATAGAAGAAGGTTCAATATTTTAGGAAAAGGCTCCTCTTGGCAGAAGTATACAAAATAAAAATAACACATCTTGTTAGATATATGTATCAAAGCCACAGGTTGGTTCAATGAGGACGATGTAGAGTGAGGAGAGGGGACAGCCCCGGTGGTATCTCAATGGGTCTACAGCAGGCCTCGGTGTGTCAAACGACAACCACTATACCTACCGACCTATATCCGGCAAAGAACTGTTTCTTCAGCAGCATTCCTGTCGTGGAAGGTCCATTCGTGTCGAATGTTACCATAAAAACAGCAATAAGCGAAATTCATTCTATGATTTTTCCTTCAAATATGAATTTGCATGAACTGAAACAATGATAACACCATTCATATGCCCACATTCGGTTATTCCTATGAATGAAATTCGTTTGTACCGGTCTTCAGATTCAGTTCAGTCACATTACATTTCGCTATCCGGTAACTCGGTAAACTTTCTAACTCTGAATGTACTGCTCTTTCTCCTATTGCGACCACAATGTCATGACGTAAAATTATTCTTCTCCAACATCATCATCCACCGCATCATTGGAATGCTCAGTGACACGATCTCTATTATTGTTACCATCATAACTAAGAAAACTGTAAATAAAGGCAGTGAAACTGCTGAAGAGAGAGAGAGAGAAAGAGAGAAAGAGCAGAGAAGAAATGCATAGCTCTCTAAAATGTAAGCAAACATATTGCGTGCTGGTATGGACGTAGTTAAATAATGAAAAAAGCTGTAGAAAAAATATTTGTAAAAGCGCTGGGGAAACAGGCGAATAGTTCAATGATCGATCGATGCATTGCCGGCTGGACAACCTACAATTGAAATGCACGTTGTCACTCTGACACGCTAAAAGTAAACATATTTATTTATATAAATATTTGAGCTCACAAATATTCAAGTATGTGTGCTTGTGGATGTGTGTTTGTATGCTGCTGTGCATTTGAAGTTGTGTAAGAATTCTTATATCGGTGCCCAACAAACCTTTTTGTTTGGTATTTAGCTGAGATACGTTCGATATCGAAAAGCTTTCTAAAGACTCCAATTTAAAATTCACTTTTTTTAGATGGAGGTTTGCTCATAATGTTTTAGTTAATATGAAAATATGTGGCCCATTTTATATAAAAAAGCATTCTATAAAAAAATAAAAAATAAAAAAATAATAATTGCCGTGTAGGCTTCTGTTAGGTGTTTGGCCGAAATCCTCGTCCTATTTCTGGCGTACGGTTTTATGTTTTTCGAGGAATGTGGGAGGACCTACAGTTTTAAACCGACCCCGAATGGCAAATGTTTTTCGTGAGAAACCACTATTAAAAATAACTTTTTCTTCATTTTGCTGCTTCATGAACAGAGATTCGAACCTACGCACTATGAATGATTGTCACGCTCCAAGCTACTCGGCAAGCTTCAACTTTGATCCTTTGTTTAGATGGCGGTTTATTCTTAGTGTTTTCATTTCTACGAAAATATTTTCGTCTTCAACGGTTTACAAATTGCTCAATTTTTTTTGCACTCAACCCTACAAAAAGGCCAGTATTTTGCCGAGCATATCGTAATATTAAAGTTTTAAATAGTTGACTAATTTTCAGGGCAACCAACTGCGCTGACAAAACCTTTCACGACATTCGGTACTACGTTACCGGAACGACTCGGACTTATATCCGGCCAAGTACTGTCAATCTTGCAGCACGCCCCGTACATGCATGATGAAAGTTTATATTGCTACAACAACAACAAAGCTTTTCAAGGGAGAAAATTTGCCTTCTTTGTCTTCGTTGAGTACAGCATATTTGGAATCGAACACAGCATCTTCTTGCCGGACGACAGTTATTGTAGGATTAAAAATTAAAAAAGGGGAGGGCAATTAAAAGGCAACATTTTTTGTGAAAAACGAAATCGGCGCTTAAAATATCAACTTGAGAATTTAGTTATTTTCCATTTCATCTTAAAGGGGTTTCTTCAGTTGGTATCAAATGAATTTTTTTTTTTACTTTTTTATTAAACATTTTTTTATTTTAATTAATATCTTATTTTCTGAAAAGGTCTCAATCTCAACCATAATTTTAGACACTTCTTTTGATAAAATATTAGCAATGTAAAATAAAATTAATTCAATTTTCGCCATTTAATTGATATAAAAACTTACAAGGCAATCGAAAAATAGGTTTACTGGGAAACGGCACTGAAAACAAAATTTAAAAAAAGGTACTCAAGCAGGGTGCATTCCGAATCAAAATACGAGCCTTTTTATAAAAATTTTTATAAAAAATTATATTCATTATAATTAAAAATAATTATCGATAGAAACAAGCTGTCTTTAGTACTTTGTCGGCAAGGGGTGTCGTAGAAACTCGCATTTTTGGTATCATTGACCCTGGCAGGAACAACACCCAAGGTGGTGATAGAAGGAACACCTTCAGACTCATTAGATCTTGTCACAGTTGTAAAACAAGGAGGCACACGTTCTAGCGCCATATTTAACCTAGTTTTAAATTTTGTAGTCAGCGATGCCGACCCTTCACGAAAATCATTCAGATCTGCTATTTGCTGACGTCCTTGCTACCGCGAAGCAAAACTAGGCGGCTATTAAATGTCGATAGGACAAAATACCTCGTTAGGAGTTTCAGCGCTACACACTATAGCAACCTAGAGGTCGGCCCATATATTAATTTTTTACAAAGTGAAAAGTTTTAAATGTGAGTGTAAACCTGAGCATTGCAGCAAACCCCCTAATCAGCGTGAATGATAGATTACAAGTTGCTTATAGCAGTTATTTTGCTCACCTGAAACTTCTCAAAAACTAATTACCCTCGAGGTCGTGTAAGCTACAAATCTACAGGACGCTAATAAGACTAGTAGCAACATATGACTGCGAAGCATAGATACTAACATCCAACATAAATAACTACCATCTCCGATTTGAACGCAAAATCCTGAGAAGGATATTTGAACCAGTGAGAGAAGCTAAGAGAACGAACAGCTAATATCAGCAGAAAATATTGTGCGTTTCACAAAAGCTCAGCGGCTCAGCGAACTCAGGATGGCCGACAGCACAATTATGAAAAAAACCTTCAACTCTCTTATTATGGGCAGTAAAAAGCATGGGAGACCGCCAAGAAGATGAGCAGACGATGTTGTTGCAGATTTACAAATGCTAGGAGAAGCAACGCAATGAACCCTGTCGTATGGAGCGCGATTGTGAAGGAACCACTGGATAACTCACAGCTGCAATTGCTATGATGATGATGAGGATGATATAAACTAAAATTGCAAGGAAAGTAATATATAAGCGCTGCCAGAAAGTTGTTAATGATTTCTCAAATATTCATCAACTTCAGCTCAAGTTGAGGAATATGGCTTGAGAAAATGGCAGAACTAAGTGTTGAAAAATATTTTTCTTGTGCTTGTTGGGTATTCATTTATACATATGTATGAAGGTATTTGCGTATACATACAAGGTGGAGCAAAATTAATCATCCTCGCGAAAGATTTATAATTTTTGCAAATCGCGTTACATCTGCTGTATACAAACAGGGAAACAATAAAGCGCTTGAAGTTGAAAATAAAGATTTCCATCATTTAAAATATTTTTTTTTTTATTTATAAAAAAAGTTATTCAAACGCCAAAATTTGCGCCACCTTGTACGTACATAAAAGTGCCTGCATAGATAATAGTTACGCTGCTCTCGGCTGCCACAAGTAAAGTGGCCGCAAAGGCGCAAATATTGCACAGCAGCATCATGACAATGGAAAAATGTCACTGGCGTAGACAAGCAGCGGCATTTGGGTAGTTATGCCGGTCAACTAAGCATCGAAACAGGTTGAGTTGAAGTGGACTGGGCAGAAAAGAGAATTAATGAAATGAAAATAAATCAAAACCAAAGAAAACTAAGCGTTCATTGTCCACACACACACACACACACTAAGAATGCGAAAAAAGTGCTCAACACCAACAACAGCAACCACAAGTACTACTACAGCCAATTGCCATTTAGAGTCGCTATGTAACTGAAAATAATGCATTTGCGCAGTTATATTTGCGCTGTGGCAGCAAACAGCTACTAACCTCATCAGAGTTGAGCTTTAGGTGAGGTGCTGAGGTGTTGTTAGCGGAGCTGTAGATGCAGTGGACGTAGTAGAAAGGTTATTGCTGATGGCTGTGGCAAGTGTTGAAGCAATTGACTGACTGACTGCTGCTGCTAGCGGTGGAACGTCGTACAGTCACAAGTAGCTGTAGCAATTACTGTACGACTGTTAAGAAGAACCACACAGCATAAGATAACATAATATTATATGTGTGTGTGTGTATGTGAACATAAAAACCTATAAACAAAAACATAAACAACGATGACAATAGCAAAAATATTAGTTAAGCAACCAGCATGATTTGCGAATATTTCAAATTTTCAATGAAATGGCAAGACGAAACAGTTGGCAGTAGTGAGTTTGTGGCTAATTGATGGAGCGAGTGTTGCTCTTCAAATGTGTGTGTCTGGATGTATGTGTGTGTAGAGTATTCCCTACCAAAAATGCAACTTGTCCCAAAGGAATATGCGACGACTACCACTTTATATGAAATGTTAGAGCATACCCTATAAAGAGACTAATTGTCCCTTTTTGTACCCGAATGAGTATGAAGTGAGACTAGTCAGTCTCGAAATTCGAAATTTTATATTTATGGAGGGGCCATGCAATAGCCGGTGGGTTGTAGTAGTGATGCGCCACACTTGAGATACCGGGTGAAAACAGCAACAAAAAAAAAATACAAAAAAAAAAACTACAAAAAACAAAAAATAAAGTACATAAAATAAAATACAAAAAACAAAATACAAAAAATAAAATATAAAAAATAAAAAATAAAATACATAAAATACATAAAATGAAATACGAGGGGTGCCTTTTATATGTCGGGATTAGAGAACAAAAACAAATTTTAATCATCGAAAATCACTTTATTGTTTTTCAAAATATTCTCCATGAAGATCTATACACTTTTGCATGCGTTTGAATCAATTGTCGAAGCACTTTTGCCACTCTGAATGAGGTACCTCCAAAACATGCATTCTGAATGCCGCAACCGCTTCTTCAGGTGTCGAAAAACGTTGACTTCTCAGTTTGTTTTTTACGTACGGGAATAAAAAGAAGTCCTTCGGTGCCAAGTCAGGACTATACGGCGGATTACCCATTAATTCAATGTTTTGGGTGCTCAAAAATGCCGTTGTTTGAGCCGATGTGTGAGAGCTCGCATTGTCCTGGTGAAGAGTGATCCGTCTTTGGCGATTGGTTTTCCTAATTTCTTGGAAGACAACTGGCAAACAAATGGTTGTGTACCACTCAGAATTTACTGTTCTGCGTTGTTCTAGTGGTACGGTTGCGACATGTCCGACGTATAAAAGGCACCCCTCACAAAAAGTAAAATACAAAAATAAATTTATACAAAAAAATAGAAATGAACAATTTAGTAAATTTATTACTTAAGTTTTTTCATTCTAAATGCTTTGAAACTTCAATTATGGCAAAAATATTAATATATGCTTTGAAAAATTCACATACCCGAAAGCAGACTCAAATCAGAGCCGTCAGAACCTCAAGGTGCAGTCGTCACATGATGCCATTGTCGTTAGAATTGATACCCAATTTTTATTCCTCGTATCATTTTCCTGAGCATTTTTCCACAGAAGTCTATCTCCTACCATTGAGTTGGGAGCTTCTTGAGCTTCAGCAGAAGTTAAACTATTTAATCTATTTCAATGCCCTCTATTAAATACAGCCATTTTATTGGCCTCAGTAGTTACTGCAACATGAGCAAAGCATAGATTAACAGAAGGTAATCGTTTTGTACCCCATAGAGACTAATCCCGGAATACTCCCCTTTTAAAAAATAGTTGCACAATATTTTGCATTGTTGGATATGAAAGGTAAAAAATACATAAATATGTTCATTTTGATTCATATGTGTCATATGCGGGCCCACCTGGCGAACTTCTGCCAATTGGCTGCTTCAGTGTTTGTTTGAAAAATGCGCTGAAGTGACGTAAACAAATGATGTTCAATGACAAAAAATACAAAGTACAAGTAAAACGGCATTTGTAATAGAACAAAGATAAGGAAAATGTAGATAGAAATTCGGTCGCCCATATTTGACTGCCTAACGGTGCACAGTGCAGTAATTGCGATTGCTCAATCAATGTTAAGAAAACAACTTCTATTGCCCGCTGGCAAAGTTCGTTGCTTAAGTCTTTCGCTTGTTGGGCTGAGATGCGAGTATAGATCGTAGGTAGCTAGGAATAGAGAAATTCATTTTATTATAGAGAATTTCATAGTTTGATATGAAAGCAAAAAATATCGGTTCAGAATTGAAAATTGGAATAAAAAAATCGTGGTGTGGAAAAAAAATCCCTTATTTTCTCGGTAGATGACTGTAGTGATCGATATCTCATAAAGTATCTATCAAACAATTTAAAGTTTATGCTCGTTGTCAAGGTGGCTTTTCGCCCTAAACAAATTATTTTGCTGTTTTTTGTTTATTCCGTTCAGTTGGGAGTTGCAGAGTGCTAACAATGGAAGTCAACTGAAAAATTCGTTACATTTTAAAGTTTTTCTTAACAAAGGTGAAAATGCAAACCAGGCCGCTGAAATGGTGCCGATACTGTAACAGCCAATTACGTGCAATTTTGGTTTGGTCGATTCCATTCCATTTAAAGTAGATGTCGAAAAAGTCGATAAAATCACCGGCAAGTTAGTAGTCGTAGCATTGCCTAGAAGCTAAAGATCGACCATAAAGCAGTCTTAAACCATTTGCCTAAACATTTTTCGCAAAAATAATGGATGTCTTTTTTCCGGCACCAATACATCAATATCAGTACCTTCGAATTGTGGCTTTTAAGTAAGGATAGTGATACTTTCCAACAATTTTGTTTGCATTAAAGAAAATTATCTAGCATCAACGCGAAAGAACCGCCATCTCCTATCGCTATAACGCTCCATTTGCACCTTCAACAATCTGAATCAGTGCTGCTAGTCTCCTTCTTTCGGTCACTCTTTCGGGCCTGCCTTTCCACTTTCTTTCACTGCTTCAACGAACTCAAGTTGGAACATCACACTAAACTTTCAGAGCGTTGCGACTCTCAGCGCTCTATTGAGCTTCTTATGGCATAGCGCCTCAAATGCGAAATATGTATGCAGCGGCGGCTTGCAATTTGGTCACTTTTATCACATTTCTGATGTTTACAAAGCGATAATAATTGCACAGCGTAACACCTGCGTTTGACTGAAAATGCCTTGATAGACATTCACCAATGGACTAGTGTCTTGGTAATGAACTTATGATTTGTCCTTCCGCAAGTAGTGTCGTTTATTGTCTTATTCTATCACGGAGTTCAGCGAGAACATGAAGAGGTGTTAATGCTTACTTTTAGGTTGACCTTCTCCAATCCAATGAAGGAGAATTGACTTTATATATTCATTCACTTACTCGAGCTTCTTTGGCTTTCGGTGAAGTTGATTGCGTCTTCTGTTAGAATGGCACTTTATTTTCGGATATTTATTTATTTATCTTAGATATGTTGGTGTATATGGCAAGCTTAAAAAAAAAATAATAAAAATTGGCGCGTATCGGTGTTTGGCCGAGCTCCTCCAAACCTCCTCCTATTTGTGGGATTCATCTTGATGTTGCTGCACAAATAGAGAGACCTACGCTTTTAAGCCGACTCCGAATGAGAAATGGTTTTTTATGAAGAGCTTTTTCATGGCAGAAATACACACGAAGGTTTGCCATTGCCTGTCGAGGGGCGACCGCTATTAGAAAACACTTTTTCTATAATTCTTCCTGTTTCATGTGCGGAGATTCGAACCTACGCGCTACCGAATGGTAGCCACGCATCAACCCATCCGGCTACGTTGGCCGCCATGCTTTTAACCTTTTACAATACATGTATGGATATAATCTTTTGTAAGAAATCTACATATCCTCTTCACATTTTACATATGAAACGTGGAAATAGTGACCGATACAAACCCACAAGTTTTCACTCATCGCTGCCTTCGCGAAATCATTAAAATCGTCTTCCAAACTCTATATTAAATGCTGATTTGGAGTGCTGGAGCAAAAGCTCAACAAACCATTTGTTTTGGCCGTGTCCTTCGTAGACAATGTGACGGCCTAACATGAGCCGCTATTGAGTGGTATCCCCAAAGCAGCCGTAGGCGAGGAAGGCCATCGAGCACTTGGAGACGATTGCTGGATTTGGAAATGTGCGCCATGAATTTAATCTGCTATGAAGCTAAGAGGTTGGCGCCGAACGGATCTGAATGAAATGAATGTGTTGTGGCATTTTGTTCTTCCGTGGAACCATATGAAATAATAATAATGATAGTACAGATCCACAGGAAAACCAATTAAAAAGAAGAAAAGTAAAAATAACCACAACTCGTCGGGTGTTAGTATCTTTTTATGGGTTTAAGTCTTATTGAATAAAATTCAGTAGGTCAGCTCAAATATTTTTCAAAGCTTTTTAATATTTAGATATGATAATTGTACCAACTATCTGGCCACACATTAGCAGGTGTGGGATGACAAAAAAAAAGAAAACTTTAATTGAAGCAAAGTCAAGGGCTACAAATTCTTTGCAGGAACGAGAGTCAGTTTTGTAATCTCAATATCATTATCAATATAGTAGATAGTCACAGCAATATAAATATCAATGTGAATAGAATTTTTTTTTTCAAAATATGTGAAGGGTAATTGAAATCTCTTCTCTGCCCCCTTCTTTTACATAATACCGAATTAAATTTAAGAGGGAACACCACTGTGATTTTTAAAAAAATCGATTTTATGTTTTTGCATTTTCTTAAAGCAGATATATTTAAAAATATTTAAAAAAAAATTTTAACTTAAAATCTTGAATATTTTCGAAGGTATACCCAATACAATAAGTGCAGGTAGTGAGTTACAACGGCCAATGAAAACTTTAAACGCGTTTTTCTCAAAACGACTTTTCTGAACACGGTGGCCTCGATTTCTCGAAAACTTATGAATCGATTTAAATTTTTTTTGTTTATTTTTTTTTTTTTAATTTTTTTTTTAAATTTTTTTTTAAATTTTTTTTTTTTAATTTTTATTTTTTAATTTTTTTTTTTTTTATTTTTGTACATGTATTGGCTACAGTCGTACATAGCCTTTTTTAAGAACTTAAAAAATAGTATTTTTTCAAGCCTTTCGAAAGCCAAAAAACGGTAAAAACACAAACTCATTTTTCAAACCTGCACCAATTCTCAAGAACAAGAAAAATTTAAGAAAAACCGCCAGATACGACAATAGCCATTGATGTAGAGATTGAGAATTTTTCTGGTTTTTTGCTTTCAGATGATTTTTCACCGCTGTATCGTGGCCACCAGGGTGCATCAGTTTTTTATGACGTCATTGCATTAATATTAATAGCAATTGTAATTTTTAATATTTTTTAATAAAAATTCGTGTCAGTATAGTTGAGTATATGTTAAATAAATTAGAATTTGTCCGATCCTCAAATAAACATGCCTACTTATAAAAAAAAATTCATGAAAATCACTTAATTTTCACGCGTTCACAGTGGTGTTGCCCCTTAAAATCTTTTAAACAGCATACCCCCGAGATCATTCACTGCTCATCACGCTGAGCGCTGACTCTAGTCTTACCACCTGCTGTGACATCTTACTGTCCAAATTGTATGACACGTTTTTAATAGTTTTGCTAATTTTTTATGTTAATTTCCTTGTTACATTGTATTTGTGGAAGAAAAGCCGACACATTTCACAAGCGCTTAACGGTTAATCAGCAGTAGCCAGTTTTCTACAGAACTCATCCGACAGCAGATATGGAGCGAGATAAAATTCCGCTAAGGAACACACGAAAAAAAAAATACATGCTTACAAGTCGCTTCTGTTTCCATTACTCAATGTTTAAACATTATTTTGTTTGCATGCCGCTATAAATTAAATTAACATAATAAAAGCCAACAAGGCAGCTGCTGTGGTAATCTGCGCCACCAACAACCAAAGCAGACAGTTATTAGTCGCCCTCTTTCTCAGACAATCGTGTACGTAGTTAGCCTTGGGACGCCACTAAAGAAGCAAGACAGCACAACAACTACAACAACTATACACGGCACACTTAGTGCTGGCTTTTCGTTGCTGTTTATCTAATAGTACAGCGAGAAGAAAAGCAAACAAGAGCTGCGATTAAAATTTGAGGAAGAAACAAATTTCATAATTTTTTGTAGATTTTTCATTTGCCATTTGTGAAAAGCGCCATGCAGAGCAGAAAAAAGAAAGAAAAAAAAAACACAACAACTACACAGCACTGCGGATTAAAAAAAGTTATGCAATCAGCATTGAAGAGCGGCCATTGACTTGCAAGGAGCTAAAATCTACCAATTCAAGGCAATTTCCACCGTGATGTTACAATGCGAGTAAAAGTTCAAAAGAAAGGGCAAACCGAAGTCATAATCACAAAAGAAAGAATCTAGAAGAAAAAGAAGACAACGAGCATTTGCTGCCGTTGGCTGCCATAATTTAAAATATTCACTCAACAAAGTTTTTTTTCTCCAGTTTTTCTACAAGTATTATTATTGTTATTATTGTTATTAACAAAAAAGATTTAGTTTTGGGTGGCACTTCAAATTCACGTAATGGCAGGTACTTGAACTGAGAGTGCGGTTTTTGTTGCTCAATATTTTCTTAGCTGTTTAGGGAAGTTGTTAAGCTCATATAACAGGACATTTAGAGGTCATAAACGTGGGCTGTGCCAAAGATGCGAAGGCTACCTTTTTCGCTGGCTTGTTGTGAGTGTAAAAAAGCAGTTAGAATTTTACAATTAGGGCTTAAATTATAAATTTTGCACAAATATGTTTTTGTTTTTTTTTTTTTTTTGAATTACCCACAAATGGTTTTTGATTGCCTGCTTTTTACGATTTGGAAGTAAACAAAAAAAATTAGGTAATTTAAATCTACCTTACATTAAAATTACCTTCTTTTTTGTGGAAAGAGGAAAAATTCATAGCGACATTGTTGCTTTTATTTCATTAAGAGCGCATCAAATTAAGTATATGTGCATTTTTTATACAAAATATAAAGTAATCACACACACACATCACTGAGCCAAAGCCATTAGATTGAATTTTCGCCATACCTGTACCGGAGGGTACTGTTTGAATGTCTCAAATTAGTATGGCTGATAATAACCCAAAGCAAAAAAGCTGAAGTACCGTAATCGGCAAGTACATGGTGCCGTTAAATTAATTATCCAATTTTGTTTTTGAATAACTTTTTCAATAAATAAAAAAAATTGATTTTGAGTAAAGGAAATCTTTATTTTGACCATTGCTTGTCTGTTTGTATACTCCAGCTGTATAGTTCAGAAGTGTCAAATATGATTGATGTGCAAGGCCACCTGTAAAATTTATAAATTTTCCGATAGGTTGATTAATTTTGCGCCACTTTGTATTCACGTTTTCAAACAAATATTTTATACACAAACTATAGTAAAAACACTAGAAAAAATATATAACAAAACAAAATAAAACTATTAAGAAAAATAATAATAATAATACAAAACTATTTAAAATAAAACTAAAAGTAAATATAATATAAAAAAATTTAAATAACAACTTAAAATAATAAAATAAAAAATAATAAAATCCAAAAGTAAAAATTATACAAAGGTAAAAGAAGAAAATAGAAAAGTAATATAAAAAAACTAATAAAAATTAACATAAAATTAAATAAATTAAATAAACCAATAAAAACACAAAATAAATAAAAGGAAAAATAGGTACGAAAGATGGTTGGCGTGGGAAAACACAAAGACCTGTAGTAGACCCATTGTTGTACCACTGGAACCTTACACTATGGTCTCCTTTTTATACTATTATGTAACTTTTTTTCATTATTTTTAGATGCGCTGTATCCGCTACATCTGTTAAAATGCAGTAACATATAAAAAAAAATTTACAAATAATAAAAAGTAAAGGAAGTAATAAAATTATAAATAAAGAATTAATCTAATAGAAAATGTTACAAATAAATAAAATTAGAAAGAGAAAAAAACGATAAAAGCTTTAGTTAAGCTTCAAACAGTTCGATTGATGTACAATAGTAACCTTCTGTGAGCTTTACAAAAAACAGTTATATAAAATAATAAAATAAAAAAGATTAAAATCCAAAAAATATAGAAGTACAAAAAAGAATAAAACTAATGTAAAAGTAAAAAAAAAAAAACAAAAAAACAACAAAAAAAAGAATATCAAAGCAAAAACAAAAACACAACATGAAATCAATATAAAACCACAAAAAATGAGAAGTAAAAAGCAAAAACAAATCAAATGAAAAACATAAAGTAAAAAGAGAAGAAAAAAACTAAAAGAAAAAATGAAAAATATAACATCAGAAAAAGGAGAAAACAAGACATCTCTAGGTAAGCTTCAAAAAATTCTATTAATCTAAAATACTTGCTTTCTGTGAGCTTTTAAAATATCAATATAATAAAATAAAAATAAAATCATAGTAAAGCAAAAAACGAAATGAAATGAAATAAAATAAAAAGTAATAAAATAAAAAAAAATAAATTAAAAAGTAATAAAATAAAAAAAAAGTGAAATAAATAAAAAATCAACAAAAAAAAAAAAAACTAAAAAAAGGAAAAACAAAAATAAAAATAAAAAAATTAAGAAAAAAGTAAAAAATCTTTAATAAAAAAATGAGAAAAAAAGAAAAAAAAATTAAAAGCAAAAAGAAAAAATGGCGAAAATACATATGATGCGATTCGAGCCGAAAACAAATTAGCTTAATTCAATTAAAAGGCGTCTCGGCTTATCTGTTGACGGCCGCGGAAACCATTTGAAACTAGTTAAGCCATCGCATACGCATCAGAATTGACATCCCATTCTGCTACTAAATGCCTAGATTGGACAAATAATATAAAAAAATATTTAGTAAGGAAAAACGCACCCGTTTCTTTTTAACAACATTTTGATAAAATTCAGTGGGAGTATAAAATAGAAGATGCGACATAACATACATCTGGCAAACTTGACTTTGAACTAATCCCAGAACTAAAGTTTACACTTCAAAAAGAGGTCTCTTCAAAAGAGGTGCCAGTTCAAAATGTTAACAAATTTGTTAAAAAAGTATTTGCAGCTGTCAGTCGCAAGACTTGGAAAATATACAGAAAAGTGTGCTTGCAGAAGCGGTTGTTGCCTTTTAGACAATTGAAGTTAAGTTCTGGAGCATTCAACAACATTCCGGCAACAATGAGTTGTTATGAGGCCAACAATGTGGATATGGCGTCAAAATATTTCAGTGCACCAAAATACCCTTAACTTACACCGAATCGAAAGATACTTGTAAAAAAGAAAAAAAATATAGTGCAAATGGAAGGGCTGTAATTACACATGAATTATTGATAGTTGAATAGAGTGATTTCGCTGCTCCGGTCTGCAGAAACGTTGCTACGACATCAACGATTAATATCAATATAAATGCCCAAAATTTCATACTCATTAATGAGTTATAAATTTTTGTTTCATTACTTTTTAGTAGCATGAATTTTCTTTCACCTAAGTATCAAATATTATTTTCCCAATATTTATCAAAAATTATACAGCCGCATTTCGGCGTACCAATTTTAAGTGAACACTACTTTATAAGCAGAAAATTAGGTAATTTGACCTCCTGTGCGCCACGACACCCAGGATCTTTAAGAGCAGCTATTTGGTTATGTTCTGGGGTCATTCGCATGCCCTTCAGTGGGAATGGAATGTGGAGTAGCTTTCTAAGTGAAACATAATGAGCATGCAAATTCTTCTTATATCTGGCATAGGCCTTCATCCAGTAATGCCGACCAGTTTCTAACTTTCAAATTTGTTCTTCTATCTGAAACTTTTTCCTCATCCAGTAGTGCCGCTCATTTTCTAATCTTCAAACTTGTTTTTCCTTTTAGAACGGTTGCATTCCTCCACATACAAAAGACCTGCGCATATTTCTCAAATCAGGCTTATCCTCATCTAGAAATTTGATACCTATTATTGGCGCATTACAGCTAAACATTTCGCATAACTAAAGTTAAAGGGAAAAATCGTGTTATGAAAAATCTACGTTTTTTTGCAGAGACTCTGTCTACTTTTGGGACTTTGAGACCATAAGTTTTTCGTTGTGTCACTAACTAAAGCCTTAAAGAAACAAAAAATCATCTGGAGAAGCAAAGGCTAAGGGGTAGGCACTGACAGGCTGCAGTTCTTGACAACCTGTATTTTGGCAAACAGCCAAACTCGAAAACTTCATCGAGATACCTTAATTAGATAACAGGAAAGCGAATTGTTTTCAGTGTTTAAAATAAAAAAACGAGACCTAACCTAAATGCTACAAAGTCATCTCGACTGGGCGGCACCAACAAATCGATCAACAACCTTTCCGAGCTCGCGCTACTAAATGCACACATTGATACGAGTATGTATACTTGTATGTGCATAAGAACCGCGCAAGCGGAACAAGATGCTCCCCACCAACTCACTCATACCAAACGCCAGCACAGCCAACTTACATAGCAACCATAATCATAGCAACAATACCAGCGCATTTCGTCGTCAATCAATCACGTGCGCAGCAGAAAACCAAAGCAACAACGACAAAGCAAGAAATCTACACAAACTACTAGAAATGAAAAAAATCGTCAAACAATGGCGCCACTTTAATGTTGGAAGTTGGTGCAACAAAGTGTTGGGGTGGGGAAGTGCTTTTGTTGAGTAGACAGCAGAGGCTAAGCAAGTAGAACGTTTTTGTGAATTTGCTGTAGTGAGCAGAAGAGTTTGTTAACAAGTTAAGCAGCGGCGGCGACATTGAGTCAACTACTGCCACGATTGACTTCGAGTTGTTGTCTGCCACTGCTTACCTGCTGCGCAATGCGCCAACACGAGACTCCCTTTCATGCCCAGTGGGTATGCCTAGAAAAAAGTACATAAATAAAATAACAATATATATGTATGTCTAACAAAATTTAAAAATTTCAAAGACTCCTGGGAGCGCCTGAATGAATGGTGGTTACTGCTTGCTTGTGTTTACATTTGCTTTCTGAGTTGTTGGGTGTCGGGCGTATGTGTTGCTGTGCTGTATTGACTGCTTCGTCAGTATCACTTTTCAATAAATGAAAGTTAAAGGTGAATTGCAAAAGTTCAAGCGAAAATTTCTTCCTGTTTGGCGAGTAGGCAAAAAAAAAAAGCAAAAACTTGCGCTTTACAGTTAAACAAAAATATAAAAAAGTGAGTAATTTAAAATGCATAACATGCCGGGTAGGCCGTGATTAGAACGGTTACGGAAATATGTTGAAGTCTATAATTTTGCTTAAGTTGTATTTTTCAGCGTATTATCAGTAACGATAAAGTTCTCATACAAGTTTAACGGCTGTCTTTGCAACAAAAGACTTAAGCGACGAACTTGCAGACTTTGTAGACAGCAATTAAGTTAATCCAGCCGTAATAAAGTAAATTTATTTATTCCAAAAGAAATAAAAATGCATGCATTTATACCACCAAATCCTAGGCGGCGGCTGTCATGTATTCGTGCGTGACTCATAGATACTAGATCCTGAAGCCTTCCTACAGCTTCTCATTGCAAACTCTCTGCCGTGCAGAGGCGACATTAAAGTTAGGATAATATATCCAGATAAGAAAATTGGTCTAAACAGTAACCAAGGCAGTCCAAAAGAATTCTTCACTCTTTGGTATGCGAATTACAATAAGTGGTAATTATGCACTTTAGCTTCTTCACTCAAAACTCCCGTTTCGAATAAGTCGTTTTGAGTGTTGTGCAGTAATCGTAATGTTCTGCCTTGCCTCCTGTCCCAACTAGACTATAGAAATTCCTAATTTATTTTTTTCTTAATTTGCTTAAAAGATTTTCCATACCGGAAAAATTACTTATTCAAAAGATTAAGGTTGCAAAAATGTCTAAATACGTCTGTTTTGAGTTTTGTTCCTGTAATATGTCGTAACTCTAAACTTCATTTTCTCAAAGTCAGTCCATAACTCCAACAAATTCTAACTTGAGCAAAATTGACTTGAAAGTATAACTGTAAACTGGCATCGAGGTGTTGTTTTCAACATTTCGCAGATTTTTTGAGGTAATTTGTGTTTTTTCTTTCTTGTTTTTTTTTTTGTTATTTGTCAAACTTTATACAAAAGTTACAATAGTAAAATTCAACAAATTTTCATCTAAATTTTGAAGTCTTTCATCTTAGAATTGTGATATTTTATCTTCGAAATTTTAGAAAATTGTTGGGTATTATGGGTGGTAACATGGCTCATATAAAATATGTGCAAGTTTTAAACGGCTAGAAAATCGCGTAAATGTATAAAATTTTTTTTGGTGCGATTTCAAGCCCATATGTTAGCCACTTAACACAATATTAAAAAATTAAAAAAAGGACAAAATTTTAACTCGACAACCATTAACAACATTAAGAAAACCACTAGGCAATCATCTACGTTCGCGATTTTTTATGCACTAGTATGAAAAATTTTTCTTTACAATACATTTTTTTTTATTAAAAATTTTTTTTTTTTAATTAAATTTTGTTTATATAAAAAAAATCTCCATTTAATAATTTACGTGCGTGATAACTTTCGCGAAAGAATTTCTTTTACAATACATTTTTTTTATATTAAACAAATTTTTTTTGATTAATTTTTGTTTATATTAAAAAAATCATCATTAATCATTTACGTTGGTGATTACGTTTCCGGAAGACTTTCTTTTACAATACATTTTTTTTTATTAAAAAACTTTTTTTGAAATAAATTTTGGTTTTTTAAAGAATCACCGCTTAATCAGTTACATTCGGGATTTTTTATTCACTAGTGCTGAAGAATATTTTTACAATACATTTTTTTTGTATTAATAATTTTATTTATTATTATTTTTTTTTATTAAATGTTTTTATGAAAATTGTTTTTTTAATAAATTTTTTTTTTATAAAAAGTATTTTTGAAGAATTTATCATTTTCTTTAAAATATCTTAAAAAGAAAAAAATTCAACAGTTTATATAGAATAACGAATATTTTTCGGAAAATTTATTTATTTCATTATTCCGCTGCAGTGGTAAAGAGAAGCTAAATTATTCGTAAATTTGAACCCTCGTGTTGCAAAATAGTCAGGCGTTTCATCGACCAGCAGGAAGTATTTCTTATAACTTGGTGGTGGTTCAGTGGGCGAAATAACTATTTTTTAACAATGATTTCATTTCTCTGGCACAGGTTTTCCATGAAGGGGTACTAATGTGTTTTAAATCTACATGGCAAACATAATTTTTTTTTTTCAAATTAATGGTGTGTGTAAAATCGGCATAGTTGTTCAAAACATATGAAAAAATTTATTTTTGAAAAATCAATTTTCACCACCAAAGTTAAATTTTCATCTGCGTGAAATTCTTCGCAATGAACCAAAAAGAAGTCTGTGTGATCAGTGGTTGCAAATAGACACACTATAGAGAATTGTATAAAGATCTCACCGAGAACTTATTTTAGAATATCTTTTAATTGAAAACACACTTTCAGTCCCCCAAGTAATAATAAAATACTATTTTTTACTCCATAAAATTTATGAAATGCACTTTTAATTTTTTTATATTCACTGAAAATCGGCGCACTCCCATTGAAAACTTTATTTGTTGTAAAGAGCGGTGAACTTTTTCAGTTCTCAAGTCT
The DNA here is from genome assembly GCF_027943255.1 of Anastrepha obliqua. Classification (NCBI taxonomy): domain Eukaryota; kingdom Metazoa; phylum Arthropoda; class Insecta; order Diptera; family Tephritidae; genus Anastrepha; species Anastrepha obliqua. The sequence goes on along the minus strand of NC_072892.1, from coordinate 138,047,260 downwards.
TTCTCCTTTCTCTCCGCTTTTGAAAGCCAGCGGACAATCATATTTTATCATCAGTCAATTTCTATAGACAATCCGCCATTTGTCTCAAAATTACATCACTGCACAGCTACCGCTAATCTAAATAACTGTAACAATAGCCGACTGCTGCGCGAAGCTAGGCAAAAACGGTTATTTATTGGTTATTCAAACCCACTTTGTCACCTGAGCCTTTTGTTTGTCAAAACAATGAAGCCGGAAAAACGTTTCCTTTTAATTTAAGCATCTCCGCCTGTGAAGCGGAAATCGAATCGCCCAAAAATGTCATAAGTCACCACAAGCAAAAAAAAAATAAAATAAAAGCAAAAACAAAAAACACCTAAAACAAAATCATAACAGTATCAAGAGCCGCTAAGCAATAACCTCGACTGGTCACAGAATTTGCAACGACTGCACCGTTAGAGATGACGGCAGCCGCAGTGATCCTGCTTGCCTACAGTAAAGCATTAAGTGCCGCATTGAGCTTCTTCACTTTTACCTCTACAATAAAATGCAATTATTTCCAATTTCCAATTCAACAATGATTGCTTGAAAAGAAAAGTTTCCAAATTCTTTACTTAAATGCACTTCGGAGGTTCACTTTGCTTCACTTGTAGCTGGAGTTGGTAAGTCTTATGTATGTATTTGTAGTGGCAGCAACCATCGATAACCGTTACGATGCGGCTGCGGTCGCTGATGATAGCTTTTAAATAAATTGGTTTTCCTCAAGCGCAACATTACACACACACACACACACACACACATACATAAATACCGATGAGTATTTGAAAAATCGGCAAAATGGCAAAAAACCAAAAATCACAAGTAAGGGTGGCTAATGTGTGGCAGTCACAGCTGCCTCAACCGAGATCACCTCTTGGCTAATATGAAGATCACACTAGGCACGTATGCGATGCAAGCCGCCGCATTGGAAATACAAAGTACGACTGAATCAGTCAGTTCACATACAAATACCAGTTCACATGGCTTCAAACTCGTACAAAGCACTCAGCAATCAGCTAAGGTCAGCTGTGGAGACCGCTTCATTACTATTTTCTTCATTCAATAGCAAATGGCAGAAAATATTTTTGCAGAAACGAAAAAAAAAATTCCATTGAATCACCAAAAATTATTGTATCGATTTGAGGTCGAGTCGGTGCTGTTGAAAGGCATCTAAATTAAAGTTAAACCCTCAGTGGGAGAAAGTTAATAAAACTGCAATTGGCACTTGGAATTTCGTGCAGTTATTTGGTCTGCGAACATTGAAGATGTTACTTTTTACTGGGCAGCAGTTACGCCCTTGGCGCAAAAGTTGAACTGCAAAATGTGTTTCGTTTTGTGTTAAACGGTACTTTTGTGGGTGGAGGCAGGTTTTTAATTTTGTTTTTGGTTTTTTGAGAATAACACAATCATTTTTTTTATAAAGTTTGATTATTTATATTTGTTATTTTTATGGTTCAATATCCTCAAGAAGTACGCGGTTTCTTTGTACGTGAAAAAATATTTCTCAAAAATATGATCGCGGCTTAAATGAAATATTAGCAAGATATTGAGCCTTAACTCTCGATTTCGTTGTGTGTGCTAACCGGCATTACTTCGAACTCCTATTGCGGTAGCTGTCTAGAGAATAAAGTGGAATCATCTCAACTACTGCTTCGCAGTTGTCCTGCTCTCGCGAGACTAAGATTCAGTTATAAAAACAAAACGGTGATACGCAGAAGCATAGGAAGTTAGACAACGAGATCGTACGCTCACAGCAAGATCCTCCTACAGGGACTTTCACTGCTCAAAAACAAATCTGACTTCACAGTGTCCGACCTTAACTTCAAAAAGATTTTACCGTTGGTTTTCCACCGAGAGTTGAATGCAGGAAGAGTCTATTTCGAATCTACTGAAGGTCTACCGAAATTTACTTATACACTGACGTTTCTAAAATGAACTGTGTTGTGGGAGCTGACCTCTATTCGGAGCCGATCAACTCATCCAGATCAATTCGACCTCCTGAGTATGCGAGAGTGTTCCAGGAGCAATTAGTCAAGCAAGCAAATCACTCAACAATTACAAAAAAATTGGTGCAAGAGTAGTTATCTTTTCAGACACTCAAGCAGCTATACCTTAAAATTCCATTTCCTCCAAAGCACAATAAAAACACCCGATGCTTGACACTACTATACTTTAGCCAAAAGAAGGTAGAAGGAATTAACTGCATGCAATAGAACAAGAAAAACATGGCCATCGTACAACATCCAGAAGACGAGGCTCTCGCCCAAGTATCTCAAGCATCACGGCAACCCTTACAGGTCATTGGAAGGTAGAGGATCATGCAGCCAGACTTAACTTTCCTTCCAATCCCATATGCAGACGCTGCCAAGCGGAAGGGGTGAAAGAAAGTATTTTCCACTATTTATTCGAATGCCCAGGTCTAGCTAGAGCAAGACTTCACTCTTTCGGTAAGATTTTCCTGCAGCAAATTAATAAAATCTTAAACACAGAGATAAAAGATTTGCGTCATCTGTGGAACACCATCAGTACGCGCACTAAAAATTTTAGGAGTATCTCGGGGGAAATGATTATTTTTAAGTTTTTTGGCAACTCTATAAATTTCTATTTTGATTTGAACGACTATTTAATTTTCAAAGCTGTACCAATTTTTTGCAGCTATAAATTTAATGTTCAGATTTTCAATAAATTACGTTAATCCTGTGAAAAAAAAGTTGTCAACTATCTTCAGAAATAACAACAAATGAAAAAATATTCCAAGCTATTGGACTATAAAGTTATTTTATTTTTGTATTTTCTTAGCACTGAGCGGAACATCAAAGCTAATCCTAAGTCGTTTTCGTGTTTTATCAAAACTAAAAAGTCGAGTTCGAGTATACCTGCTTCGGTGATGTCGGATCATAAATTTGAAAATCCACCTGCCGAAGCAGTTAACTTATTTGCAGACCTTTCTATGTCAAATTATGTCTCGGTATATGAGGCTAGCCCTGGTCTTTCATAAGTAACCTAATAAACATGGGTTTGTAAGTAGCCGCTCTACAGTTACTAATCTTGTTGGCTTTAGTGCATTCTGCTTGGAATCGTTTTCCAAAGGACTTGCAAGTTGATTGGATTTACACAATATTCTCTAAGGCATTTGACAAAGTATTGTATTGCCGGGGCCTCCACTCTACCTTTCTGCAGTGGCTTATTTTATATTATGAGGTATATACGTATGAAATGAGACTTTCAGCTATTTGTCCAAAGACGTCACTAGGAGTATTTTTAAACCTTCCCAAATGTCTTGTTTTTTCCGTATGTCATCTGTCAACAATATTCAGTTCATTGTTTGTTACGTTTCATACAACAATGTATTTTTGTCGCTCTTAAAAATGTCGAATTTCGTGCCTTCAAACTACGATTTGCGGACATCGTTGATTTTCTGTTATCAGTTGAAAAAAAAACGCTTCTCAAGCTCATGTTTTTTGCATCGAATCGTTACGGGTGCTGAAAAATGGGTGTATCTCTTCAATCCCAAGCGTAAACGATCGTATGGTCCGCCCGGCCACAAGCCAAAAACAACAGCCGAACCAAATCGCTTCGGCCGCAAGGCAACGCTGTGTGTTTTCTGGGATCAGCGCGGTATGATTTGGTACGAGCTATTAAAACCAGGTGAAACAGTTGACCGTGCATGCTACCAACGACAATTGGCCCTTTGAACAGCGCTATACACCGAAAACGCCCAGAATATGCCAATCGGCGTCACAAAGTAATTTTTCTTGATGACAATGCACCGCCACATCGAACAAGAGCGACCCGGGAATTGGTGGAGACATACGATTGGGAACCGCTTGTGTTGCGCCTTACTCACCAGACTTGGCGCCGTCCGATTATCATTTGTTTGCCTCGATGGGCACTATCATCGCACTATCCGAGCAGCGCTTCAATTCTCACGAAGAAGCCAAAAAATGGCTCGATGATTGGTGTGCGGCCAAAGACGGCCAATATTTTTGGTGCGGCATCCACAAATTGCCTGAGAGATGGAAAAAATGTGTCGCCAGCGATGGCTACGGAGACGGACAGACGGTGCGTGGTAAAAATTGATGGAGTATTATCGAACCACTTTGTTGCTACTTCAGGTGTCCCTCAAGGGTGCATTTTAGGGCCACTGTAAATAGCGGCTCTACAGTTACTAATCTTGCTGGTTTTAGTGTTGTTTAGGTTTGCAATGACCTAAGCAAATGTTTTTCCTTTTTGAATTTCTTGCTCTTCGCGAATGATTTGAAATGTTCCTCATCTGTTATGGACTCAGTAGATGCGCAGAAGCTTCAACTCGACTTGGACAAATTTTCATCAATGGTGCATTAGGTCGCGTTAGAAACATTTTTCCTTTAACATTTTCGAGGCGTCATGGCGTACATTTTTACCACCAACCATCCAACACCAGTTCTAATAATGCACTGCGAAATGTAACAGAGTTTAAGGATCTTGGAGTTTGATTCAATATGAAGTTTTCCTTCAGTGTTTACTTTAATTTTTGTGCTTTCAAAATCTTAATCGGTTCTAGGCATCATACGTCGCAATACATCCGAGTTTTCTGATCTGTATACCTATAAACTGCTGTTTACGACTATTGTTCATTTCCACTTACAGTAATCGGTTATCATTTGGAGACCTTACGGCCACCTTTAGATAATTAGAATTCAAGCGTTCAAAAAATATTTCTTAAGTAGGCATTACGTTCCCTACGTTTTGAGTCGCCTGTTTAATGCGATAATACTTAGCTAAAACTAATTAATTTAGAATCAGTAGAAAAGAGAAGGACACTCCTTTCATCTCCGTTTATTTTTCGTGCTGTTAGCGGCATCGTCGACTGTCCAGATCGATTTAAACGGCTAAACTTTTATGTAACACAAACAAGTCTGCGCTATTTTTATACTTTTTATGGGAAAACTTTAAGACTAAATTTGCGAATACTGCACCTATTGCTCGTGCACTTCGAGGCTATAATTTAATATCCAATGCCAGGCTGCTTGATTTCGCTTTATCTAAGTATAATTTTGTAAAAAAATTAAATTTATTTTAGTAGCCAAATTTGGTTTGTTTTTCGTTACATTTTCGTCCAGCCTGTACTGTAATTTCTAATGTAGACAAGTAAAAAAAAAAATTTAAAAAAAAAATAACAAAATAAAAAAGTGCGTGTAGCGTAGTACACATAACAGAAGGGAAACTTTCAAGGCAGACAAAGAAAGAGGGAGAGACCCGATAGAGAATGAGAGAGAGAGAGAGAGAGAGAGTGAGAGAAAGAAAGAAAGAATATATATCTAAATAAATTCACAACATTTGCAGAGAATTCAAATAGACAAAATTTACAAGTACCAAAAATATATTTCCTACAAGTTTGCACCAACAAACAAGCGCTAAAAAGTAGGCAGTGTTATTTCTCACTAGAAATTAGCAACCACAAGGAAAAACTCTGGAAAAATAGCCCAAAGTGTATCTAAGATATATATAAGGTATAGCTCTCTCTCTCCTTTTCTTCTATGTTATATCTTTTTTCTCTCTCGCGGAACGAAAATGCCCAAAACATTGCATGGCTTTGAAATTTGACTCTCCATTCACGCTCGTCCATCGACGCCTAAGAAGTTTCACTTCAAAGTAAATAAATTATCAATTCTATTATAAATATTTTTAGTCTAAAGTGTCTGTTAAGTATTTAAATTTCAATTATGAAGCTTAGTGCCAACCCTCAATTTCCACCACCGGTTTATGCAGATAAAATGCTCACATACTGCATATTTCTGTTTGCAACAAGCCAGCGAACTCTTGCCGGTGTCTCCGCAATGTTGCTACAAACAACAAAAGCTGTAACAAATTAGCGCTTATAATTTCTTCATAAAACTAGCGCCGTCTATGTGTGATTTTACTTGCCACATGCTACACACATTTTTATTATCTACACTCTTTATTGATCTTCAATTAAAATTTTTAATATCTTACTCTGCCACGTCTCGTACACGTTTTATTCACGATATTTAATCTTTGTATTTTTCTAAATTTTCGTTTTACTTGAATTTTACATCCATTATATTGTATTTTCATTATTACCGTCATTGCCGCCAATGTCATATGTGACATTGTTTCCAAACACTTCTTGCGGTTCTTCAATCGCATCTTTATTTGATTCAATGCTTTGTTGTTTTTGTGGCAAATTATGCCATAACAATTTGCAGCTAGCAATTTACAACTCAGTTTCTAATCTACAACTCGCATGCCAGATGTCATTTATTAGCTAAACAAAATTGAAGATGCTTTGCCGAAACATTCACCGCATCCCGGCTGCTGGCTGCTTACCACTCAGCGCTCACCGCTGATGACTGACGACTGACGACGCCAATTGGTTGGCAGCGCTCAATATTAAGGCGGGGTATGTAGAGCTGTCGAGGCAGAGGAAATATTTGTGCCACTGCCATTTGGTGGTAAACATTAACTTCAATTGCTGCCGCACTCCAGCCACACAACATTTCCTGTTGCTGTAGTATTTAGCTAATAGTCATAAGTGTTGTGTTATTCTGGTGTTGGCGCGCACTTTGTGTTTACGATGACAGCGATTGTGCTCTTTATGGAACAATAAATCCTTGAAGATGCCTACATGCATGTTGTGAACTTGACAAGCAATTAGCCAAGCTGTCAGTGAGACATTAACCAGCTTTTGGCTTCATTGCATTTCATTTCGTTTATTTCATTTTGGCTTCTGCCATTCATTCGTCTGCTAAGAGTTGACCGACTACAAATTCTTATATGTAGTAATTATTATTAAGAAAACGGGAATTTTAATGCCGTTGGGCCTAACCGCGCAGCTGTTTGGTTGACTTATTGATCGATGGGCTGAGTGGCGGTGAGCTTTTTGCGGTATTAATTATTTGATTGCTGCGGAGAATTTGAAATTAGATCTGGTCAATTTGGGTTACAGTTCGGTCTTTCTATATATTCAGCCTCAAGTAATGCCAGCGTGTTTTTCGGGGGGCTTTTGTATAAAACTCTCCTGATGTTTCAAGAAAAAATTAAGAATAAAGCAAAAAAAAAAAAAGTAGTCTAAATATATTGTTTAAAAGGTGTGAAATTTGGGTGAAAAGTTGTTGACTTTTTTTATGTTTACACAGTTTGTAGGAAAACGAATTATATTTAAAAAAAATGTTAAAATTACATGAGAAACAAAGAAATTGTCAAAACTTTTCAACAAGTGCCTGTGCTATTGTTTTTAACGCATTCTTTTTTATTGTTTTTTTAAACTAGCGCTGCATATAGCGACCAGATGGGTCACTGCAAAATTAGTGGGCGACTATTTTGTGCCTAGATAATCTACAAGGCTAACTGTTCCAATAACATCTTTTGGTGGCAGTTGAAAAAAGGTTGGATTTTTAGTGATGCTGGATGGTTAGATGGTGGTTAGTTTGATAGTTGGATGGTGAGCCTGTGAATCGTATTCTTGAAACTTGCTGCTTTTGTTGTTGGGAGCAATACTTTAAGCTATACAGCTGCTCTGTGTACAAAAGCCAACAAATTGTGGTCTTTGGCAGATAATTAATTTTTGTATATATTATTTGCAACTGCCACAACAACAATTAAAACAATTCTATGAATTTTGTACGACCGAACTAAGCACTCTATACAGTTATGCCAGGAGGAGTGATACTATTTGAAATTACCATTTTTACAACATAATAAAATACTTAAATTACCAATACTATTTTCTCTATTTATTTTACCTATGAAACAAAAACCGTTTGCCAATTTATTTAACATTCAAAGCAATCAAATTTTATATAGTTCCCACATTCCCACTCCACTTGCAACCTTTGCCCATTGACTGGTTAAAAGCACAAACCAATAATAATGGCATTTTAGACAAAAATAAATAATAAAAAATATATGAAACATTGCCTCAAATACAGGCAAACACTTATTATGTGCGGTAGGTCACACCGTTGGTGGCACTGGCGGCAAGAAAGATAGAATAAAATCTCAGAGCTAAAAGAAATATGCGAGTATATAGGAATTACATCAACACATCAACAATGCGTGGAAATTCATGCTTTGGCCGCTGCCAACTATGCTGCTGCTGCTGAAGATGATGATGGCGATGAAGATAATTACGATGCGCGGCTTCTTCAGCTGCTGAGGCTTAGAGTAATTGCCTGCTTGTACTTGTATATGTGTGTGTATGTAATTGTTTGTACGCAGGAATGCAAATATTTGCTCAGTGTTGCAGCACGCTAAAGGCCATTCAGCGTAACGCTAGGCGGTTCAGTTGTGTAAGAATCTAAATGAATGAATACTTCTGTGCGATCTCGATGACAAACGTACCTGGTACATGAACGTACGAGGGGCGGTTGATAATATCGCGACCTCGGGTACTTGGTAATGATTACGCAATCTAATTATCGATTAGTATAAATAACATTTCCACCAAAATAAAAGTCGAAAAATGACTTTTGGGGAGATTACATGTCAAATGATCCAAGTAATATATTTCGGAGATTGACGTAAATTTTGCTGAAAATTGGTGTATTTGTAGGCTTGAGTATAAGAAGTAACCAGGCCAAATTTGATAATTTTGAGATTTAATCAATGTTGAATACTTTGGTATAGAGTCTCGAAAATGAAATTTCATCGTTTGTTAAAAATATTGTCTTCTTTTATTAATTTCTATAATTTTTGTTTTAATTTTTATATATTTGGTTTTTAAATTTTTCTAATTTCTAAATTTGTTTCTAATTTTTATAAACTAAAAAAATTTTTTTTTTTGAAATTTGGTTTTTTAATTTAACATTCTTTTGTCAATTTTTATAGCTTTTTGTAATTTTTTATAATTTTGCTTTTTAATATTTTATAGTTTTTTTTCAATATTTTATAACTTTTTTGAGAAAAGGAAAAAATTAATAAAAAAAAATGTTCTTTTTTGTTAAAAATTTCTGGGGAATTGTTTTTCTACCTTATAGAAAAAGTATCTGCCGCCCCTAAGGCAGCCAGAAACTGCTGAATCCTGCTTATGTGAAACAACATCAAGGGGCATACCACAAATTGGACGACGAGCTCTCCCAGAGCCAGACACTCAACAGTAGATGAACACCCCACTTGTACATGTATGCGATTATACATAATTCAGAATGACTTAGACGAAACTCGTAGTTGATAAAAGTGGTATAAAAATAGTTGATAAAAGTAGTATGATAAAAAGTATATAAAGCCAAAGTCCACCAAAGAAGCTTTGGTTAGGTTAGGGTGATTGTCTCTATCCGTGAAAGTGTTCGAGTTCCCCGCCTAAATAAGAAAATAGCAAAGAGCTTAGATAGCGATATCGCGTTCTGGCTAAAGCGATCAGTGGCGGAGGAAGTGCTCAACGTTCCCCACCTAACCCTCGTTCCTGCAACTGTTACAGAAGTCGTTTGAAGGAAACCCCCATACTCTTCTCACGTGCTCCCATTCGGCAGTGCCCGATTATGATACCAATCACTGTACTAAAGGAAGGCCGGCCTAGATTGATGAGGAACCTATTTATGTGTTTATGACTTCTGTCTAGTAGTGGGATCCGTGGTCTATCTATTGTGGACTCCCGCTCTGTAAACTGATCTGATCAAGAGCTTTCATGGAGATAAATAGATGCCCATATAATAGGCAAAATTGACTGATTTAAGATCAGTTTTTCTCTTAGACAGCTCATTAGCGATGCAATTTCTAGGAAGGTTTCTATGTCCAGAAAACTAGACAATGTTCGGCCTGCACCGCTTATCCATCTCATTACGAAAAGCTCCGCATTGAATTGCTGCTTTGAAGAAGAAGAAGTACTATTGCACTGTAGAGATTTTCTGGCAGTTTGACTGTCAGAGTAGATAGTGACCGGTTGTGATGCAACATACGAGTTCTTGACTTATAACGCAGGTTCTTTTATAGCTATTAACTCAGCTCGAAAGACTCTGCAGTAGTCCAGTAGCCGTCGACTTCGGTTCAGCTACAGCACTTCTGAGCGGATATCACTCCCGACCTTCTTATTTAGTAATGAGTCGTCAGTGAAAATAGTCACCGAACCTGGGAAAAAGGGTTCATATCTTTCTGGTATGCGTATGAAAAAATGGGCCACCCAAAAAGCTTAAAGTGGAAAATTCGATGTCGAAGGTTATGACTACAATATTCTGCGATAGTAAATAAATTTTGATGATTGATTATTTCCGTGAAGGACCACCGAAAGAACAACTGAAGGAACGCCGGCAAAGAATGGCTTGTATATTGCTAATTTATTAGATCCAGCTGAATTTGCTTTGAAAGCATGCTTTGAAAGCAAAGGAATCCATAGGAGTCGGCCACGTCCCTTACATATCGTACCTGGTTGTCAGCTATTTTTTTTGTTTTTAATTTTTGTGAAGATTTTCGTAGAAGGCGGCCGTATAAAACCATTTTGAAGAGAAAACTAAAGAATATTACTTTGGTAGCATAAAGGCATTATTTCACTAGCGGAAAATTACTTAAGAAAATAAAATATTCAAAACCATTCATTAAGTACCTTAGGCCGTGAACTCATCAGCCACCTCTCGTACATAGACAGCTGTGAGTATACACCAAATATTTCACTATTATTAAAATTATCGTGCACATCTCATGACTAAAAGTAAATTCAAATATGTATTTTTGATATTAGTGCATTTCGCGGAAGTGCAGCTAGCATACCTCAATGCAATGCTTCTTTTATGTTTGGTTTCAGAAAAAAAAAAATAATAATCTCATAAAAATATGTATTCCTTGTATTGCTATGCTTGTAGCATGCCGCAACCATAAGTTTCCAACTGCTACACATGTTGCACCCATGTACAGCGTACTTACTACGGTATTTTTCAGTTTATTTAAATTTTTATTATTATTTTTTTTTTTGTTTTTTGTGTATTCATCTACAGCAGTGTATTTACCCAGTGTGTTGCCGCTGGTCAGGTAGTGTGCATACACTCGCCGTAAAAGAAAAATAAAATTGAATATAATAATAAAAGTTCCTAAGCGAAACGAAAAGAGAAAATGGGTAGAGTGCAGTCACTCTCAATTGCAGATCGTCTGAGTTCTCTACTTATTGTTGGTTTTAGAAGTTCTCGAATCACTGAAGCAAACAGTGAGCAATGATGCGCAAATAGTTAGCGGGCGCTAGACAACAGGTGAAAGACAGTAGATAACAAGAGAGGGGGGCAGTCAGTCAACCATGCAGTGCTGGGCGTCGGTTGCAAGGCAAACACAATGTGCAGAAATGCAAGCGGCTTTTAAAAAAAGAACAAAAACAAAACAACTTTTTTTCACCAATTTTTTTTCTAAATCCTATTCCTTTATTTCTTCCATCTGTAAAGCATTTGCTCAGTATGCAAGTGAGTAGAGGAAAAATAATTTAAATTCTTACTGTGTGTTGGTTAAGGCGCAAACTTGGAATAATTTAATGTATGTGTGGTAGAACTTCCCATGATTTATGTAAACGTAGTTACATTTTCTTAAGGCCTAAGTAAGCTTACCGAATGTCCTTGCATGAGACACCAAAATGATAGAAAAAGTTCTTTCTAATAGCTGTCACCCCTTGGCAAGCAATTGCAAACCTCCGAGTCTATTTCTGCAATGAGAAATATCTTCGTTTTCTTCTTTTAAATGCTAAAATGCATATTTAATTCTGAGATATATAACAAAATTTTTACGATGTTTTCAACTTTTACTAGCCCGCGAAATATCGTTTTAGCCTTTTTTCAGGTCTCAAAGGATACGTTTGTCGCTAATGCAAGGTGGCTAGAGGGTTAAATTGTTTTATGAAAATTGCAATGAGGCCTTCACACACAAATTTTGAATACGAAAAAAGCAAAAGGGGGCCATAGCAAATAAAATGGTGGAAAGTTTCTCTGCAATTATGCCGAACTCATTTCGGTTTTTATGTTCATTTAAGTTTTTAAGTGATCGATATCGCGTAAAATATCGATCAAACAATTTAAAGTTTATGCTCGTTGCCAAGGTGCTATTTTTTGTTTGTTCCATTCAGTTGTGAGTTACAGAGGGTCAACAATGGAAATCAACCAAGAGAAAATTCGGTACATTTTACAAGTTTTCTGTTTGGGTGCCACACCAAAAAATAGAATGGTTCGCATTTCCAACTGCGAAGCTTTGGCCAAACGGAATGAAATCAACTTCTTTCCGAATCGGAGGCTGACAGGGGATGAGAAATGGTTCACATACGACAATATTGTGCGAAAACGATCATGGGGAAAGCACGACGAAGCAGTTCAAACAGTGACCACACCAGGTATAACGGCCAGGAATGTTCTGCTATGTATTTGGTGTTAATTGAAAAAAATAATTTATTATGAGTTGTTACCGTTTGAAGCTGACGATTGACAAGAAACGGGCAAAATCGGCCAACAGAAGAGGTGTTGTGTTTCATCAGGACAACGCAAGGCCACGCACGTCTGTAGTGACTCCCGAAAAACTCCGGGAGTTTGGTTGGGAAGTTTTAATGCATCCATCTTATAGTACGGACCTGACACCAAGCGATTACCACCTTTCGCGCTCATTGCAAAACTTACTAAGTGATAAGAAATTCGTATCAAAAGAAGTTTGCGAAAATCGTTTACAAGAGTTTTTCGCCAATAAGGACCACGATTTCTCTGATAGAGGCAATATGAAACTACCTTTAAAGTGGCAACAAATTATACAACAAAACGGTGATTATTTGACACAAATCAGACAGTGTGAAACGTCTTAAATAAAGTTTAGAATATTATTGTGCTCCGAGGGTAGCTCCTTTTATGCAGCCTCTTTCCCTGATGTCATTGAATAACATGGAAATCAAGCTACACCTGTCGACAAGCAAACAAAAACACCCACGCACCCCTTGTTATCATAAATTTTGATTCTTTTTGCTTGTAAATTACCTTTACATAATTTTCAAAAAAAAAAAAATGTAGTTCATTCTTTAATAAAAGTCATATAAATAAATATTCCAAGCTGTGTACGAAGCTCATCATAAATTCATTAAATTTTCATCTGAATATACAATTTTTTAATCAGAATTTTCAAAACGGTTTTGAGTATACAGCAAAAAATGTATTTGATGTAAAAAAGCTGGCCAATAGGTCCTATCGATAGTGCCTTTTAAATGTAACATTACTATTAAAAGTTTTATTTCTAGTAAATAGATAAATAAAAAAAAAATATGTGGAAAAAATACCAATGCCAGCACCAAAAAAATGTAATTTGACTTTGTTTTAATCAACACGATTTCTGCGATACTTAAAACTTTCACTTTGACTACTAAAATTTAATGATCTATAAAACTGCGTACTCGAAAGTTTTTTTTTTTAATTTCTTTTTAACGTCTGTTGGACACCATTTTCAAAATCTTGGGTTGGGCAACCAAGAATGACCTTTTTTTCGTCCTGTTCAAGAATCCTTTTTAAAACGTGATATTCATACATCGATAGATAACTAAATTTTAGGAAGCTATCTGGAAGCTCAAATCGTCAAAGTCGAAAATGTCTGGTCAGATCCGGGTGCCCAACGGAGGGTTAAAAAGTTAGACTTTTTTTTTGAAAATTTTACGAATTTTTCTGAGTTGCGCACAAAGCTTAGAGTTTTGATTCATATAGCTTTTGTTAAAGATTTAACTATATTTTTATCGAAAAAGTTAAAACTACATAACAAATATAAAATTTCAAAATTCATAACGACATGCAGCGCTGGACTTTTTTCTTCGACGAGCGCATACGTACATATAATTATAGATAAGCTCAATTTGTCTTGAGGTCGCATGTAATATTAGCGCAATTCCGTGCAGATATAAGAATGCGCCCTAAAAAAACAGTGGTCTACTAATTGGACACCCATTTTGTACCCAATAGATCATCCAACTCATCGGCTGGCTATAAACGGAAAACCTCCCACGAAGGCTCGGTAAATAGCTAAAAATATATGGGATATGCTCTTGATATCCAAGCATACAAAAATTTGGAAAAATAGTGGATCCTCTTTTAGGCATACTTTTATTAGTTTGCCTACTTTCGAAGACACAATTCTAGCAAAAACTTGCGCCGCTCCTCGTGTATGCTCACATTTGCACATAATTTTTCATATTACAAAAATAATATTTGAGCATAATTAGTATATTTTGAGGAATTAGGATGTTTCGCGAAGCAAACTGTAAGAAAGTTGAAAGCATTTATATGTGCAATTTTTTTATCTCTTTTAATTTTTGCTACACTTTTTCACCGAACGAAATCACTGCACTTAACCGTATGCCAGCAGCTGCTTCCAAGTATTATTTTTACTTTTACTGGGCTGGAGATTGCGCAACACTGCACAAAAGCGCGTCTGTGTGTGTGCAAGTCCAACAGAACAAGTGCAAGAAACAGAGCAATGGCCTTTTTACTTTCAAAATTTACGGCGTCTATTATTTTGTCGATTTGTTTTATTTTTGTAGGCTCAACGCCGCCCATAGCGTTTGTTGGAAAAATTACAAGTGCAAACAAAGGGGCAGCTACGTGTTTGGGTAGGTGTGTTTGTATGCTTGCTTGCAGCTATTTGCAGAACCTGCATCTCTATCTTTAAGCCGCATTGTGTACTTTTCACAAACTAATACGATTTCTTAGAGATTTCTCAAATATTTTCCAATGCTTGTTTTTTGGAATATTTTTCGTTATTTTTATTGTTTTTTTTTTTTTAGTGTATAAGTGACATGCCACATGCGTGTCTAGTCTGTGTATTTTAACGTAAGTCTATGGTGGTGCAGCTGGCAGCCAAGCAGTCAGCCAATTTCGCCATGCGGCTGTTTGATTTTTGTTTTTTTCTTAGCGTAAAATTATAGTTAGATATGTATGAAAAAGGGAGAGAAAAAAAATTAAAATAATAACAAAAAAATCGTTCAGAAGATCTCTACTTATCCGCGTGCAACATCCACTCAACGTAAACACCAACTGTGCAACATATCATGTGGCCGGCAATTTAGTTTCATTATTTGCACGGCCCGCTGTCCATACAAAGCAGAAGCGCTGGTAATCAAGCCACCATAGAGCAGAGTCGCGCTGGCAACCAGCTAGCCAAGCCAACCTTGCTGCACCACCGAACTAACAACAAACCAAGCTCAATTACACTAATTTAACCCTATTTTATGACTTAATTATGCACTTCATTCATTTATATACAGAAAACGAAATAATAGAATTGAAAATAATAAAAAGTAATAATAGAAAATAAGAACAGTGCACAATAGGCGGCATGCTGGTATCGTGATATTGTTTGTTGATATTGCGCATGCACAGCGCCACTTGTGCCATCTTCGCTAGAGCAGCAACATGCCCAACAACATATGTGTAGATACATATGTTTACAGACACATGTTGCACTGCGCCCTCGTTAGATATTTGATAGGCTTGCATTGTTGTGCAAATATGCGTTGTAACAAATCACTTAGACTTGCACTGCTGAGTGCTTCTGCATGGCTGCAGCTCTTCTGCGCGCTGCATACTAACTTACGCCGCAATGAATAGAATAACAAAAAAAAAACAAAAAAAAAAATATTGCGCTTAGACACATTTGCAATACTACAAAAAGGCAATGGAAGTTTATAATTGTTTGTGCCTCCTCAATAACTTTGTTTCATTCAAATTGCATTTGTTGTGGTCTGTCTGTGTATTGAGTTGAATGCAATAAAAATTTCATTACAAATGTTTATGTGGCAGCAATTATTGCCGCAACCAGATATTATACGCTACAAGTAGTCGTATGCTCGCTTGAGTATCTTTGCTACATATCTGTTGCCTGCTCTATTGCCCATCCTCCAGCTCATTTGGTCAATTATCTGATTGTTCCGCCATATTGGGCGTTGCTCGCTATTGGCAGCCTTGTGCTGCGCAAATTGACAGCTTCTATTTGTTTGGCTTTTGAGGAAATGGAGTAGTTAATACGCGACTAACTATACCGTTGGTTGGTTAAATACAGCACGTGTAATTAGTATGCTGACTAACTGGCATGTCGATGGCAATGAGATAATTGCAAGAAGATACAGATATTGGTTTATTACTTGGTGAGAGTCAAGCGTAAGAAATTGAAAATCGTATAGGGAAGTGATTGTGTTGGATAGTCGAGAAATTTCTTTGAAAACGAATGATAAGAAATGCTAACGGACCACAATAGACTATAATATTTTTATTTTAAGGATCTCAAAAAAAAAAAAAAAAATCAAGAACGTCAATTTATAGCAGATCTCGCCTTAAGAGAATTTAAATTAAATAATAATGCGACCTTACT
This sequence comes from Anastrepha obliqua, assembly GCF_027943255.1. Lineage (NCBI taxonomy): Eukaryota > Metazoa > Arthropoda > Insecta > Diptera > Tephritidae > Anastrepha > Anastrepha obliqua. The sequence goes on along the minus strand of NC_072892.1, from coordinate 138,030,952 downwards.
TGTTTTTTATAAAATTCAGTTGATTTAGGTGTTGAAAACAAGTGGTCACCTGTTCCAATATCGCTTCTCTGTATGGACTTTATCGCTTCTCTGTATGGACTGTGAAGTATCTGAAAAATGACGTGATTTGCGACCTTATTTTTTAAATAAAATTCAATTGATTCAGGTATTGTGAACAAGTGGTCACCTGTTCCAATATCGCTTCTCTGTATAGACTTTATCTCTGACTTTGAATTATCTGAAAAATGACGTGATTTGATATGTTAACACACAAAAGCGGCCTATTTGCGGTACGAAATGGTTAGCCTCCATTCATTGAAAATCGAATGCATCCCGAAGGTGTGACTGTTTGGTCTATAAGCATACATTTTTTTATATTAGGCTTCTTTGATTCGCCACTTCTCTGCTCACTAGCTCTCTGCTCGGCTCACTTGACGAAGAATTTGCATGTGAAAGCAACAACAAAGTTATCGAGCAAGATTCACCGCCAGCGAGTGTGAAACTGGTATAAAAAATGTAAGTTAAGGCAACTCTATTCCAGCATTGCCAAGATATATTTTTTTATCCCGAACTTCCAATACTCTCTTTTGGATGTTGTTAGATCTCCAACTTATTATTCCTTTCGATGACATACTCGTCATTGTAATCAGCTAAACTTTGCTTAAGATATGGAAGTACCCGTACATGTATAGCAGGTGGCCTCCTTAAAAAAGTTTCAGCGGTTGAAAAAAAAAGCTAGAGACTAACTCACTTAGACCATACAGATCTGCTTTGATGCCACTGTGCGACACGGGAACCTCATTTATTTTTCTTCATGGAGCCATTATGTGGCTCTAATGAAGAGCAGGATAAGTCCCATCGTCACGCCAGACAGTTCCGTAAGAGAATTGAAAAAATATTTACGTAGAAAAGCCGCTGTGATTTTAGCTAAGGCTAGGCAATTGCAAAGTGAGTTCTCAACAGTTTCTTCCTCTTCCTCATCTTATACGGTATTCGTGGGAGAAAACTCCTAGTCACAAGGAATGTTTGCCAAATAGCCAATGATCGATTTTACAAACCACGACCTTCGAAGGTCTCTCCTTCTGTCTCCAAAAAATCGACTTTCGTTTGAAAATAAATTTTATACCAAATCTCTCTCTTTCATTTGCAGATTAGAAATAGTCACGATAGTCCTCAATGAATCCTGTTGTTACTAGTGACGTCCGCGTTCGAAAATTCGTCCACTAACAATTCGCATTGCAGTATATTGGCATAACTGCGAGATAGCTGGTGTGTAAGGCAATGCTAAAATTCAGTGTTGCCTTCTTTGATAAACGAAAGCAAACTGCGTACATCTCACTTGCTTGTGAGAACACTGAATTAAAGTCTTTATAGCTATAGTCAAGTTTATATTTACTCCTTATTGGATTAAGTCTGACACAATGAAAAACTTGGTGTGTAAAAGTTTACCTCTCCAGTGAATTCAACTTCGTGCCATTTTCTGCTGCTTCTTTTGCAACTTGATCTGTCTTTTCATTAAGCGGTATATCAGAAAGGCCCGTAGACCTCACCACATGAACATTTTAGAATTCAAACTCTGAGAGCTGCGCGTGTAACAGAGCCATACAGTGATTGCTGGAACAACTGATTTTTAAGAGCTCGCAGTCTGTTTGGTTGTCCGAGAAGATAACAACTTTGACCGCGCGCGCCTCATGAGCAAAATCTAATGTTTTTAACAATGCACTCAACTCTTGGATGGTGGAGGACGTGCGATATTCTATTCGAAAACCAAAACTTTATTTTTTGCTCTGATGCCAGATTTTGCAGCCAACCGAGTTGGTCGAGATCGAAGCTTTAACTGCAAAAACATGAAAGCTATCAGCTAAATACTCATGCAATTTTTATGCAAAGGTAGTTCAAATTTTTGCTATGGTCACTTTGTTCTTTACGTCCGTGAGGGCGTGCGTGCCGACGTACATATATGCTTTCAACAAACTCGAAAATTTCACCAATCTTGGTGCTGTTAAAATCGTCTGACAATTTTTAAAATACCCAGTTTTAACTGGATTTCATGCCAGTATTATTGACGATTTGAATTGTTTTCGCCTCCATGATTTCTTTGGCAGTGAGCCATATTCCTCTCTCAGCTTTAGTAGCTTGTGCGCGGGCACATAGCGCACCTCGACCGAAGTTGATGGGGGACGCCCAAACTTCTGTGACAAAACTTCTATACAAGTTTAAGGCTACTTGAGGGTGTAGACCTGGTTTGTTTGGTGTCAGATTTTGAAAAGATTAGAATTGGGTTTCGACTCCTCAATTACATCAGCATAGTGATAACTTACTGCCAAGGACGAGCTGATAGCTTTCCCTAAGAACCTTATACACTTGACCTGCAGACTATCACCTCTCCTTAATTTCATATCGACATCAGTGCGTACATTTAGGACGCACATATACTCGTACATATGTATCTACGTACATTTGTATTAGTGTCGTTTTGACTTGATTATTTCGCTTTATTTTAACTATTTTCAAACTTGGTTACTTTTCTCCACTCCAGCAACAAAGCCCTTTTGAGAAACAATATAATTTTTTATGCCTGAGGAATATATTTTAGACGTAAAATTGATGTAAATGAAACTTGTTTGCCTATTTATATCTATGCATAAGATTATTTGCGAAAAGTATATTATTACCAGGGACACTCGTCAAGTTTCCGGATTTGAAAAATAATATAAAAATATGTCGCATTCTGGAAGCAGAAAAATGATGCGCGTCCTAAGCTGCAAGGTGAGCAAATATTCATTAAATGTTTCTGAAAGAAACTGGCTTTTTGCACAACACTTGCCATAGAACAATTTGACAACCCTACGTCAGCAGGAGCTTTCAAGTCCACCAACTAAGGAAGTAAATACGTCGAGTGCAGGCCAAAGTAGTTTTGCCTTATAAGGCTAATAAACAGCAAGCACCGTTTCTTGGCAACAACAACAACCAGTGCAGTTTAAAAAAATAAATACCGACCACAATAAAATCAACAACAGCTGGTATAATAAAATGCACAATCACCATAAGTGATGTACATACATACAAACATACATCTGAGCACCGCTTACATCTGTAGTATTGGCTATTGTGGCCGCTTATCATGCCGCACCACAGGCGAGAAGTTGAAGTGGTGGAAGTATTTATTTTGATGTCTTATTTTATTTGTTGAATGTGCGCATTTTTCGCTTTTTTTCTGCTTTTCTGCTTTTCTACTTTTCTTAATTTTTTCTTTTTATTTTGTTCGGAGTTCATTTCGAATTTTATGCTTTTTACCACTTGAAAATGCGCCGCCGCTAGCAATAATGAGAATAAAAAAATTGCTATAATAGAATAACCAACGTTCAGTTGCCAAGCGGCAATGACAATGCAGTTTCTGCTGCGCTAATGTCGTGTTTTTCTCTCGGTCTAAGCTCAAGTGCACAACACAGCTTCAATGAGGAACTGCGCGTACGAATGTGCAGCAGCGCTAGAAGTGTGGCATGTGCACCAACAAAACTAACTGCAACGACAACAGATTACAATTACTGCACTTTGTACGCGGATATCTGCTGTGCTGCGACACACTGACTTTTTAGGCCACCGCAACAGCAGGAACGGCGGTAGCCAGCAGTAGTGCACGCATGCGCCAAATGGCCAATGGCTAATAAAGCTTGTAAAGATCGTTGGCTCGCAGCTATCAAGTTTTTGAATTCATTGGTGCGCAGAGATCTCGGCCATTGCTACCAGCTGACCTTTGGGCCGTTTAAGGTGACTTTTGTCATATTTTTGCAACACGCATACATTCTCATATGCGTGTGTATGTGTGCGTGCGAGTGTACAGGCAATTATAGCTGTTTGGAATTTCAACGGCTTGCTTTTTAATTCCTTTTTGATGGGCTCTTGCTAGTTGTGTGGCCATATTACTGCATTCCTTGCGTGCAGAGAGTGAGTCTGTGTGCGCATTTACTGATAATAAAATTCAGGAGACATCTTTAATTGGCAGAAGCATTCAAAGATGGTGCCGAGTGTTGCGTAAAATTGATGTTAATTATAGAATTTAGTGTCACAGCCACATTCGCTTACATCATTATTATGTACAGGGTTTTCAAATGGAGACAAGTGGGTTTAAAAATAAATAGGAAATTATTAAAATTATCTTTGAAATTTATGTCGTTGACGCAGATGTACAAAGAGAAGCTCAAGAGAAGTATTAAACCAGATGGATATAGTGTAAGCTAAATTTTTCGTATGGGAAGAGTGAAATCGCATGCGCTGGATTAAAAGTGTAAGTCAGCATTCATAAGGAACAGCAGGACTAGGGCGTGTAATTTTTGCTATCTATCTGTTATGCAGCGTAAATTTGAATGACGTCAACACTTCCCTACATCATGGCATGCATGGGTCGCTCAAAAAAAAAAAAAATTCTTTAACTCCTCACAAACAGTTTCTTCTATTACATTATTGGCACCATCGCCATTGGAGGGCCCTGTATATAATATTTATATGTACGGTGGCCGTGCGCATGAAAAAATCTTTTGAATTACTTGAGAAATGATAGGCAGTTGCGTTATGTCACCCGGTTCTATGATAGAGTGCATAAAAGTTAGCTTAAAATGCGTAGTACCACGAATGGATGTATAATTTTTGAAGAATTATACTTTTATAAAAAAATTAACAACACATCTCAAACAAAGTAGGCTCTGCTATGCTAGGCACTGTGAGTATAACTTTACTATTTGTCGACAGAAAGATTTGGCAACTTTGTGGAAAAATATTTCGATAGTACTGTCTAAATACAAATATTCCCAGAGAAGTATTGAAGATCGAAGATCAACAAAAACAAAACGAAGTAGCTCGCAAGACTTAACACTTTGAGAAAAGCGCCAGATCTTAGAATAGACGATGATGAATTTGAAAGCGTGGATGAAGTTAAATACCGTGGACTGCTTTTTAGTAGAACAGATGATCCAACGATTGGTATTCAAGACCCTGTGCAGACTGCAAACAGAGCATATTTTGCCCACGTTAAACTGTTAAAAAGCAAGCTCTTGAGTAAGAAAACGTAAATCAAAATATATAAAACTCCGATGCGGTCACTAGCAAAGTATGGATGCGAAACGTGGACATTGAAAGCGAATACAAATAAACAATTAAGCACATTGGAAAGAAGAATAATGAGCAGTATACTGGGTTCAGTACGCGCAGAACATGGGCTCTATCGCATCAGATCATAAAACAGCAAGCTAGTGACATTCCTACAAGGGAAAAACGTTGTGCGGTTTGCCAATCGTAATGCATCCGATGGCTAGGACACGTTTGCAGAAAGCTAAATGAAGCAAAGTTCCCTCCCTAAGTTCTAGATGCGCATGCTTGATGAAAAGCGAAGAGCAGGACCGCGAAAGCGTTAACCATCGCTCAGAAGCATAGGAGTAACCAACTATCACTCTATAATGATGCCATTTATAGCACTACTACTCGTTGTGAGCCTTAGCTTTCTCCGACAATTCTTCTCCATGCATCCTATGCTTCTGAGCTCGTCCTCAACGTCGTTTAACCATCGCTTTCGCGGCCGTTCTCTTCACTTTTCATCAAGCACGCACGCATCTAGAACTTTGCGAGTTATTTTGTCATCTAGCATTCTGCAAACGGCCATCTAGCCCAGCCATCGGATGTGTTGCGATTGGTAAAACTTCCTAAAATGTCATCCCTTTGATACCTTAAAATATCATTCATTTGATACCCATATTGCGATATTTTTCAAATATATTTAAACAATGAACACCAAGCAAAGCTCGATCGCCCAAGTATTATTGTTATTATTATTAATCTTATTAAACAATTATCACATAGGTATTCCACCAGGCACCAAAAGTATGTAAATCAGCCATTTCAGCTCATTGAGTTATGCAAGTTTTTGTCTTAAGTCTTTTGTTGGTGCAGGTTTTTACTTGTAACAGAACATTTTTATTATTGGTTGTTGTTGTTATTATAAAGACCGCTAAGGCTACAATAGCCGATTTGAAACCCTCTCTGGGCACTAAACACCAAATGGTAGGTAGGTAGGTAGGTGAAATGGTTGAAGTGCCGGTCTGGCACTCCGCAAGTAGCACTAAATCGCCGTTTTGATACCATTATGAGACCTCCAACAGGAAGATATCTACAGCCAGTCTGTCGAAGAAAGGAGCGCCCAGTGATAGTCGTCTAGCTGCCAAACCCGGACATTTACAGCGAAAGTGCTCAGCAGTCTCCTCCTCTGAAAGGTCCCCACAGCTTCTGCAATGGGGGTTAAATGGTAACCATAGCTTTTCCGCGTGTGAGCCGATCATCCAGTGACCGGTAAACACAACTGCGAGTTTGGAAATTGAATGGCGAGGAGTCCAAAGAACTTTCTGAGTCCTTCATATATCGTATTGGGGCCAAAGTGTTTTCGAAATAGCACACGAAGAAACGGAGCTCTATCTTTTCTGCGCTTTCCTGAGAAATAATTTGTGCAGTTCCCCTTTAACAACTGTCAGGAGGATGCCGATGACCGGGTAGGAGATCTGTCAAGCCACACCAAATGATAGTAAAAATTTTTTTTTAACAGTGGACGCCCCTCAATAGGCAATGCGAAACCTCTAAGTGTATTTCCGCCATGAAAAAGTGTCGCCTAAAACCGCATTGCGTGAAATAGAGCACTGTGACCTTAAGTTCTGTTGAGCGCTCCTCAGATTGTCTTGTAATTCTGCTTTCGAGAGTTTACTTTTGTTTATCTTTTAACCGTTTCAATTAGAGCGAACAGCTTTACATATATATCAATAGCTTTTACATAGAACTGTATGTATATAAAAGCGAAAAAACCCCGCCACTTGTATGCGCGATTGCAATAAGAAATTGTTCTACTTTTTCTTATTGACAATACCTGCTGTTGTCAGCGTTGGCGATCTCGTTGTATCATACCTACATATATAGGTTTTGCCGGTTGTCAATTTAACTCAACTAACTCGTTGAGCTTGACCTATCAACATGCAAATCAGCGCATTTTTACGGGCTTGTCGCAGGTAAAATCTTTGGCGGCGAATGTAGCAACTGGCAATTGTGAATATAAAATTTAAATTGCCTCTTTAACTGGTAGCTAAAAGTAAGTAAGTTTATCTTTTAAGCAAAAGAAAACATTCGATTTTTTTTTTAATCTCTTCTGCAGAAACTAGTAGCCAATAAAGATTCGGTTCCCTCTTTTTTTAAGTTATTTTTTTCACCCATATAGTGATTGACAGTTTTCGATGCTGATATGCATTTATGCCGCATTAAACAGGCTTCACAATGCGTGGAATGTTCAAGTTGATGAAATAAGGTAGCGGACGTTGATGTCTGGCTTTTTGGTGTTTCTGTTGATTTTTGCTGCCTTTTCTTGCTTAATTGCATTATAGAGCTCGTAATAGAGTGGTAAATTTGAATAAAATATCTTTCGAGGGAAAAATTGAGGCAAAGAAATATATTTCAATGTTACATAATTTCAACATAACATTGAGATGTTCGAACGTGCATTTAGACACACCATCCACCATTTAGTGACGTATTTTTACTCAGTACCACGAAAAATGTCGACTCACTAATGCATGCAAGTTTTTTTTTAAACACTCAAAAACGCGTTAAGGCAAATGCAAGTGACAGAAGAATGCATTGAGCAAAGAAGCAAGAAAAAAAGTGAACAAAAACAAAAAAACAGACAAAAAATGGAAAACCAACACACTCAATATTCACAAAAGAAAGAACGAAAAAAAATGTCGCTAACAAATGTCAAATATTGTCAACTGATGGTGTGAAAATAAAAAAAAAATTATAAGAAAAAAATAATTTTCTTTTTTTTTTAAATAAACATAAGTGTATGTGTAGCTTTGGGAAAGGAAACAAAAAACAAACACACATACGCTAAATTTTATATTATAAAGGTTGGTTAAATTTCAAGGGCCGATGTTGAATGTGAACCACACCTCAACGTCAACGACACCGTTGAACTTCTTTCTTTGGAGTTATTTGAAAGAAAAAGTGTACGTCGATAAGCCAGCAACAATTCAAGAGCTAAAGGATGAGATAATTTGGCACATTAGCGACATAGAACCTCAATTATGCCTCAGCGTCATCAAAAATTTGGACCATCGGATGGAGGTGGCCGCCGAGGCCGCGACGGCCATTTTAGCCGATATTTTGTTCCATACGTAATTGAGCCATACCAATATTATCATAATAATGAGAAATGATAATAATTTCCTAAAAAAATTGTATTTTATTCAAAATCAACACCGGTCCCTGAAACTTAACCACCCTTTATATTCTACATATTTATGCATGTGTAGTTGCATGAGCACTTTGCATTTGAGTTATTCGTGCAACACTTTGGCACTTTATTCAACAAAACACAAAAAAATAAATACACAAAAAATGCCATCGAAATGTTTAATAGGTATCTAAAGAAATACGAGTATCATGCACACACACATCTACACTACCTTTATATAATATTTGTCATGCAAATGCTGAGGAAACTCGCATAGAAATGTGTGTAAATAACAAATATTGAAGAGATGTTTTGTTGTTGTAATGCCAGAATATTTTCAAAGGAATTTCACAGCGTAAATATGCATTCACATCTATAATAGGTATGTAAGTGGAAGGGTTTATCCATAGTTGCGCTTGAAGCTTCACAATGTCCGCTCAGGACCAGCTGGGAAATGTGGCGGAAATACTTGTACGAGGTCGTTTAAAAAGTCTGCGCAAAGTCAGAAAGATGGCACTACTGGCGGGTGTCAAAGTCATGTTTAGTTAGTAGCCTCTAACACACACCAAGTTTTAGCCAGATTGGTCTATTTCTTTCTGTTTGACATTCGTTTGCATTGAGAAGGTCGAGTGATTTTCCTTTTCCATTACGACAACGCACCAGCTCACGCCTCAGCAGTTGTGGTCGCAAAATGAATGGAAATAGAGCTTCAACTCATTTTACATCCACCATATTCTCCAGATTTGGCTCCCTCGGAGCTCTCGGACTACTATTTGTTCCCCAATTTGAAGAAATGACTGGGCGGAAAAAGATTTTATTCAAACGAGGAGGTGATTGCAGAAATGAATGGATACCTTTCAGACTTGGGCAAATCCTATTATTTGGAAGGTATCATTGAACTAGAATAGCGTTAAACGAAGTGTATAAGCCTTAAAGGAGACTCTGTTGAAAAACAAAAAAGGTTTATCCCAAACAATTAAGTAGTTTTTATTTTTGCTCGAACCATTCAAACGAGCTACGTAATGTCAGGATATTTAACAATGGATCGCTCCATAATTGAACAAAGTGTCATAATTGTTAAAATGTTTTATCATAATGAATCCAATTTGTGGTCTTCATGGCTTCCCTGCACTACACGGTGCCAAATTAAGAATTTAATCCATCAATTTCAGACAACTATCCGTAGCCGTTAAGGCTGTGCCTATTCGCCAGAGAAACGTAAGAGCGATGCGGGATATTATTATTGTTTGGGATAGTGTACAAAAAAAAATCAAGTTAGTTGACATCGCATCTTGCGCAAGAGCTTGACCTTTCTGCCATATCAACACGGTGGATTAAGCGTCGAGATCTGAGAGATCTTCAGACATATAAAGTTCAATTAATTCGAGTGCTCAAATCACAGATCTCAAAGATCCCAGCCAGCATCGTGCTTTCGCTGACTGAGCTTTAAAAGAATTTCCAGCTGACCCTGACTTGATCCTAGAAAGAAAATCATTCATTTCTAGTTAAGTAAGCAAAAATTCCAGATTATGAAGGAAAAATGCATCAGATGATTCTATGTTCTGAAAAAGTCACTCTGAATTTTGGAACGGTGGCCCTTATTTCTCTGCAGATTTTCCATGAGCTGCGCTTACTCTCGGTCGATGATAACCAACTTTTTGCGGTCTTGGATGGAATGTATAGATCTTACATACAAGTGGATTATTGAACTTGGTAATGTTCGAGCGCTTCGCTATCTCTGGAGCGAGCGACGTTCACTGGTCACCTAGGCCGTTCTTCTATTTCATGTGGGACTATGTGAAATTTTATGAAATAAAAAAAAAATTAACGAGCATTTCACTTTGTTATACTAAAATTTAATGAGCTATAAAACTGCTTTGCCAAAATTTATCAATATATCGCTATTCTATATATCCAAAAAACATTTGGTGGTACTCCTATGGATGCAAGGACATTTTTTTCTATTGAATTTCCCCTTTTCAGTATTTTTTTAATACATTTTGTTTCTAGTACTCTTTACGATTTCTATTGCTTTTTCTTTTTTCTCTTATTTCCGCTTTTTCTACTACTTGGGATTTTTTCTACTACCTTTTTATTTTTTGTGGAACTTTTTACTTTTTTAGTACTTTTTATTTTTTCCACTACCTTGCAGTGTTTCCACTACTTTTGATTTGTTTTTTACTTCTCTGACTTTCTATTACTTTTGATTTTTCTACTACTTTTGACTTTGTCTAATTCTCGTACTTTTTTCTACTCCTTTTTTGTTTTCTACTCCTTGTTCGTTTTCTACAACTTTTGATTTTTTCTAGTACTTTTGGCTTTGTGTACTACTTTTTTTTGTCTACTACTTTTGATGTTTTCTACCACTCTTGACTTTCTCTATTACTTGCCCCTTTTTATACTACTTTTCCTTTTTCTACTACTTTTGATGTTTTCAACTACTTATGACTTGTTCTACTACTTGTAACCTTTTCTACTACTTTTCATATTATATTTTCTACTACTTTTGAGATCTGCCTTTTTCTACTACTTCTTCTTTGTTTACTATTTTTCCTGTTTTCTACTACTTTTTTATTACTCTTATTTTCAGTGTTTCCTTGCCTTTTTCTTGCCTACTTGTACCTCTTTTTACTACTTTTTCTTTTTCTACAACTTTTGATTTTTTCAACTACTTTTGATGTTTTCTACTACTTTTCATTTGTTCTACTACTTTTGACTTTGTCTACTACTTCTACCTTTTTCTACTAGTTCTTATTTTTGTACTACTTTTCTTTTTTTCTACTACTTTTATTTTCAGTGTTTCTTTGCCTTTTTTTGACCACAACTATTACTTGTATCTCTTTGTATTAATTTTTCTTGTTCTACAACTTTTGATTTTTTCTACTACTTTTGATGTTTTCAACTACTTTTGTCTTGTTCTACTACTTGTGACCTTTCCTACTACTTTTTCTTTTTCTACTACTTTTCATTTTTTCTACTACTTTTGACTTTGTCTACTACTTTTACCTTTTTCTACTACTTCTTTTTTTACTACTTTCCCTCTTTTCTACTACTTTTTTATTACTCTTGTTACAGTGTTTCCGTTCCTTTTTCTGAGTACAAGTATTCGGTTCGTCTTTCAAAGTTTTTCTTTTGAATTATTTTCTTGTCAGTTCGATAAGCTTAAAAAATTGTGCGCAAAAGCAACAACAATGCAAATGCTTTAATGCTAACTTTTGTTTGCGGCAGACTGAGTGGCGACATGCAGCACGTCAAAATGTTAGTAAAGCACAGTGAGCTAAAAATCGAAAGAAATGGTCAAACTAAAAAGGTGTTGTTGGAACTTTTTTAAATGTATGTGTGCATTTTTAAAAAATGCAAGAGTGCGAGGAAGTCTAATATAAGGCCTCTTCTTTTCGCCAAGTAAAGGGTGTTTTTTTAGAGGTTAGGTTTTCAAGATGAAATAAAACGTATATAATTTAATGTTATGGCCAAGAATTTAGCTTTATTATAAAGAGAAAGGTTTGCCATTATGTTTTAAAAATGATTTCGGGCAAGTGGCCGCCGCGGCTGGCTCGAATAAATTCCAGGCGAGAGGCCCAATTTTCGACCACTTTTTGCAGCAATTGGGGCCGTATGTCAGCAATAACGCGCCGAATATTCTCTTCCAAGACGTCAATCGTCTCGGGCTTATCTGCGTAGACAAGCGACTTCACATAGCCCCACAAGAAATAGTCCAGCGGTGTTATATCGCACGATCTTGGAGGCCACGCCACAGGTCCACGGCGCGAGATAATGCGCTCACCAAAAGTTTCCTTCAATAAACCGATTGTTGCGTTGGCTGTATGGCATGTAGCGCCGTCTTGTTGGAACCAAAGGTCGTCCACATCAACATCGTCCAATTCAGGCACGAAAAAGTCATTAATCATGGCTCTATAGCGCTCTCCATTGACTGTAACATTATGGCCGGCCTCATTTTTAAAGAAATATGGACCAATGATTCCCTCTGCCCATAGAGCACACCAAACAGTGACTTTTTGAGGATGTAACGGCGTCTCAGCAATGGCTTGTGGATTATGTTCACTCCAAATGCGACAATTTTGCTTATTGACATACCCATTCAACCAAAAGTGAGCTTCATCGCTGAACAAAATTTTCTTGTGATGCGAACCGAACCATTACTTTCGTAATAAATTTTCACGATTTGCAAACGTTGTTCAGGTGTAAGTCTATTCATTATGAAATGGCAAACCAAACTGAACATAAATCAAGTGACAGCTGTCAAAAAGACCATCTACGAAAAAAGTAATGCCAACTTGTTGCTTTCACATGCAAATATTTCGTCACGTTAGCCGAGCAGAGAAGCGACGAATAGAAGAGGCCTATAGTATTGAGTTGTTTAGAAAAAATTTGCCAAAGAAGTAGTAGCGTTAGTAGCTCAATTTAGATTAATTCTTTATGACTTTGTTTGACATCAATCTCGGCTTTTTTACCTCATGATAGGCTTTATTTCGTATGCCATCTATTGTAGCATGTTTCGGTTTTCATAGGCTCGCTGCACTGCTCGCACTTTCTTAGCGAATTGAGGTTTTTATTTTGAACCATTTTGATGGTTGTTTAGTGCTGAGCTTTCTCATTTTTTCCAGTGATTGGATCAAAAATGTGAAGAAAATGTTCAAAGTTTTCATTGCTGCTCTTAATTAAAGCCATCTGTTGATGATTTTTAAGCGTACTTTTTATTGTATTTCCATGTAAATCGAAATCGAACCTGATGCCTTGATGCTTTTAACTTATATTTTGCTATAAGAAACTACTTCACTTTGATTGGTAGGTAGCTGGGTAAGTTGTACGATTAGGGACAGTTAAGCGGCTTTATTTAGATTCTATGGTAAATTTATCATATACTTCTAGATTTCTTTAACATTTTTGGCCTGTGCTAAGTATATCTCAAATCTTCCAAGGGAATGTAGCCGTGAGAGTGAAAATGTTCAATGTTCTCTTTCATTAAATGTATGTCCCACCAGAGCTTCTGCATACCTCGGAATCATCTGTCCACGACTGTCCAATATTAACAAAAAATTTTGCTCTCGGGATCGTGGGATGCCAATATTAGTGAAATATTTGAATCTCGGAATTTCGAGATGCCGATTTTAGCGAAAAATTTTAATCTCGGGATTTCGGGCTTTTTTAAATTAATCCTGAAATTTCGAGATTTGTGTCAGGATTCACCTTGGGGCATACCTTTTTTAATATGAGAAAAAATTCAATAAAAATTTCGAGCGGTCGCAATATGAAAGAAAATGCATAACACCGCCAAAAATAATTATCAAAAATCGACGCAAATTTTGAGCCCCTTTAGACTGGCACAATATTACATTGAAATTAAATGAGCTAAAAAACTGCATACGCAGAATTTTTCTACCAATTCTGATTAAAAAGTTTGAAACCTTGGAAGCTCTGCAGTGGTGAATTAAGCGGAGAATAAAAACACAACCGATTTGGTATCCTAGAAATTTACAAAATATTTCTAATGTTTTATGGAACTGAAAAAATGTTATATGAGCTATAAAAAAGTATGGCTTTAGAACATTAGTTTCATCCACTTTGTCCAATTTTTGTGCCTTCCACACCACTGTGCCGGTGTTGCGATTATCTCAAACCGACCGAGTTGCCAGCGAAATGCGCAATCAGCCAGTTTTTATGCGTGCCAAGCAAACGTACAAAAGAGCCCACATGGAGACAATTATAAACACATGCAAAAATTTATAAAATTATGCACGCTGTTGTATGCCACAGCACGCAGTGTTTGACTTAATTTCGAATGCGCCGCAACTGAGTGTCATAAATTTCGCCATCGACTAATGTCACTTATTTAAGCATTTGTTGTTCTTGTTGTGTTTTATGGCATTTGTTGTCGATTTGCATGTGCCATTTGCACTTGTTGATTGCATGTGGCGAGGCGAGTGGCCCGCATATGGAGCGAGTGTTGTGTGCGTTGCACGTGTGCGCATATGGCCGCAGTAGCCGCGTTGGGGCGACTAAAAGGGCTGAGTGTCAGCATTGTTTGGCTTTTTGCGTAACGAATGCCAGCAGCAGCAGCACAGTAGCTTCGCATGGCAATTGGTGTGGCATGCAACTGACTTTGAGTACCCTGGGTCGCAATGGTGGCTCGCCCTCTTCTCAGCCATACACACATACATACACACCCAATAATGACAACACTAATGGCGATAAAGTGGCAACAGCAGTAACAGCATGCCACAACAAATTCGCTGTGCAACAAAAACAAATACATGCATATATATGTACGTGCGGCAAACAAAGCGTTTTCATGTCGGTAGCGGCAATTTTCTTTCGCCAATTCTATGTATTTTATTTGTTTTGTATTTGTTGTTTTTGTTGTTTGTGGGGCAGAAAAATTTCACCCGACAACATTGCGCGCATTTGTGGCAAGTTTTCTCAGCTGCGCGTGTCCCATGTGGCGACGCATGTTGTTGGTGTGACTGCTTGTTGTTGTTTTTGTTGTTGTTACAAAAGAACGGTAAATTCTGCGCGCCACAGAAATTAACTGTCCGCAATACTTAGCCTCAGCGTTGACACAGACACACATTTGTTGCGCTGGTGGCAGAGAGCGCGGCCGGCATGCGGCCGTCGACCCTCAGCAGCAGCCGCGCGCAGAAGTCTTCGTTGTGTGACATGCGCGTGTGGCACAAAAAACGAAGGAAAAAAAACAACAAAAAGCAATAAATAAATAAATAGAAAAAATAGAAAAAACTAGCAACCAAAATGCGGGTTAAATTTTCTCGATAAATGAAGAAATGTGCAACAAGTGGCAGCAACAGGCCAACACCGCCTTGCGCCTAACACTCTGTGCTCTTTTTTTTGTTTTTTGTTTTACTTTTTAGGTTATAAGCTGCATGCTGCCATTTTTTGTATTTTCGCTTGAATTGCAGTTGTTGTTGTTGGTTTTCTTGTCATTTCTGTTATTTGGACAATTTTTGAAATTTGCCCGTAGGCCATGTTGCTCGCCACAATTCGCATTTGCAACATTTGTACATTGCAACAACAATGCAAAAATGCATTTAATGCGGAGCAAACAAACAGTCGACATGCAACAGCAATGCGGTAGTCAGCGTTCCACTGGCGGCGCTACACAGCCCAACGGCATTCCAGCATATATTTATTTAACACACACACATACACCCATACATGCGCACATATTTACGAATTGTCAAAGTCTCACTGTCAAGTGTTGCAAGCGTTACACCGCCCGCTGTCAGCGTTATGGTATTTTCTAAAATTTCGTATACGCTTATGTGTCTGTGAGTGTACATGTGTGTCAGCTCATGTTGCATGCTGTTCCTTTGACAGTAACATGCAAAAGGCGTATTGGCATTTGTTGCTTGTTGATTTATTCAATTTTCTTTTAGCTCACCAACTTGGACAGGTGACATGCCACATGCAACAATTATCGTTTTCGGCATATCTAATGAGGTGATTACGTTGAAGAGGCGGGTTGTATGACAAGCGGCATGACAGTTCGTAAATGCCAATATATTTTGCGTATTAGTTGGGGTGTAAAATTAAAAAAAAAAAAAAATTAAAAAGAAATACAAATAAAAATAAAAATTAAAGAATAAAGAAATAAAAAATAATACTACGCCCAAGGCGTTGATTTTTGTCCGATAAATTCCGGTTTATGATTTGTGCGTTCTTTTTACTATATGAAGGCTACACTAAAGCCTTATTGAAAACTTTTTAATAATTTCGAAGCGTCAAAATATTGCACATAAATTTCTGTACTTGCAATGTAGACCTCATTAAAGAAAATTGTATAGACCCTGGTGGTGGTGGAGGTGCTGTCTGAGTGACACAGCCCAGACCCAAATTAGCACAAAAGCTGCCATTTTGATACTTGACTTGTAGAACCACTCCTTTTTATGAGTTGAACCATCTTGATTTGACTATGAATCTGCCTCTGGCGTTTTTTCCCTTTCTGTAATTTCTTGCAAGTTAACCATCGATAATTTCCACAGCATTCTATGTCGTAGAGTACCCTACCTGGGGCACTTATGCAGAAAGTGAAAAAACATTTCCTTAGATTACTCTTGATTGCAGCTTCTACATCTCTCGTTGTATGACCACCCCATCTTCCTGGGTCAGTGGCCGGTTATTATTGACGTAATTCTGAATACGGCTGCTCATGGCTTTCTTAACAACTCGCCAATTCTGGATTTGTTGAAATTGGGCCACGTTTGTTCAGTTATTTTGTAGGTAGCCGTGTTAGTCCATCTGTCCACGGCCTGCTGCTGGAGGAGCGAGAAGATCTCCCTTTAGCGCACGCTTAGGGGACACCATATTTCTACCGCTTCGGATCCGTTATAGGATGCCCCCTGTCTTGCCAGTTCCTCACCGTTTTCATTTCTTTCTATGTTCCTATGGCCAGGTACCCAGATAAGAGTGATGCCTCTCATGCGCGCTTAAGCATTAAGTTCTTCTTTGCATTGTCTGACAATTTTTGAATCGGTTATAGCTGACTTTATAGCTAAAACGGTTGCTTGACTATCTGAAAAAACACATACTTCCGATAGTTGTTGTGGAAGGTTTCTTTTTATCCTGCGGGCTTCCCTTGTCCAAAGAACTTCTGCTTCAAAGATACTATTCCAATTACAATTTTATAGACCTTAATACATTTTTTTTTTCATTCTCATTGTTAATTATTAAAGGTTAACAGTACCCCGTTGGTCGCTTGTATTAATATATTATATATAAGGTGGCGCAAAATTAATCATCCAATCTTATTTTTTAATAAATTCTTTACTAAAGAAAAAAAGTTGTATTTTGAGTTGTGAAAATCTTTATCTTGACCTTGATGTGTTCGATTGCTTGTCTGTTTGTTTGCTGCTGCTATTTAGGTCTCAAGTGCCAAATACGATTGACGTGCGACGGCACTTGCAAAAATTATAAATCCTCTGGTAGGGTGATTAATTTTGTGCCACTTTGTGTATATTTGTATTTATTAAGCATTTGAAAAAAATCGGAGTGTGCCGTTAAATGTTCATATAATATTTTGCATATATTTCATATAAAAAAATTACGAGCATTCGTTGCATGGAAAAAAGCCCACTCCTTAAAAAAAAAATAAAATAAAAGGTAAATAAATCAAAAATTAAAAAAAAAAAAATAATAATAAATAAAAAAGGAAATAAATAATTAATTTATTAAGAAAAAAAATAATGCAATAAGTAAATAAATAAGAAAAAAAATAAATAAAAAAAAAATTAAAAATAAAAAAAAATTAACAATAAAAAAATTTAAAAACAAATGTATATATAAAAAAAGAAAAAAAAATTGTCAAAAGCGCTGTGAATTTCTAGCCACTCTAAATATTTTTGAACGTTTAAAAAAACAAAAAAAAAATTAATGCATTTAATTTTTTTTATAAAAATGTGAAATTTGTAATACAAATTTTTAGAAAATTTTAAATTATGCCGTTTTAAAGCTTATTCAATGTCAATTTGAATAAACTGCAGATGGGAACCGGCTTACAATTCCGATTGATTTTTGGCAATTTTTTCGCAAGTGTCTCGCGTTTTCAGCCATTGAAGCAAGCATGAAATATAAGCTTTAAATTTTCATTTATATGCTTTATGTCATTGAATGAACTATATTTCTTTAAAAACAATAACAAAAATATTTAACTTAAAAATCATTGTGAATATTGTTGAAATACATATTGTACACATACTTTTGCAGCTGGGTGTAAATAGCTTTATTTACAGCTGAGTGACAATGAGGCTTTAGACTGGAGAAGTAGTATGGGATAGCAGATGGAAGGAAATAGGCCAAATATTGGTAACTGACTGCCAAATAGCTAATCTTTAGCTGATTCGAACTTCGCTAAAGTATGCCGATGAACGGAGCGAAACACTTTTAAGTAATTTTTTACATTTAAAGTATCTATATTTTTTTCTCGCCGTTCCTAGGTAAAAGATAGGAATCGCAACAAACAGATTATAATTTGATTTATTTGAAGCTAGACATTTTATTTCTCTCCATGAATAGCCTGCTTTCTGCGACACAGGTCTTAGTATGGCTTAATTTTCAGTGTAAAAATCCTCTACTGAGCTGATTTTTCTTATCGTCATTCCTTTTAGGTAGATTTGAGCGAAATATAACAGCTCTGCAGTCCTTTTTTATTACTTTTTTATGGGTAACTCCAATGCGAATGTCCAATGTCATTCGCTGTTCAATAGTGTAATATTTTTCTTTCAAGAAGTCAACATTTATTTCCTTAGCCAAGCAGCAATCACAGAACCGGGGTGACGTGCCTACCGAAGTGACTTGACTGTTACTTCAATGGCCGCTGATTACTATTTTATTAAATTAATTAATAGTGAGATTGTTGGAAATCGCAATTTCGATGAACTGCCTAGGCAGTGCACCCAAGCACTACCTAGACAGCCTACTATTAGGCAGGAGGCATAAGTTCAAAGCAGTGTGGCAAGACGTTAAGAGCATTTTAATCTGCTCGTAGAGCTCCTAACCTTCTGGTTGCACAAAATTTCTCCAAACCCGAGTTCATGACCTACGATCCAGTTCGTTATGTAGCAAGTGCTACCGTTAAATCGATTGCTTTAGAATTAAATCATTTCAGTTCCTACTAAAATACCAAAAGCAGTTGCCTCTAACAGAATTAACTATTTTCTAATTGAAGTCTGCAAAAGTTTCGCTATTTCTTGGCTAATTTCTCAGAACTGTCTTAATAGCATCAATAAAATGTGGAAAATATTGAGAAAATCTGCTGTTAACTGTAACATTTGTCCAGCGTCGTATTGACACTAATAAAAGTGCATGAGTGTTTTCTAGGTTAATCGCTCACCTAACATACCGATTTGTAGTCTGTGTGATTTTTTCAAAGGCAGTATTTCCAACTTTATTACTCTTTCTTATTCCACTTTGTGTATGCCAAAGGCACATACCTACATACGCGTACTCTCCCAGTTTTTTATTTTATTTATTTTCTTATTGCTGTCATACCTTGGTTAGTAATGGGTCACCTTGTTGTTTTATGAATGGGTTTACGTGTTCACTTGCCTCTGTGATGCTCTGTGTGGATCTTGATAAGACCTCGTAAGGCATTTTTGTGCTTATTATTTGACAGAAAGGGGTAATTTGAATTTTATCATGCTTTTTGATGTGTTTTGTTATGATAAACTATTAAAATTTGTTTAATCTATTGGTGTCGACACTAATCAACAAATGTTAAATTTAATGATGAGAAAATTTTAATTTAATGAGACATGCTGAGGTGCCAGTAATTTAATCTCTTCAGGGACGAATTTTTTAAAGTGAAAAACGTTAATTTTATTTTTTATTTTATTACGAGTTATTCAGCTTACATTTATAACATTTCGGTAAGATAAGAAAAAAATAGAAAAAAGAAAAAAAATAATGTCCACATATGTGGCCATTTAGCGTAGAGTTCATCCATGAATAGAAAGATTTCAAAAAACGTAAACGTACACATATGTGCCGATGTCCCTGAAGAGGTTAAGGCGTGTGTATGTGTGGCACGTTACACCACACTTCATAAATACAAAAAAAAAGAAAGTGTGTGGTAGTTCACGGAACCCGCACGATTGAAGTGAAACTTCTTTTATCAACAAATCAATAATTTAACTATTATTTCAATATAATGCATGCAGAAGTCATGGAAAGCATGGAATGGAATTTTATTAAACAGAATTATTTATTTATTTTAATATAAAAAGAAATGAATTTATTGTACTCAATTACATTTGGTTCTCGGCATTGTCATTATCATTATTGGATTCGTTTTCCAAAAATGAAACAAGGGCTTTATGGTAACTGAAATACGTAAAAAATGATCTACATTCTAATCTATCAAGGTATCGATGAAATACTGCATCAATGGTAGTTCCGCATCTTGTTGTTGGTACTACAAATTATCACTTATCGTACAACCGGAGGATTCCCTGTCACGGTGTTCAACAGTAGCTCTTAATTTTTTACGCTCCAAATACTCACGTTGCCGTTCAGCACCTGTTTTCGGTTTCCGTTTTTGTTGATTTGATGCCATATTTAACAGAAATCAATCAACAAAACAAAATATGTTTGTAAGATTTGCTCAAAACTACACACACACTCTATGACGCGTCTCGCGTTACTAATAATATTGTGTTTGGGATAACTGTCAACTGTTTCCACCGAAATGCGTTCGCAAAGTGTATGGTCTTTGGTATGGTAAACAGATTTATGATACATTATTTTGCGGCGACAGCACAGCGCGATAGCCCAGCGGCTAGCAATGTGGGCTTCCGATCCGAAATCCTTGGTTCGAATCACAAGAAAATTTTTTTTTTTTTTTTTTTATACATTTATTTCATTTTGTTTTATGATATGTTTATGAGCAGATTTTTTTCATGGCAGAAATACACTCGGAGGTTTGCCATTGCCTGCCGAGGGGCGACCGCTATTAGAAAAATGTTTTCATTAATTTTGCTTTCACCGAGATTCGAACCAACGACCTCTCTGTGAATTCCGAATGGTGATCACGCACCAACCCACTCGGCTACGGCGGCCGTCAATCAAATGTCATATTTACAAATTACATTCGATAAGAATGCAATAATAAACGACCGCATTACATTCACGACGACACGCCACGCCAGTCTTTTAACAGATGGCGCTGGCATAGCGTGAGTTTTACGTAGTTTAGCGTAGTTTTACTCCTCACAGCGTTTCATCCACGCCACGCTTTTAACAGATGGCGCTGGCGTAGCGTCACATATCGATGAAACGCTATGGTTTTACTCCTCACAGCGTTTCATCCTTCGAGACAAAAGAAGTTTCACTTCAAAAATAAAAAATTCTCCTATTATTTGTTCGGAATTATAAAATTTAGTATTCAAAATCTCCAGAAAAATATTTCAGAAAACTACTTAAGTCGAATTAAAAAAATAAAATTTTTAACAGAATTATAAAATTCAATAGTCAAAACGGTCGAAACGTTGAAATGGAATAAAATTTCGTTTGCTGTGTGGCACGTAGCGCCGTCCTGCTGGAACCACATGTCGTCTAGGTCCATATGGGCCATAAGAAATTGGAAGGGCCACCACGTCTACCGAAAAATGGGCGCAATGCGCGCAACGTTTGCGTTAATGAACACTCATTTTGATAATAAAGTTTTATCATTTGAACGTGCTGTTCAATCGTGTAACTTGCCATGATGATTTGGCATAAACAACTGAATAATAAACAAAAGATTTGACAGATGTCACCAAAACAAAATGGCTGCCACAGGGCGCCAAAATCGACCCGCGCCAATTGAAAAACTCTTAGAAGATATGCATCAACATTACTTACGAAAGATTTAGCCTCTTAATAGTATTTAGTAAATTTTTTCTGTTGACATACCTGAAAGAAAAGAAAAATAAAATCGTTAGCAATAATGTTTGTTTTTTTTTTTCTTTTGCTATTCTGAATAATATACGGATTTTGCAAACATATAGGTAAATATAATATAAGTAATACTCATTTGTGCATAAATGTATCTGCAATTTTCACATACAATTGAGTGTCTTGCCAAAATTCTGTTGAGTACTTCCTCAAGGAAATGAATCTTATGATTAAGTCAATAAGAACCCGCAAATCACGTTGGCCGAACCAAAAAGTGTTGTAACTATCCCAATAATCATAACAAAAGCCATTATGTGCCTATGACAAAAGTCGGCTGATTGCAGTTTTCTGTATAGCTAACCTGCAACCCGAAATCAGTCCGCTGGCAGGTTCCTCTGTCTAATGCATTTAACTGTTCTATTTATTTGTTGTTGTAGCTTCACTTTCTATTTCTTCTACGAGTAACTAATAATTACCTTTTTTTCTTCTCTAATTGCAGGTAAGCAATAAAACTTAAATGAGAACAAAATATCAGCACAGTGTTGGTAATGATATGGTGTCGATTTCCAAGCCTTAATGCTGATGACTCGTAAGTAAGCGAAAATAACTACAATTACTTTAAAGATGCAGAGCAGCGAAATGTGAAATTAATTTGTATGAAGTGGATTCCTTTTTGCTGCTATACTGCGAAGTTTTCAAGGTTCAGAGTTTCACTTTCAGACAATTTGATTGAAATAAAAAATAAAAATAAAAATTAAAAAGAAAACAGCAAAATGAACTAAAGTAGATGCACGAAACTCAGCTAATAGATTCACATGGGACCAGCCATTAAGTTAATTTACTTAATGCGCCCACGACATTTCACACACACACGCACACACACACGGACAATGAATTTGTCTGCAACTATATTACCCTAATACCTCCTACTTGCACTCGAAACTCCTAGGTAGGGAAGTGCCCAATTCAATGGTCAGTGCAATTTCCACTGAGCTGGGAACATAAATTTTCACTGATTTGCGCGAATTGTATTATTAAGTGTGTGTATGTATTTGTTTGACTCCACATTCAACCACGCAAGGTACTAGCAGTGAGAGTAGTAACTTAACCCACAGCCACACATTCACACACACATGCATTCATGCATATTTATATAGTTAAAGACTTGTCTTTGCTTTTTTCGCCTGCGACAGGCAATGGACGTGCTGTCAAGCGGAAGACACTCGCAACTCACTTAACTAACGCCCAGTAATGGCTTGCCATGCAATGCACTCACACTAACGTCATTGCGTGTTGAGCACTTGATATGGCCCACTGATGACCCAGTGACTGCGTGATTTTCGGTCACAGTGATTTTCACGAAACGAAACCGAGATTCGCATGCTGGTGGTGTTACCATATGCATGCATACATACATACATATACACATGCATACATACACGCATACATGCATATAAATGTGGCGCCACTTTGGAGCGCGCTTTGGACTTTTTCAAATTCATACTTTGCTTGGCTGCCACAGCTCTGGCCCAGTTCTGTCAAACGCTTTGACATTGCACTGCAAAATTATTTGAAAAGTTAATCAAGGTAAAAACAAAGAAAATGCAAATGAGAAAAGGTAAAACGAAAAGAAAACAAAACATAGAAGCATACAAGTTAAGAAATGCGCTCAGTTGTGTAAACAGCAAAGAAAATTCCTATTCGGCCAATTAGTTTTTTATGGTTATTACTCGCATTGTAATTATGAGTCATTTTCATTTGACCTCTATGTATGTGTGTACGCATGAATAATATGTATACATAAATACATACATAATATACGTACATACATACATGCAAGTATGTGTCTATAAGCATATTTATGAAGTTAATATTCTATTCGTAGGTACAAAAAAGCGAAATTTCACACCGCAAAAAATTAAAGCTCATCCTCATTTTGGTAAATTTAGACTTTTTTGTTTTGAATGTTAATTATTTTCCCACGAAAGCTTTGGCTTTATATTGCCTGAGCATTTGACTATGAGAAAGCTCCGTTCAAAGTAGGTGGCGCGTTTGGTCGTAATTTTGTTTCATCAAGACAACGTTCCGTGTAACAAGCCAATTCAACCAATGGCAAAATTAAATGAAGTCAAGGTTAGTCGAGTTCTGTCGGTAGGCATAATAGGCTGATGCTCACATGGGTCCCAGGACGTTTGGCTATCGTGGGTAACGAGATCTCTGATTTCTTAGCTAGTGTAGGCTCTGAGGTCAATTTATTTGGCCCGGAACCCGTTCTGCCACTCCCTTCTGATGTTACCTGTCATGCCCGACCGAATGTCGCAGTTCCTCCTGTCACCAAGCACAGGGGACTGTAAGCAGTTGGTTGGATTGATGACGAGCCATTTTCTATGGGTAAAGCACATGGGTCAGTACACTCTGCCCAGCATGCAAAGAGGAGAATGAGACGGCGTACCGTTTTCTATGCGTTTGCCTGGCCTTCGCTCAAATCAGGCTTGAGGCTTTTGGCACTGATGTGTTAAGAAGCGACCACACCTCAAGATCTACTCAGATTTCTTCGGAAATCGGGTAGATTTAGAGAAAATTAAAAAGGGAACCCGAGTTCAGTAGAATGCACTTAATTGTGTCTGAGTGCTGTACTTGCTAGTCTGTCCCGACAAAAGAAATGAACTGAACTTTGAACTTGACTCCCAGCGACTACTGACTGTTCGTAGAACTAAAAAATGCTCGTCGTTAAGAAATTTCTCTCGAATAAAGATATCGTTGAAACTGCGGCCTATTTAGAAGCAAAAGATAAATCATTCTAGAGCGTTGCGCTGTTCTCGATGAAAAGTACTTTGATGAATAAAAGTAATTTTGAACCAAAAAAAACGTGTTTTCTTTGTAAGGCCCCTAACTTTCCAGCCTATGTGACCGTAGTTAGGTCTTGATTGAGTCCGATTAGTGCTTAATTACACCTAAATTGAGTCAGATTGCCCATAAAACCCTTTGAAGTCTGTACAATGAGAAAATAATATTCCATAAAAATGAAGTTTATAACAAATTTTTAATAGAAAAATATGTTTTATTTTGTAAATAAAGTTGAAGAATTTAAGTTAAAGAATGTTGCTGCTGTTGGAGCCAAAATGAATGGAATTGGTCCGTGGCAAAGTAAAACTTAAGTAAATCTGCGCTAAGATGGCGCTTAGCTTTCGAAACTAGGCGGTTGCAAATAAAATTGAAATCTTAATATCCAGTTCCCATAAAAAATCGACAAAAAACAAAAAAAAACCCAAACAACGAAAACAAAAAAAAATGAAACATTATTGGCTGTGAACTGCTAATTGAGTGGCTGTGAACGCCAAAGTCAACAAATCAATTGAGAAATTTAATTGCTTTCATTAAGGTACTTGCCTGAGTCGAGTTCTTACACGAAACTGGCTTCAGGAGATGATAGATATGCACAATTTTATGCACAAATCTCCTGCTTTTCCAATACCATCCCTGAATGCTCAAATTACGGGGTTAGGAGGAGTCAGAATTTTCAAACAATGAGATGTTGTTTTTTTGCATATCCTAAAAGCATAATATCTTAAAGAAATTGTGTGAAAATTTGAAGTGAATCCGACAAATACTTTTCGAGTTATTCAAGAATTAACAAAGGGCGCTCGGATGCTCCGGAGCTCGATAGCAAGACTTTAAATGCGTTTTTCTCAAAACTATGTTTTTTGAACTGGTGATCGCTGTAACTTAACAACTGTTTGATAGATTTAAATAAATGTGAGGATTTTTCTTTTTCAAAAATTTCGATTTTTTGAAACAATTAATTGTCGGTTATTTTCTCGAAAATCTGAAAAATATTTTCTGAGGCCGCCATATTGTTAATTTTGAAAAAGAAGCTTCGATCAGGCACAAGATTATCTATTAATAAAACTAATTTCTCTTGTCCGCTTGATTTTAGATGAATCTCCAAGGACTTGTAATGATCATCGCAAGTGACTTCTGGAGAAACGGGCTCCACACAAGCAGTGATAACTTTTACAATTATTAGTTTTTTTTGTTGTTCGCTAAAGCGAAATCGAAACACGATGTATTAATACTATGTTTTTCGTTTTGTAAAATAAAACAATTGACTAGCAAAAACAAAAAAAAATTATTGGAAACCATCATTTTTTCGGGCCTCTGACTACCCTTTACCACGAGGTGGCGCAAAATGGGTCACCCTATTGGACGATTTTCAATGTTTTTAAGTTTTATAAATGGCAAACAGTAATTACATTTGCATTTGCAAATGGCGCTCTGGGTCAATCACATTTGACACTTCTGACCCAGATAGCTGCAATAAACACAAAGACGAGCATTGGAGCGCGTTAAGGTCAAAATAAATATTTCCATCAAGAAAAATCATTTTGTTTTTTTTTTACTTAGAAAACAATTTATTCAAAAACAAAACAATTAATAATTTTGGGCCACTTTGTATTAACTAGCCTCAAAATACCTACTTCATTTGGTAGACACAACAAACTTGAATTGGCCTTTAGAGGCCGGTAGAGGCCTGAAAAATGATGAGACAAATTGCCCCAAACGGCTGTTCTTACTAATTAATGCTAAAATAAATATATAATAATAAATATATTCATATATACCTATGTATGTGTGCGCTGTCCGAACTATGTGCTCGTATTAATTGGCGGGCCCGCCCTCGCCGAAAAAGTTAATTATAATAACTACCCTCAGGCAATTAGATCTTCATTTCTAAGCCAATTGAGTTAATAACTATTATTTTCGGTTTATTTTCCAAATAATAATTAATTGTAATTTTTTGTATTTATTTTTGTGGCATAATTTTAAATGGCAAACATAAAAATAATGAGCGTCCATTAAAAAAGTTTACTGCACCACTTCTTCTCAACCATCATCTAAGGAGGCAAAGCCAAGAAACTGAAAAGAATTACCTGCAAGTGTAGGAACGAAATAAAAATGATGCCATATAAAACAAATTATGATTAAACGAAAACGTGCGCTTGCTCATGTGGCATCCTGCAAGCATAACTGAGGCTGCTCACCGCACTTGATCTTAAGAATACCTTAATACAAAATGATTGCTTGGATCTACACGTACTCAGTTCATATGCTGGGATTTCTGAATTTTTTTTTTCTTTGCTGTTTTTTTTGTTTTCGTTTACTTATTTCTTTTTTTTTTCCTTGGATTTAGTCTGCTCATTCATGTTGGGCTGAAGTGAATATGGGGAGGGGGCTTAAGCTGGCAACTTAATTCCGTCTTTGACCAATATTTACGAGTAGATGTTTCTTGGGCTCTCCCACCTACCTGAGTATGAACATACAGGTACGTATGCATGTGTGCAAGCATGAATAAGCTGATATTCTGACAGACGACAGTTCGAGGCTTGACTCACAACCGCAACTGTTGCACACCCTTCTTTCTGCCTTCCTGCCTGCCTGTAGCTGGTGTGCTCTTCGTCAACCCACCGGTGAGTTGTCAGTTGGTGTGTGTGGCCTGCCGGGATTTTGTACGCTGGTTCTTTGGTGGCAAGTCTTATTTTGTTTTATTCATTTTTGCTTTTTTGTTTTGGTGTGATTATGTTATCATTTACCTATTAAGGTACGTGGGTGGGTGCTAGAACTTTTAGAAATTATGGGTAATTTGCGTTGAGTGTTTGAATGTGTGCTTGATTAAGATAACACATAAGGAGGTAAAAAGAAAACGAAGAAGCGAATAAAAGTAGAAAAAAAAAAAACAAATAAAAAAAAAAAATCTTCTAAAATAGAAGAACAAAGCAGCAGCTCGTATATGCAATTGGAGCTCGACAAGTCAATTTTGAGAAAGAGCCAGGTGCAGGTAAATGTAGCGATATTGAAGCCGATATTGGGTGCCACAGCGGACATGCTTTGCTTGCCGAATAGCAACGAGAAAATTAATAAATATAGGCATGAAAATTCAAAAAAAAAAAAAAAGGAATTATGATATTTATTCTCATTTCAGTTAAGCAAAAATTTGTCTCATTTTTTATATTATTTATAAATAGATAAATAGAGCGCACGCTGGTTGCACTCCGATCGTAGTCAATACAAGATGATGGTGTTAAAATAAGATGCAACAACACTGACGTACATTTTTGTGCCTTCTATTCACCTCCAAGACATAACATCACAACACCGGAATATGAAAACTTTGGTACCAGATTTCTGGTAGCCGGGGATTATAATGCTGAACATCACTGGTGGGGTTCGCGTCGTACTCCCAACCAGAAAGGGAGAGAACTTTACAAGTGCATTGTAAGGAATAATTACAAAACTTTGTCGACTGGTGAACTGGCCAAGTGACCCACTTAAAGTTCCAGATCTTCTTGACTTTGCGGTACACCTATAATAGTATCCAGACTCCATTACTAGACATTACTAGCTCTGAAGAACTGAGCTCAGACCACTCGCCTGTCATTATAAGCTACACCAGTCACATTAACACAAGGCAACGGAAGTATGCTGTGTTAAACAATCAAAGTCAAATGACTGTTTTTCAAGAACATAAAGGGTGGTTAAGTTTCAAGAGACGGTGTTGATTTTGAATAAAATACAATTTTTTTAGGAAATTATTGTCGTTTCTCCTTATTATGATAATATTGATTTGGCTCAATTACGTATGGAACAAAATATCGGCCAAATGACCGTCGCGGCCTCGGTGGCACACCGCCATCCGATGGTCCACATTTTATTAAATAAAGCTACAAGCGAACTTAAAGCAAAATTGAAAGATTTTAAAAATAAATCGATAGCCGACTATATTTAAAGTTTAAACGATAATAATAATGACGAATATAAAATATGGAAAGCTATGAAATATCTTAAACATACGAAAAAGAGAAATGTACCTATAAAAGATTGCAATGGCATATAGTGTAGAACAGCTAAAAGTAAGGCGAATGCATTTTTTTGATGCTCCATGTCAATTATCATTGCCCATCAAACATATTACTCCCAAGGAAGTTTCTACAGAAATCTTAAAATTGTCTAAAAATAAGTCACCAGGGTATGATAAGATTGATGCTAAAGTAACTAAGTGCTTACCAAAGAAATGTATTATGTTTTTAACACTGATATACAATTCTATATTAAGGTTAAGCCATTTTCCCTCGCATTGGAAATGTGCAGAACTAGTGATGATTTCGAAACCAAATAAACCAGAAAATGAAATAACCTCCTATAGGCCTATCTGTTTATTGGCTCTATTCTCAAAAATGTTTGAGAGAATATTTCTGGGTAGAATTTCGCCAATATTAAAAGAAAATAATATAATACCTGGACATCAATTTGGATTTCGCCGACATCACGGCACACCTGAACAATGTCACCGCGTTGTAAATTTTATTACTGATTCTTTTGAACTGTTCAGCTGCTTTTTTGGATATATCATATATAAAATAAAACATAAACCACTTTAGGAACCAACGAAATAAAAACTTAAGCTGTGTTTAATTGAATAAAAAAAATTTTTTTTTTTTGTTTCGAAAACGAAAATGGCTTCTTGATACTAAAATATTTTGTTTCTTATTTAAAAAATGAGTTTTGAGTTATATCTTAACATAATAAACATAACATATCGTAATTTTTATAAAATTTTATTAAATGCAATCTAAAATTTATTTTTAATAATAGTCTTGATGTGAAACATCTATAGGCTCACTTTTAAACCGAATCGTTGGCGTGGCGTTATGTGTGCGTTATGTGTTTTTGAATGTGTTCGGTAATTTGCTATGTAGATAATAGGAATTCGATTACAGAGAATTCATGGGAAACTGGAAGGCTGGCTAGAGTGGGCACCTTTGAGGCGCGCTCTCTGTGCGAAGAAATGACGAAGGTCAGTGTTTGAGTTGAAAAATATCAAAAGGTCACAGAAAGCAGAGCCACAGCAGAAAGAAGTTTCATTACTCAATTATTTAAACCAAGTGGAACTATTTTGCAATGCCAAATTTATTGCTTTATTAATTCGAAATGAAAAGTGCAAACTTATTTAATAGCAAATTCGAGATATGCCAGCTCGTAATGAGCAAAAGTTGAAATTGAATAAAAAGTTTAAGCCTATGGAGGAAGGCATATTTTAAAGACACATTTTGATTATCATACAAAGTGACACAAAATTAATCATGCTATCGGATTATTTATATTTTTTACAAATAGTGCAGTACGTCAATCATAATTGAAATTTGTGAAGTGTAGAGCTGCTGTATAAAAACAGACAAGCAATGGCGGGCGTAAAGGTGAAAAGTCATCACTCAATATAATTTCTTTATTTATTATTTTTTTAATTTTATTTAATAATTCTCAAATACAAATCTGGATGATTAATTTTGCGCCACCTGAAAATTCAAAAATTTCATCACTCAAAATCATTTTTTTATTTAATATTTTTTTAATTTTATTTAATAATTTTCAAATACAAAACTGGATAATTAATTTTGCGCCACCAGAAACCTCAAAAAATTTCATCACTCAAAGTCATTTTTTTTTTAATTTTTTTTTAATTTTATTTAATAATTTTCAAATACAAAACTGGATGATTAAGTTTGCGCCACCTGAAAATTCAAAAAAATTCCATCACTCAAAATCATTTTTTTATTTAATAATTTTCAAATACAAAACTGGATAATTAATTTTGCGCCGCCAGAAACGTCAAAAAATTTCATCACTCAATATAATTTCTTTATTTATTATTTTTTTAATTTTATTTAATAATTTTCAAATACAAAACTGGATGATTAATTTTGCGCCACCTAAAAAATCAAAAAATGTCAGCACTCAAAGCCCACTTCAAAAAGAATTTCAATTGCAAATCAACAACAATCCAAGAGAATCTACTACCAAATATGGTACAACAATAGATGCTGTATTTGTGAGATATCTTGATAATATTTCATTCAATACTTTTGTAACGTACTTTAGTTATTATCGACCAATCGTCACAGTAATGCCGACAGAGGAAACATCGAATATAACTATTACTGAAGTCACAGGTGAAAATATTTAAATTGTGTTTATAATAAATGTTTATTAAATAAAGTTACCATTTTCTGTAAGAAATTCGTAATACTTCATTTTTTCATTAGGCTGTATTTAATTCCTGTAATAATATTATCTTTTATGCATATTACGTGTACACGCACGATATTTCACATCTGCCAGGCGTCCCATGACGGCTCACATTTTTTTTTAATTAAAACAAAATAATAATTTGAGTAAAAATTGAAGCTTTTTCAGAATATTTTTTTTTAATTTTTAATGCAGTGCACTTAAAATAAGAACAAAATGTGAAACATTAATTCCCTTAAACATCTTCAAATTTTCAATTTAATAAATTCCATTTAAATATGAAAAAATTTGGTTAGCTCTCACGTGCTAATAGTAATATTTGTTATTGTTTATGTTCTTGTTTTCAGTTTTGCTCTTAGCCTAAGTTTAAGTGTTTCTAGGGTTTTCGCGAACGTTTTCGGTCTGTAGATTTTTTAACTTCTTTTATTCTTAATTTTTCTTTATTATTATTTTTTCTTTAACTCTGATTGAAGCAAAAGGCGTCAACTAGTCATAGGGCGTTTTCGTATATATATAAGCAATTTATATGTATAAGTAGGAATGTTTTGATTTAATTCAAAATCGAATTAACTTTTTTCAAACCAAGTTAGAATATGAATCAAGTCTCACTTGCCGCAAATTCTGCAAACTGAAATGTATTGCATTTTCTAATCAAAGTCAAAATCGCCAAAAATCAATCCAAATTTTTTCAGAGTATTTTATATGTTTTCTTAACGTAGCCTTCAGCAAATTTGAGTGTTGCCATTGCTGCAGTTGAGTAAATTTTTGCAGTTCGCTGAATTGATGAAAATATTTTTTTTTGGTTTTTTGCTTCCACTCCGTATGCTTTATTGGCTAGTGCAATATTCCAACTTTCTTTCCATTTCCACCACAATTGTGCCCAAAATTCTTCATTGTATGAATTGAAATCGAAAAAAAAGCGAAACAAAAAGCCTCTTGACACAAAAAACGAAATTGTTCGTCTTAACCTAAAAGAAAGTCATATTTTCCCAGGCCAGCAGTACTGAAATGGAATCGGCAGCAGCATCGGCTGTGGGATGCTGCTCCGTTGCTACTCCTCATATTGCTGTGGGCTTCGTGATGATGTAAATCACAATCACTTGCCGCAATGGCAGAAACAACAAGAAAATAAGTCAAACAAGCAGGCTGGCAGACAGACAGGCAGGCCAGCGACGAGGTGGACGCAGCAAAGAATTTCAAACCGAGAAAAATACTTGTGCACTCTAGAAAAATGCACCAAACTCTCTTGAACGTGACCTAAATTCGGCAGAAGGCAAGCCAAGCAAGCAAACCGCAATCAGGCAATGTTGTCGTCCGAGTCGAACATGTTGACGACATTGCTAACTGGCTAAACGACCAGCAACGGGCACATCAATTTCCAGCTATGGCACCAACGCGGTGTGCAGTACCGCCGCACATCAGAAAAAAATAAAAATAAAATAATCATACAAATGCAAATGCAAAAGCAGCAAATCTGCAAACAAAAGCAACAAGGCCCAATAAAAGAAAAATTAAAAAAAAAAAATAAACATACGAAAAATTCGATTACCGCCAATGCACAACACAACAGTCACCAAAAAAATATATTTTCGCTGTTAAATTATGACCGAAACCGCACCGCAGCACACACACAGACTCGTGTGGATCGTAGGATTGGTTGTTACAAATATATTTGCACATACATGCATCCGTATACTTGCATGTATGTATACTTGTATGTATGTGTGTATATATGTACAGCATTGCTTGGGCGCTGCTGCACAGCTATGAGTGGATGTAAAAATGCCGCCACGCAAACCGCATGTAATTTTTGTTTTTGTGCTGCCGCCAAGTGAGTTGCAATTGTCCGAATTGTTCTGCTCGCTTGTCGCCACGCCAGATGAATATGTATGAATCGGTGAAAAATTCGTTCAAATAAAATTATGACAAACGAAGCTTTGTTGGCCGCTGCTACTCATTTTCGTTTTTTTATTTTTCCATCATTCGTTGCTTACCTCCAGCAAAAATTCTGTTTTGGTCTTATGTATGTATATGTATATTTCAAATACATACACACAAATATGCGCATGCCTTTACGGTCATTTGCAGTTGCAAGAAATGACTAACTTATTCATATGTGATTGTTGGATGAAGACATTTTTATACACTTAAAATAAAGAAAAGTGCCAGTTTGAAAAAAAAAACGTAAGAAACTAATTTAAAATAAAAAACGGTATAAAATTTATCGGTACCTGCTGCCTATACAAGGCATAGATACTGTATTATTTCTAAATCAATCGCTAAGTTTTTCATCTTTTTCGCCAGTTTTTTTTTTTTGTTTTAATAAAAATATAGCTCTTATTATAAACAAAAACCATGCAAATATAAGTTTCATACTTTCTTCAAAATTCAAAAAAAATTTCAAAATTTTAACAAAAGTCTTTAGAAAACTTCTAAGCTTAATTTAATTTATTGTAATTTTACTACCCCGTAGTGAAAGCTTGCAATTGTTAAAAAATCGCATTAATTTTTGATAAATTTTTTTTCGAACTACGACGCATTTTCTGTCATATAAAAAACTTCCGAATGTGCGATTTCGATGTTTATGCCAGCATAAAGGTGGGTAGGTGAAATGGATGAAGTACTCCAAGTAGCACTAAAGCGTCGTTTTGATACCATTATGAGACCTACAACAGGCATATATCTACAGCCAGCCAGAGCTGTTGATGTAATGGAAAAGATTGATGGGATTTATGTTGGCGCATTGCCCCTGGCAGGCGAAGAAAGGAGCACCCGGTGACCTTAATCGTCTGGCTGCAAAACCCAAACATTTACAGAGAATGTAAAGTAAGTCTCCTTCTCTGAAAGGTCCACACATCCTCGGCAATGGGGATTAAATGGCTAACCTAGCTTTTCTGCGTGTGTGCCGATCATCCACTGACCGTTAACCAAAGCTATAAGTTTGGAAATTAACTGGCGTGAAGTCTCCAGGACTTTCTGAGTCCTCCGTCTATTGTACAGCGGCGGAAGGGGTTTCGAAATAGTGCACGAAGAAATAGAGTTCCATCTGTTCTGCGCGTTCCTGAGAAATAAGTTGTGCCATTTCACTTTAACAATAGTCGGGGTGATGCCAATGATCGGGTAGGAGATCTCTGTAATTCATTCAGTCGAGCGCTTCTGGGAAAGCTCATCAGCAATTGCATTTTCCTCTATATTACTATGTCGTAAAACCCAGATCAGAGAAATGTTACCCATGTTCCCAAAACATTTTGCATGCCTGCAGAATTGCAAAGACTTCTGCCTGAAAAGCACTAGCAGTATTTGACAGTTTCAAGGAAATATAGTAGATAAATTGGCTGATTTAGAGCAAACCGCTGCTCCGATTCCCGATTCCGTCTTGGTTGGAGCCGTCAAAGAAGACAGAGGTACAAGTTTCGGTGCAGATTTTCCCCTTGTTCCAATCTTGCCTATTTAGAAAGATTGCTCTCGTACGGCTCTCAAACTCCAGTTTGCGGATAGAAGTTCAGAAAAATACGGTGTTAACTGCCTAAAAATGATACCTTGTCCCTTGATAGATCGCCTCCAGAGGCCAATCCCCTTTAACCTGATTGCACTTTGAGCAACGATGGAAATAAGGTAAAAGTAGATGGGCAGTAAGTCTAAAACGCAGGGCAGCACTGGGGAAGGTTTTACATGCTCTAGTGATGCCAATGCTTGCAGTTTCTATTTTCGAATAACAAAATAATAAAAATAAAACAAAATTTTATTCAAAAACAAACAAAAAACTACTGAAGGGGGAAAAATGATTTTAAGTGAACGAAATCTTTATTTTGACTTTAATGCTGCACCTCTTTAGGAAAACATTTCTGATTTGATTCAAATTAGTTGAAGAAATGCTCCGAGACATACAATCAACTTTCACTTTTTCAACATACTTACGGTGCCGAAAAAAGTCGCGTTTTGATTCTGAAGTATTTTTCTAGGCTAATTTCGTAAAAAAGAAAATAAACATTGATATGCCAAACTCTAAGATCCAACTCTAAATGCCGAAGATAAGTTGAAAAATCTTTGAAGGCGATAGGGGTCCTATTGGCATTAGATCCCCTATAATAGGTTAGGTTAGGTTATGGTGGTGGTCGATAGGTCACTTTGACCTTCCAGGACCGTTGTGCTCAACTGTGTCTTCGTCTTCCACATCTCTACAACTTCTAAAATATTCATGGGAGAAAACTCCTAATCCCAATGAATGCCTGCCAAACAGCCAATGATCGGTTATACAAGCCTCGAGCTTCGAGATATCTTTTCTTGAAAAACTAAGCAGCTCCTTTGCCAATTGCTAGATCATCTTCGTAGGCTATGAGATGGCAGCCCCCTCTCTAAGGTCAACAATAGAGAGTTTATCGTTTATAATAACTTAACTCTTTAAATGACTTAAAAAACAAAATAATCGCATCTTGGATCACTAATTAATATGACAGAAAAACATGGAAATTTATAAATTTATTTCTGCCGTATGTACTGTCCATCAAAAATGTCACATCAGTAACCTCATATTGCCTGAAATGTGTGAAAGAACTGTCGAAACTTTTGACGAGTCCTCTAAATACGAAATAACGTATGGCGATTGGTTTAAAAGTTCCGAAAGACGGGATTTTTGTGTGAAGACAAGTTTGGTGGCCCTACTGGACAGATGCAACAAAAAAATTTAACAATTATTGGGCGTGCTTTAGAAATCCATTTCACTCGAGAGCTTCGAAAATTTACGACAAGCAAAGAAATTGGCTGCCGTAATAATTGGATTCGATAGGTGACAAAGAGACCCTATTCACGCGCGCACTGTTGCTACAAAGTAGACATAACAAGGCTTCTTTTTAACATGTCATGAAAAATTCACTGACAACAAGAAAATGCGAAAGTTTGGACCACTCGCCGCATAACCAAGTCGCTATCTGCTACTTCTACCTGCTCTCCTTGATGGCGCATAGCCTGGCTGAATGCGTAACCATTTGACTACCATGAAACTTCATACATTAAACAAAAGAATAAATGGATGGTCTCTACATATTTCTACCAAAAAATGATAAATATAACAATATAATACAATAATAATAAAATATAAATAAACAAAAAAAAGTAAATAAAAAAAAAAAAATAAAAAAAATAATAATACAGGAAATATATACAAAAAAATAAAAAATCGAAATATAATGCAATAAAAAAATAATAATAAAAAGAATAATAATAAAAAGAATAATAAAAAAAAATATATGATTTTTTAATGAGTTATGCGAATTTTTTCTGAAAAATATTCATAACGAAAAATACGAGTTTGTGACGTGTTTTCGGTTATACCATTGAAATTTTGCTGTTTCGCCTCTACCAATTGGCCCATAAATGTGCTAACAAATTATTATATTACGAAAAGAAAAATCCAAGCCACCGAATGTTTATGTATCCATGTATGTATATATGCTCTGACCACGAATTGACCAAAATCACATAAACAAAAAATATTGAACTAAAGTCAGTCAAGTCAGTTTTTTGCAGTGCATTTCCATTACAAAATTTTCATTAGAATTCCAATCGTTTGTTGTGCACTCCACCTATTCGCTAACCGTTGGCTATGCGCCAATGAAGTGCCCCCATAAGAGTGCCATACTGCACGCTGTCAGCGAGTGCTTTTCCCCATAGTAAATATCTGTAAAGTGAACAACGTAAAAAAGGGAGAGGGAGGAAAGCCGCATTCACGTCTTGTTTTTGGGTAACGAGTGAAATATGGGTAATGCGCCGCTTTGCTTGTCTCATTGTAACACTCATTGGCCGGTTGAAGCGTCGGTCATCTACAAATCATAACACATCCCCTCTCAGTGGTGGAAAAAGCTAGCAGCTCAAATGCCAATTGAAATGAAAATGGCTATGGAAATTTACTGCCACTGCCTACGGCGGCTGAGCTTGCCACTTATGAGGGTGTTCTTCTTCTCTACGTACTTGTAAAATTTGCATTTCGAAAACTTTCTCAGCCGCTTCACGCTTGCCAACATTTACGTTATGTTTTTATTTTACTCAACCAAACCGTTCGAGCTAACTTTTTGTTTCGCTTTGCATTGTTTTTAAGCGCCTTTTTAGACTTGCGATTATTCTCCGCGCACAGTTGGCCAAACTTCTGCTTATTGTTTGCCGTCATCTTCGCTTAATGCAAACTGTCATATTGCTGGCTGCCGAGCTGCCGTATTGTGCCGCTGACTGCTGTGGCATTTGTTGGCTTGCCGCCCCATGGGTTACAACTATTTCATTTAATGCATAAACTTACATGCATACAGGGTCTTTCAAATTCGAGTTTTTTTAGCTTTACTTTGACAGCTGTTACACGGTGAAGGCAACTTTTTTGACAGAAAGAAAGTAGGAAACCTACGGTTTACTAAACAAAATTCTATTTCGCTCGAAAAAAATACGAAATACGAAAAAATAACTAAAATTTTATACTAAAATAGAGAATCTGTGAAACTTTACATTTTTGTAAAATATTAGATATTTTCCACCGCTAATAGAAAATTTTTTTCTAATAACGATCGCCCCTCGCCAGGCAATGGCAAACTTCTGCCATGGAAAAGCTCCTCATAAAAAAATATCTGCCGCTCGAAGTCGGCTTGAAGCTGTAGGTCCCTCCAGTTGTGGAACAACATCAAGACGCACACCACAAATAGGAAAAGGAGCTCGGCCAAACAACCACCAAACGATGCAGGAGCCAGTTAGATATGTATATAATAGAAAAATTTGAATAGACTCGGCGCAAGGCATAAAAACACCTGCATCCGCTCGTTTCGGGCGCTTGAAAATATGTCTGAAGTAAGGAAAAAATATCAAATTTTTTTAGTTGAATGAAACTTACAGGAAGTTGGGTCTAACTTTAACTACTGTAATGCCGTTTTTGGGATTATTGTTTATCGTATGGATAACGACGATATGTGGCTTCAGCATGACGGCGCAAAATTCAAGTTAATGCGGAGAAATTTCCAGAGGTATAATTTCACGATAAAAATTCAAAAATATTGAAAGATTGGCCTTTTCGCGTCTACAGCTCCAAAAATATATGCAGCACCTCAACATTTTGACCAGTTGGGACTGGCTTTCTTTTAGTGTTGATTATTTTTTTACAAATTTTTATGTTGATTATTTTTTCTTTGCCTATCAAAAACCATATAAATCCAATTTTCAAACTTTATACAAAAATTCGAAAATATCTACGAACTTTTCTTTCTCTTTTCATTTTTTTATTAGAATTTCTAGAAAAATCTTTAGCATGCAATTTTATTGCTAATTAAGATTTAGTCTCATAGAGGCAAATTTGGAGTTACTGAAAAATGCAAACGATTTTTCATAATTTTTTTTTTTCCTAGGCGATGTTGCCTTTTTTCGCCATATAACGAATGCGCGACTTGTTTTTATTTATATTTTTTTATGTAAATTTTTTTTTTGAATTTACAATTTTTTTTTATTTTAATATGTGTTTGTATTTCAATTTTTATTTTTAAATATAAAAATGTTCTTGATTTATAAATCCATGACATTTTTTTTATTAAGAAATTTTTTTATTTATTTTTTATATGTATTTTTTTTTCATTGTTTTTTATTTATATTTTTTTTATATTGTCTTTGTTCACAAAGGCACACTTATTTTTATTAAACTTTTTTTATTTCAAATTTTTCTTTATTTACAAATTTTTTATCATTTACTTTGTTTTATATATTCTTTATTCACAAATGCACAGTTTTTATACTGAAATTTATTTTATTTAAAAGAAAAGGTGTACGTCGATAAGCCAGCAACAATTCAAGAGCTAAAGGATGAGATAATTCGGCACATTAACGGCATAGAACCTCAATTATGCCTCAGCGTCATCGAACATTTGGACCATCGGATGGAGATGTGCCGACATACCAATATTATCATAACAAAGAGAAATGACAATAATTTCCTAAAAAAATTGTATTTGATTCAAAATCATACCGGCCCTTGAACTTTTAACCACCCTTTATAAACATTTTTTTCTCATTTACGAAGCACAACTAGAGCTAACTGTTTGTATAAAAAAAAGAATGGACATGAGAAAATCTATAAGTTTAAAAGTATGCTCACATCCCTCAATTGTAGAAAAATATATTATACTTTAAAATACTGCTAAATATACTATTAAGGAAGATATTTTCAAAGAAAAGAAATAGTCAAAATTTGTAAAAATATTGAGTTACTATAGGGTTTTCGCGGACTTTATGTTCTGTCAGTTCATCTCTAAAGCAAGATTTACCCAAATACTTTACATGAACAAGAAACAATTGAAGCTTTGGAAGTTGCCAAGAGCTGTGAAGCTGTCGATATAGAGCAGCAATGTGCCTAAGTCCCATTGAAAGTTTCACCAAAAGGCATTCACGTGTGGGGGTGATTGAAAAATATAATTTATGGTATTTAGCTTTTTAGCACTTTACACTTTCACATAAATAAGTATGTGAAAATATTCATTTATTTTAGTTAAACAAAAAATATTAGCTCGTACTTAGAAGACCCTTTACTTTACCTACTACACTGCTAATGTTCAGCAGCTTTTATTTGTTGTTCTTGCTGTTCTTCTGCTGGCAATAGTTGCATATGACAAGTTTATAAAAAAACGCCTGTTTGGCAGAAAATTATGGCCATGCTTGGCAGAGATAAGCAGCCGCTGTTTTTGCTTTCTGTCTGCATGTGGTTTGAAGTTTGTGTCTTAAGTCTTTTGTCCGCGACCAAATGTGCAAAATTGGCGCTGATGA
Source organism: Anastrepha obliqua (assembly GCF_027943255.1). Classification (NCBI taxonomy): domain Eukaryota; kingdom Metazoa; phylum Arthropoda; class Insecta; order Diptera; family Tephritidae; genus Anastrepha; species Anastrepha obliqua. The sequence continues at coordinate 137,991,429 of NC_072892.1, read as the reverse complement.
AAAAATGCTGCCATCATGTTCATTTGTCTGTCTGTCCGTTTGTTGGGGGCTTGTATTGTTTGCATTTCTAATGTTTTGTACGCCTTTGTGTATTTTCGCCTTGTACTACTCTGCGCTCTTGGACAGTGGAAAGTGTGCCAGCAGCTACATCATATTTGCCTCTGAGATATTCACATGTAATGCAAATGTAGATTGTGCCGAATGAGATTAGAGTTTTCGGCTGAAAATCACAATTGTTGGGTATGTTTGGAATTCGCCATGTTTGTATGTCTGTTTTGTATGTTTTTTTTTTTTTTGTTTTGTGATGTTGCTGGACACACACATTTCCACTCAAACCCATGCGCTTAGCCGCTTATTTATTACTTTAAAGTTTCTATTTCCATTTTCGTACTGGCAGGGCATACAATTTTCTGAGAGCATACTCTTTTTATTTTTGCTTTTCTGTTTTTTTTTTGTTTTTCTGAAGCTTGCATATTTAAATTTAATAAGCATGTTTTTCGTGTCAAATTAAATTGACAGCAGTCCGAATAGGTTGAAATGGGAGATTCGCAGTAACCAATAATTGCTGAAAGTGGGTTTATAGCCACTTAAAAGGTGAGCGAAAACTGTAAAAATGTAACCTAATTCAATCTGGCTTGAAGCTCCTGCTCAAATGCTGCTTGTAATCGATGAACAGCAGAAATCTTAATTAGCCTAGTTCATTCAGCAAAACGGCGGGAAAACAAAAATAAACAAAAAATTATTCATGTGAAAATTCGAAAATCTAATGCGATTAAAAATAAATCATTTCTGAATCAGAAAAGTGTAAATCTCCGTAATAAAATATGCGATTTAATCTTCAATGGGCATAGCAAAGCAAACCTAAGTTCTTCACCTGGGTTCCTGGTCACAGCGACATAGAGGGCAACTACTCAATCAGCTGGCTAGACAGGAGACTCTGAAGACGGCTTCATCGCAAAATGCGAGGACTCGAGTTCCCTTAAGAACCTATCATCTCCTCCAGAAAACATGGCCCTCGCGCCAACTCAGCAAGCGCAGGGCTATTACACACACGTGCAAAGTCGTGATATTCTTCTGGATCGAAAACGTTCGGGGGAAATTCTAAGGCTCGCAAAGCCGCGGCTCTCGAATTAGGTAGGTATCCTTACCGGACATTGTCCGTTAGGTGTCCATGCGGTGAGACTTGTGCTTGCTTTACGTCCTGGACACCTAACATCCTGGAGCACGAGGTGGAATCATCTCAGCACTTCCTTTTAAGCTACCCTGCTCTCGTCGATCAAAGATTTCGACATCTGCGCTCTCACCTTTCTAGACTCTCATCCTCTAATCCAAAGTCTCTACTTCCTTTTTTAGCTTATTTGGTGCCCTTGCAGGGGCAGCTATTTATTCCAATTTTTTGTAAATTATTTTATCATTAGGCTTGCCCTATTGTATGGCGACAAAGCTTGGATGACAACATTCCAGAGATTATGCGGACGGTTCATATACCTCTGCTATTGGCGTTGGCACTGGCGCATGTGAGAACTAAATTCCAGTGACTCCACGAGGTATTCATTAATAAATACAAATGCTCCAGTTCTGAAATTATTCGATGCGATACCTGTTGGTAGTAGCATGAAAAGAGAATGTCTCCCTACATCTTCTTCTCGATTGGCGCGATAACCGCTGAAGCGACTTTGGCCGAGTTTAACAAATCGCCGCTAGTCGTTTCTTTCTCGTGCTAACCGGCGCCAGTTGGGCGCACCAAGGGAAGTCCAGTCTTTCTCCAACTGTTTCAACTTTCCAATTCAAAGGTGATCTTTTTCTGCTACCACCAGCTGGTACCGCATCGAATACTTTCAGAGCCGGAACGTTTGTACCCATTCGGAGGACATGACCCAGCCACCGAAATCGCTGGATACTTATTCGCTGCGCTATGTCTATGTCGTCGTAAAACGCATACAGCTAATCGTTCCATCTTATGCGATACCTGCCGTCGCGAAGGTGCAAAGGTCAAAAAAACTCATACAATTAAAGGACTATAAACAGATTGACACCTGTATAGCAGCATCAGTCCAGAATTACTTAGCAGCCAATGTTGCCTTAGCTGTTTTTCTCGAAGGAGAAGCAGTTGGTGCTCAGTTGTGAGCAGTTGGTGCTCGATTTTTTTTGCGCGTTTTTTCATTCCGCGCAAGCTATCCGAAAATGCTCGAAAAGTGTCAAAAATGAACACTTTTGCACAAAACCCAAATCTCTCACTGTTGGGTATTCCAATGCACATCCTGTCTGCCATTTATTATGACAGGCTTGAAGGACTGGGAGATGCATACACCGACTTAGATTTTTTGTAATGTTTATTGTTTTTTTGTTTACAATTTTTAGAAGTTGCTGGTTCATAACCTGAACCTTATAAAAAACGTATGTCTGAAAGAACGCGTTTGACCGGTTCAAAAAACTAAAAGCAGACCTTTACGTACGAAGACCGTACTGCAATATTTGGAACGTTCCTCTGTACCAATTAAAAATTGTCTCTTTTTTCTCAGGCTTAAATCGCCTTATTTATCTTTCAGCGTTCCTTCAAGCTTCAAGCTCGATTTCCTTAACTCAAAACTCATGTAAGTCTGGGGATACGTGGCTCAGCTATGAAGCATAGGTTAATTGTGCAGGCAATGAATTCCTTCCACTAGATTATTTCCTTCTTAGAGTAGCAGATTTTGGTCAATGCTGTAAAATAAAAGTTGATGCATTGGTTCATTAGTTATGCCTACTTGAGCACATGAAAATTAATTTAATGAATGACCGCTTGAGATATTCGAGGTGTCGGTTAAATTGAAATCCAACTCAATCATTCAGCCAACGGCGCGCAAACTCAGTGGCATTGGGCACAGGAGCACGACTCTTGGCAGACAGAATAACCGGAGTGCCAACAATTAGAAATATTTCAGTTATAAAAAAAAAAAAAAAAAATTCAAATTGCGCTGATTTTCCTTCATTTCCGCTGCTAACTAACACTCGAACTAACTAACCGAGTCAAAGGCATGAGTCGTGAAAAAAATACATTAAAATACTACATTTCTAGCGCTCACAAAATCACAACCGGCTGTCTATTGGCCTTCCTGTCTCAGCGCTTAGGATTTGTCTTGTCTTGTCTGGTCTGGCGTGCGCATGCCTTTTTACGCCTGCCAGCCACTTGACTCAGTTTCAATTTCGCATAGTGTATAAAAATAGAAAACTCGAACGAATTGCTAATGCCACACTGGCGGCATGCCACACACACACACACATACATATGTGCATATAGGTGTGCTTACCATTCAATTGCTAATAAATATTTGAAATTTCGCAGCAAATTATGCCCCCAAAAGCGCATCGAAATGGTAGCTGAGTGGCGGAAAACATAAGTAGAAGTGGGGTAATTGAAATGTATCGCCAGAAGGTATTAAAAAAGTTATAAATGTAGAGGAAACAAGCTGTCGTGCCTGCCATGCTGTGTTCGAACGAGGCTGATTGTATGCAGAAAAGTGATGTTGCAAGCAACGACGCGCGACCTACTGCGAGGTTTATATAAATACGTGCAACACTGTGGCCAAAGCTGTAAAGAATATACGCCACACTTGATTGTGCTGGGCGGAAAGAATTATATTTGCGGCCATTTAACTGTTTCGTATTCCATATATTAAGCGCTTAAATGACTAGAGACATGTGTATGTATGTGTGTATATCATAGCACAGCCTGCGGTAGTCGGGCAATTGGGTGGAAACGTATTGATTTTTTGCCCCAAATTTTAATCTATTCCAATCACTAAATAAATGCTTCTAAAATCTAACACAAATATGCTCCAAATGTTAGGCATACATACATACATACGCATGTGTGCTCGAGAGATTGTCGTATAAACGTACGGTAGTTTCTTATGAATAAATATCAGACCTTGCCATTCTTGCGCTTTACATATATCGACAATGGAATTGACATAATTTGGGCCATCCGATTTAGATAAATGTTTTTGCTGACCTTTGCTGATTTTCAACCTCTAGGGGTTGTTTGAGAAACTTTGGCGCATTATCACTGGTCTTAGAGCACAATTTAGTTAGAGTAATTTGAAAAGGCGTAAGTCCACTATATTTTTAAGCACATCATAGTCAGTTCATTGAGATGCTTTAACAAGAGCCTACTACGCGCAAACCTCTATTAATTTACTAAAAATCTATTACCCCGTACTGTCAAATATGTGCGTTGAGGTTTACTCAGCTTTTTGAAAGGACAAAAAACATGAATAAACTTAGTCTACCTGATAGAGGCAATGCTTGCGCGAATAAAAGTAGAACAAAAAAATTATCTGTAGACTTTTGGCAAAACAACTTGCACTTCTGTTCACAATAATAGTAGCGCGTCATATTGCAAAGTATGTATCATATCTTTATTTTCTATTTAATTTGTTTTTTATACTTTATAAAAATATTTTGCGTTTTTATAAATTTTTTAAAAAAAGTATTAACATATTTTTTATAAAAATTTATTTATTTTTTATAAAAATCTATTTAGTTTTTTTATAAAAATTAATTTAATATATATATATAAATATGGTTTGTGTTATAAAAATATGTTTTATACTATAATTCTTTTTATAAAATTTTTTTTTAGTATAAAAATATTTTTTTATAGAAATATGTTTTGTACCATTAAATATTGTTTTATAAGAATATATAATCTTCAATAGAATTAACATATGTTTTGCACTATAACACTTTTTTTTATAAGAACATAATTATAACATAAATATGTTTTTTTTTATAAACATATTAACATATATAAAACATATGTTTATTAAAAAAGTATTTGTATAGTGCAAATATTTTTTTATAAAATAATGTCTTTATAAAATATTTTTGGATAAATACATACATATTTTCTACTAAAACAATATATTTTATATATGTTAACTTTTTTATAAGAATATATTTTACACCACGAAAACAACCACATAATTAAAAGTTTCAAACTTTGCACAAAATTAAAAAAAAAAATAACGTAAAAAATATTCATAAAAATTTCAAATTTTTTAATCAGAATTAAAAAAAAAAATTTTTTTTTGTAGTTCATCTAAATTTGCTAAATACAATTTTGTTAGTAAATTGTTGTCATTTCTTTTTATTATGATAATATTGGTATAAATGGCCGCCCCGGCTCCGGCGACACAAACCATCCGATGGTCCAAATTTTCGATGAGGTTCTATGCCGTTAATTTGCCGAATTATCTCATGCTTTAGCTCTTATCGACGTACACATTTTCTTTCAAAAAACCCCAAAGAAAGAAGTCCAACGGTGTCGTTGACGTTTAGCTGTGGTTCATATTCAACATCGGCCCTTGATATTTAACCACCCTTTATATAGTAATAAAGCGCAAGTTTGAAGGGTCTCAAAAATCGTGTTGAATTTTGACAAGTTTTGGTGCTCAAGGTTTTTGCATTTCCGTCTCATAAAAAAATGTCGAGTATTCGTTTCATGGAAGAAAATGCTTAATATCGTCAGCAACAAAAAAAAACAACAATAACAAACGCAAATATTATGCCATTAGCACAATGATAGACTAAAATTGAATTGAAAATTTTTTAAAAAACAACAAAAAATAAAAACTAAAAAAATTATTTTTTTATTTTATTTTTAACATTTTGTTCAAATTTTGAAGCTTCGAGTTATATGATTTTTGTTGTAGTATGAATTAAAAATAAAAAAAATTAATAAATAAATAAAATATAAGTAAAATAAAAATAAAGAAAGATAAAGATAAAATTAAAACTAGGAAGGTGAAAAATAGTCAAAAACTCGCAAAATGTCACTCTGCAATTATTGTGAACACAAGTATATGAGAGTTTACCAGTCCTGTTGCTTAAAGGGCCAGGTTTTGCTTGCTTCTGATTGTGTGTGGAAAAAAATTGCATTTTATTCAATATTTATTAAAATTAAAATTACTCCGCTACGGCTCTGAATGATTAATTGCTTGAATATTTCAAGAAAGGCAAGAAATTTAGTGCCCAAGTTTTTAATTGACAAACTTTACTAGATATAAAGTCAGCTGTCAAACAAAAGTTATCGATACCAAAAATTCTCATATGGCTAAAAAGACACCCAATAAATCTTTCAGTATTGATTAACTGTGCAAAAATAAAAGGAAATATTGGCGTTAGTAATCATACGCGCAATATTCACTGCAATGTGGCTGTTGCTAATCGTCGATTGCCGCGATTATGGCGCTCAGTAATTGTGGCAAATGGTGTAAGCGAAGCAACAATAATGCGGAGATTTGCTGAAGGCAAGGAAAAAGTAGTGAATGAATGAAACTACAAAAAGAAATATACAAAGCCTTTCACTGCTATTTGCTGCTGCAACAAAAGCCACTTTACCATTGCATTAATACATTGCAAAATTGTTGGGAGTTTGGCCGAGCTACTCCTGATAGGAACTACAGTTTTATACCGTCTCTATAGTCTGCCTAGGAATGATTGCCATCAGAAAAAACCGTTTTCTATAGTTTTGTTGGTTCATGCACACAGTGGGTTTCGAACCCGTACCCTACCGAGTAGTAGTAACGTGCAAATCTTACGGCTACAGCAGCGGGAATGCAAAATTGCAGATAAATAATTACAGCAATGCGGCACTACGGCATGATACACACTCCCATGTGTATGTATGTGCCTGCATGTGTGTATATGACTGCTCGTGTGTATGTGTAGGTATGTGTGCTGTAAACGTTTTGTGTTTAAGCAAATATCTATAATTAAATTTTATGCTGACGCCGCTGCGAAGTCTTTAACTATTACTACTTCTCTCCTACTCCAACTCTCTCCCACTCTCTTTTTACCTCTCTTTGCGGAATATCTACCGGAATTTATTTGCTAATTTGGTTTATTATACGTTGCAATGCTGTTGGTGTTACGTTAGTGACCATGAACATTGTGCCGTTGCCTTAATTTCTATGCAATACCGCAGGTGGCTTCATTTCATTGATTATCATTGGAGCTGCTGCTGCTGCTGCTGCTGCGGCTGTTACGGCATTTACTTTGAACTCGTTTTATTGATTGATATGTTTATTCTTTATGAATTGCATAATCCGTGGCTGGCATTTCAGTTTTTGTTGCTGGAATAAGTTGTTTCAAATTGAGCGGCATGGCATTTGCGCTCACGTAACGGTAATAGTAATGTTGTCGATAGAGTTGTTTGTGCTGAAAGTTTTCTCTGGCTACATGTTGCCGCAACATGCCGACAGCGATGAGAGATAAATAACTTTGCTAGGCATAACTAAATTGGTTTAGTCACACTTCTACTAGATTGAGGTTTAAAGAATTGAAAACCAGTAGAGCGAGGCTCACCAAATTAAATTTTTACTTAACAAATGAGTGTCCGAATCTCAAATTTAAAATATGAACAGATGTCTTCGCACCGCTTCTGTAAGTATATAAATCAGTATGGCTATAAAGTTTGGCTGCATACCAGTTGTCGATTCGTTGCGCTGGGTAAATTTTAAGTGTAACAATAGATACTATAAAGTGAAGGCGCTGACTCATTCTTCATTATCGGTCAACAAGTTTTGCTGTCTGGCCAAGTACAGCAACCCAGTGTTAAATCATCAGCCTTTTTCGGCGGATCTTACGCCGTGCGACTTCTATCAGTTTCCTAAATTGAAAACTGTCTTAACTTTAGAATCAGAAAATATGTAAATTTTACATGCAAGCTGCATAAGAATAACCGTTACTTTTTTATATTACGCGCGAACGCTCTGTGGGCTCGGCGGCGAGTGCTTTGTAACTTCGCTACACGAACGAGTGTTTGAGAAATTGAATGTCAGTCTGTTGTTTGCTTTGAAAATAAAACAAAAATATTAAAGGCAACTACATAATTCTCCGTATCAAAGCGATTATACATATGTAAGGCAAAGTTACTACACCAGTTGATGTGTGTTTATTTTTGCGATTTGTTGCTTTGAATATAAAAATAATTTTTGTTCTTTTATCACTTGTTTGTTTGTTTACGTTCAGCTTGAAATTCTGGTATTCAAACTGCGACATTGCGAAAACAAAATACATGGAAATATTGTTTTCGCTTTCGTGACTTATTCACCTTGTATGAAATCACCACTGTCCACATGTAAAGAGGGGAGAGCCCCTGTGTGTTGAGCACCAAATAAAGATATGTATGGACTTTATGATACATAACATATTCAATATATTTTTTAAATATAAAATTAATAAATATTATTTTTGCTCAATAAATTCAATAACGGGAAAAAATTCAAATATGTTATGCTATACTTATACACATACACTCATGCGTAGTAAAATAGGTATGTGACAAGAATGATAGAAACAAGATTGCGCCCATCAGAGAGTTGTGTGACGTCACGCTTGCCGAGTTGTGCAGTGTTGCCAACCATTTGCTCTTCGCAATAAATTTAGCGATTTTTGAATACCCAAAATGTGAAAATTTTTAAGTTTGGTGTTAGTTTCTTTTTTTAATTCCAATCTACCGAAACTGTAAGTTAAAAAAAAACTGTATTATTAAACAAAAAAAGGTTAAAAAAGGTCAGGAGAAGATTATAGTGGCTTATGAAAATTTGTTGGTTCTTATAAAATTTGATATTTTGGAAGTGAAAATTTAATTTTTTGTTCCTTTTAAGGTTATGGAAGAATATTAAATCTTCTTCTCTCAACTCTTCTTAACATTAAACACCTTTTTACACATTTTAAAAAGCGTTTGAATTCACTGAATGCGAATTAAAAGCTTAGAGGTGTAATCGCATCGGGCATCGGGCATCAAGAGGTGTATCCATAGTTAAAATAAGCAACAAAATAGCAGTAAATACTGAAGAAACCATAACGACATTTTTACAAAAAGAATACCTTATCTTGTTACATGACCTGAAATATAGCAAATAAGTCGTTCCCTTAACAAAAAACTTATAAATTAAATTGTACATAACCATACCACATTTATTTAAAAAGAAACACACATTTTACACGTAATTTGTCACGCATACAAAGTTCTTTAAGTAATTCAATAAAATTTTGGTGTTTTATTTTCTTTAAATGGGCATTTTAGTGCGTTTTTATATCCAAAGCTAGGCAACACTGCAGAAGCGAGAGAGAGCTTTGACTGCTGCAATCCGAAAAACACCAACAACAACTGCAATCGTGGACTATGCTACCAGATGTTAAAAAAAGTAAAGCTAAATAACACTGAGTGAATTATTGAACCAATTTTTAAAAAATTTATATTTTAAAAAATTATAAACATTACTTTTAATTGGAACAGATTAGAAAAATGTCATGAAGAAAGCACTAAAACTCCGAGGCTAAATAACAAAACAAAAAATACTAAATCAAGTTACGAAAATGGTAATCTGGCCATACTGTTGCTAAAACGACGTAACTCATTGTCAAATTCGCTGAGCGCAAAGTAACGGTACCACGATAGGCGCCATCTCATTATTCTTTCCATCACGGGTGTGTGACATTTTGGCCAGTTTCGACTAATTTATTTATTTATTTTGTATTTCTTTATTCATTTAATAATCTAAAAATGCGGTATTTCTTACAGCTGAATGCTAAAAAATTCGAACAAAATAATTCAACTTTTAATTTACTTACTAATTTTAATGAAGAAAATATATAACTTCTTATAATTTACAGGAAAATAATAGTACTTAGAGAATATTTAGAATTGTAGTAAAAGAATTTGTTGAATAAAATTTTGAATTGGTACTTTGTGGAAGAAAAATCCAAGCCAATATGATTTAAAATCACTTCAAATTCTCTCAAGGTAAATCAGAGCATTGGAAGTATAATCAGTTCCAACCATCGCTAATCTGAAACGGTCTTGATTTTGTAAGCCTCGCTGAGGAATATTGAAATAAATTTTCTCGAGTAGCGATAAATTTTAATTTAGCGAACACTTGTTACGAACACTCCCATACCAGCCACTTCCCATACCAAAATACACCCTTTAGTTACCCTTTCAGTTTTGGTTGTACGCTCTACAGTTTTAATATTTTTATTAGACGAACCAGCAGGTGCCGAGAATTTGGTTACTCAAAATTCTGCAAACGACTATTTTCTTGTATATGCAGACAATTTATTAAAAAAAAAAAATCGTTTACCTCTTCATTTCTCTCTTTACACAACAAATTCATGCATCCAACTCAGTACTTCAATGCTTTCACTTTGGCATTGTTTTTGTTTCGTTACATCATTAAATAGGTTAAGTTCGGTGCGAAGACAATGCAGTTATATTTCGGCGCTCCTTCGTATGCCTGAAATACGAAAACACTCACAAAAGAAAGAATTTCAACAAAAAGAATTAAAATGCTATCGGTTCTGTGGGCCAGCGAAAACGAAAGAGGGTCAAATATAGGCAGAGTGTTAATGTTTTACTTATATGAATATGCGTATGCCGGTATGCGGTATGTGTGAGTATGTCTGCCCAAGGAACTCAGCAATTCGATGATTGATTAATGATGATATTTTTTACTTATGCTGCGATTTGTTTGGAAGTGTTTGAATGGATGAAAAAAACTTAATTCGAAACTGTTGTATTTCAGCTTGTGCTTTTACGCCCTTCTGGTGAAATGAGTGCTTCCCACGCAGCGTGAGAATTTGATACAAATTTTATATAAATTAATTTCATATCACATAAACAGAATGCGGGCATAATTTCGGTCAGACTGAAGCAAAAGTAAACGAAATCATCTTCCAACTTCCTGTCCAAGCGCTATGCAACTGGTTGTAACAAATAAATAGCATGACATTTAACGATAAAGAATTCTTATTTGATGCGGTACAAATTTATGCACCAAAAAGGTCTTAAAAGCAATCGAATGCTTTGTATTTGGCATATGAATTTAATATTCTAAAAGGCGATCAGACTGGAGACACTTTTTCAAAAAAAGGTTTTTTGACAGATCATCCGTGACTACTGTCGAACTAAATATATACTTTTTTCAGTATTCAGTGACATTTTATCATGGAAAAACTTACGCCTCACAACGTTTAAAAATCGTAAAAAAAAAATCGACGCTCTGTGAAAAGTGTTCATCGCGCGCAAAGACCAACTTATGGTGTTCAGCGATGAGGCCCATTTTTGACTTAATGGCTACGCCAATAAGCAGCATTGCCGTATGTGGGCCGAAGAGCAACACAGATCCATTCAAGAACAGGCATTATATCCATATCGTTTGGTGTGGCCTATAGGCTGCAGGAATCATCAGCCCATATTTGCACAACATTTGGTTTCAACAAGATGTTAAGGCGGTACTTGCCATACAGCCCGCGAAACAATGGAATTTACTGCGTCGTCGTTTCGGTGTGTAATTTATCTTTCGTCTCGGAATAGTGGACTGATCATCAAGATCGTTTGATATCACACTTTTATTTGTGGGGGTATAAAAAATCTGCTTGCTTTGTGGATAAACCAGCTCCGATTGAGGCATTGGAAGCCCAGATTAATAAAGTTATTCACGAGGTACCGACCGAAGTCCTCCAGCGATCATTCAAAATTGGTGTTTACGGACGGCCGAATGACGGCGGAGTTGCGGCCAACATTTGAAAAGGATTATCTTTAAAAAAATAAATGTGATGAATGGTTCTACACAAAAATAATCAAGATTACCCAAGCAATTTGAATTTTCGTTTGTTTTATTTGAATTTAAATTCCGATACCTCTAAGTTGATTAAAGTTTGAAAATTTGCGTTGTATGGTTTTTATTGTAATATGAATTGAGTTAGTTTCGGTTAGCCAAGTTGCTTTTCTAAGACAAGACACTCGCTGGCACTAAGGCCTAATGTGACGTCTGCATTAGAATTCCTGCCCTAAATAAGTTACTTAAACCACTTAGATCTTTTTAAAAAGGTAACTATTGTATGTCGTCGCTCCAGTGAGACATTTTGCAAATTTCGCCAAGATCTTATATTTGGCACTGCTTCTCTGAAGTGCAGGACATTCAGAGAGGAGTTGTTGCACCGACTCAGTTTCTTCTTCATCTCCATTGCTCCTGCAGAAGTCATTGTGAGATAACTATGGCTGTTCACAGCTCACCCAAAACCATCAACATAGCAAACCAGAGCTTATATGCGGCTAACGCGATTGCAGGGTCATCCGTATGATCCGTAAATTATGAATTATATTTTAAACAAAAATCAGTAGTGTGTTTATAATTTTGGAACAGGGTGCTTATGAGAAGAAGTCATAGGCCTACGAATGATTAGTGGAGGGGTCAAGTATTTAGGCGTCGAAGTATTGCAATACTTTTAACTCTCTATTAGTTTGTTTGCTCTGTCACTGTTTACATAGAATATTCTGTTATAACCTATTTATGTACACCAATAACTTAACAATAGTTTCGATCTCTGTTAAATTCCAGAATTAGCAAGCCTTATTTGCTCTATCACTGTTCACATAACATATTCGGGTATATCATTTTTATGTACACCAATAATTAGACAGCAATTAGAGGTCTTTTAAATTTCAGAATTATCAAGCAGTTCCACTATAATCGAATTAATGCAGGCAACTGATTTTTGATATAGGGTTAATACAAAGGGCGTCATATTTTTGGTTTGCTTTTTTAGCATTAGATATTTTGTAGTTGTGAGGCTTTTACCTCGTATATTACAGAACATCTGTAGCTATGAGGTAAGGGTATTTTTCTTTACGCAAATGCTAACACACAAAACTTAATTAGTGATCCCTGTTTTGGTTGCATAATTACTACCCTGTCCACTCAAGAAAGTATCTGGTAAAAAATTTTTACATTTATAAGAATGCAGTCAGTGATAACCTAATATTTTCATTTCATTTCGGCAAGCAAAGCTGAGTTAACTCTATTGTAGAGAGCGGGTTCACGCGCTTTGAAGCAGTAACCATAACATTGGAATTTGTTAATTAAAATACGATGTTTAACCATCCCTACAATGCAACTTACTTGCGAATTGCTGTTACTAGAAATATGTTATTAGTCTGAGTAAATATGTAGTGAAAATTCCGCTAGATTTTCCATATCATGCTTCACCATTAAAATAATCTGAGCACAATCAGTAGTGTGTCATCAAAATTTCCAGATATCATCACCAACTTTTCGCCACCCAATTCCCTTCGCTGCTTGCCTCAGCCAACGTGATGATATGACTCAAATTTCAATGCGATTTCCAAGCTGATTGCTCACGTTCAACCGAAGAGGGGCTACAAAGAGTATCGCCAGCGCCAAAGTATAAAGTGATGTCGCGGTCAACAAAAGCAGCTATCAACTTTTTGTACAAAGGAATATGCCTGGTTGCGCGAAGCTCTTCAATCGCATTTGTTGTGCACAGATTTCTCCCGCATGACAGGCAACATAAGCAATAACGAGACATTATATCCTGTTGCTGGCACTATTCTACAAAGAACACGTGTACAAATTCATATGTGTGTGTGTGTGTGTGTGAGTGAGTTTGTAAACGGGTATAGCGACAGAAAAATCACCCAATTTGTGGTTTAGTTAAGCTGAGTGCAAAGCCTGGCTTATTTGTGTGTGTGGCGAATTGTCTATGTGTGAGTGTGTGTGTTGCAGTTATTATTTGTTGTTCTTATATTGCTGGTGTTGCCGCTGCTGCTGTTGTGGTTAGTGTGCCAGCAACCCAATTCATTGTGCCACTTTTCTTCGCCATCAACCACGACAACAACAAGAGCATCCACAGCCGCAGCAATAAAAGCAAACAACCAAGAAACAAAGTTCTACACCAGAAAGAACAACAATCGCAACAACAGTACCAACAGCAACAGCAGCAGCAGCATCAGCAGTAGCTCCATTTACGGCAGTTTCAATGACCGCAGTCGCCTTTGTACTCCTTATTGCTCATCTTCGCTTTGCGCTTTGCTGTGTTATTCGCACTGTGGCGCGCTCCTACCATGTTGCCACATCAGTCATGTGGCAATGACCACGAGTTGCTTGCTGCATGCACAACATCACTCGGTAAGCAGTTGTAGTTGCAGTAGTAGTAGTAGAGGCGGCGCGCAAAGTCAATTGTGCGAAAGCAAGTTGCAGCATTAATGTTGCACGCCACGTTGCACATTATGCGTGTCACATCACGCATGTGCGTAAATTGCTTTTGCTTCAAACGCCATTGAGGTTGAAGCTGCTGAAGTTGTTGCTATTATTATTATTGTTGTTGCTATGCCACCTGTTTACACTTTGACTTTAACTGGTTTCTTGCCACCGGTGCCACCGCCCGCCTCTGCTATTTGTTCGTTTGTCGCAATAGGCCTGTGGCATTGCGGCTCGACAGCTTGCCAAGCTGGTTATATACTACTATATTTTTGCTGTTGTTGTTGATTTCGTTGTTGTTGCCATTGAAGATGTGCTCGTACTGGTTGTTGCCACATTTTTTTCTGGTGCTGTTAGTGCTGCTGTCGCTGCAGTTGCTGCTGCTGTTGTCCTCCACTTAAGAAACTACCAGCGCTGATTGCAACATCTGCGCCCCCTGTGCGTCTGCCCCCTTCGGTAACTTATTTTATTTTATTTCTAAATATGTATTGCCGCTTGTTTGTGATGCTGCTTGTTTACTTGTTGTTGTAATTGTAGGTAGTTACTGTCGTCGATCGCACTGTAACATACACAACATAACTGTTCTTTCTGTCGAGCCGGTTTGTCTTCTGCATCTTGTTTGTTTTGTTCTCTCTTCTTTTTGTTTTTGTTTCTTTTCTGTATATTTCATTATTTAATTTTATTTCTACCAAAGTGCAATAGTAAAGTTTTTTTTTTTTATTTGCACTGGTTGTTGTTGTTTGCGAGCAGCAGCGCCTTGTTGCCCTGGGCGCCTATAAACATCTTCATGCACATATCCACACACGCGGGGCTATACGCTTCTCTCCATATATACTCACATATGCATGTGTGTGTATGTGTCTACTTGACTTTTGCCGCTGATTTATTTTCCACATATTCGGTCGTGTTATTTTCGGGATTGGAATGTGCCGATAATTCTGTTTGGGAAAATGTTTTGTTGTTTTTGTTTGATGCTTGTTCACAGCTTGTCTTGTAGGAAATGAAAGTTTGTGAACTGCCTCAAGCTATTCATGTTGTTGTTTTATTTTCTGGTTTTTTCTTTCGTTAAAACAACATTTAATCGCTTCTTCTCAGAATTGTAATTGCGCCCAAGTATTCCTCAAGAACACAATTAGCGCATCCAAACCACAAGTATTTAATTGCATTTCTTATCAGTTAAATAAGATTCCGTCACTTTCCACAAGAACCTGTAACTTTCTTTCAAAAAAGTATGTTAATTTTTCCTTTTTATTATTTTCCCAATAAATCTATTATCGTAAACCTATTTTTGTCGAATAAAAAACACGTAATTTTTTGTCCGAGTTGCTTAATTTAGTTGAGAAAAGCAGGCGAGTAAACTTCTATGTGGCTTTTAGTCTTCTAATCAAACTGTTGGCTCTCTACATACGCGAGTGGTGCCTTATCTCGAATAGCGGTCATGCAGGCCGCACCACCTGGTATATTCACACTTTGAAAAACTTTTCTGCATCGTTTAACGCCAGAACAGCGTTTCCAATTGTCGAAATTTACATGGAAAAAATAAATCTGTTCGCGAAGTTCTTAGAGCAAAGTGTTGAAGAAGATGCCGAAATATCGATTTGTCAACTTTTTGGCCTTTCGACTAAGTGGAAAATTTTACGTAAGAATCTTAGCTTACGTGCGTAAAAAATACAGCTCGTGCAAGAATTGAAGCCAAATCACCATCGCTTGCGTCACATGCTTGCTGATTGAGCTCTTTTAGATATATTATTTTGATTTATTGGCAAAAGTATTCAAAAATTAGACTCGAATGGTTCGAGCAACTGATAGCCGTGCCGGAAATATGCCGGACTCAAAAAAGAAATGCCATGAAATTATCTATGAGATTATAGTAAGAAAAATAACTCATTTCAACAATATTTATGTTTTTTATTATCATTTTAACTTCTCAAGCTCTTAAAAAACACCCGATATCATCCGATCCAGTATTATTATTTTCATTATTGGATATACCTATAGCCCCTTCTCTTCGCCATCGTCCTAAACGTGCAAGCGAAGGCGGACACTCTAGTCATGCTAGCGCGCACTGTCGGACTGGAGGTCAACACTACCAAGACGAAGGCTATGAGAGTAAACCACAATAAACCAAGACATATGTATAATGGCTGACGGGTCCACGATGGAATTTGTGAAAGCTTCTGCTTCCTCGGCTGCACTATCACAACAGACGACGGAGCAGATGCAGATATCAACTGCAAGCTAAACAAAGCCAGGATGGCGTTCGGGCCAATGCATACAGTATGGGCGAGTTCGCAAATCTCCAGGCGCTCTAAACTACGAATATTCAGCTCACATATGAAGTCACTAGTTGCACGAAAGTGAGATATGGCTGGTCTCCAACAGCATCACACAGAGACTACAATCTTTCATCAACAAATGTAGACAATTCTAGCCGAACCCCATCAGCAATGACGCGCCATGGAGATCAACGACTGTGGAGCCCATCCCATGGCAAATCAAACGCGGAAAGTAGCATTGGATGGGTCACATGCTTAGAAAACCACCAGATAGTATCACGCGAATGACACTGGACTGAAACCCGCCAGGGAGCAGAGGTCGCGGTCGCTCAAAGATTACTTGGAGAAGGACGATGTTGCGCGAGCTAGCAAATGCCGACATCATGTGGGACGGTGCAAACAAGCCGACAGCCCAGAAGCGTGCACGATGGAGGAATCTTGTCTAAGCCCTATGCTGCCGAGTGGAGTAAATCAGGATAGCTAAAAAAAAATAAAGCACTACAACCTTCAGATCTACTGTATCACGTTCATGCATTTAGAAAATATCCTTAATACAGTGACTATTCGCATCACATTACGGCGTAAATCTTCTGTTTTCGAGAGGATTGCTTGTATGTACCCAAAGTCCCTGAAGTTCATAGTGCCATTATTAAGTGGTCACCCAAGAATCCGTTGCATTTGATACAAGAACTTGCAATGCAGGAAAAAATCGGGTCCCATGCTACGAGTACGGTTTGATAAGTCCGTTATTTTTTTAAATTCTTCGCAATACCATTAAATTCAACACAGCTCATGTCAATTGCCGTTGCAACTGTCAAATTTTAAGCAGGTTGCGTCATTTAATTTGGGTTTCACAGTGATTCACAGCAGACGGTCTCGTAACTGAACGTAAATGGAAAACTGAATTTCGTATTTAGCATAAAAAAGTTAGCGCCGAAACAATAAAAATACTTCATAAATATTATAAAGGCTCTGCACCAGCAATTTCAATGGCTAAAAATTGGTTTACTGGTTCCTGGTTCTGGCCGTACCAGTGAAAGTGGCATTGAATGTTATTCAGAGCTTTTGGATGGATTTTATATAGATTTAAAGCAAAAACGTCGTCATTTGACAGAGAAAAACGTGCACTTTCATCAAAGCAACGCTAAGTGCGCCCATGGAAGAAAAATGCATTAATTGGGCTCAGAACTGTTATTTCTATCCAGCATATTTTGCAGACTTAGATCCCTTTGAGCTTTTTTTTTTCATTTTCAAATCTGAAGAAATGACGGGATGTTAAAAAATTGTGCCCGTTCGATGAGGTCATCACTGAAACAAACCGCCTTTTTTAAGGTCCTTAACAAAAAATTTAATTTGTAAGGGATAAACCAATTAGAAAAATGCTGGACCAAATGTACAGAACTGAAATTAGATTACGTTGGGAAATAAAGTGCGCTTTTGTCCATAAAATATCTTTCGTTCCAAATGCTATTGAATTATAAAACTCTGGTATCGTATCTTTACAGTGAATATTTTTAAGCACTCTTGTACGAAATGTATTTAAAAAATGAGAAATTTATATTTTCACTCTTTCACTTATCTTTCTAACTAAATTATAATAAAATTGTAGGGATGTAATTAGAAAATTTATAAAAATCTTTGACTGCCTGCTTGTACATAGCCGACGTGTGGTTCGCACCATATATCGGGGCCTAATTGTGGCCTGTGCCATTTATGAGGCCGCTGTATGGTGCGAATCGGCGTCAACGGCTATTGGCCGACGTCATCTGATGGCTAGCCAGAGTATTATGCTGCTTGCCTGCATGCCTGTATGCCGTACATTAAGTACGGATGCATTGCAGGTGTTGTTGGGTGCGCCTCCTCTTGACCTTATAGTCATACAGCGTGCTTCAGGTTGTATGCCGCTGCTGCGAGATGCATGGTTATCCGACGGTGATGTAGGAAGGGGGTATTTAGAGTGTAAAAGGTTACTGTATATTCGGGATGTTTCCTTTGTCGGGAAAAATCCTGATCAGCTTAGGGTTCCTCCTTACAGGACAGAGGGCTTGTCTACAAGTGAGGAATGTGTTTGTGGGTCGGCAAGAGAAGACTGGGTGCACGTCCTCTATGAGTGCCCAATGTACTCACACATTAGGGATCTTGTGGGTGTGTGGATTAGTTGGACTGATGGACGGTATGATGTGAATGGTGTGATTGCCAGCCGTCGGAATGTCGACGGCGGAGAAATTTTAGGCGTTCAGTTGATTAGTTTTTAGCTATTCTTGTCTGTGTGTTTTGTTGTGGCTTTGGGGGTTTTAGGTGTGGGGAATTGCCACCAGTCGAGAGCTGTATGGAAGCTCAACTGGTAGTAGTCTCGGCTACGAAGTCTGATCGGATACTTAAATCTGGTACCACGGGGAACAGGGGCCCTCGGAGCTTGCTCCGACCTGTTCTTGAGGTAGGCCCTTCGGGGTGTATCGAGGTGATTGTGATTTAACACCCAAATGCGGGTACAGCCTTTTTGGCTCGATGTGGAGTTGCATTGCAACCGGGTGCCGGACCCATAGTACGGCAGAGGTTTAGAAAGGCCTCGAACCCCACCAAGGTGGTTAGTGTGCCCATTCCACACTGCCAATTGGTACCTTAAATGCTTTTTGCATTTTTGGGGCGCTGATCAACGCATTTATTTGATCCGTTGTGCTTTTGAGCACCGTGGCCGGTAGGAATCCACGTTAAAACCATCGGACGCTGACTGCTTGTACACTTTAATCTTCCGAGCATTTAAACCGAGTTGGACGAAATTCCTACTGATGGGTGCATCAATACCATAACTCTCCAGGTGGCACTGTCTTCGATATATTTTTAAAAATATTATTTATAACCCAATGCGGCTAATGTTAGAAACATTCCATAGCCACTCACGCTAAGAATGGTTAGGTGAAAACAAATTAGTGGTCAGGTCGAGAAATCTTGAAAAACCGCATTCATGATCCCTTTTCGTTCTATGGGACAGTAGCTTAGCAATCCCATACATATAACATGGCAAGTGGAATCTCAGAAATATTCAATTGAATGGCGCAATGATCCTCACGTTGGTGATGTTACAACGCCGATGCGATTTTAAGAAGATATTATGACGGCCGCCGTAGCCGAGTAGGTTGGTGCATGACTAGCATTTTTCATGCAAAAGTGGATTAAATTTTTTTTGTATTTGGAAATCTATGAAGAAAGAGTAGATTGATATTTTTTGTTTTCAAATCTATTTTCTGCCATGAAAAAGTCGATTGAATTTTTTTTATTTGGAAATCTACTTTCTGCCTTGATGATTTTTTGTGTGTGGAAATCTATTTTCTGTGAAGAAAAAGTAGTTCGATGTTTTCTTATTTTGAAATCTATTTTCTGCCATAAAAAAGTCGATTGAATTTTAATTTTTTTTTTTTTGTATTTGGAATACTCTTTTCTGCCTTGCAAAAGTTGATTGTTTTTTTTTTTGTTTTGTTTTGATGTGGAAATCTATTTTCTGCCAAGAAACAGTCGATTGAATTTTAATTTTTTTTTTGTATTTGGAAATCGCTTTTCTGCCTTGCAAAAGTTGATTGTTTTTTTTTATTTTGTTTTTATTTTTTTTTTGATTTGGAAATCTATTTTCTGCCAAGAAACAGTCGATTAAATTCTCTTTTTTTTTTGTTTTGTATTTGAAAATCTATTTTCTCCCATGAAAAACTGGATTGAATTTTAATTTTGTTTGTTTTAAAACTCTATTTTCTGCCATGAAAAAGGCGAGTGAATTTTAATTTTTTTTTGTATTTGTGTATTTGTAAACCTACTTTCCTGCCATGCAAAAGTCGATTGAATTTGGGTTTTTTTGTTTTTTATTTTATATTTGCAAACCTATTTTCTGCCGTGCAAGAGTCGAATGAATGTTTTTCTTTGTATGTGGAAATCTCTTTGCTTTGCTTATATTCGACGTACATTTTGCCCCAATTGAGGTATTTTAAATAGTTTTTCCATCAAGAAGCGGCAAAATGTCATCAAATTAGCCACGACAGTCTGGTCTACCTCACCGGAACGACCCGGACTTATATTCAGCCAAGAAATGAAACTTCAACAGGATTTCCATAACATTTACGGGTAGTGTTTTTGCTGTTACAACAACAATAAAAACTTTTCTGATTATATCTTGAAATTATGTAGATATGTTTCGAAAAAGTAACCTTCCGAAATGCTTGAATAAGGAACAAATGATTTACTCTTCCACTTGTGTAAAAAATTTTAATAAAAAATTATATTTTTATAAAAACCAAACTCTATGAATTACATGACAGAATTTATGTCGAACTCACTCCCATGTAAAAATGTGCCCAGTAATAGCATTTCCCATTTATTAAATTCTATTTATTCTACCACAATAAATTACTATTTTTAGGTCATTTTGCTCGCATGTCCACCTTTTTTACTAGCAAATTTAAAAAAAAATATCTCATATTAATCTGCGCTGCCGCCCCACCTCAGCAGGCGGGTAAACAAGTGCGCATAACCTGAGACATGCTAACATTTTATTTATGTCTATGCATGCTTATGTATGTATGTATGCCCATTCGATTACAAACATACATGCGAGCAAGTGCACATGTCCGTACAAATATCTGTGTAAGAGCACGAGGCTTGGTTCGGCTACATTGGCACATATCCTTGACTGTGCGGACAGATCACAAGCGCAGCATACCTTTGGTGGATATACACACCTACATATGCACGTACATACATACATACTTACGAATGTACGTGTCGTACTTGAATGCGTAAATAGTTATGTGTCTAACGGTTGTATCGACTGTAAACCAGTCAAACGCCTATTGCTAACATAAGTCGACTAAGCTAAAGTTGTTTTGACTTTTTGCTGTTGTTTACCATGGAATTGGCATTGCACTCAAAACAGAAAATCTATACCTACACAATTTTTTGTGATTTGTTTTCAATAATTTTTCATGCTGTTGGTCATGAGTTTAGCTGAAAGCCATTTAAACAAACAAAAGTTGTAAATTAGTTGCGATTTTGTAGCATTTTTTTAGATTTTCGGTTTGTATTTTTCATTAACATAATTCCGAAATTATTTAAAATTTAAGCTTTCTTGGAAACTACAGTGAGGCAAAAATGAAGTTTTTAATTTTGTTTTATTTTTTGTTTTCTTCCATACAACGCTTGAACGCTTCTAGAGAAGAAAATGCAGGCGTTGTCAGTAGAAAAATTAATTAAAATCAATGGGAGTGTTCAGCAATTTCAATTTCAGATTGGAGCTAATTTTTCCAGCAGGGTTTCTTTGACACATCGCGCATGCCTACGGTAAAATTAAATACATAATCTTTTTCAGTATTCATTGACATTGCATCAAGGATAGACTTAAGCCTCAACAACGTTTACAAATCGTACAATTGTACTGCGAACTTATGATGTACGTAACCGTCCTAGGGATGAGACGCGTTTTTAACTAACTTAATGGCTACGTCAATAAACAATATTGCCATATTTGGGCTAAAAAGCAACCCGCAGCCATTCAAGAACAGCAATTACATCCATTGATAATAAGCGTTTGGTGCGGTCTATGGGCTGGAGTAATCATCGACCCATATTTCTTCAAAGACGAGACTGGCGCCAATGTAACATTGAATGGCGAACGCTATCGCGTAATAATAAACGACTTTTTGCTGCCGGAAATTGAGGTCCGAAATCTCCACAACATTTGGTTCCAACAATATGGCGCTGCTTGTTATACAGCCCGTGGAACAATGGATTTACTGTGTCTGCGTTTCGGTGAGTAATTTATCTCTCATCTCGAATCAGTGGATTGGCCACCAAGATCGTTTGATATCACACCTTTGGACTTTCAATTGTGAGGGTATAAAAAGTCTACTTGCTTTGTGAATAAACCAGCTTTGATTGAGGCATTCGAAGCCAATATTACTCAAGTTATTCACGAGATACCGACCGAAGAAGTCCTCCAGCGAGTCATTCAAAATTGGTGTTTACGGATGGCCGAATTACTACATTTGAAAAAGATTATCTTTAAAAAATAAATGTCATGAAATCCAATAAATTTGTATTTGTATTGTAAATTTGTAAATTTGTATTTGTATTTATTTCGATGAAAAATCCGATACCTCTAAAACATTGATCACTCTTTACTAGTTTTGTGGCGAAAAAATATTTGTCTAGTTCACAAGTATCAAATATGATTGACGTGCGACGCCATTTCTAAAAATTATAAATCAATGAATGGGCTTATCAATGCACGTCAATGCAGGGTGGCTATTTTCAAATTTTTTGGGTGTTGAAGTTCGGGACACGTAGGACATTCTAGGCGGTTGAGGTGACAAAAAGGTCATTACTAGCCTAACAGGACAAATGGAAGAGTTGTTTTTTAAAAAGCGAAAAAAAAAATTGCTGAACTTTTCTCCTAGGAAATTAAGTATACGCAATGGACACCTTTGGCTATGTTTTCCACTTTGAAGCTTTAAGGTCCTTAGAAAATTTATTTGGTGAAAAAATGAAGAACTGCGTTTGTAGTCAAATCTGTTGTTTCATGTGCATATGAAATTTTTGCTGGATAACAAAAAAAGTTGATTTGTTTTGTATAATTTTACCATTTATTTGGGTTGATGTAAAGATGTGCTCGTTCTCGATATGACCGGGCGGTTCACCGCTGACCAAGCACTGTTTAGAATTATGAAATATCATTTTACGCCGTTATTTACTATCACCATTTTTACTTTTACTATTTTCCTTTTTTGTTATTTAGTTTTTTATAAAATTTTTTTTTTTTGCCGTTTTTTGTGCTTTTGAGGTTGTGCTGAATTCGCATAACTGCCGCCACTCCGTACAGTTGGCGCGTAAATATGTCGAAACATGTTGTACACACACACAAACAGTTGAGTCTATTAATTGATAAACACACAGAAAAACTCGTCAGCTTCTTCATGCGGTCACTCCACACATTCTGCAGACGTTGCACGCATCGAGTTTTGTTACACGTTGGCGCGATTAAAGTGTAATAATGACATGTATTAACCAAAACACGCTAGTTGAGTGATGTAGACCAAAAAAAGAGAACTGATAAATCGAATAGCCAAATAATCCAGCAACAAACCGTTTTTGCTGCGCCACAATAAGACACACACGTAGCAGGCTCGTTCGCACCTAACCAGACTAAACACTAATCGATGAATATAAAATATTCTCAGGCACTCGAAATCACATAAACGCCGTCTCAGCGTACCGGATATTCATACAAATAGCGCAGCGCTGGTGTGGTCAGCAACTGGAAGTGGGTGTGGAGAGTTTACTTGGCCAAAATCGTTGCCATGCGTCCATGTGCCTCAAATATCATGAGTGCTGCATGTGAGTGTGTTGGGCATGTGGTATTATGTGTGCGTGCGTGTGTGCAATTTGTTTTTCAAGTATGTAACCGCTTTGGCCAACCTGTTAATGAAATCTCGCACTAAATTGTTAAGTGCTGAAAAATATTTTTTAACTCGACGATCACATTTCGTATGCCAAGCATGCGGGTACTATTTCACACATTACTGCAAGAATTTGTTGAGTTTTATAGTACATAGAATGGGAGAATGTGCGAATGGGCGAACGGGTAAATGGGTGTAGCAGCATACACCGCTAAGCATAACAAATGGATGCTGAATCGTTAGAGGCGTTCTTAAATAGTTCTAAGTTCTACATTTTTAAACGGTTGAATGGAAATTGGAGCAAGTCGAAGGTAGAGAAATCAATTTAAAGTTTCGAAGTGGTCA
The DNA here is from genome assembly GCF_027943255.1 of Anastrepha obliqua. Taxonomy (NCBI): domain Eukaryota; kingdom Metazoa; phylum Arthropoda; class Insecta; order Diptera; family Tephritidae; genus Anastrepha; species Anastrepha obliqua. Next base: position 137,967,321 of record NC_072892.1, on the reverse strand, counting down.
TAAAAAGGGAATACTGTTACAAAAAACGCAATTGTTATGCGTTCAAAGTGGTTAGTTGAAATCAATTTGCTTGCCGCAGAGAAGTTAACAGCCTAGTAATTATTACATGCCGTAATTTTAGTTGTAGATGTTGCTAGCCAAACCATTTATTTACCCTTTTAATTCATACTTTGGTAAGATTATTTGTGTAATCACCAGCCGTATTGGTGGCCCAGGTTTTTTTCCCAGGTTGCACTTTAATCATAAATCATTTTTGGACTCTCAGATAATTGTTGGTAGTAGAGAAGTTATATCATCGTAAAATGAGTGGCAGACAAAATTTTTATCGATTTTATTTTATCGATCACAAAAAATGAGCTGGATGTGTAATAAAAAAACGAGAAAAATGATTTTTTACTACTTTAATAAATAATACATTTTTTACATTTTACAGTGCATTCTCATTACAACCGTCTAATAAAGGTCATAACTGGTATTTAAGACGGTTTTTTTTTGTTTCTTAGTTTTGACCCTCAAATATTCAGCGTTGACCCTTTCATTGACCTACTGATGTTAGTAGTAAGGTGATATTAGTAATGGGACAATTCGGGTACTAACTGATTATTAAATATACCTTTTATTTATTTTTTTTTTGTTTTCAAGAAACTGTGAACGAACAAAACAAAAACAATTTTTTTCTTAAAATTTTTTAACAAAAAATTTTTTTTTTCCTCGAAACAGTTGAGATTTGACAATTTTTCTTCCTCAAATTTGTTTTCATAACCAAAAACGATTTTTCTTCTCAAAACTTTTTAACAAAAAAAAAAATTTTTTTTTCTTAAACCAAAACACAATTTTTTTTTTCAAAAGAAAAAAAAATTTCTTCTCAAGCCAAAACAAAAAAAATTTACAATTAACAATTAGCAATTTTTTTCTTCAAAATTTTTATATAACCAAAAACGATTTTTCTTTTCAAAATTGTTTAACAAAAAAAAAATTTTGTGACAATTAAAAGTTGAGATTTGACAATTTTTTTTTTCAAAATTTTATTTATAACCAAAAAAAAAATTTTTTCTCAAAACAAAACAAAATAATTTTTTCTCAAAACAAAAACCAATATTTTCTTAAAAATAAAAAAAAAAATTTTAATAAAAAGCTGAGATTTGACAATTTTTTTTCTGAACATTTGCTTATAACCAACAATAATTTTACTTCTCAAAATTTTTAATTTAAAAATTTTAAAACAAAAAAAAATTTTTTTCCTAAAACAAAAAAAAATTTGTTTTCTGAAAACAAAAAAAAATTCTTCTCGAAACAAAAAAAAAGTTGAGAATGTTTTTTCTCAACATTTTTTTTTCAAATATATTTTATTTCATTATTTATAATATTTATTTAGATACGTTTTATTTTGTTTTTATAAACCTTTTTTTTAATTTGTTATATTTTATTTGTTATAAATTAGTATTTTTTAGTTATTAAAAGTAACCTAAAATGTTTCACTTTAGAAAACTCGATTCCAAAATGAAGTGTTGAATAAATCTCAAAATTATATTTTTTTCAACAACTCTTTCCAAAATTTTCAATATTAAGGAAATGTAAAAATTATAAATTTGTTTTTTGTAGATTTTTTCCAGTTCACTTATTATTTTCGAACTTACCAATAAACCGATTTTCAGACAAATTTAGGACAAAGCCTGAAATAATTGGATGACTTGAAATGGAGTCACGCACTGAAATCTTGTTCTACCTCACAGAAGAAATTATTATTGTATTAGAAAATTACGAAATTGAGTCTTTACAACAAAGCTTTTGATTTCTCCCAAAGATATTTTATTAATAAGTGAAAAATATTTTGTACAGCGTGACATCCACTTTTGGGGTATACGGCCGTCCATTGAGCGTTTGGAATTCGATTGATTTGTTTCCCTAAAAGAACAGAAAAATAAGAAATTGAGCCTGTGATTCGAAATTTTTAAAATGAGTCGTGTTCCGCTTGAATAACGTTAGAAAATCGAATATCGATAAACGAAAATCCGGTTATCAGCCGAGACGCTGATGCCACTTAGAAGCTGTGACTCGATTGACTCGATTGGATTATTTTTTGTGTGCTACTGTTAAAGATAATTGTTACGCCAAACGTCCCGTGACGAAGCAAGAGTTGAAACTGGAAATACCAGTTGTTAGTTATGACCTAAGTGCCGAAATTCGCCAAATATTATTCCTTCACTTAAAACCTCAACCGGGTCTATAAAGTGCAGATTCGCGCGCACTTCGACACCTCTGTACGTATTTCTTCACTATTAATCCTATGTAAAATACGTTCTGGTATAACATTTTGAGCCGCGTCGCTTGAGCTTACCACACATAACTTTCGTTGTCGCAAGCGCTAATAATTGTTGCAACACACGCTTGCGTGTATTTTATAGTTGATGTCGCGTATAGAAAATTTTATAGCTTGTCCTATTATTGTTGCACAGTCTATTGGCTAAGTTCTGTGTGGGAAATTTAATTGCAATTAACTGGACTTACCTTTAAGTGAAAACGAGAAGAGTGTGTCAACTTTGGCTTTCGAATACTTCTTAGTTGCACGCCAACGCTTGTAATCCTTCGGTGGTGGCGCGTTTGACACTCGCACTGTTATACGGTTCACGCTTACTTTTATGTTGGCTATCTTTATTGGATTTGTGGCTATGCAAATTTGCCACCCGGAACTGTGCTGCTAAAGGAGAAAGTTTTCGATGCCAGACACTTCAGCTGCAATGATTCAAAAAAGTAGATAAACGAATTTAATTAGTATTTAATTATCATTCATTTGCAAAAATATTACAATGAAAAGAAGTACAATACGCTAAAGTAGAAAATTTTTCTTTTGGGGAGCGGGTGAAACGGGGTGATCATTTCATGTTACGCGGCTATGGTCTTAAAATGTATAAATCATCTTTTTCCCGCAGCGAGTCAGCGAGTGCCTACATTAAGCGATATAATTTTACCAAAACATTTTCTCATGAAACACTACCTTCAGTTGTACCCACTTGTGATGTGAGGTTGCGCATTTTCTTCCATATAAAAGACTTCCGGACATCTGCTTTATATGGAAGAAATTTCTCAACATCGCATGCAAAAAAATATGTCGAAAATACGCGTTTTTGAGCGACTTCTAACTTCCACTTTATTCGATTGAAATTGCATGAGCTACAAACAAAAGGTACCTCAGAATCTATCCCGTTTTTCATTTTAGTACTATCCGTATACTGGCTTACCGGAGAAAGTCATCCTAGATACTTGAAGACATTATTATTAGGACATTTCCAATAGGTCATTTCCCACTAAATACTTCACTCTTTTCGGGATATTTGAGTTAGAAGATTTTTTTCTGTTCTTAGTTAAAGGGTTTGTCAATTAATACAACTCATTATTATTTGCTAATTAATTTTTTATTTACTCATTTAATTATTCCCTCAAAATTAAGCAGATTCCGTGCCAACGAAAACCTTTAAAACGTTTTTGTCGCATTAAAAATTTATTTCACAGTATTACTACCTTTAACTTCTCTCAATTCGTTTGGTGGCACGTTGAGCATTCAATAGTTCCAACAAAAATAGCTATGCAAAACATCTGCTGATTAGTTCTGCGGACTGTGGCTCGTCTGGTATTCGAACTTAACTTGACTCCATCCAACGGCTGCTATACTTTGGTTCATCTGTCACATTAAATGGCTTGAAATGTACTGTCTCGTCGCAGCAGCAGACACTTTGCTTGTTTTAATTTGAAAAGGCTCTCGTAGAGAATGAATTCATGCCAGCAGTAAATAGTCGCTGCATCAAAGTTTATAGTCGAATAATTGAAAAAATACCACAGCGCATTGGCGAACTTCAAAGGGACAATTGAGAAAGATCATTAAAGTTTATTTGGTTTTGGTTGCCTGCAAACACCAGCACAGTCAACACGCTGGCATTTTTAAATATAGAGGGACAAACTATTTTTTGTTGACCATGAAATAGTTGTTGTTTGCAACAGAGTGCAAAAGGTAGTAAAAGTGTAGCTATCGGTTTCTTCGTGGTAGTTAGAAGTAGCGCTGCGAGGTTGTATGGTGCACTGCATTGGATAGATAGAAAATTGGACATGTTGTTCAGAGGCCTGCTGCTTGCTATAAGGGCAATAAGGATTCAGAGAGACGGACATGAGATTTTAAGTGCTGCAGAGTAGGGCAGTACTAAGAAAATACTTTTCTGAGGCTTTTGGATATTCTTCAAAAATTGTATTCAAGTCGAGTGTAAAAAAAAATATTTAAGGGGTTAGTTGTAGTAAGATGCCCGAAAAACTGATGATTTTTAATAATTTTTTTTGTTTGCTAGTCAATTACTTTATTTTACAAAAACAAAAACATAGCATTAGTACATCATGTTTTGACTTGACTTTAGCAAAATTTACAAATAAAAATGTATATATGGAAAAGTTATCGCTGTTTGTGTGGAGCTCGTTTCTCTAGAAGCCCCTTGCGGTGATCATCACAAGTCTTTGGAGATTCATCTAAACTCAATCGGACAAGAGAAATAAGTTTTATCAATAGATAATCTTGGCAATATGGCTGCCTTAGGAAATATATTTCAGGTTTTCTAGAAAAAAAACGACAATTAATTGTTAAAAAAAAATCGAAATTTTTGGTAAAAAATATTCTTCGATCAGTCACGAGTTTTTCAATGTGTCTCAAAAGCAGTATACATTTTATTGAAATCTACCAAGCGGTTTCTAAGTTGCAGTGATCACCAGTTCAAAAAACATTCGTTTTAAGAAAAACGCATTTAAAGTTTAGCTACATGCTCGCTAACGCTCCGGAGCGCCCGAGCGCCCTTTGTTAGTTGTTGAATAACTCGAAAAGTATTTATCGGATTCACTTCAAATTTTCACACAGTATTTTTCATGATATTACTCGTATGCTTTAAGAAAATGCAAAGAAAAAAATCCAACTTTTTGAAAATTCTGACCACCCCTAACCCCTTAAAAGACTCCAAACAATTTACGTGTTTTCAATGCTTTAAAAGATATTTATAAATTAAATTCCAATTGTAGAAATAAAATAAAATTTTAACCCCAGAAATTATCATCTTTGATTGGTGGAACGCCCGTCGTTTAAGTAAAAATAGGTCTAGAAAACCAATACTGAATAATATTTTGCCAAAAGATTGTTCTGAGTTGTATAGACGAACGCAGAGTTTTAAGCCGACTGCGAAGAGCTGGTAGTTTTTTATGAAGAGCTTTTTCATGGCAGAAATACATGCGGAGATTTGCCATTGCATGCCAAGAGGCGACCTGTATTGGAAAAAAAACTTTTTTTTATCATTTGGTGTTTCGTGCCTGAAGTTTCGAAACCGGCTATTTTCCTATGATAGGCACACACCAACCCATTCGGCTATGGCTAAATTTAAACCCAAGCACATTTATACTGATGCGTATTTTCTCTAAACGCTAATGACTTGGTGAGAAACATTCGCTGCTCTACTTTTATTTTTACTAAATAGGCAGATATATATCAGAATAGAGGCATGCAATTCGACATTCAAGTCCATTATGTTCTCTATTGCTCGCAATACCTCATCTAGATCCAGTTCTTTTGAGAAATCTAAGATGGTACTAGACTGGATTGGGAATATGTACCTCTCTCTTGGCCGTACCAAACCGAGATACTGATTTCACCTTCTTGCTACAGCATCGCATTTAAGAAGAAAAACTGAGATTCATATAAATTGCGACCAATTTAGAGGTATCAGATTTTAAATTGAAATACAGTAACGAAAATTCAAACTGATTGAGCAATTTTTATTATTTTTGTATAGAGCCATTCATCACATTTATTTTTTAAAGATAATCTTTTTCAAATATTGGCCGCATCTGCGCCGTTATTCGACCATCGGTAAATACCAAGTTTGAATGACTCGCTGGAGGACTTCTTCCGTCGGTATCTCGCGGAGGACTTTAGTAATGTTCACTTCCACTGCCTCAATCAAAGCTGGTTTATTCACAAAGCAAGTAGACTTTTTATACCCTCACAATTGAAAGTCCAATTATGTGATATCAAGCGATCTTGATGATTAGTCCACTGGTCCGAGGCGAGAGTTAAATTGCTCACCGGAACGACGACGCAGTTAACCTATTGCTTCACGGGCTGTATGGCAAGTAGCTGCGTCTTGTTGGAACCAAATGTTGTGGAAATCATGGGCTTCAATTTCTGACAGCAAAAAGTCGTTTATGGTTACGAGATACCGTTTGCCATTCACTGTTACATTGGCACCAGTCTCGTCTTTAAAGAAATATGGACCGACGATTCTACCAGCCCATAGGCCGCACCAATCGGTTGTTTTCAATGTATATAATGGCTGTTTTTGAATGGCTTCGGGTTGCTTTTTAGCTCAAATTCAGCAATGTTTATTTTTGATATAGCCATTAAGCCAAAAACGGTCCTCATCCGTAGGACGGTTGTGTACGCCACAAGTTGGCTTTTCACAAAGCGTCGAGTTTCGTATTACAATTGTACGATTTGTAAACGTTGTTCAGGCTTAAGTCTTTTCTTGATACAATGCCAATGAATACTGAAAAAAATTATGTATTTAAGTTTACAGTAGGCACGCGTGATCTATCAAAGAAACCCTACTGGGAAAAAGTACCTCGAATCTGATCATCCTTTGGAAGCAAAAGAAAATCTGTCTGACTGTTTTCTCACATTAAAAAATCCATCGAATGCTTAAGCGTATGAAAAATTTGTAAAAGAAATGTTTTGGAGGATTATCGCGAATAGTAAAAAAAATCAAAACCCGAACAATCCAACTCACCAATAAAAACACAACGTGAAGCAGTCATTTGTGACTAAATAGCGAGCGACTACTCTGTTGCTGCTATAGGAACCATTCAGTCATTAAGGATACCTAAGAACGACGATGACTACACCCTATTAGAGTTATGAAATATGCGTAGGAAGGAGGGCCATTGACTGTGGAGATGTAAGCAAACATCAGAAGTATAAAATGCAACAACTGTATCACACGTGCGAACCACGCAGGCACACACTAACTAAAATGAGCATAAAAATAAACACTTACATACATGCATATATACCTACATGCATACATAGACGCATACATACATACATATGTACGTACCTTTACTCATATTATATTTAAGTACCCGCATTGAAAATTATGGGCAGATAACATTACAAATGCTTTCTAATCCGCCGAGTGGCAGGATAAGGATAGCCCAGTCCTCCTAGCTAGCTGGCCCTTGAATGGCAACAGCAATCACCATTCACCGCCGCACCGTCATCGCTGCCTTAGGACAGTCAACACAGAACTGTCATACAGTTGGTTGGTTGGTTGACTGGTTGGCTGGCTGGTTGTTGACGCTGCAACAAAGTACATATACAGCTGGAACTTGCATGCTGTCATATAATAACTGAATTGGCCTGCCACCCAGCGCAAGAGTTCTTCGGTCTGTTTTATAAGCGTAATTTTGTCAATGTTTTAATGTCGCTGTTTTTATTTGAACTCACAATTTTACACGTAGGCAAATATCAGAGTATGTCTGAGTATGCATGCGTGCGCGTGTGTGTGTGTGTGTTTGTATGTACGACTGCTCGGTGGAGCACTCTCATCCTGCTGCAAAGCATTTTGTGGAAATCATTTACTTTGTCTTGATATTATCTCTTTTTAGCCAGCAGCATCACATCATCTCTACTGTTTTGATCGAGACTTCTTGCCACATTTTGCTATGACTGTTTGCTTGTTTGTTTGTTTGTATGTTCATATGGCTATGCTGTTTTTTTCTGCCACTTTAATTCATGTGTGGATTATGCGCGCTTTTTTGCGGTGGCATAAATTATTGCCACTTCATAATGGGCCGGCACATGCAGTCAAATGCAGCAGGTAATGCCATGCCAACGGAATGGATGACTGGCTCGCTGGCTGGCTGGTTGGCTGGCTTGCTGACTGGTTGAGTGGCGGAGTGGCGGAGTCGCTGTTAATAATGACAGTGAAAAAATGAAGACGTTATGAATGAATTTGCAGAAGGTTCTCGCAGAAGCAGACAAACATACGCAGAGGCATACATACGTAATTACTCATGCCCATATAAGTAGTATGCGTACATATGTATGTGTATGTGTAGTACATATGTATTTATATGTGTAGTACATATGTATGTATATGTGCAGTACATATGTATATGCACATTAATATGTATTTGGCATACTGTTCATACCACAGCGATCCGTTAGTTGCGGCGGCTGGCTTAGTCATATCGACTCATGATGTGATGCCGAGACGAAGTTAGCCTATAAATTTGCATTGCACGCACACATATACTTGTATGTACCTATGTATCTATGTATTTGTGTCGACGCGTTGTTATTTACTGCGTTTTTATATGCATCTATGCCCGTATGTATGCGTGTATTCAATATTCACACTATGTAACAATTTCGAGGTCATTGGTGCAGGTCGGCCAGAAAAAAACCTATGCTTAGCGAAAGTATGTTAACTGAGTAGTAAGTCGAGCAACTGGGTTTTTAAGGTACCACAACATATTTGGTTCTTTTTTTCTTGTTTTTTCAGTGTTTTTCATTCAAAAAAATAATCCCATAAAGTAGACTTCAATACGAAACATATCACAGTTCCTTTTCTAAGGCTACGATGAAAGTTTTGCGGAGCATTTTAGTTTAATGGCGCCCTCTTGGTTGGCCCTTCTTAGTAACGGTAGTTGACTTGAAAAGCTTCACAAGGAAGTATCTTAAAAGGGGTAAAAAGGTTCCTCAAGTGGTGGGTTGGGTAGTGCTGGCTGGTGTGTAAAAAGTTCTCACTTAGACCCCCAGGGTCCACTGTGTTACCAGTGCTATGAATTTGGACTCGAAGATATTATTTCGTGTAATTCTTAATGCACCTCTTCGCGTGTTTCAGCATTTTGTCAGCAATATTCGTCAAGGCTGAAAAATATGCTGATCCTTGTCACTTATCGGGGCCTACTAAGAGTAGGGCAGTGGCAAAGTAGCCCTAGCATTCGCAGCGTTGCGTGTGCTCTGCGCTTCGCTCTGGACTAATCCCACTAAAGACCTTTAAGGGTTACGAAAAATTACGAGCAGAAGCAAAGAGTCGAAAATACCCACCTCAGTGAGCACAAATGGGTTAAAACGTTCTACAAGGTGGCGCAAAATTAATCACCCAACTCAGTTTTTGAATAACTTCCTATAAATACAAGTATAATCGCCGCTTATACCCATTATTGGGTGTTTGGCCGCGCCTCACCTCCTATTTGTGGTGACCGTCTTGATATTTTTCCACAAATGTAGGGAGGGGCCTACATTTCAAAGCCGCCTGCGAACGGCAAATGGATTTTCATGAAGAGTTTTTGTCATGGCAGGCATTGTTGTTTGACATTGCCTACCGAGAGACGACCGCTATTGGAAAAAAAATGTTGTATCATTTAATGTTTCGTGCACTTCCGAATGGTATTCACCAACACATCGCACCAATACATTCGATGTTTTTCCAGAAATGGAAGGTCGAAGAGTTTTATGCCGCCTCTGACGTATGGATTTTCATGAGGTGTTCTATTTTCGTGTCAGAAATACTCCCGGTTGTTGTTACGCACCATCCCATTCTGCTACGGATGGAAATCTTTATGTTGTGCTTTACGCGCTCCATTGCTTACCTGCTTAGATACTGCAACTGTGCTGGACGAACGACGACACCTGCAAAAATTATAAATTTTCCGATAGGGTGATTACTTTTGCGCCACCTTGTACTGAAATGAGTTCCCTACTAAAGAATATCTGAGACAATGTTAGTGTTCAATATTTTGTTTTAATTTTTTTTTTAAAGAGTATCTGAGACAATGTTAGTGTTCAAAATTTTGTTTTAATTTTTTTTTTTTAAGTTCTCTCTTTTTCAAATATTTTAATACGAATTTTGCTCGAACAAAGAGATGACATATCTGAGTGTATTTGTACCTGCTACAGTTGTTTGAAGCGCTTTCAAAATCTCCTGTGAGCATCTACTGAAACATCAAATGGTAAAAAAAAAACCTTTGTTTCTAGCCACTAGTCGTTCGCTGCACGCAATACCAAATCTTCGAGTGAGTTGCTGCCATAAAAAGTCTGTCGTAAAAGCCAGCTGCCGTACTATACAACTGTAGTAACGCCCGCCACGTCTAGGACAGAATCAAGACGCACAGCAAAAATTGGGGCGAAGACTTAGCTTAGCAAATCCCTTCGAGTAAGACATGTGCAAAAAAAAAAAAATAGCAGTAAAAAAAATTTAATAAAAAACACAAACTGTAATGTAGTGAAGTAAAACTAAAACAAACAAAAAATATTATTTCACTACTCAGTTTGCATACTTTCCTTCGTTTAGTGTTTCATAGTTTTTTAGTAATTTTGTTCCATACTGAAAATCTCTGTTGCATAGTGTAAAAAAAAGTGGGTAATTTAACCTAAAAGGGTTAAGTTAGTACTTCTTATCACATTTTCGTTGTGTGTCTTGAATGTTTGCCACGAATAGAAAGCCCTACAGTTTTATGAAGGCTCTGAATGCCAAGCGATTTTTACGAGAAGCTTTTTCATGACAGAAATGTAAAAGGAGGTATATTTTATTGGACATGTTTTTGTTCCTATCATACTTTGATACTTTCAGCCTAGCTTAGTGGGTAACAACCTTTGGACTACTAATCGAGGTGCTACAAATAAGCATATGGAGCTATAGAGGCTGCCACATGCATGCATTCACATCTACATTATATAGTGGCATGCATTGGAAGCGCGATAAAACGTTATTTGGAATCAGAAATTGATAAAAAAAAATTGGATTTGATTTTAAACTAAAGCAACCAAAATTCATGCAAAGACTCTTACATTAGTGGCGTGCGAACTAAGATCTGTGGTATGTCACGTAAAAATACACACGGCTACTGCCTCGGTGGTTCAAACCATACGAGCAAAATAATATCGTTGATTCTTGCTTTTTTTTCCTTATATATGGTGGCGCAAAATTAATCAACCCATCGGAAGATTTATAATTTTTGCAAATGGCGTCGTAATTCAATCACACTTGACACTACTGAACAAACAGACAAGCAATGGAGCGTAAATAACAAAAATTTAATAATGAATAAATTAAAGATTTCATCACTCAAAATATTTTTTTTCTTAAGTAAAAATCTATTCAAAAACAAAATTGAACAATGAATTGTGTGCCACCTTGAACCCTTTCTAATTCTTAATTGTTACTTAAGTAAGGTTGCTTTGCGCGACTCTTTGGTTTCCGCCCATGCAAAAGAGATATTTTCATTAAATAGCATTCAATTCGCATACCTTTACGAAATTATTATTTCTCTTACACAAAATATTTACAATTCTTCGATGAGGTAACAGTAATAACGGTACATAAAACCTATTATTTTTTTTTTGTTACTCACTACTAAAATTAAGCAACTCTATGCTAATTTGCATTGAACGCGTTAGATCACATTTTATTGGTGCGGCATACAAAAATAATTCAATCCAAAAATGCGTTAGCTCGTAGAAAGCCTCAATAGTCGGTACGTTCAATGAACCTGCTTGATAATAAAATAATCAAATGGTCTAATCAAATAAAAAACACTCCAAATTAATTTAATATTCCAGGCCATTCACCAAGAAAGTGCTGGTATTAACTGTAAATTTGTGCGCAACTTAAATGCTAATTTGAAAGCCACTTGCTTCTCAACACTCCATTTTCTCTATTCCCTTCAGTTTTGTGCTCACACGTTTTTTAGTATCTTCCAATTTTATCTGTTACGCCTCTTGCTTTTACATACAAAAATATGCTAAAAGATTTTCTATTATCTCTGCCATTCAAGTGCCATCTTCTCAAGCGAATCAAGCCCAAGCGATTATAGCGTTTTATTTTTAGCATATTCGTACTAACAATAACTGAAAATGTTGCACTAAGACACCACCACCACCACTCTGACACTCACTCCTGAGCTAGAATTGTCAACTTCAGGCGCTCAAGTATGCGTTTGTTTGGATGTGTGGTTTCGGGTATTCGTGCTTGCTGCTGCCCACTTACTTACTTACTTAGTGTTCCAGTTGGCACTTGCCACTGGCCACTTGTTGCCTTATCAGCTACCACTTAAATGTGCAGCATGCGAGAAACGTCAAATGGCTTTTCAAAATGGTAAGCTCTTAGCTGATTAGCATTGTCATGGAACTGGCCAGAATCATGAACAGTTCGTATGAACACATACAAGTATCATTTTTTTTGTTTTTGTTTTTGGTTTTTGGTCTCAGTTGTGGTGGTAAATGCCATTTATGTGTTTGGCATTTGGTGGGATTAACTTGTAGTTCTATAAATAAACAGACAGCAGGTACGCGCTGAGGAAGAGTGACAGATGTGCGGTGACAGTGCGGCACTGGAGATTTCGGAGGGAAATAACAAAATTAAATTAAATAAAGTAAAAAATATATAAAAAGGTTAGATTTAACAAAAATTAAAATATAAAAAAAATGTTTTTTTAAAGATATATTAAAATAAAATGAAATAAAATTAAAAATACATTACAAAATAAATCAAATAAAAAAAAATATTGTAAAATAAAATAAAACGAATTAAAAAAAAATTAACAAAAATTAAATAATGATATAAAAAATTAAAGTAATGAAAATAAAAAAAATCAATACGAAATGAAAGTTTAAAAAAGTTAAAAAATAAAAAACTAAAGAGAAAATAATTACAATGTAAAATAAAATAAAATAATTGAATTAATTGAAATAAAAAATTAAAATAATGAAAAAAGCAAATGAAATGAGTTAAAGTATTGTAAATAAAATATAAAAAACATAAAATGTAACAAAATAAAATTTAAATATTAATATAAAATATGAACTAGAATTTAAATATAAATATACAATATAAATTTAAATTTAAATATAAATATGAATTTCCGCATAAATTTATATTTAATTTTTTTTAATGATGAAATAAAATAAAAATTAAATTACATGGATTAAGAAATAAATCAAACAACAAATAAGCAAAATAATAAATAAATAATAAAAATATAAATAAAAAAAGTATAAATGTATTTGAAGAGTAATAAATGCAAAACAACAACCTAAAAATAATAATTTTAGTTTATTTTATAAAGAAAAATATAATAAAATAAATAAAAATAAAATAAAACTAAGTTAACTAAAGAAAGCAAAATATTTAAAATAATGTAAAATAAAAACTGAAATGAAATAAAATTAAAATAAATAAAATTAAATATATAAGAAATTTAAATGAAATACAATAAAATAAATTAAATAAAAAAAAATTATAATAATAATAAAAACTAAATTAAAATTAAAAAAAAAAAATTAAATAAAAAAATATAAAACAAATTAAATTCAAAAAATTAAATATAAAATAAAAATGAGATACTTAGTTGGATGGATTAAAATGAAATAAAAATTAAATAAAATAAAGTAAAATAAATATATTTGAAAAAATTGAGTCAGTAAAATATAAAAAAAGTAAAATTTAACACAAATTTAAAATAAATAATATAAAATAAGGTGAAACAAAAAAAATATATACAAAAAAATAAATAAATAAACATAAAAAATAAAGTAAAATGGAATAAAACAATGAAAAAATTAAATCACAGAAAATATAATAAATTAAATTAAAATAAAGGCCATTCGGCCATACTGAGCAGGAACACTGTTATCTCTTCCGACATAGACTATCATGTAAGTCTTCCATCACCACCCTTGCTATTCTCCTGTTCACTCCCAACTAGGGAAGAATGGAAGACAAATCTTACCGAAATCGATGGCCCTCTGATTATATATACAGATGGTTCAAAACAAGACGGCAAAGTGGGATTTGGAATCTTTTCCAATTCCCCTCACATCAATCTATCATTTAGATTACCCGACTACTGTAGCGTATTCCAAGCGGAAGTATGCGCTATCTGGTATGCTGCGAAAACTCTCTTAGAAAATAGAATATCACTAGAGGATATCCGCTTTTTCACCGACAGTCAAGCGGCCGTTCGAGCACTCAGCTCCTCTTATACCCACTCAGATGTGGTTCGATCCTGTCTCTTATCTCTTAACGAGATAAGTGTTCAGAATTCTGTCCAAGTTATCTGGATACCGGGTCACAGTGGATTCGAAGGTAACTGCAAAGCTGATGAGCTCGCAAGAGCTGGAGCTGCGCAATCAAATGTTAGTAACTTACCCACAATCCACATTCCGCTCGCAACATGTAAAATGCTCATCGATCGAGAATTTCACAGCATTGCTGATCGGAGGTGGCGAGTGGAAACTACTTGCGTTACGACCAGATAAATCTGGTCATCCTACAATCTGAAACAGACAAAAACCCTTATAAGTCTTTCGAAACACGAACTAAGGCATATAATATCTCTCATCACCGGCCACTCCCTTTTGGGCACTCACGCACGTCGGCTCGGGGTTCCTCAAAACGACCTGTGCAGATACTGCGAGGACGAAGATGAGGAAGTATCGAGCAGACATTTGCTGTGCAGTTGTTCCGGTCTAGCCAGAAGTCGACTCGCTCTTCTAGGCTCTCCAACAATTGACAATCTTTCAGTACTCTCGAACCTGAAAATCGAATCTCTCATCAAATTCTCGAAACGAATTAATATCTTTGACCAAAATCTACAATAAAAATCTCGGTTAGGTGGGGAAATCATTTAAAATAATGAGCTCTAGGGCGACACAACGGACCCAACTTGTGGTCTATGTGGCACTCCGATGCGGGGTCACCCTTAAACCAACCAACCAACCAAAATAAAGGAAAATGGATTAAAATAAAATTAATTTAAATTAAGTTTAGTTCAAGAAAATCAAATGTTGTGAAATAAAAAATAAATGAAATAAAGTAAAATAAATAAATTTAAAAAAATTGGGTAAAATATAAAAAAAGAAGTGGATTCAACAAAAATTAATAAGGAATAATATAAAATAAAAAAAATATATAAAAACAAACACAACTGTGTTCGAAATAATAGCAGTGCCCTATGAAAATTTTAGTCATAGTTTTTTACACTTAAATTGCACTTGTTATTTAAATTTACTCACACCACAACATAGACCCAAATATGTACCTACTATCGTTCTGTATCTAAATAAGTTTATGATTCAGTTGTCACATTAATGAAGTCCCGTTACCTTTTGTGCTACGCAGGTGTTTTGCACTGTGATTGAAAATAACAGTGAAATGGAAGTAGTCATTCTTTTTGAAGAGACGGGAGTCAAGCGGGAAAATTTTTATTAATTTCAAGTAGCATTATCTGTATTTATCTAAATTCATAATTTTTGATACAATAATTTGCCAAACTGGGTCGTGCTAAACACTCTTCGAAAGGAAATCGAGAATTCATTAAAAAGTTATTGGCAGAAGGCAAAGCTTACAAGTTTATTGAGGAATTGCTCGGATGTTCAGCCAAAATGATAGCGAATGCCAAAAAATTGGTATCAAATCCCAAAACAGAGGTCGAAAGGAAGCTTTTCGCGGGCAGAGTTAAGGAATGTTGTAGCTTTAGCTCGAAATAAGCCTTTTTATACCTCAAAAAAATTAAGGGTAAGTTAAACCTTAATGTTAACTCGTCAACAAGCAGAAGCTCAAGAAGGGTGCCTTTACTCTAACCCCGGCATGTGCAAGTCAGAACCAAAATTTGCCGAAGAGCACCTGCACTGGCCAATCGAAAAATGGCGCAATATTTTAAGGCCCAATGAAAAAAAAATTGTTTTATGTGGTTCAAGAGGACGCCGAGAGTATTTACGAAGGTCAGAAAATGCTTCTTTTGATCCCAGATATATTTCTCGAACGATCAAACATAGAGGTGGCAAAATCAATGTGTGCGGATCCTGCTCTTACTATGGCACAGGAACGCTACATTGGATCAAAGAGAACCAGGATGCCAAATTGTATGTAGAAATAATGGAGTCGACTATGCTACCACACGCAGAATGGAAGATGCCACTGAAATGGGTCTATCAACAAGTCAACGACCCTAAGCATACCAGCAAGTTGGCAAAAAATTGGTTTGTTTCAAATCGAATTGAGGTCATGGACTGACCGGCTCAGTCCCCTGATCTTAACCCCATTGAGAGCCTTTGGGTAGAGGTCAAAGAAGCAGTAGGGAAAGAAAATACCTCAATTACGACGCAGTTGTGGAGTGTTCTGAAGAAAGCGTGGAAAGCCATTCCTTTCGAGAAATGCAAGCGTTTGGTGGATTCTATACCGAGGAGATCTGCAGCTGTATTATTCGACAAAGTATTAAAAATTTTAGCCATTAATTGTAATATTGCAATGAACTAATTTTCTATAGTGGTAAATACTAAATAGTGCTATTAATTATCACAGCTGAATCTTTTAATTTTACACATTTTTATTATTTTATAAAAAAACATTAATTTTATTAACAAACTTAGTCATACAAGCAAACTGGAATATGGACAATTTAAACAAAATAAAAAATAAAACTAAAAATGACCTACACTCTTTTTTTTCTTCGATTGAAATCCGGCTTACATGCCACTGCTATTATTTCGAACACAGTTGTATATAAAAAAAAATGAAAAATAAAGTTAAATGGAATAAAACAATGAAAAAATTAAATCACAAAAAAAAACTACATAAAATATAATTAAATTTTAAAATAAAGAAAAATAGATAAAACCAAAATTAAATTAAGTTAAATACAAGAAAATAAAATATTGTAATATAAAAAAAAAACATTAACTGGAACACTATAAAATAAAAATGAAACGAAGTAAAATAAAAACTGAAGTGAAATAAAATTAAATAAATTGAAAAATTAACAAATAAATGAAACAAAAATAAAATAAAATAAAAAAAATTTAATTTACCAAAAATGTAAAAGAAAGTAAAATAAAAGAGAAATAAAAAATTAAATATAAAAAAAGTAAAAATAATAATGTAAAAGTATTTAAAAAAAATTAAGTAAAATGGAAGAAAATAAAACAAAAAGTAAAGTGAAATAAAATTACATTGAATTGAAAAATTAAAAATTGAATGAAATAAAATAAAATTAAGTTAAAAATTTAACAAATAAATAAAACAAAAATAAAATAAAATAAATTTAAAAAATAAATCAATAAAACTAAAAGAGAAATAAAATTCAACGAAAATGCAAAAGAAAGTAAAAAATTAAAAATAAAAAATAGTGTCGAGAAAAATTAAATATAATATAAAAAAGTAAAAATAATAATGCGAAAGTATATAAAAAATAAAATGAAATAAAATGGAAAAAACAAAACAAAAAGTGTAATGAAATAAAATTAAATTGAATTGAAAAACTAAAAATTTATTGAAATAAAATTAGATTAAAAAATTAACAAATAAATAAAACAAAAATAAAATAAATTAAAAGAAGTAAAATTTAACAAAAATGTAAAAGAAAGTAAAAAATGAGAAATAAAAAATTAAATATAAAAAAGTAAAAATAATAATGTAAAAGTATTTAAAAAAAATTAAGTACAATCGAAGAAAATAAAACAAAAAGTAAAATGAAATAAAATTAAATTGAATTGAAAAATTAAAAATTGAATGAAATAAAATAAAATTAAATTAAAAATTTAACAAATAAACAAAACAAAAATCAAATAAAATAAATTCAAAAAATAAATCAATAAAACTAAAAGAGAAATAAAATTCAACGAAAATGCAAAAGAAAGTAAAAAATTAAAAATAAAAAATAGTGTCGAGAAAAATTAAATATAATATAAAAAAGTAAAAATAATAATGCGAAAGTATATAAAAAATAAAATGAAATAAAATGGAAAAAACAAAACAAAAAGTATAATGAAATAAAATTAAATTGAATTGAAAAACTAAAAATTTATTGAAATAAAATTAGATTAAAAAATTAACAAATAAATAAAACAAAAATAAAATAAACTAAATAAATTAAACAAAAAAAAATTAAATAAAGTACATCAAATTTTGAAAATTTGCCAACGAACAAAGAAAAATTTGCCAACCAACAAAGATTAATTAAACAGCTTATTGAATTTTTACTGAATTTAGGAAAGTTATAGCCCGAAGCGAATCCCGAATTTGCGGGATTACAGTAAATATGTATATCCAGAAATACCGAAAATAAATTTTAACTGAATATAAGAAAGTTGCGTCGCGAAGTATGTCCCGAAATTTTGGGATTACAGTATAAATGTCCAGCAATAACGAAAATGAATTATAACTGCATTTAATTTGTTTTATTCAATTAAATTTAAATTTAAATTTGTTTTATTAAAAATTAAAAAATTCTATCAGCAGCTCCTTCAAAAGTAAGTATAGAGAATAAAATAAAAAAATAAAATAAGCAACCAAAATTGAGTACAAAAACTCAGCCTTCATACATGCACATGAGTGTGTGTGTAAATTAATACCTTCAAAAAATTGTATTTTTCTTTGTTCTTGATTTTCCCAGCACAACTGCATACTATTAGTGCCATTCTTTGTATTCGGCTTGTGTTGCGGGCTAGAAAAAAGAGCGAAACAATGCAAATGCTAGGCATTTTTCCAGTACAGCGAATGCGCTTCTTTCTATCAGCTTTTACAGCCTTTTTTCCACCGCACGTCTTGTGCTCCTCAATGCACGTACATACGTACATAGAATTCTTTGATTATCTACCTTTTTCTTTCCCATTTAATATTCCATATTTTGTCAGGCGAGTAATGGCAAAAAGCTGCTGCCTTCATTGCAATGCTTTTATGCAACAATATATCTATTGTTTCTAAGATTTGCCGCAGCTGAAGAATTGTATTTCGTTCAGCTCGTCAATGGCAGACATTGCAGCCCGCTAACCACTACCAACTACTGCTAATCCCAATGGCAAGCAGAGAGTTGTTGGTGCAACATTTAATTCGTTTACAGTTGGAAAAACGTCGTGAGAATAACTGAGGTATGGAATTTTCTTTGTTTCTCTCAAAGCGCCATCGAACAGAATCAAGCCACCAATAAGCGAGTAAATGAATGTTGAGTAAGAACAAAAACAAAAAAAGGAAAAAGAACTATGCCAAAAGTTCCCTGGCCTGGTGATTTTGATCAACAAGAAGCCCAGTTGATTGCTGCTACTGATGACTGCGTGCATTTTTTCATTTTTAATTTCTATTTACGCTTAAATGTAATTTTCTTTTGAGTTGTGAGGCGTGCAAAGCGACAGCGCTTGATTCTCAGCCGCTCAGTTGATTTGTTGGTAGCTCGCTTGCTTGACCAACTTGAAGTGTGGTGCAGCCAACAATTTGGTCAGTAGGTAATCGCACACAATTATTTAGACAGATGTCCATTGTTTTACTTTGTTGCTCAGTTCCAATATTTTGCCCCTCTCAGTTGGTGTTATTGTTGATTTGATGTACGAGTGTGGTCTGCGTGTTTTGTGTCTACAGATGGTAATCTTCGCTTGACAGCCGCTGAGTTCGGAGCAAACGTTTTAATAATGAAATTTCGAAATGAGTCTACTGGGTTCGTGTTGGTGGTTTGTGGCGAGTTGAAGAAGGAGTGTGCAGTAAATGCTTTAAATTATTTGGAGGCTTCGGATGGTTTATAGATTTTAATGATAATTTAAAACTTTTTTTGTGTTTTTGCGTCAGCATGTTTTCTCACCGAAATTGTTGCACTTACTTAATCTTAATCTTAACTTAAGCAAGTTAGAACTATCAGGTGGATGACGCGCCATTTACTGCGAGTGAAAGGTTTGCGTACTCTGTGGAACCAGACAAACTTAGCTTAGTCGTAAATGTGCAACTGAATACGAACTGTTTGTTTATCTCCGTAAGATGAGCTCATCTCATTTTCAGAGAAACACAAAATAGATCAGAAAACCCACATATGATCGTCGAGAAGTCCATGCATTCTCAGAGAGTGAAAGATTAGTGCCGATTTTAGAGCGGTCAACAGTAAACCCTGCAGAAGTATGCTACATGAAATTTTGTGGCCGGAAATTGAATACATGGACTTAGACAATCTTTGGTTTCAGCAGAAACGCGCGTTATGCCACACAACCCATGCCACAATCGATCATTCATGAGCCAGATTCGGTAATCGTGTTATCAGCCATCTCGGCAATGTCGATTGGCCACCTCGGAGATACGAACAGACGCCGTTCGACTTCTTCTTGCGGATTACCGCGCAGAACCGTATCGAGTAAGCCTTCCTGAAATGATTTCAGCTACCGTAATCAAGGCCTTTTAAACTGTGCTAATAGAATCCGCTACTGCCTGGACCACTCTGTGCACTAGCATGTAAAATGGTGCTCCCGTAGACGTGGCACACAAAGCAACAATAGCTGTTGTTATTGTTGTAGCAGCATAAACATTCCCCCTACCTACATACGGGGAATGTTGCTGGAGTGACAGTCCTTGGCCGGATATAAATCCGGGTCGTTTTGGTAACGTAGAACCGACTGTCGTGGAAACGCTGCTGTGTTGCGATGGTTGGTTAAAAGCTCCCGCCTCTAGGTTTGACTCAATTTACTGTGACTGAATTGTGTCTAAACAGGTCGCCTGCCATTAGCATCTCCTAAAGCAATGAACAATGAGTGGGGTGCAACATTTGGAAATAAGTCTAGTAATGGACCTATCCATCCGATGCTTTATTGGAGTTTTCATGGGGGGCGATTTTTACGTGACTCGTTCCAAACCTAGCGCACAACCAGTTATCCTGGGATGCTTCGCCTTCTCATGTTGACTTGCTCCCGAACGGGTTTTCGGAAGCTACTCAGAGGATACTTGGGCTAACCCCGGAAGTTGTGAGCGGCTTGAACCATATGCAGAAGAATCGTCCTGGCCACTCCCAAGTGAATGGCGATCAGTAACTTTCCCCACTTGCGTGGACTTCTACACATAGAATCATCCTTCTGAAAGTATTCGGTGCGGTACCAGCTGGTGGTAGCAAAGGAAGAGGAAGGCCTCCGTTGGAAAGATCAGGTGAAGAAGCACTTGGCTTCACTTGGTGTGTCCAATTGGCGCCGGTTAGCACGCGAAAGAAACGACTGGCGCGCCGATTAAACTCGGCCATAATCGCGGAAGCAGTTATCGCGACAATTAAGAAGAAAAGAATGGACCTATTCACGGATTGTGCAAAGTTGTACGGAAAGGTTGAGACTTCTCTGAGGAAATTTCCATTAAGCTTGAATGCGACCACTGCAATATTTTCGGAGCTTCGTAAGAAGCATTTGATTAGGTTCTTCTAATAAAGTGATCAACATTTAATACCAAAGACAGTTGAAAATCAAGACATTGGACTCTCTGATGGCGTGCATGTAATTGGCTCGGGAGCGCCTGATTTCCCTCCTTATCGACATCTGCACATTTCGTTATCCTGCTGGTATTTGTAGCGGGTTTCAAAACCATTGTAGGAAACTGCATTGCTGCTGAGCCGGTTCGACAGAACACAGAAAAACGATTGCGATGGTTCCCTTCACCACATTTGGCCTCCTTTTGGATTCAAATGGGTTTAAGGTGAACTGATCAAACGCTAGCCGCCAATGGAATTGCACTCGTGGGAGCTTCTAAGACTAAAGAGGTCGCAACTCGTGCTGGTGGTGCTCTCAACCGGCTACTATTCTATTCAAATCCATGTTGCAATATGCAACTTAACTTCAAAAGCATCCGATTCAAATTTCAAAGTTTTCCACGACTTTTTAACCCCCTAAACTTTACTTTCTTTTTTTTGTCGACTAGCAGCTGGAACTGTATTGTATATATAATTTCAACAGTTAATATTCTGAGTTACAACAACAACAATTTCCTATGCCTATTAACTGTCAAATAATAAATAATTAACATGCATGTAAAAAGAAATCTCACCTCGAAACTAACGGGTTATTGGAACTAGAAATTACGGTCCTTCTACTCTTGTCATATCATTAATCAATTTTCGACTAAAAAATTAATTTACTGTAAGTGCAAATATTTAACCTACGACTGCAAGAAGTTTTCGGCTCTTAAGCGGCAGACAAGTGCGTGCAAGGTTTTCATACCTCTCCCATACATTTTTGTTTCCCATATACCCTTTTGGCCAGCGCTGTAATCAATTTCGCACTTCATCAATGTCCGCCAGTGTGTGTGTGTAGTCTGGTCGGTGTTGAGCATTGAGTGCTGCGCTGCATTCTCGTCTTCCGTTTGTGCAGCGAGCGGCGCGTTCACATGTGCAGTTGACCTAATTCTAAAGTGAGTCGCTTGCGCCGCAACGGCTTTGATGGTGGTCTGAAGTACTTGGATAGCTTGCCGGCTGCTCGCTCTGTCTACTTTGCCATGTTGGTTAACTTGCAACAACGAACCATATTTGACCTGACCAGCCAAGAAATACGTACTACATAACTGATGAAGTCGACATATATGTTTGTTATTATTTTTTGTTGTTGTACTATATTTTGATTTTTTATTTGCTTGTCAGCATCATTTACAACTCCATTACTCACGCGAATTTCAAATAAATTTCACGTATGAGTATGAGCCTGCCACAGCCGAAGGCTGGCTGAGTAGGAGTACATCTGTGTGTGTGTGTGTATGTATGTTTGTGCAGTGGTGTGCACAGCTGCTAAATAAATGCTAAGTGGTTCACTTGTTGTTATGAGTAAAAAATATTGGCTTTATTTTGGAGAAAAAAAATGTTTTTTCTGTGCAATGCTGGTATTTTACAAAAAAAGAAACCAAAAAAAGTGAGTGTAGCGTAGAACACATAACAGAAGTGAAACTTTCAAGGCAGACAAAGAACGAGGGAGAGACCCGAGAGAGAATGAGAGTGAGAGAGGGAGAGAGAAAGAATATATATCTCAATAAATTCACAACATTTGCCTAGAATACAAATAGACAAAATTTACAAAAAACGGAGAAGGGGCGACCGGTGTAGGTAAACGCCGGACCCAAACCGTGGCAACAACGCGCACTACTCCGAGCGTTTATCACCCGCACAAACGCAGCGACTCCAGGACCGCAGCAACGGCATAAATTACCACAAGGCAATACCAATAAATCCGACGCCGGAATGGATAGCACAAGCACTAGCCAGGAAATAAGCGCCAAAAAGTAGACACCAAAAAAAAAAACAAAGCAAAAACTATAGGGTCCAAAAAACGCCCCAAATAGTAGGCACCAAGGAAATATAACGCCAAAAAGTAGGCACCAAAAATATATTTCCCACAAGTTTGCACCAACAAACAAGCACCAAAGGCAGTGTTATTTCTCACTAGATTATTAGCAACCACAAGGAAAAACTCAGGAAAAATAGCTTAAAGTGTATCTAAGTTATATGTAAGGTATAGCTCTCTACTTCGTTTTCCTCTACGTTATGTCTTTTTCTCTCTCGCGGAACGAAAATGCCCAAAACGTTGCATAGCTATGAAATTTTACTCTCCATTCTCGCTCGTCCATCGACGTCTAAGAAGTTTCACTTCAAAACTTTATCTCGTTAATTATAAAATTATTATTGCTTTGGGAATTCAAGTAGGAAAATTATGGGGCTAATGAGAGATATTGAAGAAATTCTCCTTTTATTTGAAAACTCCACAAACTCCATTATGTATGGAATTTCACTCAAATGCTCGCCTAGACATTGATCCGAGAGGTCTAGTTTTCGATAACCACCTGTCGTTGATATAGTATATGGCGGACCTCAATTTGCGCTAAAATAAGCGGAATACGATCGTTGTTCGGATCTCGCCCTTAACGATGATTCATCTTGGAATACCTCTCATCGTTAAAAATTGATTTGGCAGTCGAAATTGTGAATGCTACGAAGGCTGATCTGTGAACAAATTACTTCGTCTACGGCAATCAACTTTGAGCTCGTGCGTCAATTGGATATTTCACGAGTGCAGACTCAAGTCTTGACTTAATTCTCAATTCTCCTAGAACAAACTCAATTTGCCAACTTAAACTGTGGGAAAATAACGAGTTCTTGTGCGCGGCGAGTTTTGTTGGCGCTGTGCTCGTCTGGCGTTCTTTTCGACGCACGGACTTCGGTTTGGTGATTGTTTCTCAAACACCGATTTTCAGAGTTGAGGTTGAGAGTTGAGGTAACATGTGACTTGTTGGCAGGATTTGGCATCAGTGGCTGTTTTGACTCGCATCTTCATATTTCTTATAACTTTCTTTAAATATTTGCTTTGTTCCAAAATGTCGAAAACTGCTTTTTCGATCTAATAAAAATATTTATTTATTAATTAGATTCACCTCTCTCTTTCTTGCAATTCTTTTAGTTTTCCATATTCTATTTAGTTACACCAAAACCCAGCACAGATTCCATAAATTATTTTCGATAGGCGTTTGTTGTTGGCTGATGTCGTCTGAGTTGCTCAGCCGCTTTTCCGTTGCTCTGCCGCCATCGCTTTCGGTATGCTTTCGATATTCGCTTCGCCTTCCGCTATGCGCTGCTATCAACATATACATACATATGTATGTGCATATGTAATGTGTATTGTTATTGCTTCTCATTTTTTGTATTTATTAGTTGCCGCTTATGGCATTGCATTGCAGTTTTAAAACTTGTTGGACATTTCATTTAAGCAGCTCCTTTTGGGGTATATTGAGGCCTTGTCAGTTGTTGCTACCTCGTTGGATAACAGTACAAAAAAAAGAACCGCTTCTGGTGAAGACCTCGCAACAAAAACAACAATAACACACAAAAATATTATAAAAACATGAGCCATAATCAAAAGCGGCAACATCAGCAGCAGTTTAGCGCAGCCATTGCCACGCATTATCAGCGCAGAAACATCGTGGCCGCGCACGAACAGCGAAAAATGTTGAACCACGGCAACTTAAATACAAAAAACAAGAAATATGATATTGTAAGAATAGAAGAATTTCCTGAAGAAATCTTAACAAAAAACCAAAAATCTAGTTGCAGTCTGCGAATTTTCATTTTTCGTGTATCTAAATCTACGCGGTGCAGACAGTTAATGACCGCAAGCGTTAGCAGATTTTTCCCCTTGTTTTCAGCAGACTTCTCTTCAACGTATCCGTTGGATGCCTTAGAGAAATTTGTTGTTATGACTTTTGCACTTAATGAAGTTGTAGGAATGTAAGGAATGTTTCGCATGTTTTGCATTTATCCATTTTGTTTTAGACATTTTAAATGTTTATAAAAAAGTGTTAATGCTAAAATTGAACGAAAAAATGGCAATTAGGATTATATGGATTTAATGCAGCTTATTTGGCTTCCACATTACTCTCGTGGGCTGGCCTAGGCGCCAAGCAATTTGTATTTTGTTGGAATTCAGACAGCAGTGAGCACCAGTAACTTAATATTTTTAGGGGCGTCAACTAAGTTCTCGCTGTTTTTTGATAAAAATACAACTTTATGGTATTCTGAAAAAATGGTTACAAGTGAATCATTGAATCGTATACCGTCGCAGTAAAACTGTTCATCTTTTGAGGCTATCCACGGATCAAGTCATTTTTTGATGTCTTCATATGAATGGAACTGCTGGTCAGCTAGACTATGTGCCATCGATCGGAACAGGTGATAATCGCACGGCGTAATATCTGGAGAACCACACCCGTGTAGGATTTCCCATTTCAGTGTTTACAGGCAGGTTTTAACGGGTTTAGCAACGTGAGACCAAGCGTTGTCGTGTTGTAGAATCATTTTTCATGCCTCTCCGCGTATTGCGGCCATTTCTCGCGCAGTACTCGGGTCAATCGTATCAACTGAAGTCAATACCGATCCCCAGTGATGGTTTCGCTTGGTTTTAACAGTTCACAATAAATAACACCAACTTGATCCCACCAAATACATAGCATAACCTTCGCAGTGTGAATATTCGGCCGAGGCTATGACGTAAAAGCATGACCGGGCAGTCCCCATGACTTTCTTTTCTTTGGATTGCTATAAAGAATCCATTTTGCATCACTCGTCACGATGCAATGAAGAAAACCCTTCCTTTTTGCCGCTGGAGCAGTTGTTCACAGGCGAAAAAACGACGTTCCACATCCCTTGGTTTTATCTCATAAGGAACCCAAGTCCCCTGTTTCTGAATCATTCCCAAAGCATGCCATCGCTTGGAAATGGATTGGCGGGTAACTCCTAATACTGAAGTAAGATCTTCTTGCGTTTGGCGCGGATGCTCATTGAGTAATGCCTTTAATTCAGCGTCTTCGAAGATTTTTGGCCTTCCTTCACGCGGACGGTCGTCAACATTAAAGTCACCGTCTTTGAAGCGACGGAACCAATCTCGGCACGTTGTTTCACTTAAAGCAGCATCTCCATACACTTTTTGTAGATCTCTCTCAATGCGCTTCAGCCGCCGTTTTTTTGGAATGAAAGATGAGAATCAACACTTCCCGCAAATGACGATTATTCGACACAAAATCAGACCTTTTCACAAAACCAAAAATCTTTGATGCCAAAATAAAATCACAAATGTGTCGAAGCAGCTTGTTTACCACATGTCTAAGCTTGGTTTATGACGTTTAGGTTATGTTAGAATCGACTAGCACACACTACTGGCGGCATCTGTTAACAAACAGCGGGAACTTAGCTCCGCAGCTAATATTTGTGAGTGATTACCCACGATTGGCAAACGAAAAACGAAGTGGTGGAAAAGGTTTTGTTCTAATATTGACCGCACATTGACAAGCAAACTTCTGAATCCTTTTATGCCCAGAAAAAGCTTATCATAAAAGCCATTTGCTGCTGGATGCTAGCATGAAGCAGAAGGTCCCTCTATTTGGGGAAAAAACATCAAGACACACACCAAAAATAAGAGAAAAAGCTCAACCGAAGCAGGAAGTAGGCGCCAATTATATATTCGTAATACAAAAAAATATATTTTTTTCTATAAAATCTTAATATATATTGTTTTTAATTTAAAAATTTTGTTGTTTATAGTAATCAGCTATATAATATTTTTATTAAACATAAATGGTTTAGCTGAAAAATATTTACGCAATGGTTCAAACAGCGGCGTCCGGCATGGATAGAGCGTAACAGCCACTAATATTTTCCCCGTTGCGACGCCAATGTATTGAAATAGCTACACTTTGGGCCCGAGACAAGAGATGCCTACAAGCTGAGGGACGCGTTAACGAATGACTTTCATAGTGAAGTTTCCTATTAAATTTAGTTTCCAGTAGTAGATAAAATTTGGTTGAGTAGCCACTCTCCGACTGTCGAAAAATGTGTACGTAATCTGTTAGAGTCCGTGAAACGTCTCAGTGTTGTATTTTTGCTACATAAGTTCTCTCCTCCGCTGTATTATTTTAGGTGTTTAAGCGGTTTTATGCCGAGTAAGGCAGCATTGGGAGAGTAACGTCGTGTGTGTTAATGTATACGTGATCGCTGCAGCTAATTATTCTCGTACGAGGTGTAATTATTAAGTAACGATACTGATGTGGGAAAGCACTGAATTGTTATCTTATATATATTTTACTTATAGTCTTCAATATGAACCTCTCTTCTATCTCTGCAACGCTTCACAGCCTCTGGTGTTCGAAATCTTGCGCAGTGTTGGAGATTTTCTCTTTTCAGCTCATTTAGGGTGTGTACCGTTTTCTCTTCCACACTTTCAGAGGACTCAAGTAAGTTGTGTAGTCTAACGGTGGAATATTCAAGCTACTTGGTTAGAAATCATTTGAGATCAGAATGATGCAAAATGAGATCGCGTATAGCTTGGCGGTGAACCCATGATTCGCTCTATGAAAATTTATATCGTTTATTCCTTCTTCCAACGCGGAGTTCACCGGGAATGGGAAGGTAGTAATGTTGACCAAGAGTTAGAATTTCAACGTAAGTCTCTGTATCAGCTTTTCGTAGTTTCATATACAATTTTATACCCATCCATTGCCCTCACATTTAACATCAAAACAAGAATTCTAATACGAAAATTTTAAAATTCGAATAGTTTCCCTGAATCTGTTGAATTTTCGGCTTTTAAAGCAATAATGGTTCCTATCTTCATAGTCGTTAGCGTACACAAGCTCCCTTTGTTGTCAAGATAAAAAAGAAATTTAATAATTTTGAAAATTCCCATGCCCTTATCCGAGAAACTCGAAACAATCGGCGTCATACTTCTTTGCTGACCTGGCGAAAATTATGAAAGTGGTATTTTCCGGCTTTCTCACTTTTTGTCTAGGATAGTAATCGAGCTTAATAAGTGGTACCATAAAGGATCGCCGATTAGCAAAGCACAGTACTGACGTTTCGAGCGTCGTTGCAGTTCTTATAAGGCATTAGCCTGTTGGCATCCACACCAACTGCAGAAGCTGTAGGTAAATATGAAATGGAACTAGTTGTGTACGTGCCCAGTTTTTTGACGAAGTAAAATAGTAATCGGTGAGCATTCAAATTTCTACCGAATGTAGCTCATGAAAATGTCTTTGAATACCTGGGAAACTCGCAAAATGTCTTACTGGAGGGATCTTTTTACTACTTGGATAGGCAAATAAGTTAGGGTGTGGAAATCAAATAGAGCTATCACAATGGATCTTAGTGCCAGCGAGTGTCTTGTCTTAGAAAAGCAGCCTGGCTAACCTAACCTAACCCAACTCAACTCAGTTTCATCCATTGCACTACTACTGCCTGTTTGGGAAGTTTTGTCAACTTTTGTTTCTTATTTAATTTTAATAAATTTCTAATGAAGATATAGCTTATTTTCCAATAAAAACCATACCAACCAAAGTGTCAGACTTTGTGCGAATTTCAAAAAAATTAAACATGTTTTCATAAGCATTTCACACTTCTTAATCGGAATTTCCAGAAAAATTTGGAGTATGCAGTTTTATAGACTATTAAATCTTAGTATAATAAAGTGCTATTTTCAAGTGACTCAGAAATCGCCTTGGTTATTGATAATTTTTTGTGCTGCAGATGTTGAGTCTTTTTTTCCATATGAAAAAATTGCAAGTTTTATTATCGCAAGAAGTTATTCACCAGCAGCAAAGGTAAATGTAAAATTTTGCAATGTCTTGATTAAAAAAACAGCAAAAATATACATGAAAAAAGCCACTACATCCGGCATTTGAATTGAATGGAAAAAAATTAAATTAAATGACCAAATTAATGCACGTCTTCCCCCATCCCATTACAGACAATTATCCACTTCGTCTCTTCGAATTATTCACACGCTCAAGAGTCTCATTTGGAAACACAACAATTCTATTTTTACTTATTTTTGCATTTCATTATGAACCTTCAGGATTTTTACCATTTATAGTTGCAGCCACATGTGTGGCAGGCCATGAACATGGAAACAGCAGCAGCAGCAGCAGTGGCCGCTGTTGCCTCCAAGGGACAATATTTGCGTGCAAGTCGTCGATCATTCGAAAGGAAATCCTGCACTGTGGTGCATACAAGAACAAAGTATCTGAAAAAATGCGCTATAAGAAGTGCGACTGAAAGCCAGCAAATTGGAAAGGGGAAAACAAAAGCAGAACGTATGGGAAACAGCAGTGACACTGCAGCTGACATTGGCTTCGATGTTGGCACTGGCACTGACACTGAAGCTGCTGGCTGCCTCTCGTGTCGCTGTTGCTTACTGCTGTTGGGCCACCACTTCGACATTGCCACTAATGTTGTGTGGCAATATTGATGTTTGCTTTTGTGATTGTTGATGTTGGTGCTGATGCTGTTCTTGTTCTAGGGCTGTTACTTTGTTGGCTGGCTGGCTGGTGAGTTTAATTTTTCGGGCTTTCATTATTGCATTCCTAATTAAGTCATGAATTGTAGGCAAGCGGGCAGCAGTAAAAACCAATTGCGGTGTGTGGACGGGGATATCGAAAAAGTTTGCCACAACAAATATACCGCACGTTAATTCCTTTGTTGCTAAATGCCTTACGATCGCGTAGTGGCTGGAAAGACAGCACGATTTTTATGCACTTCATTTGTGGAACATGAAGGAATTGTGGCATGACGGCTGGGGATGGATGGGAAGACGTGCAACAAAGTTGAACCAGCTCAGCGGATCCAGTCGGCTTGTCGGGTTGCCTTGCGTTTTTGTGCACATAGACGGCAACATGCCGCAAACGAGGAGACGGAGCGGTAGTGTGGCAAACATTACCAGTTAGCCATAAACGTCATGGGAAAGTAATGCCTTGCCAAACGGCCAACAAATGCCACCTTTTTTGAGGTCATTTGCATAAATACTGCAAGCGATGTGGATGCGGTTATGTGTGCATATATATGTGTGTGTGTATAATTGTATTACAGTTCGCTTTAGCGGCAAGTCGGTGAGCGAAGTGGGTGGATGCGCTTAGACAGCTCGAGGAGTGTGCGCAGACACCAAAAGCTACAATAGCAACAAGATCAGAGGAAAAAAAAATAAATAAATAAAGAAAAAAAATCAAGTCAAGAAAGGAGAAAACCCATTGTTTAGGGGCTGGACTGGGTGGCAGTAGTGTCGGTAGGGGCCAAGGTGCGGCTCTGTTGTCGCCGCTGCTGCTGGCTATTGATGTTGCAGCTGTGCATAGCGTAGAATTGTTTTTCTCCTTGCTGACTTTTAGCTTTGGCGCTAGCTGCCAACAAGAAAAAAAAAAGAAAAAAAAAATATTTGCTTTGTTGTTGTAGGTAATTGTGTTGTGTGCAATAATTCACTGGCATTTATGATGGCAGAAAAATAAAAAAAAGTACGAGTTGTGGCGATTTTTGTAATGTTGCAAGTTACACACATTGGTTGGCGTTTCAGGCTCATTCTCTGAAGGCTTAGTCCCCAGCAATGCTTGTATTAATAAATTTGTGTTTGTATTTGCTATACATAGCATAAAGATGTGTTTATATGTGAGGTAGTTTGTGTATGTATGTAAGGTAGTTTGTTGAGTGTTCACATTTCGCTGCGCTGACCCGAGGTGTCAACCAATATCGACAAGCAGAATTGGCTTTGGGCTACAGAGTTTAGAAAAAAATATGTTTCTGCGGCGGCAGCAATCGAAGCGCCTGTGAGGCAATCATCAGATGAGTGAAACTATTTTTAATGCAATTGTAGGTACTATTTTTCTTTTTTTTTGTTGCTGTTTTTGCTGATTGTTTAAGTGAAAGCGAATTCTTTTGTAATAAAACTTGTATTCAATTATGTTGGTATGCATATGTAAGTATGTAAGTGTGTGCATATAAGTATATCAGCAGTAAAGGTTTGCTGAACTGCGCTGAACTCGGCTGAATAAATTGTCTTTTTGGGAAGTCAAAGATATATCGCTTATTTGTAGAAGAAAATTTCATTACGAATGTATCTTTTTTGAGAAATATTTAACCAACCAGGGAGCAAGAGAAAGTAAATTCGACTTTTTTGTTTGACAAACAAAATAAATAAATTTTTTTTATCAAAAAAAAAAAATATAAAAAAAAAACTGCTTTGTGCGCGTGCTATTTATTGTTAGCAAGAACAAATTTTGTGGCTATATAACAACTTTGAAATTTTGTAACTCTTTTCTAACTCTTCCGATACAAAAAGTTGATGGCCACTGGCATGCAATTGATATTTCTATCAGCAATCTCAGATTGTTGTCACTTGACATTCAAGAAATTTTCGAAAACTGACTAAAAAAAAGGTTCGCTATTGGTTGGGCCCATCACAATGCGAGTTAGTTCGGGATAAAAAATTTAATAGTGTCCCAATGTAGTCAATGTCTGGGGCAGCAAATGTTTTACTCTATAGAAATGTGCTTAAGCGTATGTTTATAGCCAAACTTTAGGTCATTGCATCAGTTATAAGAGATGGCAAATAAATCTGAAAATTGCAAGTTCGAAGTTGCTAAAAATTCCTTTGATTTTTCATTCTTATAATTTTGTTCTTCGACGGTGTTGCGCATTTGCTCCTCATACAAAACCTTTTCGCGTTTGTTATGTGTAGAAAATGCGCAAAAGAATTCTTCTTTGCCGAGATTTTAAGCTAAGTATTCAGCTCGCATCTACTACAACTCTTTGCTCTAGCGCGAAATGTACAAATGTTTTTTCAACCTGCTCGACACTTGTAATAAGACATTCGCGACAGGTCTTCATAGATAAAAGAAGCATATTCTAGCGAAATAAGTAATAGCTTAAAATTATAGGGGTATGTAAAACCGGAGCTAACACGCAGTGGTGTAATTCGGCTGCTGATGATAAAATCCTCAGGTCAAAAACTAGACACCTAAGTCAGTTGACTCATTAAGAGTGGATAGTCGAGCGTCGTCAATGCAATTAGAAGTGGGAATAAATACACGCAATTTAGAGAATGACAAGGGAAGAGACTTGCTTAGATTTAGCTGCCAACCATTGGTTCGACATCAGACTGAGACATTATCCAGGTCAGTTTGAATCTTAATGGAGTGTGAGTAGTCTGAAATGGTTGAAAATATCTTCAAGTCAGAAGAAGTCGATATGTCACTGATAAACATATCGAATAACAAGGAGGCTAACATGTCGCCTTGCAGGACCCCGGACGCCGCTATGAATGCATGCGTTGTCACTGACTAGCTTTACTTATGTAGTTCTATGTATGTATATATAGTACATTTATATATTTGGCGCTTACACCCGTTTTTGGGTATTTGGCCCAGCTTCTGCTCCTATTTGTGGTGTGCGTCTTGATGTTGTTTCACAAATCCCGCCTATCTTTGTTTAGAAAGCCTAAAAACTGAAAAAATTTCTTTATTCTTATATTTTGGTTGCTGCTGAATGCTAATTTATATATTTTCTTGTTATTTTGCAGGTAAGCATTTCTGGACCAAATATTATCTTCAATAGTTCACAAGTCTTTTGAAGAGGTTTCTGTGAGTACATGAATGAATTTATTTTATGATCTATAAAAAATCTTGGTTTATATAATAGTATATAAAAAATCAGGTTAGTAGCCTGGTCAAATACTCATTTTTATAGATATTTTTTAGGAATTTTTTTTTAGGAAAATAAAATGCGAGCGTTTTGATTTTATAGTTATTGACATCAAATAGTGTACAAAAACAATTTTTTGACGTATTTTTTTGTAAAAATACCTATATACCTATGAAATGAGTCTTGTTTTCAATTTCTAACGCTTATTAACAAAAAAGTGGTTACAAATTTAATCTTCAAAATAATAGCCATCGTTAGCGACACATTTTTCCCATCTTTCAGGTAATTTGTGGATGCCGTGCCAAAAAAATTGGCCGTCTTTGGCCGCAAACCAATCATCGAGCCATTTCTTGGCTTCTTCGTGAGAATTCAAGCCCTGCTCGTCGGAAAGTGCGGGGCCCATCGATGCAAACAAATGATAATCGGAAGGCGCCAAGTCTGGTGAGTAAGCCGCATGCACCAGCGGTTCCCAATCGTACGTGTCCACCAATTCCCGGTTCGCTCTTGTTCGATGTGGCGGTGCATATCAAGTCAGTTCATGCGGCACCCATCTTCCTACCTTTAAAATCATGCCCATGTCTTTCAAACGTTTGGAAATGGAAATTTGGGTCACTCCCAACTGCTGTGCCATCATTTCTTGCGTTTGACCATCATCTTCATCCAACAATGCTTGCAATTCGGCGTCCTCAAACTTTTTCGGTGGTCGACCACGGTCCTCGTTCTCCACGCTAAAATCACCACTTCGATTTCAACAGGACAGTGCCACTTGTCACACAGCTAACGAAACAATGGCTCTTTTGCGCGTGAACTTTGATGGCCGAATAATCTCACGTCGCGGCGATGTCAACTGGCCGCCAAGATCATGTGATTTGACACCGTTGGACTTCTTTCTTTGGGGTTATGTTAAAGAAAAGTTGTACGTCGATAAGCCAGTAACAATTCAAGAGCTAAAGGATGAGATAATTCGGCACATTAACGGCATAGAACCTCAATTATGCCTCATCGTTTTATTTATTTTTCATTTTTTTTCCACCCAATCCAAAAACGTTCCTGGTAATAGTGTTTTTTACAACTGAATTTATATCAAAAAATCAGTGTTAAATAGATGTTAGTCGCATCGACTGCGAATTGGGTTTTGCACATAAAAAATAGCATTCGTTCTCTAGGGTTAAGAAGATTAAAATTGGCGACTTTTGAGCATTCACGACGTTCTTAAAATTTTGTGCAAGAGATTGCGTAAGACTTTTGTGTCTACCCCAAACTAAAGGGGAAATGATTTTTATGACGTTTTCGATTGAAATATAACACTTTTGTTGCTGCAAGTCCCCCAGTGTATTGCAATCCATTTTAGTACTTGGGATAACCGAGTATCAATTACATCTGCTTCTTTTACTTTTCATTTTCTCGAGAATAGAAATTTCACTGCTGCCTGCACTAGAGTAACTTAAGCTGGCCTGCGCTGCAATAACAATCCCCCCAGTTAAAAGTTCCTTGTAAAGCTTTAATGACTATTTTCATCGCCTGAATGCCCTTTGATGCATTTACAAGTACCGGACATTATTGGCGTATACTTTGTTATCTTTTTGCCTCAGACATTTTACATAACAATGCTATTATATATGGATGCATGCCTGTA
The DNA here is from genome assembly GCF_027943255.1 of Anastrepha obliqua. Classification (NCBI taxonomy): domain Eukaryota; kingdom Metazoa; phylum Arthropoda; class Insecta; order Diptera; family Tephritidae; genus Anastrepha; species Anastrepha obliqua. Next base: position 137,932,892 of record NC_072892.1, on the reverse strand, counting down.
TGTATGTGTGTGTGTGTATGTGCAACGTAGTGTACTTGTACTGTTGCTATTGTAAATTTGAAAGCGAATTAGATGCCAGCTTAACATTAGCGCGCACAGCTTGTGGCATTTAATACGAATATTTATTTTCCTTTCTTCGCCAACACTGACTGCGCCCGCAGTGGGTGGGGTGTGCTGCAAATCAATGAAAGTCATTGAATTTAATGTCTCCTATTTTGACTGCTGCCTCTTGTTTCTGTTCCGGCTGCAACATGGATTTGGTTGTTTGGATTTGGTTAGTTAGTTGGTGAATTGTCTACTGCATTCTTGACTCTGCAATAGATTTCACAGCTTTGTGCCTGTATTGCTTGCTGCTGCTGCGCATATTGTTCGCTCATTCACTCATTCACTTATTCGCTTTGTCGCCAGCCACCTTTTTGGCATTGGCATTGGCATTCAATTTAATTTTTATGGCATTCTGGTGCTGCGAGACAAAAACGTTGCATTTTGTGTTGTGTTGCTCGTGTAAGTGCGATTGCATTTTTAATGGTCGGTCGTAAAAAACGTGATTCGCCAACGTTCGGTAATGAGGTATTGTGGTCACAATAGACGCGACAATCGGTATAATTGCGTGGCCATTAGAGGCACTTAACAAGTAGTGCTTCGTGTGGTTTGCAAAAAACGAAAATTAAAAAAAAAATAATAAAAAAAGACAACAAAACATGAGAGATCACTAAAGTCAGTGTTTTCTGCTGGGCGGTAGTAAATTTGTGCGCTTTTTTGATGCTTTTATTTGTGAATTTTTTTAACTTTTAGTTAGCTTGCAAGAGAGCAATTTATTTCACTAGCTTGCAATTAACTTAAAAGGATATATATATATTTTTTTTTTGGAACAAAAAATCTCTGGAGTTTTTCTTTAAGAATAAAAATAGAAGGCACATCACTTTCCTTCGCATGATCTACCAATTTTATTTAATTCTCGTATAGTTACTATGTAAAATCCGTCTTGCGTCACCAAGTGAAATATTTTGGGCTCTTTGAAATAATAAGAAAGCATTTTCATTTTTCCGAGCGATTATGCGTATTAAAGTTGTGGCACTAAAACCCTAGTAGTGCCTTAGATTATAATATTTCTTATAAAGCTCGAATTAAGTTTTGTTTCGACCGCCGCACAATCGGATTTTTCGACAAATTTTGTTCGTAAATCCTAGACCGATTTTAATACTTTTTTCTTAAAATGCTAGTAAATAATTTTGGAAGAGATTGCCTAGACCCGAATTTTTTTTTATTATATCAAAATACACCCTTGAAAAGGGGTATATTGTATTGTATTGTACATATACACATTCTGCTTGGCGTTTTCTATGGTACTTATAATCAGCGTCTCAGCAAGTACGCAAATTTTCAGCCCCCCTTAAGTGGTGAAATCATTCCCTAACTGCCTAAAAACTAATTTTTTCAAGGACAAACCTGGAATATTCACCGGAAAAATTTCAGAAAAGTGATACATACGTTTTTAGGGTTGCTTTGTTGGGTCAAGTGAAAGGTCAGTTCAAGGTCAAACACAGATAATTCACGGGAAAATAAAAAAAAGTGAAATATATGCTTTTGGCGTTGCTGAGTCCGAATTCGTTATCCATTTGTCTCTGCGGGATCAAGTTGAAGGGCAGTTCAAGGTCAAACGTAGAATATTCACCGGAAATATTATAACAAAATTGATGTATATGTTTTTCAGGTCACTGAGTCGGAGTTCATTGCCCGCTTGTCCCTTCAAGGTCAATCCTAGTTCTATTTCCAACTAGTTTTAGTCATAAATAACCTTGAAATCGGGGAAAACACTTCAGAATTATGGTGAAATTCCTTCCAAATATGAAAGTCAGTCAAAAATTCGGATAAAATTAACATTTGCTTCCCTTCACATCTTTTAAAATTGGAAGGTTTTAGAGGATCTTGCAAAATAATCCTTAATGTTCCACTGCCAGACTACCTTCTGAAAGGGTGAAATTTCAAAATCGTTAATCATATCTCGATAGCACAACCCATTCACGGTGACTGTTGCTCCAGCCTCATTTTCGAAAAAGTAAGGTCCAATGAGACCGGGTGCTAGTGAATTGGATTCGTTCGATGCTGGCCCAAAGAATCGTCTCGGTATGAGCATAGGAAGATCTGCTGGTGTCATCCGCAGTTAATAGAGGTTACCCCCTTCAGGCCCGGCATTAGATGCTCTGATTGGTTTACCACCACTTGATGCTTTCATCCAAGGAGAGGCCTTGAAGGCCATCTGCATGCTGAAACACAATGGTAACTGGTACGGCCCCTGTCCGGCATTGGAAAACAGAGAAGGCATGTGCTTCGATCTAACGATTCTCTCCATGCCCCTTGACTTCTTGCCATCAAGAGTCGTACTTGAGTCATTTACGGTCAAACTCTGAAAATAAGCTCGGCAAACACTGTTTTCGCATTTTCACGGATGGCTCCAGGACCGACCATGCCTCCGGTCTACGTGAAATCCAGCAGGACAAAACTGCACTTTGCTCTTGGAATGCATGCACCTGTGGTTCATGCGGAGGTGTATGCTGTTCAAGAAGCGATGAACTTTGTTGTGGGAAACCGATGGAGAGGCAGATCTCTATGTGTCTGTAGCGACAGCCAAGCTGCGTTTATGGCCTTAGACAGCCCCCAACCACATCAGGTGTAGTCAAGTCTTGTAAATCCAGGCTGAACTATGTCGGTAGATATATATTAATAGCCTGATGCTAACATGGGTCCGGGGACACGTGGGCACCGCGGGTAACGAGACCTCTGACTTCTTAGCTAAACTGATGTTACCTGTCATGTCCGATCGACTGTCGCAAATCCTTCTGTCATTAAGCAGAGGGGAGTGCAGACGGCTGGTTGGACTGATGCCGGCCACTTTCCGTGGTTCGCCCACATGGAAAAGTTCGGCATCTCAGACAGTATACTCTGCCCAGCTTATGAAGAGGAGGATAAGACGGCGGAGCACTTCCTGTGTGTCTGCCCCGTCTTCCGCCGAATCAGGTTTGAGGTCTTTGGCACTGATGTGTTAAGAAGCGCCCATCTTGGCTCGTTGGCACCACAAGATCTACTCAGATTTCTTTGGAGATCGGGTAGATTCAAAGAAAATTAAACTGGCCTCCAAGTGTACAATGGTCTTAATTAATGTCTGAGTGCTGTACTTTTTAGTTGTCCCGACAAAACAAAGAAAAGAAAAATGACTCCGCCGGACCATAAACCGCACGAAACAGTCAAACAGTTGAGGATAGAGAAGTTTTTTAACGATAACTCTTGAATTTTCTTTTGCTTATTGACGAAGCCGCCGAGGTGAGAATGGACCTCATCACTCAAGATGATTTTTCGATGGTATTCCGGATCATTTTCATGCATTTCAACGACACAATCAGCAAAGACACGACGTTGTTGATGATCGGCCGGCTTGAGTTCTTGTGTTAACTGGACTTTATAAGCCGTAAGACCCCAACCTTTATGCAAAATACGGTGTCATGACGTTTGTGGAATGTCTTATTCCAAAGAACGACGAGGAATGGACAAACCTCGATTTTCTTCAACACTTTCGGTTACAACAGCAATATTTTCGGCTGTTCTTTAGCGACGTGCACGGGTTTTATTCTTCCCATCACTAACTTGTCCGAATAGCTCGAATTTTTTCACCAATTTCTGTATTGCGGTCCGACAAGGAGCTTCACGATGACCCAAAAATGTTCGAGCTTTACGAACCGTCTCTGCCGAATGTTCACCATTTTTATAGTGAATTCTAATAATTTCATTGCGTTGTTTAAGCGTGTATCGTTCCATTTTTATAAATGTCGTAGCTTCTACTTGTCAAATATCGAAAAATGTCATTTTCTTCAAAAGTGGCATCTACCGAAATGGCGGGCTATTCAAAATAACACCTATTATTGGAAAACCCTTTATTATAATATATATTTTATTTTATTTTTTTTAAATTATTTTTGGTATACATTTAATTTATGCTATTTTATTTATTTATTTTTATTTAATTTGATTACATTTTATTTTAGTTTGTTTTGTTTAATTTAATTCATTTGCTTAATTTAGTTCATTTGTTTAAGTGTTTTTTAATTGTTTTTAATTGTGTTTTTTTTTTTTGTTTTGTGTTAACTTATTTAATTATATTATGGTATATTTGGTTTTCTTTCACTTATTTTATTATGCTTAATTTTCTTTAATTTGTTTATTATTTGTTAATGATTTAATTTTATTTTAGCTGAATTTATTTAGTAAACTTTTTTTTAAATAAGTTTTTGCTTAATTTATTAAATTTTGTTATTCATTTTATTTCTTTAGTTCTATTTATTTATTTAGTTTTGTTTTCGTTTTGCTTCCATTTGATTTTAGTTGAGTTTTTTCAATATTTAAAATTGTTTTTTCAGTTATTTTTTATATAAATTTAAATGTATTTTGTATCAATATTTTATTTTATTTATATTTATTATATAGTTTGAATAAATTTTTTACTGTTTAATGTATTTTATTATTTTTCAGTTATTTTTTGTTTTAAACTTATTTTATTTTATTTATTTGTTTTTAGTTAATTTAATTGCATTTTCCTTTAGTTGAGTTTTTTTAATTTAGTTTAATTGTTTTTTTTTATTTTGTTTGTTTAATTGTATTGTGTGTTTGCGCAAACTTACTTAATAATAAGTTTTTTACTTTTTTTTATTTTTTTTTTTATTTGCTTTTCTTTTTTGTTATATTATTATTTAATTTAGTTAGATCTAATTTGAACTTTATTTATTGAATTAAAATTTATCTTTTTTAAATAACTTTTTACTTCAATTTGTTTAATTATATTGTATTTCATTTCATTCTCTTGGTTTGATTTATTTATAAAATTCTTTTGTGCCTATTTATTATTTTATTTAGTTTTATTTAGTGTATACTCAATTTCGTTTAATTTCATTGTGTAATATTTAATTTTTGTTACTAGAACGAAAAAAGTTGCTTGATTTACACTCTAATAAACAATAACATATCAGTGATTTTTATTCTGTATCAGGCAGCAAACAGCTCTGCTAATCTAGCTTTAGCGTGTTCAGCACGCTGGCTAATGTGCGCTGCTCGTTTCTATATTCGTGCTGATTCTTCACGAATGCCTTCAATACCTTAACTGGCTGCTTTTGAAAACTTGACCTACTAACCGTGCGCCTTTTTCCTACATAATTCGCTTCTTTCTTCCATTAACTTGCTGTTTTTTTTTTTTTTGCCTTTGTTTTTATACTTTCATCTCAAATTTGCACATACACATGCACGAGCGACGTGTGTTTGCGCAAGTACGTTGTTGTAATGCGTGAAATCTAAATACATAAATTTACTACTTCTGTCGACCGGCTTTCAATTGACTAATACGCTTTCAGTCATACAAAGAATAGGCAGAATATTTTGTTTTAATTGTTATTGTTGTTGCTGACACTAAGAATTAGCTATTCATTAATGAAAATGTTTGGAAATAGGTTTTAATTAATTATGCATGCGCATATATTTCGATGAGATACGAGCGCTGAGCACAGCAGAGCAGATTAAAGTAGCTCAGCGAATCAGCATCCAAATGTGGCTAATACAGAGAAACTAGAACTGAGTCATACAAGGGGCAACAAACTCATTCATGTGTGTGTGTGTGTGTGTGGGTACATTTGTAAATAATTTGTTGCCAGGGTGTCTATAAAGTACCAATAATTTACCACTACTTTGTATGTGCTCGTTACACATTTAAGGTGCCGCTCATTTGTTGTAAGAGGTTAATTACTTAGGAAAATATATTATATTAAGAGGCAATTAACACCAGAATATACAATATTTACCTTAAAAATTTGGAAAATTCAAAGTTTTAAAAACAAAATGCGTACATGTTAGGACCCATTATCTAGCTAGATATTAGAAGAACCCCAAGCCCAGTTGAATTCAGCAGTATGCCATACCGCCAAATCGATTCAGGACGACAGTTGATCGACAATGATGCGATCATGAAGTGGTCTGCAGGTGATCAAATTTCTTAGTGAAAGGGATCCATAACTTTGAGCTGAACATTTCTAAATATGCAGTTCAAGTTAAGAGAAAAATGCTTAAAAATTTATTTGGTTTACCTACCGATGGGAAAATTTTGAAATATGGTTTTCAAAGATTATTTTCTTGTTTAACTCACAATGTCCGCTGAGTGTCTTTCGACTTCTCTCAGTATGCATATTAGTACCATACACCCAATTAGTTGTCCAACTATTGTTAAATTCTGTTAGGTTTTGAAAAGCTTTTAAAAGATTAGATTAGTATAGATTTGTGAGGGGTTGCATAAGTCGAAGCACTCAGTCAGGAAGAGACAGGATAGATAGTATATGGATGGTAAGACTGAAATTGACGTTTTGAGGTCATTCTTTCACACATATTTTGCATCAATTCATGAATCTTAAGAGATCCGAAAGAGGAAAAGTATGCACTTTATCTATAATCAGCACATCGCAACGCAACAGCCTAGAACTGATTCTAGAAAGCACCGAAAAGCTGCAGAGCAAATGATCTGCAGTGTTCTCATTTTCACAACAGGATAGTCATATTGGGCCGTCACTAACTTCCGTGGTAGCCATATGCTGACTACAGGCATTGTACCCTGTGATTACACCCACTCTCAGACCCTTCCTACTAAGTTTTAGGAGAAAAGTCGCTTATTTCTTGTTTGATTCTGTCACAAAGCACTTGGCTACTCTGCAAGAGCCCAGCTCAGACCAACGTCTTCTATGCGTAGACCTCATGAAGTCGTTAATCCATAGTTGAATTGATGCGGAATTGACACCTAGAAAGGATTCAGGGTCTAGTGGTATGCTTGCAGAGCCTTCATTATAATGTCTTAATGCGCGCGACCGCTTTCGTCATATTAATACACGTACGCGGACGGACGTCTTCCTCTTTATAAAGGATTTATCCCCACTTTATACCTCGCAAGCCCTCCTAATTTTGGTAATAATAAGATGCAAGTTTGAATATATAAAAAGTTATTTTGTAGCTTTTTCATATGAAGAAAGTGTGCAACACAGTGAGGAAAAAAATTATGTATACCATAAAAATTCAACAAGTTTTTCTAGCAACTTCAAACTTGAACTTTGTAGTACTGAAATTTAGTGGGCTATAAAACTGCATACCTGATATTTTTCGGAAATATTCCAATTAAAAAATCTTCGAATTTTTATAAATTTTTTACAAAGTTTGTAACTTGGATTAGTATGGTCTTTATTATAGAATGAGCTATGCTGTTTTAAAAAAATGAGTTAAATTAAAAAATAAATAGTGGTCAATACTTGTAAAAGCTTAGGTTAGGTTTTTGTGGCAGTCCGTTCAGAGTAGACTATATAAATCCGTTATGGTACCACTGTGCAACACTGGAACCTCCGTGTTTATATATTATGGAACCATTTATATGCTCTTATGAAGCGTATGATAGGTTTAATCCCAACACCGAAAAGTTCCGTAAGAGCGTCAGAATAGTATTTTCTTAGCTACATTTACTACTCGCTAAGACTGGACAATTACAGAGGAAGGGTTCTACTGTTTCTTTCTATTTCTCGTCTCTACAACTTCTGCGAAAATATTCCTAGCCTAGAAGAGTGCCTATCTAACAGTCAATGCGCCCGGTAACACAAGCGACGACCTTCGAGATGTTCTCTCTTGAGAGGTTGACCAATTCTCCTGACCTTTTCTTATTTATTTGCGATCAAATTAGCCTGGCTGTAGCACAAGTGTTTTCTTCTGTCCATGATCTACTGATCCCTAATATTGTCTCTGTTTTCAAGCAGTGCATGCTTAGCACCCTCTCTCGCTAGTTCATCGGTCTTGCAATTTCATTTAATATCTCTATGTCACGAAAGAAATGTAAGACTGACCTTGAAGACGGCGTTTATATCATTTGGAGCTGCCACGCATTTTTGAGCAACACTTGATCTTAGTACACCTTCCTCCATTGATTTGATGACCGCCTCCAAGAAGATATTTATGCATAGCTGTACATTAAAAAACCGAACACTTCTATTTCTATTTATTTCCATTATTTCCCACATTTCTCTAATAAAACACAAGATTAACAATTTCCGTTTTTTTTTTTTTCTGAACATCGAACAAATCAAAATTATTATTATTTCTTTAAATGCATTGTCGCTACCTACGCAGCGGCATAAATCAGAATAAGCATAAACAAATAAAGGCACCAATAAAATTACGCTCGAAATGCTGTTAGCCGCTCGCCGTTGGTGGCAACCCATACAAGCCACGTCAATACAGAGCCGAGGTAGAAGTGCTGAGCTCATTGCGACCAGTTGTGGCTACTTTTTGTTGTTATTGTTTGTGAGCGCTGCCTGTACGTGGCTGCTGCGAACACGTTGTCAAGAAGCACCGCTATAATCTGGCAGCTCTAAGCGCGCAAACGCAGTTTCTTCAGTTAGTAGCAACTACAAAATGTATTTATTTTATGTATGTACGTCTGCATGTGCGCGATTATGGGACTAGGAAATAGGAAAGCAGGGATTATACTCTCCACTCTACTACTGGACTTAGTTGTTGCCATAGCGGCCATGACAGCCGCGCCGGCAACAAAACTGACAGCTCGCTGTGCGCTTGGTCACTCGCTTGCTTGCTTTGCATATGCGCGCGGCTGTGCGTTGAAGCGTTAAATGTGAATTACAAATATAGATTTAAAAATAAAAATCTATGTATGTACGAGAAAAATAAATCGTAAAGCCAACTAGTTGCGTTTGCTATTATTGCGCTTGTTGCAAGCATGACAACGCGACATTTGTTCTAAAGCAGTTATTTCTTCGCATGCTTTTCTTTTTTGTGCCACTTGGTCTAAGCGCATCGATCACACTTGCAGCGACGCAATGCTACTGCCATCATCAGCTATGCTGCGGCAACTTTGTCATGGAACTTGTTAGAGCCGCAGACTGCGTTGCTGTTTTGTTTTTGGACTTGGCCTGAATAGCGCGTCAAACAGGCCAACTGGGCTTGAGTAGCCTTGTAGAGCTTGAGTTTATGTGCTCTATAGTTGATGCTTGCGCTGATTGTTGTGGCTGTTTCTGCTGCTG